>NC_135353.1:106832051-107437450 GCF_023851605.1 Tamandua tetradactyla | reverse complement strand
GTATGGTCAGGCGCCGGAAATTAAACCCAGGTCTCCAGTGTGGCAGGTGTGAACTCTGCCACTGAGCTACCATCGCACTGCCCTACACAGACATACTTTAGTGTATAATCGTGTCTGTGGTAGTGGGTACTGATGATTTCTAGGTAAGGGGAGGCATCCTGGTTTACAAGTAGAGTGACCAGGGTGCAGAGGGATTTGGGGACAGTAGCAGGACTGACTGCATTCCTGATCTTTGTAAAGGTGAGCTGTGTTCAACCCTGCTCACCAGGCCTAGGAACTAGGCACAGTTGTTCTCCACTTCCTATTTTTTTCCTTCCTTTAATCCATATTAAGGTCAGCTCATGAGAGACTGATTCATTCAGGGAGCTGCAATCTATGCCAGGGGCTCCCAAATCTGACTTGGCCTGGGAATTACATGGGGCACTTAAATCCTGATGTCTGGGCCCTGCTTCTGACCCAATATATTGGAATCTCTGTGGGTGAGACGAGGGAATTTTATTTTAAAAAATTACTCTAGGTGATTGTGATGTGTCAACTTGCAGACTGAGTTTGAATCTTCTGCATACTAGCTGAGGGAGTTTGGAGGTCCTGGTGGGTTGTGTTGAGGGGATGGGGGTTGTATATATTGGTAGAACATGACTAGAATATCAGGCAGCCCTTGAAAAGGACAGGGTAGCATAGATACTCTGTCGTGTGGGCATTTCATATTGTCAAGCCAACTATAAATCTATTCACATTTTAGAATTTGCTCCCAAAATGGAAGAGTCCTTTAGGCTAGAGAATGCTACCCCTCTGCACACAAGTAGGTTTTTGTTTTAAATTGTTCCTAAGTAGAATATTTATATTATGGCTAAAAGGGGAGGGGTTTCTAATCATCATAGTCTACCTATGATGTGCCAACTGCTTCCATGTCTATTATCTTAACTTAAAATCTTCCAATCACCTTATTGTGAGGTTGGTATTATTATACCCATTTTATAGATTAGGAAACTGAGGTTCAGAAACAGGACGGTCATAGAGGCTCCAAACTCTCTTTCTACCACACCAAACTTTGCCCTTCAAATAGTTGAGAACATATTTCTGGGTTGAGGGCCCCAATTTTTAGGTTTCTCATATCAGGTTTGGCTGTCAGCTTACCAGCAAAGTAGGCAGGAAGCCAAACCTAGCCTGGTCCAGAGGTTCAAAATGGAGCTTTTTGCCTGTCTATGTTGTAGTTTCATTGGATACTCAAACAAATACCATGCAATGGGTTGGCTTAAACAATAGGAATTTATTAGCCCATGGTTTTGATGCTAAAATAGAAGTTCAAATCAAGACATTATTAAGGCAATGCTTTTTTCCCGAAGACTGACATTCTGGGTTGGCTCCCTAGTGATCCTTTGTCCTGGGTCCTCTGTCACATGGCAGTGCAGGTGACATCCTTTCCTGGCCTCTCCCATCTCCTACAGATTCCTTTGACCTTAATCTTCTTGCTTCCTGTGGCTTTCTCTCTGTCGGAATTTCATTCTGCATATAAATAACTCTGGTAATAAGATGAAGACCCATCCTGATTGAGTCTTGCCACACCTAACTGAAGTAACCTCACCAAAAGGTCCTACTCACAATGGGTTCACACCTACAGGAATGGATTAAGTTTAAGAACATGTATCTCTGGGGTATATACAGCTCCAAACCACCACAGTATGGAAACTGCTCCTATGTAGTTGGTTGATCCTGGCTTTAGCAATTTTAACACTCAGGTGCATGGGCAGGACAGGAACCCCCTGACCAAGGGAAGGGACCCAAGCTGGGGCTTGGATTAGCTTGAATGTGCTTCAGTGATATGATGCTGGAGATCTGGGGTGTGTTCCTGACTGAGGGGAGTCAGTGCCCTGGGCGTCTTCAAGCAGCTGCAAATGATCTGTTTCCAGTCTACAAATACTTCCTGTGAAACTTGCAGGCAGGAAGCTGGGTCAAACAGGAAACTGAAGTGAGAGAGCAAAGCCCAGCTGGGTGTGGCCCCAAGGAGGGCTTTGCTCATTTGGGAAACTTACTTTATTAACAATGGGCCCTCTCTCCTTTTATTTCAGTAGCTTCAAAGTTTTATGGGAATTGAAGGAATCTGATGTTCTTGGCTGCCTCAAATTCTCAAATTCTCTGCCTGTTTCCCTGCTCTACTTCCCCAACCCCCAATCCTAACTGTGCTCACTGGGGCTTTTTCCTATCTAGTTGCTATCCAGTTGTTGCAAAGGAAGCTGCTCCAGAGACAAGGGCTCTTTTGGTTTCCTTTCATGTTGTTATAAAAAGTTCACACTCCCTGGAATGGGTGGTGGTGAATGAAGGCCTGAAAGTTAGGCCTTCTCTTCACTGAAAGCCAGGCTACCAAACAGTGCAGCTTGGAATTTTCATGGAAGTAAGTTGGTCCAGCCCAATCTACATAGTCTCTCCACATCAAAAATAGTGTGTCTGAAGTGCCTACTCAGTGGATCAAGAGCCAGGTTTTATTCCCTGTGCTCATATTGCTTAGGAGTTGTGTAACCCTGTGCTTAGCACCTTTCCTTCTCTGGACTTTAGTTTCCCCAGCTGTATATTGTGAGGTTTGAATCAAGTTGCCTCTGAGGCTCCTTTCGGTTCTGGCAGTTTGAGATTCTGGGCTGTTTAGTCTCTTGGGTAACAAGGAACAGAAGTTTGGGAGTTATTCTGGAGGATACAGAGATTCTAGGATGAGTGGATTCAGGTCATAAAGAAGTGTCAAGAGGAGGAATGACTATGCTCAGGAGCTGGTGGGGCAGTCCATGTACCTAGGAAGGAGAACTAACTTGGGGCAGGGAGTGTTTGCTCCTGGGGTGCAATTTGGCTGAGCTTATATTTAAAATAAGATCTGGAGTTAGGTGCAGACAGTAAGAAGCTGGTTTCCTTCCTGACCTTCACACGCTGAGAGAAAGAGGAAGACTCTCCCTGGGTCTAAGATTGAGTAGGGCCATACGGTTAAGGCTGGCTAATGAAGAGATTGTCTCTCGCTAAGGTGATATTGCTGTTTGTGATCTTTTCAGCTTTGGTTTCTTCCCTGAGTTCTCCACCCACAGTAGCTGAGAGGCATGAGGGCCCCAAACCTCTGATAATTGGAGGAGTAACATCCAGTCCCCAATATGTACTGGTCTCCCAGTTGAGTTGTTTCTTGGATGTTTCTTGAGATGCTTCACAGCAAACGATAAGGGAACTGTTGTTCCCCATACCCTCTGCAGTAGTTGGAGTGGTTGAAGAACTACTGCTGATCCTTTAAGGCATGGTTGTGGATGGGGTTTGTGGTGGGTCTCCTTTCTAGAAATTACTGGGAAAAGGCACAGGCATAGGAAGGGTTAACTTGGCACAAGCCTTGCTGGCTCTGCTAAGGGTCTGGTAATAGGCAGGAAGAGTTCAGAAGAATTCAGACCAGATAACTGTACCAAGTACCACTTCCAAGGCAAAAGGGAAGAGGCTTACTTGCTGGGAAGTGAGTGAGTCAGTGGAAGAGGAGGAGGAGGAAGAGGATGCTTCCTAGGTGTCAAATGGAAGATGAGGTCACTGAGCTTGGATCCAACTGGGCTGACTCATAAGCTCTGCTCAGTTAAGGGGAACCTTCCCAAGCAGTGCTTTCCAGATGTTTCAATGCCAGAGAGTTTTGGCCTTAGCCAAAAGAGTTGCCAAGGCAGTATCTGAAGACAGCAATGAAAGCATGACCAGCAAGGTAAGTGGGTCATGGAAGTTGCTCAAGGAACGGCCAGAAGACCTACCTTTACCACCATCTGACTGATCTCTTAAGTGGACTGTGGGTAATGGGGCCTGGTACATAGTTGGCATTCAGCAAGTGTTCATTTCTATCTTTCTGTTGCCTGCCTCTGTACTTCAGTTCCTCACCTATGAAGTGGAGCCCATAATGCCAATCTCCTCAGGCTTGAGGGAATGTGCTTTAGGCAAGTTATTTGTGATTATTCAACTCTCTCTCTCTCTCTGCTCTCACCTCTGTCTCCTCCAAACCTCTCTCTAGGGAAAAGCCATCTTGTTGTTCAATGACAACAGTGCAGGTTAGGGGAAACGTTTCCAGATCCCCTCACTTTGGCCTGGCCTCTGCTCGGCTGGATTCTTTTGACTCTGGAGAAAGAGAAGGGAGGGTCCCTTATTTGAAGCTGGAGGTAGAATCTGGCCTGGCTATTTATGTTTCTCAGGCTAGTTGGTTAAAGCTCTGGGAGATATCCCAGTTTACTGAGTGCTTTGGACAGTGGACTACATTTTCTCCATTGAGGTAGGCTTGTCATTGCCTAGTGTGAAGGGCTTGCAGTGGGAAATGTCTGTGCTCAATTGTTCAATAAATAACAGTAGGTTTATTGTTCTTGGGCTGGTGGTAGGAACGGTTGTCTTCACAAATCAGGTCTACTTGAAGACAGTTCAACAGTTTCAGGTATTTCCTTCTAACTATTTTATATTATTTTAACTTTTTTATTGTATAATATAATACATACAAAGCAAAGAAAGAAAAAAGCAATAGTTTTCAAAGCACTCTTCAACAGGTAGTTACAGGACAGAATCCAGAGTTTGTCACAGACTACCATACCATCATCTCAGATTTTTCCTTCTAGCTGCTCCAGAACATTGGAGGCTCCTTCTATCTATTTTAAACAACTAAAAACTAAAAAGGGATATCTATATAATGGATAAGAATAACCTCCAGAATGACCTCTTACTCTATTTGAAGTCTCTCAGCCACTAAAACTTTATTTTGTTTAATTTCTCTTCCCCCTTTGGTCAAGAAGACTTTCTCAAGTCCCACCAGGCTGGGTCTAGGCTCATCCCTGGAAATCATGTCTTATGTAGTGGGGAGGGCAATGAATTTACCTGCCAAGTTGGCTTAGAGGGAAAGGCCACATCTGAGCAACTAAAGAGGTTCTCTAGGGGTGACTCTTAGACATAATTATAAGTACTCTTAGCTTCTCGTTTGCAGGAATAAGTTTCAAAAGGGCAAGCCCCAAGATCAAGGGCTTGACCTATTAAATTGGTAGTTTCCAATGCTTGCAAGAGTATCAGGGATTCCTCAGATAGGGAAGTTTAATAGTTCCACATTTTTCTCCAGTACCTCAAGGGGGCCTTGCAAATACTTTTTTATTCTCTGCCCAAATTACTCTGGGATGTATGGGAGCATCACATTAATCTGTATAAACCATCAAGATCTCACCCCCTATTCAAGGTTCCATGTAATTATGGTGTTCAAATAAACTGACTATACAAGATAAACTAGTATACTACAGAAAATGTAAATTTTGCACCAAATAAACTTCTTTTGGTTTCACACAAAAGTTGAAATTTCTTTACCCTTTACTCTGATTTACCCTAGCCCTAACCAGATCAGCTTCATTCATATCTCTACGTGAAGTCTGATATCTTTTTCAGTTTTTTAAACAGTTCCTGAATGGGGTAATGCTGACTTTCATAGCTGCAGAACTCCAGTTCTGAGTCTCAGTTGTCACACAGATACCCAAGGTTCTAGGCACCAGCCAGATTATGTACAAACATCCAGATTTTTTGTTCCTTAAATGCTTAATGTTCTCCAGTGTCACAGTCTTTGACCTCAGAGTGTGCCTGGATTCTTAGGGCCTGGCTTAAGCTGAGATTTAGTATATAAACAGTTCTCTGCTGGGGAGCATGTCTTGAAACACTATCCTACCCAGGCTAGCTCTTCCTCTTCCGCCAAGCTAAGAGACTGCCTGCAAACTTTTGCTGACTTCGGAGGCTTTATTTTCAGGTTCTTGCCCTGAAAACTAGACCATCCTCCTCTCCTCAGTGAGCGAACCAGACCCGAAAGGAGGGTGGTGGGTGCCTATTAGTGTTGTGCATCCAGAGGGCCCTGTGTGACAGTAGATCTCAGCCAGTAGTTCATCATGGACATGTGGGCTCCAGATTAGTCTGAGGGAGAAAAAAATACCCTCTGGGATCAAGACTCCTGATTTATCTTATCACCTTCAGGCCTTGTCAGAAGATAGGAGAGCATTGACCATATCTCTGCCCTTGTGACTCACATTTTCTTCTGAGTTGAGTGGTGGCTAGAATGGAAATCCCTTTGTTTGTTTTTATTCCTAATTTATTTAAAACCTAAGATTGTCTCTGCAATTCAGTTCAGGTGACCTCAGGCTGCTATTCCTAGAGAAGCAGCCACAATAGAATGGCAAAATCCTGCACAGTTTCAGGAGATGTGTTCCAGTTGGGTTCTAGCTGGAAATCTTTTGGTTCTAGGAGAGCCATTGCTCAGGGACGATACTCTAAGAGGGAGGAGGCATGAACAACACTAGTATCTCTGACATGCTTGTTTCTGATTCAGGCTGGATCCTTCTCTACCAATTGATTCATTTATGAAACATTTCTTTAACTATTTGAGTACCTACTGTGGGCCAAGCACTGGGCTCCATTCCTGGTCAGTGCCTTGAAGATGCTAGATTGACATGACCTGCAATTGATATGACCTGTAAGAGATGCTGGCTTATTTCCTTTGATAATTCTTCTCAATAGTATGAATTAAATGGGACTCCTAGGCTGTGGAATGTTTTCTTGGACTCCCACTCTTTCTTCAGTTTCCTCCCTGGGCAGTTTCTTCCAAAACCCCTACTTCTAATTCTGCCCCACCCTGCTCAGAACTTCCAAGATGGATTAGCCACTTCTGACAGGATTAAGCCCCAGCTTTCTACCATAGCTTTCAAGGCCCCCCCCCCCCCCACTTTCTTAGTCTCCCTGCCTGTTCTTCACCCTGCAGGCCTACATGCTTGCCTCTAAGTGGGCCATCTGCATCTCTATCTGGGCCATAGCACACATTGGTTTCTATACCTGGAATACTTGGGTAGCCTTTGCCTATATCCCCATTCTCCCTTTTTCAAAATCCAGTTTGTCCATAGGGACCAGTACAAATGCAACTTTGAACTGTGGTCCCTAATTTCCACAAAAGGTTTCATCTCTTCTACTAGGGCACTTTTCAGGGTCCACCCTGTATATTAATACTTTTCCTGTTATTCAGTAAGTGCCTTGAGGGCAGCGTCTAGTCCTAAAGCTCTATTCCAACCATAGTTTATTAAACGTAGTTTTTCATTAATATTTGGTGGGTTGAAATAAGTTTATAGGAGGCTTCTTAACCTAGAGTCCTTGGACACTGTATTAGTTTGTTAAACTGCTAGAATGCAATATACTAGAAATGGAACACTTTTTAAAAGGAATTTAATAAGTTGCAAGTTACAGTTCTAAGGTGAAAGTGTCCAAATTAAGTTACCAACAAGAGGTCACCTTCACTCAAGAAAGGTTGAAGCTGTTCAGAACATGTCTGTCAGCTGGGAAGGCATGTGGCTAGCATCTGTTGGGCTCTTGCTTCTGGGCTCCATTGCTTTCAGCTTCTGTTGCCAGTTTTGTCCTCTCTAAGCGTCTGCGGGCCTTCGCTTAGTTCTTCCAGAACACACCTCTGGGTTCTGGCTTGCTTAGCAGTTCATGGAAGGGCACCTGGTGTTGTCTTCTGGGCACTATCTGTCTCTAGGCATCTGTTCTCTTTGTCGGCATTTTAAACATCTCCAAACATCTGTCTCTGACAGCTCTGAAGCAACTGTTCTCCAAGCATCTGCATTTGAAGCTTCTCCAAAATGTTTCCCTTTTCAAAGGATTCTAGTAAACTAATCAAGACCCACTTTGAATGGGTGGAGTCATGCCTCCCTCTAGCCCATAGGCCACACCCACAATATTGAATCAGAATCAAAGGAAATGACTGCCTCCATAAGTTTGGATCAGGTTTAAAACATGGCTTTTCTGGGGTACAAAATAGTTTCAAACCAGCACAGGCTTCCATGGGTCCTTGGATAGAATTTGAAAGGGGAAGGATTTATGAATTTGGATGGAGGAAAATTACATATTTGTTTTCATTAACCTCCCACTGAAATTTAGCCTCTCATGTTATGAATGTAGGCAAACAAGAAAAAATGCAGTGGGTCATAATAGTGCCTATATCCTTATTGCCAAGGGAAATCTAAGATATTTTGTATCACATTCTAGTTATTGTAGCTTTCTCAAAATGTGTTTTCAAGACTAATTTTAAGTTAAAGAAGTAATAACAAATAAGACCCAGTGCTAGATCATCACTTAATATAATACTAAATGGGTATAAATTACTAAATTTGATAATTATTTCATTATAATTGGTCTCTTTGTATCTACTTTATTTCATGCATCCTGAGAAACTGTCCATAGGCTTCATCAGACTGCCAGAAGGGTCCATGGCACAAAATAGGTCAAGATGCAGAGTGTCCCCAATTCTGAATGTATATACCATGCTATAACTGTTTCTTTCTTTTATCCTCTCACTTGGTACCTGTTCATTTAACCAATATCTTTTGAATACCCACTGAGTCTTGGGTACTAGAAGGTAAATCTAAATATGACACAAACCTTGAGGTGGGAATGAATTACTAAAAGGTTCACTGTCCCTCTTCCTCTCTCTAACCTGTTCCCTCACTCATTGGTGCTTTGAGTTCTCCCAGGACTGAACTCAAGGGTGGTTTGACGCTGTATATGGCATGGTACACCTCAAATTCCAGCCTACAGGTTCCTATTCCTCTTAGCTTATGAGGACCTGTTCTATGGGAGAGGAATCACTGGATTGGCAGGATGCCTAGAGTAACACTGAGTCAAGGTGGCTATCCTTGCCTGTTGTCTCCCACTGGGGTACTTGCCTTACTTGTTCCTGCCTTCAGAGCCTTTCCTGTCCCATTGTCATCCCTGAAATAGATTTCCTCCTTGGCTCCCTGGTGAAATGTATTTGCAAAGTTGTTCCCCAGTCCTGGTCCTCTACAGAATTGTTTTAACTGGCAAAATCGCTATCAGGCCCTTTCTTTCCTGCTGCCTGACCCCTGGGCTCAGGAAAGACCCAGAGGTGTCGAAGACTGATAAGGCTTAATGTCTTACCCACTCCATGGGGATTTGCATCTTTGACAAAGTCTATTTTTAGTCTTTCCCTCCCATAAATTTAAGTAATATGTGATCATCCTAGAAAATGTGGATTTTTTTTATTATTTAAAGAAGGGGAAAGATATTTATAAGATCACCACCCTAAAAGTAAGCCTGGCTAACACTTGGGCATGATTCCAATAATCTCTCTATGTCATACTTTTTACAAAGTTGAACTCATATCCTATGTGTGATTGTGTTACTTGCTCTTCCTCATTATTACTGAAGTATTTTCCCTTAGCATGAAATAAACTTATTAATATTTTATATTTATATGACGAGCCATCCTGTGGCTGTTACCATATAACTTAAGCAAAATTTCTAACAATTTAGAAGGTTAGTCTTTGATTTCTTTTAATGGGTTTTTGTATTTTCTGTATTGGAGGAATTTAGCATATTGGTTTAAAGTATAATGTTTGGACATATACTTGGATTCAAACCTTGGCTCCCCCACTTATTAGTGATGTGACTTTAGATGAATATCTATTCCTTCATCCCTAATGTGGAGATAATCCTCCCTATTTTACAGGATTACTGAGGATTTTAAATGGGATAATACATATAAAGTACCTAGTTAAGTGTCTTGTGAGTAGTCTCAAAACGTTAAAGCTGCTGCTTATTGCTATTACTGCTAATACCATCATACCAAGTTATCAGCCAAAGGAACAAATCTCTAATGATGGAATTTCAGTTATCATTGACCAGGGCTCAGTAAATTATATTCATAAATGTGGAGTGTACTTTTTATAGTGCCTTTGAAATTATGTACCTGGCTACTTATTATTTTGGTCTGGGTCTGTCCTTTTGTCCCTCTGCAGACTTGGCTTATGTAGCATCTCTCTGCTGTCCACACCCAGCTCTGCTGAGGCCCCCTTTCTCTCTTTTGCTTAGGGAGGCCAATAATACATAAATAGGGAAGCATAAACAATGCAAAGCAGTACATAGAAACACGGACATCATCACTGAAATGAAGATTGTCTAGTTTAATTGACTAATGTGCCCTCCACCCCATTTCTGCCCTTAAGTGAGACTCAGGAAGGAGAAAAGATGTAAAGAAGATGCAAAGAGTTGTAGATTGAGCCAGTGACAGTGCTAGGCTTGGAACAACTGTTCTCTTTATCTTGCCCTTAACTTGCCTCTGCAAAACCAGTGCTATAGATGGTTCAGGCTTTAGATCAGAGGTGAGAATAGAATGCTGCTCTGGCTGGAGCAGGTGGGGAAGGCTTCCTGGAAGTAGAAATACAGTCAGCACTTGTTTCCTTTTGGTACTAGGTTGATTTGCATTCTTTTGTTTGCCCCTCGGTAAGCATTGCTCTGTGGCTGTTTTCTGTTTTCGATAACCTGTTCAATAACCTGTTTGGAGCAGGGGCTAGGCTATTAAAAATATCATTTCAATATTCCTCCTTCCTCACCGCCAATATCTAATTTGCTCAGGTTCTTAGTATCCTGATTCCCTCTTCTATGCTTCAACATTTGACCCAATCTCTGCTGAGTACAGAGCCAGACAACTAACCTGTTTCTTTTGATCTTTTCCTAGATCAGTGTCCGTGTGACCACTATGGATGCAGAGCTGGAGTTTGCCATCCAGCCCAACACCACTGGCAAGCAGCTGTTTGACCAGGTAAGGGAGGAAGTTGTTGCTCCTTGTCTCCTCCTCTTTACATAATAGCTTCTGCCAAAATGCTAGCCATCTATGCCTTCTGTCTTTTGTCAGGGAATCTCTCCTACTCAGCCATGCACAAATGCCCTGTGCATCTAGGGCATGTCTTTCATTCTTTTTGGGATGAAAGTTGTATGTACTTACCTATGCCTTCATAGGTAAGGTACTCCATGTTTCTTAAAGGCACTGATGTGTCTGATAGATCTAGGGATTCTTCTCCAGGCATAATAAGCCATCAGTTAATATTGAATGGATGAATGAATGCTCTGAGATTTTACCTTTCTTCTAGAGCCCAAAAACCTTGTGGGGAAGGGACAGGTAGAGTTAGACTAGAGCTAGGGACCCCCACAGGGGAGATGCCAGGCAGAGGGTTCTCAAAGCGGAACTGAAGGTGTAGCACTGCTTCCCTGGTGGCAGTGATCACCTAGGTAATGAAGATCTAAAGCCCTCTGAAGGGAAACTAGAATCTATATCTCTTACTGGATTTATCCAGATGTTGAGAGAAGAAAGAATCCTATAAGAAGAATAAATTTGGCCTAGTCATCACATAGAACCAGCCAGCAGAGAATTTGGTGTAAGATGCAACACTCTTTTTAAAAATGATTTTATTATAAGCAATGAACCGATATACCGACATTCTTGACATGGTTACAGTCAATGGCTCACAATATCATCACATATTTGTGAGTTCATCACCATGATAATTTTTTTTGAACATTTATATCTCTCCAGAAAAAGAAAGAAAAATACCCCTTCCCACTCCCTTTCATTGACTACTAGTATTTAAATCTACTTAATTTATTTTAACCTTAGTTCCCACCTATTATTTGTTTTTTTTAATCCATGTTTTTTACTCATCTGTCCATATTGTAAATAAAAGGAGCATCAGACACTAGGTTTTCACAATCACATAGTCACATTGTGGAAGCTATATCATTATACAATCATCTTCAAGAAAAATGACTATTGGAACACAGCTCTACAGTTTCAGGCACTTCATTGTGGCCTCTCTAATACACCTTAAACTAAAAAGGGGTATCTATATAGTGCATAAGAATAACCTCCAGTATAACCTCTCCACTCTGTTTGAAATCTGTCAGCCACTGACACTTTTTTTTTGTTTCATTTCTCTCTTCCCCCTTTTGGTAGAGAAGGTTTTCTCAAACCTTGATGCTGAGTCCTAGCTCATTCTAGGATTTCTGTCCCACGTTGCCAGGGAGGTTTATACCCCTGGGAGTCATGTCCCATGTAGAGAGGGGGAGGGGGAGGGCTGTGAGTTCACTTGCCATGTTGGCTGGGAGAGAGAGAGAGACCACATCTGAGCAACAAAAGAGGTTCTGTGGTGGTGACTCTTAGGCTATTGTTAAGTAGGCTTAGCCTATCCTTTGCGGTGATAAGTTTCGTAGGGGTAAACCCTAAGATCGAGGGCTCAGCCTATTGATTTCTTTGTCCCCGCTGCTTGCGAGAATATCAGGAATTCTCCAAATGGGAAAGTTGAATTTTTCCCCCTTTCTCCTGCTTCTCCCAAGGGGACTTTGCAAATACTTATTTATTCACTGTTCAAATCACTCTGGGATTTATTGGGGCATCACACTAACCTGGACAAACTAAAAAAATCTCATGCCCTATTCAAGGTCCCATGTACTTACGGTGTTCAATTAAACTGTCCATATAAGTTAAATTAGGAAATGCACTAGTCAAAATAAAAATTTTTTAAGCAAGGAAATTTGAGTTGCCTTTTGGAGCTATGGCCCCTGGAGTAGAATGGTTTCTCAAGGATTGGAGATGGAAACCTCTGACTTTGGTAATACCTTTTCTAGCTTCAGTAATTTTTTCTAAAGGTTGTGACCATTTATAGATCATGATATGTCTTGTTGCTATAGTACTGAAAAAATTCCCATGGAATTTTACTCAAAGATCTTTATAATTGAATTAAACTTTTTAAAATAGCAAATATATATTAGTTTAAAGCTTAGCAACTGCCTTTGAAAAAGAGATATAGATATATTTAGGGGATATTGTATGAGATTTGTGGTTAAATATTTTATAGGGTGGAGTTAGTAAATAATCATGGTTTACATTTATTCAGTTACTATATGTGCAGTATGGTATGTTTTCATAAAATTCAGGGTTTTTTAAAACAACTGTTTTTACTACATAGCTCATAGACTTCTCAAATATACTTGGTATTAGTTCTTTCTGCTCCTGTAATAAGAGCAAATGTAAATGGAAGAATCTTTATATAAAAAGTAGACTTTTGCCAACCTGGTATGGACTAATACTTTACTTGCCAAAGTTCTTTTCTTTTTTCTTCATGTCCATATTTGACAGTGTCTAGAAACCCATTTTGAAGTCATTTGAAAAACTATTAAGTCATATTGATTCCCTTTAAAGCCCAATTCCTTTTTTTATATAAAATATAAGGCATGGATGGTCTCAAATTTTAAATACACTTTGAATTTCTTCTCTGAATTTTTAAAGTTATTGATGATCTCCTTTATAAACACTAAATTCTGTTGGCTCCTGACATTTTATTTTTTATTCTTTCAAAGGTGTTTTTCTTATATGTGTATGTATTATAAAAATAAATTTTATAACTTCTTACCCAAATAAATATTTGCAAATGCAAAAAAAAAAAAAAAGTCCTCTGAAGAATCTTGTGCTTTAGAGCTATGAGGGAAGGGATGAAATGGCTATAGCCATTCTCTCCTCTCCCTAACTGTGGGTGTACAGACAAGAAGAAATAAGGGGTAAACTAAAGGAACT
The DNA here is from genome assembly GCF_023851605.1 of Tamandua tetradactyla. Classification (NCBI taxonomy): domain Eukaryota; kingdom Metazoa; phylum Chordata; class Mammalia; order Pilosa; family Myrmecophagidae; genus Tamandua; species Tamandua tetradactyla. The sequence goes on along the minus strand of NC_135353.1, from coordinate 107,424,042 downwards.
GTGGGCCCCACTTCCATTTCCCCCAGGTCCTGGGTTTCCCTCAAGCTACAGCTTCTCATTGTTGCCTGTTGTTTATTGCTGGTGCCAACGAGGGTGCTTTCTCTCCTGTCAGCTTCCTTCATGGACATTGGCCAGATGACTGCTGGGTTCCAGGGTGGCCTCATAACTTTTGTCAGTTCTTCCCAAGGAGTCTAGCTCCTTCCTCCTGGTCCTGGTTCTACCAGAATGATGGCTCTCAAGGGCCAGACAGAATGGACTTCCTCATGCCTCATCAAGTTAGAGAGCAAGGAAAGCTCATATCCCCCAAATGCCTATGAACATATACTTCTGCAGATTTCTGTCCAGATGTGTTTTGGTCACAAGAGGGCAAGATGCTGAACTCCTTGTCTTGAACTGAAATTTATTTCCCTGTAGTTTTCACCTATGGGGTTCCAGCTCTGTCCTTTCTACCCTCTCCTTCCTGTGGCAGGCCCTCAAAGGTCTGAATATAGAGAAAACATCTCCCTGTTAGGCATGGAATCATTAAGGATTTCACATGAGACAGCGAGCCAAAGATTAACAGATTTATTGAAGGAATAAAATAGGGAGGAAGCAGGTGGGAAAGCAGAAAGGAGAAAGCAGGTAGGAACCTGAAATTGGCTTCCACCTGGAGAGCCAGCAGAAAGAAAAAAAATGGCTCTGACTCTTTGTTCTGGAAATTGTGTCTTAAATGGAAAGTGATCCCAGGAGGGAAGGGTGCCCACTAGGTGGTGTGCTGTCCCTTGATTGGATGGGGATTTATTGGCTTAGGGTATGATAGATTGCTGAGGTATTCTCTTTTGTGCAGATGCATGTTTTAGGCAAGGTGAGATGCTGGCAGAGGAGGGTGTTATCAGCAGTGCCATCTAGAGGATACAATACTAGCTAGTATGGCAATTGCTTCATATCTGGATCCTTGGACCTGCCAAGGATGCTGAGGAGGATGGCTCTACATCAAGAGTTCCTTTTGCTCTTAGAATTCTTTTTCTGAAATTCAGCACTCCCCTTGAGTCTTCTCCAAGCCAAACAGCCTCATTCACTCCAAGCACAGTAGTGCAGTGGGGAAAAGTACAGTTTTATGGTCAGATTTGATTTTGAAACTCCATATCACAATATGCTAACCTAAGCTATGTCCTTTCACCTCTTGGAGGCAGGATCATTGTGAAGATTAAAGCACCTAGCCAGGGTAATTCATAATAGGTGCTCAATAGATATTACCTCTCAGAACAACACTGATTTTCTGGAACGGAAAGTCATGAACTTCCTGGTTTCCTCCCTCCTTTTACTCTCCCTAACCAATTGTGAAAGAGTCAAGACTCTCAAGGGCTTTGTTTTTGGAAACAGTAACTTTCAGAACTAGCTAGCACACAAATCTGGCCTGGGCTTCCTACCATCTGGTCTTCCCTTAGGACCACACCCACAGTACATAAACCAAACCAACACTAACAAAGAATTACCAGATCTTTATGGTTTTTTGAAGTTAATAAACCTCTTTGTTCAGGGTTTTTTTCTGCCCCAGGCTCTAACTCATGCCTTCCTCCCTCTCCGCAGTCAGTCCCCTCCAAAGCAAATGGATAAAGCCCCCAGTGTTGCAGGCAAGGAATGGAGTCATTTGGTTGAAGAGGTTGAGGGAGTAGAGGAAGAATAGAACCAGAGCTCCAGGAAGGAGTCTGGGCAGAGTTCAAGGGAACCTCAGGCTCCCCGACTGGGCCATAAAATCCACACTAGTGGCACCCTCTTCTCTATATCTGCTGTCTACAAAACCATTGCAGAGGGCCCTACAGCCTGAGTATCATTTGGACTTATTCTTTTTGTCCCAAAGAGAGCATGAAGCCTGTCCAAGAGGTGTCCCTGCTGCCAGGTAGCTCTCCTTCTGACGTATGTCAATAGCTGATTGTACTCAAGTGAGGCATTTCCCTTCTCTTTACAGAAAGGCATTTTCTGAAATCCAAATAGTGGGGGTAAAAATGAGAGATTAAGAAATATGAAATGCAGAAATAAATGCCAGAGATAAATTTTTGAGATGACCAGGTATGAAAGATCAGTTAAACATTGTACAGTTGGGGAAACTGAGGCCCAGTGAGGATTTTGTGATAGTCAAATGAAATGGTACACAGAATGTTTGTCACAGTGCTTGGCATGTAGTAGTCCCTCAACAAATGGTAACTCTCATCTGTATTAGCCACAGATAACAATTTTCCCACTCTACCCTCTGACATCTGGGGCTGAGGTGTATGCCTGAGCTGTCCTCAGATTTCTTCTATCTTGGAGACCTAAATGGAAAACAGCACCCCCCCCCCCATCAGTCAGGAGTATTCAGAGGAATAGAATTAGCCTATTAGCATATAGATTTAGCAACCTCTTCCCTTCTTTCCCTTTTCTGACTCTGGGGAACTAATTTAGTGCTCTTTCAACTTCACCAGGCTGTCCCTTTACAAGTTCTCCCATTTAAAACCTGCATGCAAAGGAAGAATGCAAAACTTTAATATAATCAAAATGCATTCAGTCATTGTAGACTACTACTGTCATCAGTTGTGAGCTCTGTGAATGGCAGCACATTACTTTAACTGAAGTAAATGTGTGATAAAATGTTCCTCAAACTAATTTGTATTTTCACATATTAAATATCAATGATTCTCCTTTGCCATTCAAAACAAAACAAATACAAAACAAACTTCAGAAAAGAAGCAGGATCCAGCTAAGTACGAAGTTAGAAACTCTGAAAATCAAACTCATCTCCTGATACTAGCTCATAAATAAGATAGGAAGTGTCATTGGATTAGAAAGAGAGCTATCATTTATTATATCTCTGTTATATGCTGGATGCTTTAATAACACAGACTCTTACCTATCTGTATTTTCATATTCTCTTCCTCACCTATTTCTAATTTATCTTTTTGAATAATTTTGTGCATCCTTATAAACCACCTTAACTGTATGCAATAGTTCCTCAACAAATGTTAAATCTCATCTGTATTAGCCACAGACAACAATTTTCCCACTCTACTATCTGACATCTGGGGCTGAGAGGTGTGCCTGAGAGCTGTCTTCAGATTTCTAGCCATCTCTTCCTTCTGCCATGGAGACAAATGGAAAACAGCACCACCATCACCCTCCTGCCACACACCCCCTTATCAGTCAAGAGTATTCACAGAAATAGAATTAGCCCATTATCACATAGAATTAGTATCTTCCTTCTCTCTTCTTCTTTCCCCTCCCTAACCTGAGGCAACTTCTCAGATAGCAGAGGGCCCAGTGGGCAAGGGAGAAATGGAAGCTAGAGAGGGCCTAGAGAATCCATCAAGGTGACATGTAGCTAGCCCCAACATCCTAGACAAAGGTGGTTTATAAGGATGCAGTTGCTGGTGGGGAAAGGGGATATTGGCTGTCTGTAGGTATCCCAGACTCTGGAAATGGGAGTCCCATTTTTGTTTCAGGAAGTGTGGCCATTAATAGTGCATTCCCTTGCCCCTGTGCCCCCATCTGCCTATTATATTACATAGTGCATCCTTTCTCTCAGGGCAATTGGCAGTGGAGAGAAAACCCTTTAGGTTGGAGACGGGAATGAGCACTTCAGCAGGATTAAGCAATTATTTCCATATCATGACTGCAGGAGCTGAGTATCCTCCTATTGAATCCATCACCCTTAGTTATTTTGTAAGTCGCAACATTCCTTTGAGGGAAATGCGCTTAATACTCACTACCTCAAAGGGACTGAATTGGCTTCTTTCTAATAGGAAGCAAAAAACTGGGATGGAGTGGACCTGTGATATAGTGGTAAGATTGTGGGTGTCAAATTCCAGTCAGATACCAGCAGGGTGAAATTATTTAACTTCTAAGCTACGTCATTAAAATAGAGAAAAGATCACTTGCGTCTCTCAGTGTTGTGCAGAAGATTCTATGTGCTAACATTTTCAAAACATCTACCATACAGTCATACTCCTCTTTTCTCCTGTGTTCAGGACCAAGGATAGGACTAATTAAGGCCTTCAGAGGTGAAGACTGCTGAATTTAAACTTACAGATCATAGGTCTGGAATCAGCTCTGGGTTCAGATTCTAGCCCTGCTGCTTACCTATGTGTTCTTGATGTTTCATTTAGCCTCTCAGGACTTTCTTTTCCACATCCTGAAAATGGTGGCCACATTAATTTCTGAGAAATTTTGGATACTTAATACTCAAATACAGTGCCTAATGCACGGCTGGTACTTAAATGTTGGTTGCTTGTAAATAAGTAGGTGGAAATTGCCCTGAGCATTTAGATGAGGGATCATGAAATCAATGACCTTTCTTGGTTTAGTAAATTACTCAGGACTGTGGACTCGGCATTGAGGACAGCTCATCCTTTTTCTTTCTTTCTTTCTTCCTTTTTTCCCCCTAATAACTAACATTTGTTATAATAGTAGTATTCCCAGCTTAGAGAGGAGAAAAGACGTGTTTAAGTTCACATAGCTAGGAAGTGGTATAGCAGGTTCTTGAACCAGGGCCTTTGATTTGGCATTTCCAGTTTCTCCAGTGCTTTTTGTCAGTTGTGCTGTCTGTGACCCCACTGTACCTGTTCCCATTCTGTGTGAAGGAGAGTTTGGTCCCTAAACTTAGAACCCCAACTGAGCTCATTGTATGCAATAATAGCAGGCAGTGCCATCTAGAGGATGCACAGGCAGTGTCAAGTAGCATAAGCAGCAATGGTTGTAACCCCTCCTGGATCTTTATTTCCAGTTGCATATTCTATTGATTTGCTTTTAGCTGGTTGACAGATGTAACTGCTGCCAAGCCTGTAATGGGATTCCAGTGGACTTCAGGTATTCAGATATTGATGCAGTTTTGTACATAATTTCTCACGCAATTCTCTTGAGATCCCAGCCTTACTTCCTGATGATCTGCTCTGGGGAAGGGGATGTCACCAGTTGTTTACTCAAATAGATGCAGAGAGCAGGGCCCTGGGCTCCAGAACTGACATGATCTCCCCTCCACGGATCCTAGAGGTAGGCAGCCTACACATGCAAAAGAGAAAGTTAAAAGGGGGTTTTCTTATATCCCCCTGGTAATTAGTGAGAATTGTCTCAGATTTCAGTTCCTGTCAATGGACCTCAGTTTTCCAGGTTATGCTTCTCAGACTCTTATAACTTCACAATCTGATTTGGTGTTAGGGGGCTGAGTAGAATCCACACCTCCAGTTTCTTAACCTAGTGTCTTATGATCTGAAGTCTGAGTCCCTTTAGGTGTATGTGGCAAGTTCTAGAAGCATACACACAAAGTTGTGGGATATATGTAACTCATTATCCTGGAGCATCAATTTTACTTGTAGATGTTATCTACTTCATTATTAAAACATAGATATTTAAGGAATAAAATGCAAAATTTGTACTAATGGTTAGGATTAAACCTGAGGCTTCAAAGAAATTCTGACTTGCAGCCATCTACTTATTATCTTAACTTCTCCCTCTCTTCTCCCTGGGTATATGCATTGATTATTTTCTGTTACTCATGTACATCTTCCATAGGCAGCTATGAGAAATACTGTTTCAGACCAGGTTACCGGACTGCCTGAGGTCAAAAGGAGCAAAGAAAGAGTCTTTTTTTTCCCTCAGGAATAGGGCCATTTCTCAGAGTATAGGGACCCTAGCCACTGAAGCCACAGAACTTGCTCTCAGAACCGGGAGTTAGATGTTCTCTTCTACTTGAAAATGAGGTTTCTCCTTCCTCTGGAGTGGAGGTCTCAGCTGGTAGCAAAGTCAGAGGACCTGGAACTTGGAATTGGGATCAAGAGCTGCCTGATCAAATGGTTTCTAGCACCCTGTGGACTTTAATTGAAGAGTTCTTTATACCCTGGGGTCAGTGTCAGGGGTCATCTGTTTTGTCCTTTTTTCTTTTTCAGTATCAGTTCTAACTTCAGACCGTATTTCCTCCACACCCTCACTTCCTTACTTGAGTACTTCAGTGGTGGCAGGGAGACATTGCTCGTCTTTCCAAGCCTGAGGAAGTGTGATCATAATTTCTTTATGATCACAAAGGAAGAGGCAGTGCTCAGAGAAGTTAAAATACTCCACTGATCCTGAAATCTTTCTTTGACATAAGCTGTTTCCTTATTCAGCTTCTCCTCAGGGCTACCACAGGAACACAGAAAACTTTGATCCCCATGATCTCCCTCCTCTCATCACATTCCTCACTCCACTAGTGAAACAGATAACTGCATGCAAAAAGAGGCCAAGGAACTCACTCTTGGGAATGCTGAGACTGGCTGCCTAGTTTGTGCCTGCTTTACTCCCCTTCAATCCTGAGGTCTCTGAACCTCTACAATTTGGCTTTAGGGCCAGGCAAAGGCCACTTGCTACTTTGTCAGTTCAGTTCCCAGTTCGCCAACCCCCATGATCTAGCAGCTTGCCCATAATGGTCCATTTTCAGCATCCTCAGTGGATCTTTCTCTCCTAGGGTTGAAGTGTTTCTTGGAACTTACTTCTTCTTATCAATTGCATGTGGACACATTGTTTTGCAACCCTATGGAAAACAATTTGAGCACTTAATTGGATCCTATCTTAAATCTAGGATGAGATAAGAGGTGCTTTTAAAAAATCTTCCTGTCTACACATTCCCCTCTCTCCATCTTTTGCAAAAAGCTAGTATCACACTTTAAACATAAGCACTTTGAATATTCCATCTCAAACCTGCTAGAATCTCCTGCTGCCTATGGGAGCCAGGACTTACCTGGCTTTTGAATCCAGGAAGTCTTTTGATCTTTCCTCACCTGTTCCCTCCTTCCTCCTGTCACCTATCTTCCTATCTTTTCTAAAAATGTTCCTAATTACCTAAATCAGCAACAGGTGGGTGGAAAATGGGGTCACATTTTAATAGCCACTTGCCAAGTAGCCTTGCAATCAAATTAGTAGAATGATGGAATTTGAGAGAAGAAAGAGACCATTTAAACCATACCCCACTTTGTATAGAGAGGAAACTGAAGCCCAGAAAGGGAAATGTACTTCCTCAAGATCACACTCAAGTTTTCTGATACCTGATTCAAGCTACAAAGGAGAAGGTGACCACTATGCATGCCCTAGGGAGCAGTGAAAGCTGATTACTTGGTTCCATGGCTTTTTCCCAAAGTCAGCAGTAGTGGCCTCATAGAAAACCAGAAAATATATCTAGGTGCTTAAGTGGTTAAAGTTCACTATCTGGCTGGGACATCTAGGCTAAAAGAGAGGTAAGATTTTTAGTCATTTTAGAACCCTAGGGTTTCTAAAGCTCCTATGAACACTTGACATTGGAAAGCAGCATACTAGAGAAGAAAGGGTATTTGGAGTCAGATACATTAGGTTTCCAGTCTAGGCTCTGTGGTTTTGGGCAGGTTTCCTTTCTACTAAGTCTTTTTTTTTTTTTTTAACCTTTTTTATTGTATAATTTAACATATATACAAAGCAAAGAAAAAAAAAAGCAATAGTTTTCAAAGCACTCTTCAACAAGTAGTTGCAGGACAGATCCCAGAGTTTGTCATGGGCTACCATACCATTCTCTCAGATTTTTCTTTCTAGCTGCTCCAGAACATTGGAGGCTAGAAGGAATATATATTTTTTTATCATCACTTTTTTTCTTTTTTGTGAAAAATAACATATATATATGCAAAAAAAGCAATAAATTTCAATGCACAGCACAACAATTAGTTGTAGAACTGATTTCAGAGTTTGGTATGGGTTACAATTCCTCAATTTTAGGTTTTTACTCCTAGTTGCTCTAAGATGCTGGAGACTAAAAGAAATATCGATATAATTGTTCAGCAATCATATTTGTTTGTTAAACCCTACCTTCTCTGTATAACTCCATCATTTTTTATCTTTCTTCCTCTCTTTAAGGGTATTTAAACTATACCCATTCTATACTAAGTCTTAAGTTTTCTCATCTGTAAAGTGGGGATGAGAGCTACTTCACAGTGTTGTTCAGTGTTCAGTTCCTGGCACATAATAAGTGCTAATAAATTTGAGCTGCTTTTCCTTGGGGCTTTGAAGATCTAGATTGTAAGTTCTGGGGGTAACTGTGGGGCCTGGCTTTGCATGCATAGTAAAAATAAAACCTTTGTGGATGCAGTGGAGGTGTGTGTGTGTGTGTGTGTGTGTGTGCATTTACATGAGTGTATGTTGATTTGTTCATATGGAAGGACATCAGTAACACTGGATCCTGGTTTCCTGCTTCTAGCTCCAGATAAATTTCTTAGATTCTCTGTCCACTTCCTTACCTCCACCCCCCAAAAGAAAAGAAAAGAAAAAATAAAGATTGACTGATGCTAGCATGTCCTTCTTAGGATATGGCTTAGCTCTATTGTCACCATCGCCAGTAGGGGGCATTCTGGAATTGAACTGCCAGCCAGACCATTAAAATGATAATATCAGGGGCTGAAGAACAGACCTCATCTATCTTTTCCTGGCAGGCCTCCCTTTCCTACCCATTGCACAGCTAAGAGATGGGGATGGGGGAAGTAGTAGAATGGTGGGGGCCTATCAGCAGCTATGCTGGTATCTATCCTGTTTCCAATCTCACCCTCTATACCTATGTGAATGGTAAGGGGAATCATGACTGTACTACGCTCAGAGCTGGAAAGAAGCATTGCAGTTCCAGGGAACAGTATAGCTTTGAAGTGCATAGATAGAACAGCCCTACTCTGTCTTCTTAAACATTTTCTCTTGGGGTACAGCAAATGTGACCAAGTCTGAAGGGTGTGATCATTACTCCCAGTTGCTACATAGAGGACAATATATGGGAGTAATGCAGAGTTAAACCAACAATCTCTAACTTTAGCCTCTAATCCATCTTGGGAGTGGAAGGGAGGGAAGTAAGAGAAATCACTGGATTTTGGATGGATTTGGTGTCAGACAGCCTTCATTCGAATCCTGACTCTGCTGCTCAGTAGCTGTGTGATTTTGGCAAATCACTTCACTTCTCCAAACCTTCCTTTCCCCATATGAAAAATGGGCCTAATTGTAATTATATCATAGGGCTATTGGGAAAATCAATGGAGAAAATGGATGTGAAATTCTTGGTGTGTGGTAGTACTCATAAGTAGTAGATTTCTGCCCTATCTCAGCAGAAGAACTTTGTGCAGAGAGATGCTGAACATCAGTTCTTGACTGCTGCCAAATTATATTTGCTTGCCAGATTCTGAGCACCTTAAGCCCTTTGAGGGCAGGGACCATGTTGACCCTGTGTCTGCCACAGGATAGGCATTCAATGGTTGTTTTGTGTGTTTTCTTCTAGGTGGTGAAAACTATTGGCCTGAGGGAAGTTTGGTTCTTTGGTCTACAGTACCAGGACACTAAGGGTTTCTCCACCTGGCTAAAACTCAATAAGAAGGTAACTGCTCATTCCTCTGTTGTGTTTAGAATTTATTCTTCCACTAGAACTTGCTCAGGGGGTTGGGATTACATGTACTAGCTGACAATCCCAGGGCATCTAGGGCTATATTTTTCTCTGGGTGGTCTGTTTAACCACCTGGCTTAGAAGAACACAGGGCTCAGTCAAGGCAAAGTTCTTGCCCTGTCTCCACTTTAACTTCCAAAATGAGAATAAGCAGTCTCCAAAGATGAAGATACCCTTCACTTCCCACTGGGAACTCTGTCTTGAACTTTGAGTTGTTTGGGATCAAAGCCATTAGCTGTTTTAGCAAGAAGGAGTTGGTGTCCTTTCTTCTTTCCAAACTCAAGGGCTCTAGGAGATTTGTGAGAGTCACAGGCTCTTTTTATTTTCACATACCATATAATAATCAAAAATATACAATCAGTGGTTCACAGTGTCATCATAAAGTTGTGAATTCATCATCACAATAGATTTTTGAACATTTTCATTACTCTAAAAAAATAAGAATAAAAATAAATATAAAAAACAACACCCAAAACTTCCTATACCTACTATCCCCTGTATTATTTATTTATTTTTTTGTCTTTATTTTCTTACTCATCTGTCCATAGACTAGACAGAGGGAGCTTCAGTCACAAGGTTTTCACAATCACACAGTCATACCATAAAACCTATATGGTTAAACAATCATCTTTAAGAATCAAAGCTACTGGATTATAATTCAGCGGTTTCAGGTATTTCCCTCTAGTTCCTTCCATATATCAAAACAGAAAAGGGAAATCTAAATAATGCATAAGAATAACCTCCAGAATATCTTCTCGATTCTATTTGAAATAACTCAGCCACTGAAAGTTTATTTTGTTTCATTTCTCTTCCCCCTTTAGGTCAAGAAACCTTTCTCAATCCAATAATACAAAGGCCAGGCTCATCCCCAGAAGTCAGTCCCATGTTGCCAGGGAGATTTACACCCCTGGGAGTCATGTCTTATGTAGGGGGGAGGGCAGTGAGTTCACCTACCCAGTTGGCTTAGAGAGAGAGGCCACATCTCAGCAACAAGAGAGGTTCTCTGGGGGTGAGTTTAGGTGTAATTTTAAGTAGGTTTAGCCTGTCCTTTGCAGAAATAAGTGTCATAGGAGCAAACCCCAAGATCAGGGGCTTAGCTTATTGATTTGGTTGTCTCCACTGCTTGCAAGAATATCAGAAATTCTCTAAATGGAGAAGTTGAATATTTCCTCCTTGCTCCCCAGTCCCCCGAGGGGACTTTGCAAATACTTTATTCACTACCAAAATTACCCTGGGATCTATCAGGGTATCACACTAACCTGTACAAACCAATAATATCTCACTCCCTACTCAGGGTTCTATGTAATTATGGTGTTTGAATAAACTGACCATACAAGTTAAATTAGTTAGTGTGCTATAGTAAAATATAAAATTTGTACCAAATAAACATTTCTTCCTTTGGTTTCACACAGAAGTTGAAATTTTAATATATACTAAATATCCATTAGTCTGATTTACTTTAGTCTTAACCAGATCAGCTTCATATGTATCTCTAATTGAAGTCTGAACTCTTTTTCAGCTTTTAAAATAGTTGCTGCATGGGGTAATGCTGACTTTCATAGCTGCAAAATTCTGATTCGGATTCTTTGGTGTCTCACAGATACCCCAAGTTCCAGGTTATGACCAGGTTATAGATAAAAAGCTCAGCATCTCAGAATTTAGAAATAACAGTTATAACTCAGGAATTGATGTGACTACTGTGAGAACTTATAATCTAGGAACATTTACAATAACTCTTTCCCTTGCTTATCCTCTCGAATTCAATTCTCACAGTTTGCATGTTATAGTTAGTCCATATTAATGAGGCATTATAGTATCTGTCTTTTCAATTCTTTTACTCAATATACTGTCCTCAAGTTTCATTGATCTAATTTCATGTCTTACAACTTCATTCCTTGTTGCAGCTGCTCAGTATTCCGTTGTACGTGTACACCACAGTTCACCATTCCATCTGTTGCAAATCATGAATACTATTACCATAAACATCACTGTGTAAACGTCCATTTGTGTCCTTGATTTCAGTTCTTCCAAGTATATACCTAATAATAGGATTGCAGGATCATATGCAACCCTATACTTAGCCTTCTGTGGAAATACAACACTGCTCTCCAGAGGAGTTGCCCCATTCTATTTCTCCACCAATGGTGAATAGGTACATCTCTCTTTCCCCATTTTTTCCAGAACTTGTATCTTTCTGTTTATTTTTAAACAGTTTTATTCACACACCATACAGTCCCATCCTAAGTAAACAATCAATGGTTCCTGGTATAATTCAGTTATGTATTCACCACCACCATCTATATGAGGACATTTCCATTTCTTCCATAAAGAAGAGGAAAGAAAAAGAAGAAGAAAAATTAAAAATAAAAACTACAAAACCACTAAAAATCCCATAATCTTCCCTTATATACCCCTCTTATTGACATTTAGCTTTCATATATTGCTTTTGTTACACTTAATGGAAACATATTACAAGCATATTACTTTGTTTCATTTAATGGAAGCATATTACAAATGTTTCTGTTAATCGTAGATCCTAGTTTACATGTATTGTATTTTTTCCAATAACCATCCCATTTTCATTACCTTGTACTATTGACATTCCCTTAAAAACAATCTTATATTTGTATATTTAGTCACCATCATTGTCCACTCTAGGTTTTGCTAAGTTACACAGTCCCAGTCTTTGTCTTTTATCTTTCCTTCTGGTGTCATATATGCCTCTAGCCTCCCTCTTTCAACCTTACTGACGCTCAGCTTTGTTCAGTGTACCTACACTATTGTGCTACCATCAGAGTATTTCTGAATATTTACAAACAATCCTGTTGAACATTCTGTACTCCTTTGACATCCAATGCCCAATCTCTATACTCTCATCTCCTGATAATCTGTGCTCTCAACTTTAATTCTCAAAGGTTGTTCATTAATGTTAGTTCATATTAATGAAACCATATAGTACTTGTCCTTTTGTTTCTGGCTAATTTCATTCAACATAATGTCCTCAAGGTTCATCCACATTGTTACATGTGTCATGACTTTATTCTGATATACCATATCTTTTTTTTTCTCTTTTTACCTTTATTGGTAGTCTTCATTTCTACACTCTTCTCCAGACCTCTCCTGTCTTTTCTTGTCTGCCTGTAGCCCTTTATTTAGCATTTCTCGTAGAGCAGGTTTCCTGTTCACAAACTCTCTTAGTTCTATTTGTCTGAAAATATTTTAAACTCTCCCTCATTTTTGAAGGACAGGTTTGCTGGATATAGAATTCTTGGTTGGCAGTATACCAGAAATGGAACAGCTTTTAAAAAGGGAAATTAAATAACTTACAAGTTTACAACAGTTCTAGTTCTGAGAAAATGTCCAGACTAAGGCACCAACAAGAGATTACCTTCACTCAAGAAAGGCTGATGCTGTCTGGAACACCTCTGTCACCTGGGAAGGCACATGGCTGGCATCTGCTGGTTCCTTGCTCCTGGGCAGCATTGCTTTCAGTCTGCGTATCCTGTAGGGATTTCTCGTTTTGCATCTATGGGCCTTCATTTTAGCTCCTCTGGGACACAATTCTGGATTTTGGCATGATTCTCACATGGGCAGGCACATAGCTATGTCTGCTGAGCCCTGCATCTCCAAATGTCTGGGTCTCCTGTTGGCTCTGTCAGCTGTGAAGCAGTTGTTCTGCAAGTGTTTGTATCTGCTCTGTGCTATCTCCAAAATGTTTCCTCTTTTAAAGGACTCCAGTAAACTAATCAAGACCTAATCTGAATGGGCAGAGAGACATCTCTATCTAACCAAATGGCCAGATCATTGAGATAATCTAATCAAACCATCACATCCCAAGCCTGGAGCATCACATTTCCATGGAGATAATCTCATCAAAAGTTTTGACCCTACAATCTTGAACCAGGATTGAACTACATGGCTTTTATGGGGTATACAATGCTTTCAAACTGGCACAGTATCTTAAATATATCATACCACTGCCTTTTCACCTTATGATTTCTGCTGAGAAATCCACACATTGTCTTATTGAACTTCTTTGTATGTGATGGCTGTCTCTTCTCTTGCTGCTTTCTGAATTTTCTGTCTTTGGGATTTAACAGTCTGATTAGTTAATATCTTGGAGTAGTTGCATTCGGATTTTTTCTGTTTGGGGTATACTGTACTTCTTGGATCTGTAATTTTATGTCTTTCATAAGAGTTGGATTATTTTCAGTGATAATTTTCTTCATTATTTGTTCTGCTCCTTTTCCCTTCTCCTATCCTCTGAGACACCCATATCATGCCCATTCATGTACTCTTTTTTCATTCAATTCCCTGAGACCCTACTTATATTTTTCCATTCTTTTCCCTATCTGCTCTTTTGTGTGTAGGATTTTAGATATCCTATCCTTTAGTTCACTAATCCTGTCCTCTGCCTCTGCAAATCTGTTGTTATAGGTCTCAGTTTGTGTTTTCATCTCTTCTATTGTCTTCTTGTTCCCATAAATTTCTTCCATTTGTTTTTTCAAGCTTTTCAGTTCTTCCTTATGGTCGCCCATCTCTTCTTTATATCATTCATATCTTTTGCTATATCTTCCCTCAGATCATTGATTTGATTTTTTAATTGATTTAGCAAATTTGTTTGAACATTAGTTAGTTGCTACAACTCCTGTATCTTCTTTAAAGTTCTTGTTTGTTCCTTTGACTGGACCATATCTTCATTTTTCCTAGTATGACTCATAATTTTTGCTGATGCTGAGGCATCTGATTTCCTTGATTAGTTGATTCTGCAGGTTGTTTTCAACTCTTCTCCCTAGAGTTTTCTTGTTGGTGCCTTTTTTCTCTATCTGTTGTTTGGTATTCAGTCAACTTATTCTATACCTCAAATATAGTGTTCTAGTGTAAATTGCCTGAACGCCATATACCAGAAACAGAACGGCTTTTAAAAATAAGAATTTATTAAGTTGCAAGTTCTAAGGCTGTGAAAATTTCCAAATTAAGTCATTGACAAGAGGTTACCTTCACTTAAGAAAGGCCAATGCAGTTTGGAGTTTCTCTCTCAGCTGGGAGGGCACATGGTGAAGTCTGCCAGCTTTCTCTCCTGGCTTCTGGTTTCCTGAAGCTCCTCTGGGGGGGGTCTCTGGCTGCATGGGCTGTATCTGTTCTGGTGGCTCTCATGGTGCTAAAGCTTTTCCAAAATGTTTCCATCTTAAAGGGCTCCAATAAGCCACCCCACATTGAATGGGTTAGAGACACATCTCCATGAAACCATCTGTGCTAGTTTACTAGCTGCCAGTATGCAATATACCAGAAATGGAATGACATTCAAAAAGGGGAATTCATGGAGCTCTCTGGCAGTGTTCTCCTACAACAGTTGCTGGCTGGTGGACTGGTTCTCTCATCATTCTGTCATGGTTCTGTGGCTCTCTCCTCATTCTCAAAAGGCACTCTCTCCAAAATGTCTCCTCTTTTATAGGATTCCAGTAAATTAATCAACACTCACATAGAATGGGTGGAGACATGTCTTCATCTAATCAAGATTAATACCCACAATTGATTGAGTTACATCTCTGTGGAGATAACCTAATCAAGTTTCCAACCTATAATGCTGAATAGGGTTTAGAAGAAACCGTTGCTCCCACAGGAATGATTAGGATTAAAACATGGCTTTTCTAGGGTACATAAATTCTTTTAAACTGGCACACCATCTCATTGAAAGTTAACACCCACAATTGGGTGGGTTGTATCTCCATGGAAACAATTAAAAAGATTCTACCCAGCAATATTGAATGAGAATTAAAGGCCATGGCTTTTCTGGGGAACATAATAGCTTCAAACCAACACACATGGCTTCTGTTTAACTAGTCAGAATTTCTCAACTTTGTTTTTCTGATTCTTGCTCTGCCTATATGGAACATTTCTTCAAGAAGGGTCTCCTCATATACTAGTGACCCCAGTCAGATTTTCACAGACAAATCAGGTCTAGGTCTCACGTTGAGGGTATGATCACTATCAGTTTCCCTGAGGATGAGACACAATGGGTTTCAGACTTTTGTAGGGAGCCTCTAGACTGTGTGCATTTCCTATCCTGTCCAGCAAGTGGTGTTTGTCAGCCACAACCCCCTACCCATGTAAAATTGCATGGAGCCTTTAATTCTCAGGCTGCCAGGGGCATGGTTGAGACAGGGTCTGAGGTGGAAGGCTAGTTCAAGACCCTAGGGTCTGAATGTTCTTAAAGAGATCTGCAATTTGAGCAGGGCCCTGACCTTCCTTTTCTTGGGAAGATAATTAGGGAATTATCTCCTTCATTTGACTTGTTAATTTGTTTCACAGACCTATCTTAACTCTGCTTTTGCCTGAATGAGTGCTGACAATTGAAAATGCTTGAGGCTTTCTCTAATGAGGTACTTAGAATACTTCAAAAAAAGAAAAAAAGAAAGAAAAAGAAAAAAAAATGAAATAGAATAGAATAAAATCCTTTTTTCAGAGCCAGTCCCAGCTCCCAAGGTTTTCCAGTTAAGAGCTAGAGTTGGTACCCAGCTCTTTGTGTACTTTAACTTGGGGCACAGCCTTTTCCACTATTCTGAGCTTGGCCACTTCCATTTTAAAATTTTTTCTTTGTTGGACCAGTCTCCTCTCTGCCACGGTTACTTTCCTGCTTTCTCTGCATTTATCTGTGCTTGGAGCTTGTTTTCAGCAGTCCAAATTTGTTAATTAGAGCTTGGTTGAGCTGCCTTACCTTGTTCTTAGAAGAGAGGATTGCTTTTTCCCACAGGGAAGTATCTCCAAATTGAGCCTGCCATGCCAGTGAGGGAGTAGTGCCAGCCGCTGGAATTTAGGGACTTAACTAACAATTCTGAGCCATGATCTTGGCCCTTCCACATGTTTCCAACTGGTGTACAAAGCATGTCCAGTCATGAATGTTTCCCAAAGAGTTGTTCCAGACAGTTCTTGGCTATTTACTGCTTCAGAGGGCTAACTAAATTACACATCTCCCTATGCCACCATCTTGCCCTGCTTATCCATTTAATGCAGTTTTATTGAGATGTATTAATACACCAGAGAAACCATCCAAGGTATACAATACCTGGCTTACGGTATCATGAAATAATTGGAAAGTCACAGATTCTTTTTTATATTTGAGAATAATAAGAATTTATTGTTTGGCATTGTAACATTGGTATAAGCTTTATTTTATTTTTTTATTTGTTAAATGTAACATGTATACAAAAAGCAATACATTTCCAAGTACACTTTAACAAGTAGTTATAGAACAGTGTTCTAGTTTGCTAGCTGCCGGAATGCAACACACCAGAGATGGACTGGCTTTTAATAAAAGGGGATTTATTTTGTTGGTTCTTCAGAGGAAAGGCAGCTAACTTTCCACTGAGGTTCTTTCTTATGTGGAAGGCACAAGATGGTCTCTGCTGGTCTTCTCTCCAGGCCCCTGGGTTCCAACAACCTTCCCCGGGGTGACTTCTTTCTGCATCTCCAAAGGCCTGGGCTGAGCTGCTAGTGCTGAGATGAGGAATGCCGAGCTGCTAGTCTGTGCTACATTGCATTCTCTCATTGCTCACCTGGCCAAGTTGACAACTGAATCTAACTAACACAAACAGATTTTAAAGTTTGGTATGGGATTACAGTTCCACGACTTTTCATTTTTTCTTCTAGCTGCTACAACACACTTCACTATAAGGTTTTTAAAAAATATTTTAATTGAGATATCTTCACACAACATACAGTCCATCCAAAGTATACAATCACATGCAGGATCACTTTTAGAACATTTGCATCACTCCAGAAAAAGAAATAAAAACAATAAGAAAATACATATATCCAATATTCCTTACCCATCCCTCTCATTGACCACTAGTATTGCCAATCTACTCAATTGTTTTTTACTCCTTATGCCCCCCTATTATTTATTTAATTTTTGTCCTTACTTTTGTACTCATCTATTCATACCCAAAGTTTATGTCCAAAGGGAGCATCAGCCAGAAGTTTTTCAGAATGATATGATCACATTATAAATGCTACATAGTTATACAATCATTTACAAGAAACAAGGCTACTGGAATTCAGTTCAGTGGTTTCAAGTACTTCCCACACTATCCACTCCAATACACCATAAACTAAAAAGGGATATCAATATAATACATAAGAGTAACTTCCATGATAACCTCTTGAGTCTGTTTGAAATCTCTCAACTACTGAAACTTTGTCTCATTTCTGTCTTCTCCCTTTTGGTCAAGAAGGCTTTCTCAATCCTATGATGCCAGGTCCTGGCTCTTCCCCATGAGTCATGTCCCACATTGCCAGGGAGATTTACAACCCTGAAAGTCATGTCCCCCATAGTGGGGAGGGCAGTGAGTTCACCTGCTGAGTTTGCCTAGAGAGAGAGGCCACATCTGAGCAACAAAAGAGGTTCTCTTGGGGTCACAGACTCTTGAACTAGAAGAAATCTTATACCTTCCCTCAATTCATTGATTTGATTTTTGATGAGGTTTTCCATGTCTGTTTGAACATTCTGAATTAATTGTTTCAACTCCTGTATCTCATTTGAATTGTTGATTTGTACCTTTGACTGGGCCATAGCTTCAGTTTTCCTAGTGTGATTCGTCATTTTTTGCTGGCATCTAGGTGTTTAATTACCTTAATTAGTTTATTCTGGAGATTGTTTCACTTCTTTTACCTAGGATTTTCTTGCTGGATGACTTTGTTGTCTATCTGTTCTTTGACATTCAGTTCAGTTTATTCTGGACTACTAGCTTAGGTTTAGTTTAACAGATGAGAATTTTTCAGTTCTTGTTTTCTTGTTTCTTGCTCTGCCTGTATGATGCCCCCCACCTCCACTTAGAAGGGTTTGCTTAGGTATTATAGACCCAAGCCAGATTTTTCTCAGACCAAACTGGCCTCCTGTCAGGAAGAAAGAGTCACCTGCATCAGTTTTCCCTGAGGGTGAGACCCAGCAGGTTGAAAGACTTTCCTATAAGTCTCTGGACTCTGTTTTTCCTATCCTGCCCAGTATGTGGCTCTTTTCTGCCTGCAGGTCCCACCAGCATAAGGTGATATGGTACCTTTAACTTCAGCAGATGCTCCCTGCTGGGGGTGTGGTGGAGAGGTTGTAGGCTGGCTTTAATTGTTTCAATTTTCCAAACCCTGGGGTCTGAATTCCTTGAGGGAGGGATTCCACCTGAGCTGGGCCCCACTGCTCTCCTGGGGAAGGCACAAGCTCCAGACAAGCCCTCAGACAAGCTTAATTCTTCCTATGCCTGGGATAGTTGGAGCCTGAGAAACCCTGCCGCTGTGTCCAAAGGCAATCAAGCTATAGAAACACAGCCACAGAAAAGAAAGAAAAAATCCTTCTCAGAGCAGGACACCCATTCCTTGGGTTTGTCAATCAAGAGCATAAGTTGTTAAGTTGCTTTGTGTACTTTCAGATCCTATCTGGCCCCTCCTTTCCTTCAGGGCCCAGACCCTTTCAAGTATTATGTGCTATCCAATCCAAAAAAACTCTGTTTCTTTTTTTCTTTTTGCTTTTTCCGTCAACCCTGCCCCTTGGTGCCAGTGCAAAGATCAGCAACCTCCTCTTTGACTTGATGTTCAGCTGAGCTGGGCACCTATTTTTAGTAGTCAGAATTTGTGAATTAATTACAGAATTGGAGCTTAGTTGTGCTCAGCCCCTGCTGCTAGTAAAGTCCCTTTCCTTTCCCCTCTGGGAAGCAACCTGTGGGGGTGGGGTGCTGGTCTCTGTGGCTTGGGGAACTCATGGTTCTGGGTGACCTCGCAGCCAGTCCAGCTGATGCAGGCTGGGGTACATTGTGTGTCTGGTCACTGACGTGGCCCTAGCAGTTGTTATGTACTGTTCCTGGCTATTTAGTAGCTGCTCTGGAGGATGAACTAAATGCCACATCTCGCTAAGCTGCCATCTTGGCGCTCACTCTGGAAGGAATCTTAAAAGTCACATAGTCTTATAGCCCCATCTCCTGCCTGCTAATTGGTGTCGGAACTCCCTATACAAATGCTTCCCTCCTCGTTGATCATCTTCTTCACTTTTACTCCAAATGGAATGTTGTGAGTATCTGTCCATTCAGACTCTCTGCCCCAAACAGCATCTCTGCGGGAACCTGGTGGTCCTCCAGCTCAGTTTCCTCAAACTCTCTGGCTTTGTCGTTGGAGGTCTCCATATTGACTTATGGCTTGTTTCCCTGATTTTGTCAAGGGGATGGGTGTCCCACCTTCTGCTAGTATACTTTTATTTTCTTTCTGTACAAACTTTTGCTGGACAATTGTGGAGTCATCAGGAGCCAATTCCAGACAAGTTTAAAAGACAAGTTAATTGCCTTTTTGCCTAGACAATATGTAGCCTGCAGGCATACACCCCAGTCTTTCCTAATTTATGGATTTGGGGGGAGCCTTAAGAAAGGAACTTTATAAGCTTACCCTCCAATGAAGGAATTGTATATATTGTCAGATGTCAGTGGCTTAAGGGCTTATGACTATCAGTGGTTTTTAGGTAAATTCAGGAAGAAATTCCAATTGGAAAGTGATTACTGGCATGAGATTGAGTGCCTAATGAAAGTAATATGTCTCCTTCCTGAATTTTCAGGTGAGTTGCCACCCAGCTCTCTGGTATTACCCAAATTGGTGACCTACCGGTATCTTCTCCCTATCCTACCATCACATCCCCTCCCCAGAGCTTGATTGTTGAGAGCCATAAATCCCTTGCTGCTCCCAGGTGACAGCCCAGGATGTACGGAAAGAAAGCACCCTGCTTTTCAAGTTCCGGGCCAAGTTCTACCCCGAGGATGTATCTGAGGAATTGATTCAGGACATCACCCAGCGCCTCTTCTTCCTGCAAGTGAAAGAGGGTATTCTCAATGATGATATTTACTGCCCACCTGAGACTGCTGTGCTGCTGGCCTCCTATGCTGTCCAGTCCAAGTACGGTGACTTCAATAAGGAAGTTCACAAGTCTGGCTACTTGGCTGGGGACAAGTTGCTACCACAGAGGTGAGGTGGTACTCTGGCTGTCTTAATACTGGTCAGTGATGGTGGCTGCTAAAGGCTGGCCAATCTCTGTAACACAGAAGCTGTCATATCTGCTCCTCTCTACTGGGATCTATCTGTGGCATATGTTATGATTCTCAAAGGGACATGTTTGTATATGGCATCATTGCCCATTGTTTCTCTGGCTCTCAAAAGAAAAAGCTTTTCTCCCCACTGCGTGATTATAAAACGTCATGACCCTGGAGTAAGGTGTTTATGTAGAGAACCAGAAATAAATTGTCTCTCTCTCTCCCTGGTCCCATTTTCTAAGTCTTTCTCAATCTTTTTCACTGATTTAGACCTCTTATATTAGAGTTTGACAGGGGTGAGAGAGGAATACAAAAGCCAGAGGCATGAGTTGCTGACAAAGCCTTTTTTTTCTCTCACAAGCTTTTAATATTTATAACCAGTGTACAGATCTTTCTGCTTTTGTAAGCTTTGAGGCTCTCAAACATTCATTATTTTTGCTTTAGTATCATGACAACACACAAAATGAATAAGGCAGGTGTTACCCATATTGCCTGGGTAAGGAGATAGAAGTACCTGCATTTTCACAGCAGGATTAGACCTATTTGATTTTTAACCCTGGGTTTTTCCCCCACGGTACACAAAGGCCATTTTCCTAGGCTTTTTGGATTGAAAGGAAAAGCTCTGCCTCATTCAGGGAGCCCCAGTTCCATTGGGACTGGCATAGGCACAGCCCATCTAAAGGTATTAGAGATAGTAGTTATGCTCTGAAACTGAACCTGAGACATTGCTATAATGTTTGAGATGGAACATTTAAAGCAAACTTTACTTACAATCTAGTAGATCTGGGAGGTTGGGCCTATTGGTTCTCCCAAAGCCATTTTGTAGCCACAGGCTGTCCTTCCATCCCTGAGCAATATTCTCACAAACAAAAACTGTTGGTCCTGATACCTACAAGAGAATATGCAGGGCTCTATGAGACTACCTTCCAAGTTAGCGCAGACTCCTGATGCATTGCTCCTTTGCTTGAAGACCACAGTACAGTATTGGATTTCCTGGCTAACTGTCAAAGGAAGGTGCTTCCATTGTCTTTCTTGGTTACCCATTCTGTTATCTCTCCTACCTTGCAGGTAGTTCTTTTTGTCTAATTTAATGCCTTCAATGCTGTAATTTCAGTCTGCTTCCAGTGTGACTGAAGAGGGCTGATTCCATAACCTCTTTGTGTCAGCTCCTTAAGTGAGCTAAGTGGGCTTCACTCCACCATGCACATGCACATACACACATGGGCTTTGTGCTTTAAACTACTGATTACCCATTATCTTTCCAGGGTTCTGGAACAACACAAACTCAACAAGGACCAGTGGGAAGAGCGCATCCAGGTGTGGCATGAGGAGCACCGGGGTATGCTCAGGTAAGCCCACCCTAGCAGATGCTGACCTCACTGTCCTCGAAGGGAGGATGAGATTAGTTCTGGTGAGAAGACGCAGATGACTAGGGATGCTAGAGAATGTTGGAGAGAGGAGGACAAGATTGATGCTAGCACTTGTGCAGTTAACAAGAGAAATTAGAGATTGGAAAGCAAATCAGGACCATTATAACACCTTTTGTTCTCTGTTTTGGTTTTATTTTTGTTTTTGTGAATGGAAGCAACTGGTAGCCATAATATTTTGGCCATAAGGAAATGGAGAGGGCCTCAGGGTCCTCGGAGCTACTAGACAGCAGGGTCTCCTTGCAAAGTATGAAATGAGAAAAGAGGTTTTATAAATATGACAAACCATTTTTGTGGTTGTCTAGTTGCAGAATAAATCTTATCATTTGTCATCACCACCCTATCTGTATTCTGTGAAGAAAGACCATGCCTGTATAAGAGGCTATTGTAATGAACCAGAGGAAGAAAATTGCTTCTATTGCAGCTAACATGCCAGAATCTGGCAAGGGTCAGCTCACTCTCATTCCTTTTGGGAGCCTCAGACCTTAGGTTCCTGTCAGCAGGTTTTGCTTAGCAAAACTCAACTTATGCTCTATTTCCCAGTATCTGATCACCTTCCACCCTATTTCCTATCCCTTTCCCACTTGTGAGGGCAATGTCCTTATCAGAAGTACAAATCATACAAACTTTCTTTCTCCCTGGGTCTGATTCCCAGGTTCCCCCTCTGTGATCTTCTACTTTGTGTCCTTTAGGGAGGATGCTGTTCTGGAGTATCTGAAGATTGCCCAGGACCTGGAGATGTACGGTGTAAACTACTTCAGCATCAAGAACAAGAAAGGCTCAGAACTGTGGCTTGGGGTGGATGCCCTAGGTCTCAACATCTATGAGCAGAATGATAGGTATGCCTCAAATTTTTCTTATTTATTTGGGCTACTCTTGCTACCTAGGGCTCTTCCTCACCGCTCTACCTTTGGGGGTCTACCTCAGTTCTTTTTCTAGCTAGATCAGTCCAGCCTATGTGATTGTGCAACATCTCTCAGGCTTCCAAATCCTACATTGACTAGACTCACTCTGTCCGGTACTGTAGACACTAGCTTTATGTGGCTGTTGAGCACTTGAAATGCGGCAGGTCTGAATTGAGATGTGCTCTAAGTATAAAATATGCAACAAATTTTGAAGTAGTGTGGAAAGTGGAATGCAAAATATCTCACTAATATTTTCTAGTATGTTGATTACATGTTGAAATGATGGCATTTTGGATATACTGGGTTTAAATAAATGGTTTTAATTCATTCTACCTTTGTCTTTTTAACTTATTTTAGTGAGGCTACTAAAATTTAATTCTTACATATATGTCTCACACTATATTTCTGTTGGACAGTACTGGTCTAGAACCTACCTTGTCAGGATTTGTAAGTAATCCTAAATCTGAGGTGATGATTAAGTACCTTTTTACCTATAATTCCTTTCACTGAAGCCTTATCTCAAGTACTTATTATTTCTTTCTTGGTGTCCCCTTGGTGAGGATAGAGATCAATAGATTAGTTTGTTACATGTAACTGCTGAATCTCAGTGTTCATTATTTACCTTCCCCTTGACTTTTTTCACTTTTGGTGAAAGAGTTACAGTTAAATAGAACTAGGGATTCTCTTGATGGGATATTACAAGATCTATGTCTGAACCAAAACTACCACAAAACAAACTTCAGGGATTGGGGCAAGTGATGATATGTTGGTTGTGACATTGGGAAGTGGACCCTCAGTGCTGGCAGCTGACTTGGTGATATGTGTTTGGCATTGGCTGAGCTGGCAATTGGCCTGCCTCATCAGTTGAGGGAGAAGCTGGTGGGGAGGGAGGGTGAAGCATCAACTATCTATATCCTTCTTTTCTTACCTTTGCCATGATGTTCTTGGTCTCCACTTCTACAGATTGACTCCCAAGATAGGCTTCCCATGGAGTGAAATCAGGAACAT
This sequence comes from Tamandua tetradactyla, assembly GCF_023851605.1. Lineage (NCBI taxonomy): Eukaryota > Metazoa > Chordata > Mammalia > Pilosa > Myrmecophagidae > Tamandua > Tamandua tetradactyla. The sequence continues at coordinate 107,400,227 of NC_135353.1, read as the reverse complement.
CTCTTTCAATGACAAGAAATTTGTCATCAAGCCCATTGACAAAAAAGCCCCGGTAAGTGGCCCCTTCCTCTGGCCAAGATAGATGCTTGCCAAGGCCTAGATAATGCTCTGCACAATCATCTGTTGTATTTTGCTCTCCTTTTTTTTCTGGCATTTTTTTGTGGATGGGAACAGAAGGCATAAAAGGATATTGGGATAAATGGGGGTGTCTGCCAAGAAATGGTCAGGGGGAACCCTGTGTTTGGTGCCACCTGTGTCTCAGGAGCACGGACAAGGGGGGACCACAGGCAGTTTTAAGTGCTGCCTTTTAGCCACTGCCTATTGCTGCCCTGTGGCTGTGGGATGGAAACAGTGAGTGTGTTTCATCTTTCCAAGCCCTTAGGTCCCAGAAAGTGTAAACTTCATGCACAAATAAAGACCGATTTGTCTTTAATCATGGAGAAAGCACAGAGCCAGGAGAAGTTCAAATCCAAAGATGATCCTCCAAGCTTGCTTTTTGGTGTAATTTCACTATTGCCCTTTCAGATTTCTCCCCAGAGCTACCCAAGAACAGAAAAGTGCTTTGGGTCCAGTCATTCCTCTAACAGGCTTGCCGCAGTTCTCATCCAGTCAGTTGCCTGTGAGTCACAAGACAGCCAAGCTGGTGATTGGGGGTGATATAGAAACTTAGATGAGGATTTACTACTATGGTATACCTCATGTCCAACAAGGGCCAGTGGCCATGCTGAGCCTGACCCTTCACATGAGGGCTCATCCACTGTTCTCCAGACCTGAGGTTTCTGAGCTGCCCCTCCTAGGCACTTTACATATGTTATTTCCTTAAATTCCCCATGAATCTGTCAGGTAGATAATAGCATATCCATTTTATATCTAATGAAACTAAGGCTAAGAAGGGTGAAGTGATTTGCCCAAGATCACACAGCTATAAATGGTAGAGCTGGAATTCAAACCTAGGTTATTTGGCCTCTAGAGCCTGTGCTCCTTTTACTGTACTCCAAGCTATGTGGACAATAGCAGACTGGGTTCAGTGGCAGAGGGATGTGTTTGTTAATCCAGAAGCCTGTGGGCTTTGTGACCTTGGTCCAGTGTTATTTGTGGTAACAAATGCAAACTCACTGGATTTTTTTGTGTTTCTTTTTCTTGCTGCTGTGTTCACCTTTCATCAGAAAAAGGTAAGTAACAAAGCTAGCTGAAATCAATTTTTTATTTAAAAAATAAAACAAAAGAAAAACAAGAACAATAGTCAATGCAGTCAGTATTCAGGAGATGTATGTATGCTTTTATGTTCCAAAACTATTTAGGGTCTTGTTCCAAAAATGGTTAAGGGACTGGGTTAGGACACTGAAGAGACAATCCAGCCATCTACTCTGCACCCATCCAGGTTGTTATGCAGGGATTACTGCACCTCTAAGCAAGGCCCCTGAGACTCAGCAGGATTTCTAATTAGAGAAAGTCAGTTGTGATCCTTCAAGTAGATTGAGGATATTTTTGGATGCTTTTCATGAGCAAAGGTTGAAAGAAATTGTGGTTTGGTGGAAAGAACACTGGTTTTAGAATCCAAAAGCAGGTGGGCCATGGTGGCTCAGCAGGTAAGAATGTTTGCCTGCCAAGCCGGAGGACCCGGGTTCGATTCCCGGTGCCTGCCCATGTAAAAAAAAAAAAGAATCCAAAAGTCTGTGTTCAAGTCCTGACTCTGCCACTAACCTGTCTTTTGACCCTGGGCAAATCACTTCACCTCTCTGATCTTTAGTCTTCCATCAGTAACACAAGGGGACTGGATGAAATAAGCTTTCCTGTGCGTGTAGACTTAGCTTCTCAGAAGGCAGAAAGTCAACCTTCATCCATCCTCCTAAACTCTTTCTGATTGCTATTTTCCCCCCAGGACTTTGTCTTCTATGCCCCTCGGCTGCGGATTAACAAACGGATCTTGGCCCTATGCATGGGGAACCATGAGCTATACATGCGCCGCCGCAAGCCTGACACTATCGAGGTGCAGCAGATGAAGGCACAGGCCCGGGAGGAGAAGCACCAGAAGCAGATGGAACGGTGGGTGCTGAGGAGCAGGAGTGGGGCTCAGGACTGGGGCAAAGAAGCTTCTCAAAGGTGCCAAGCCTGCTAAGGAAGGACATGAAGTCATTTTAGAACTAGGAGAGGAAGACCTGCTCATAGATCCTCCACCCTCCAACCCCTGTGAATTCTCAAGGTGTCCCACTTCACGGGAAGCAGACATCAGGAGCCTAGGTTTCCAGAGCCACATAGGAGAGAGGGTCTTTTCATAGTTAACCATTGTCTGTGACTCTCCTGCCATGTGTTGGGTGGGTTCTGGGTTGCTTTGGGTATCTGACAAGTATAGTGACAGTAGCAGAGGGCTCCATGTACATTTAAACTTGGAATCTAAGGGGTTTTGTGAGCAGAATTAGAGCCATGAGAATCCCTCCTAAGAAGCTTTTATGTTATTGCATTGTAGCCCCTTTCTATTCAAAATATAATTTGAGGCCCAGTAGCATCAGCATCAACCTGGGACATTGTTAGAAAAGCAGGATCTGCCGTGCTACCCCAGACCTACTGAATGAGAACCTGCATCTTAAGATCCCAGGTGATTCCTTTGCACATCAAGGTTTGAGGAACACTGATCTAGTAGGTATTTGTCAGAAAGTCTTTAGAACTTCGGTAGGTTTCTAATCTGATAGGCCAGAAAATGACTCCATATACAAGAGGTTACACACCAAGGTTTATATTTATTCAGAAAAAGTTATCTAGATTGGAGAGCACTTTACAAAGCTGGATCTGGCAGGAACCCTGCCATCTAGCACCTCGCATTCTAGTAGGAGAGGGAAAAAAACAGTACATACATAACTATTCAAACTACAAATGTCTCATTTATTCACTCAATAAACTGTATTGAGCAGTGAACTAAACAAACAAAATCCCTGTTCCCAAGTTGTTGGCATTCTAGTGGGAGGAGACAGACATAGTAAATAAATATGTTACATTTGGGGAGAAGGAGCTTGGAGCTGGGTTTCAGAGGACAGGCAGAGTTCAGCTTAAGGAGTGATGTCCCAGCCACAGAGGTCACCAGACTTGAATTACAGCATTCAAGCAGAGAGTTGAAACTTGTCTCTATAACTTCACAATCTCTATATAACTCCTCAAGGTAGACAGAACTGGACTTATCAGACCATTTTACAGATAGGGCAACTAGGGGTGAGAGCAAAGAAGCAATATGACTAAGCCTACCCAGTGGGTCAGTGTCAGAGCTGGGATTCCAGTTTGATTCTCCTCAATCTGGAGCAAATGGACAATGTTGTGAGCATACTTGGTGGTGTGGGGCTATGTTGCCTCTGAGGACAAGGATGTGGAGGTAAGGAGAGGTCTAAATTCTCAGAAGCCCTGTGTACATTGGATGGGTGGGAGCTGCGAGGTTCAAGGGCCAGTGAGTCTTGGGAATCCCAAGGCTTCCAGGCAGCCCTTCTTTTCTGTTTTCATCTTTTTCTTCTTCTTCCCTAGTGCTCTGCTGGAAAATGAGAAGAAAAAGCGTGAGATGGCAGAAAAAGAGAAGGAAAAGATTGAACGAGAGAAGGAAGAACTGATGGAGAGGCTGAAGCAGATTGAAGAACAGACTAAGAAGGCTCAGCAAGGTGAAGCTTGGGGTGCTTTGGAGACTGGGTTTCCCCATAGATGGGCTCTACCAGTTGGAGACCTCTCTGCCTTAGCTGCAGATTCAGGTCATAGGTATGACCATAGAATGGATGAGAGATGAGGCAAAGGGAGGAGTGCTTAGAACTTTCTGCCAGCTGTGTCCTGGGTGGAAGCTAGATGTCCCTTCATCCCTGTGCTCTTCACCACCTCCCCTCTCCTTCTTTGCCCAGAATTGGAAGAACAGACCCGTAGGGCCCTCGAACTTGAGCAGGAGCGGAAGCGTGCACAGAGTGAGGCTGAAAAGTTGGCCAAGGAGCGCCAAGAAGCTGAAGAGGCCAAGGAGGCCCTCCTGAAGGCCTCCAGAGATCAAAAGAAGACCCAGGAGCAGCTGGTAAAGCTACAATGGGCTGGGATTGTGGGGCTTGAGTGTTCTCCCCTGTCTGCCTGCCTGTTTATAGCTACCTCTGTCTGTAGGTCTGGCTCTTTCTATGAGTGTATTATACTCTACAGACCTTAGGCAGATAGGTCATTCAGATGCAAACTGAGGAGTCACTTGTGTGGCTCTAAACTTTTACATACAACCCTCCATAAGCCTTAGTTTTCTACTGTTTCCTTAGCCGTTGGAGATCCTAAGCTGATAACCTGGCAAAGGAAATGGAGGGAAGAAAGAACAAAGGGATTCACACTTAATTAAGTACTTACTGTGTGTTAAGAGGTATGCTAGCAACTTTTCCCTTTTACTTACTTTCTTATTTTGATCTCCCAATAACCCTATGATGTGAGGTGGACAATAATACGCCCAGTTGAGCAAATTATGGCTCAGGGAGGTTTAAGAGACTTGCCAAATCATACACAGTTATGGCTGGCTAAGTATTCAAACCCATTTCTGCCTTCCTTTGGAGGATTTGCTCCCTAAAATCATATGCAAAACTGTGCCTATGCAATTCTTGGGGGAGAAAGAGTGGGCATCTATGCTTTCATCACAATCTCCAAGGGCTGTGTAACACAGAAGCTAAAGGAACCTCTAACCCCAATCCTTTGGCATATGTTCTTTCCCTACTGTTTAGTGTGGGCCTGGAGGGCACTAAGGCTTATCTCTCAAGGAAAAGCTTTCCTGAAGAGTTGTGCCTAAGATGCGAGGGTGTGTATAACCTTTTTTCTCTTGTTCACATCTCTTTGTGACACTTGAATGTCTTTTCTGTACTTGTCCAAGAGAGACAGTCTTAGTGGAGCCCTGAGCATTGTAGGGTAGTGGGGAAGGGTCTGTTGCCTCAGGCAGAAATCCAGGAATCACCAAGGCTTTACTGAGGCCCCAACTTGATAGTGGAAAATTAGTGGGAGAGAGAGATGAGGAAAGGATGGAAATGGCATGTTGTTTGTCTTTAGGAGGCCCTACAGTCTAGTTGGGGAGTTATGGCAAATAAAGGAATAGCTTGGAGGTTATAGGGTTCTGTAGTTGATCTGAGGATAGATGTGGCCTACAGGATTTCCTGGGGGAAATGAGGACTGTGTTAGGACCTTAAAGGCGGAGAAGTGAAGATTGTGCTAGGACCTTAAAGATAAAGCTGGAGTGAAGTGGTGAGATGAAAAGAGCCTCTGAGGCAGCAAGTAAATAGAGCAGCAGGTTCCCTACTGGTACCTGAGGGGACCTAGTGTTGAGGACTCCTGTGCCTTGAGGTCCATAAAGCCCAGCTCTCACATGCTTACAATTTATCCACAGGCCTTGGAAATGGCAGAGCTGACAGCTCGGATCTCTCAGTTGGAGATGGCCCGACAGAAGAAGGAAAGTGAGGCAGTGGAGTGGCAGCAGAAGGTAAGACACAGTGCCCAGTGCAAGGCATTGTGAGAAGGGTTAGCACATACATAGGTTCCAACTCGTGATTCCTTAGGTTTGTTCTACCCCTACTTCAATTCTTCCCTGACAGTTGGCATCATGGGAGAAGGAGCCCAAGGCCTTCTAAGATACTTCTCAAAATTACCCAGTACCACTGGGGAGTTGGTACAATTGCTCCTATTTAACAAATGAGGAAATAGGATCATGAAGATGAAGTGGATTGTTCTGCCTGATGCCTGCTTCCTTCTAGATCATTCTAGGCATCATTCTAGGCATATGCAAGACACTACAAGTTAGTCTGGCCTGACCATCAGTCCTTCTTCTTTCCCTCTATCATTGGACAGGCCCAGATGGTACAGGAGGACTTGGAGAAGACCCGTGCTGAGTTGAAGACCGCCATGAGTACACCACATGTAGCTGAGCCTGCAGAGAATGAGCAGGATGAGCAGGATGAGAATGGGGCAGAGGCCAGTGCTGATTTGCGGGCTGATGCCATGGCCAAGGATCGCAGTGAGGAGGAGCGTACCACTGAGGCAGAGAAGAATGAGCGTGTGCAGAAGCACCTGAAGGTACACAGGCAGGGCCAATGAGTCTAGGAGACCATATGCTTTGGCTTAAGGGCCCATGACCTCCCCTCATCCATCATAGAAGGATGGATAGAGAAGCCTGTCCTAGTATGCTTTGGGAGCCTGAGCCTTTCTCAAGTGAGAGCTTTAAGGTGAAACACTCCTAGCATTTGACTAGGACAGGTAGAATTCATTTTTATAAACTCTATAACCTCTTGTAGTCAGCAGTGATGGCAAACAAAACTTACTTTATTGAATTCTGTACAATTTTCCATATCCATTCAGGACTTGTAGTCAATAATGACTACAAAATTAACTTTCTCAAAGCCTCTGCAACTTTCTATATCCATTCAGGATTTTAATGACTACAAAATTCACTTTCTTAAACTTTTCTGTGACTTTTCATATCCATTCAGTTAGGAATGATTACAACAAACAGAATTCACTTGTATTAGGGATATGGTAGTTTGCAAAGTTAACATATTACAGGACTGAACTTTAAGGCAGTTGCAGTGTAGTAAGTTCTGCTGCTAAGGCATTTTTTTAAAGATATATGGATTATTTTTAAAACCTTGAGACAGCACCACCTAAGTGAGTAGGATGAGAGTCTTATTTTTTGGGCCTGCTATGTAACAGTAAATAGGTATTGAATTAGGTTGAAGAGGGATACAAAAATGTATTTTTATGATTTAGGACTGAAAATCAGGGTTTATTCTCAGGCTAGGCCTGTGATGCTTTCATTCCATACAGATGGGTTTATTTGCTTAGGAATTTTCTCTGGGATGCCAAGAGGCCTTGATCTAGTAGGGGCTTTAGGGCAACGAAGGGGTGAAGCACTAGCTGGTTTCATTAGTCTTAGTGTGGCCCCCAGGGAGTGAAAAAGATTTCTGTGGAAGAGGTGGGCCATTCTGGTGCTACTGAGAATTGATAATTTAAACGTATTCTGCCAATTTGACAAAGGAGGGGCTGAATGAAGGTTCTGGTTTTAGACTTTTTATTTACCCCTACCTTGGGACAACTTCACAGGGATAATGAGCCTGTGTGACAAGCCAATACGGAATAAGTGGCTCCAACATTAATTTTAAAAAATTGTCTTACCTACCATGTCAAAGGTCACTCAGGGCTTATCAAAATTGATGATCTTTGGTGATGTCCTAGGGAGCTGGTAGAGTCCTCGGGCCTCCTTAGTCTTGTTTAGGAGCAGTCACTAAGGCCTTCCAGAGGGCCTCAACTTTCCTTTGGGACTCACTGCACTCCCAGACCCAGTGTTAATCTTTCCCACAGCTAGGAGGGCAAGGCTCCAGGGGCTTTTGGTGTACCTGATAGCACTCATACTTCCATTGCCCCACATGGCCCTGTGGTAGCTGTTTGCCATTCATGGTGAGCACTCTGAGCTGAGCTCTGTTCCTGTCTCTCCTTACCTTTTCCTCCTCTGCAGCCTTGTCCCAGTTATTAAGAACAGAAAAAGCAGCATTCATGAGATCATTCACAAGGGTTCATGGCCCAGATCCAGTTTCTGGAATTTTTACCTTATATCAATAGCTCACTGATTAACAAAACAGGTTTTAAGCCTTATATGCCCTTCTGGGGAGTCAGGGTCTACTTGGCTGTACTTTTTTATAGCCTCCAGCAGCCTTCCCTGAAATAGAGCAGGGTTTTCCATATCCTCTTAAGTTATGCTCTGGAACATATTATAATATACAGGTTTGATGTTACACTTTTTCAGTCCTTCTATTAGACAAATTAGCATGTGGTCTCTGGCTTTTAAGTCTGCCTGACCCCTCTGGTAGTTCCAATTTGGGTCAGCATTTGGAACCGCTACTGCCTGTACTGCATATTGGACAGGCTGCTGGCCCACAGGTTGGTCTGCGTGGCCCTGTACTTCAGTCCAAATTTGATGCTTTCCTCGGGAGTGCAACAAGAGGAAAGAATGACTTGCACACCCCCACGTAAATTCATAGGTTGATATCAGGTTTTAAAATTATTCCATAACTTTTGGGGGGTCCTCTTGGAACCCCTTGTAATTTGCAAGAGCCCTTCATGGATTTACCCTGACATAAGGTCCCAAAAAGGAATTTCTTGCCACTTTCCCTCCTTTTTACAAAAGAGATTTAACTATAAGATAGGGTTATAACTGACTGTTCCATTAGTGGGTCAACACTGGCCATCTTCCTGGTGATATTATAGCCAGACTGTATTAAAGTAGAAAATAAGCTTTTTCATTTTTAGCTCTGTAGTGGGAAGATTATTCTAGTTTCCTAGGAGGCAGCCTGATGGACTGTCATCTGAAACACTGGATGCATCACCCACTTCAGGTCTCATAGGCTTAGCTTACTTCAATCAGGTTAGCCAGGACTTTTGCTTCTACTGCAAACCTCAATTCTGGCTCTCAGGGAGAGACACTCTGATTGGAATTTACCCAATTCCCTTGGGCATAAACTAGAGGTAATACCCAGTCCAGACAGTCACAGAATAGAAGTGACTCCTGACTGGCTTGCCAAGATAGGTTGCTGGGATTTGGTTTCCAGGTTCTTGACCCTGCCGTGAGAAAGAATTCAAGGACACAGCACAGCATAGAGTAAACAGACTGAAAATTTACTAGGTACACCTGTAGAAGGACATGTGGGCACTCTTGCAATGACAGAGGTAAGGGAGGCGAGAGGCTTCAACTCTTAACATTCAGAAAACATCTTGGTGACACAATTCCTGCTTTAATTTTTGTATGGTGTTCTACTCTCAAGGCATATCCATGTCAAATGGTCACCTTAGTTCATTTATTGTTGTGTGTGTGTGTGTGTGTGCGTGTGTGTGTTCTTGCCCCACTAATAGGGTTGGAAATTGTTTTCAATATGTACATGAGAGAGACAGAGAGAAGCAAAGACAGAGAAGGAGGGAGGGAGAGTGAGGAATTTAGTCAAATGAGTAAAAGGAGTGGAAGCCATTGATCCCTGTGACCTCTGACCTCCTGCCCCTTCACAGGCCCTCACTTCAGAACTGGCCAATGCCCGTGATGAGTCCAAGAAGACTGCCAATGACATGATCCATGCTGAGAACATGCGGCTGGGCCGAGACAAATACAAGACCCTGCGCCAGATCCGTCAGGGCAACACAAAGCAGCGTATTGATGAATTTGAGTCCATGTAATGAGCACCCAGCCTCTAGGGTCCCCTCCTCCCTTTTTCCTTTTCCCCATGTTCCTGTGCCCCTGCTTAATCACACTGTGCTGGAGCCCCTAACTACAGCAGCTCTTGAGTCATGCTAAGCATTCAGTATAGCCATGGGACCAAACCTAGCCCTTCAGTCCCCACCTACTTCCCTAGGCAGAGAAATGGTTCACTGTGGTGCCAATGGGATCCCCCTCTCCCCTCTTTCCCCTTTACTCTGGTGTGGTAGGAGAGTCCACTTCCCCAGCTTACTGGCACTTCCCGCTTGATTTGTGAAATTCCCCTATACTTACTGTTGTCCTGAGGGAGTCAAGGGTGGGGTAGTTTGAAGCTAAGCTCCTTACACTGCCCTGCCACTGCCTTGCTCTTTGGAGTCCTGTGACTTGGGGAGTTGGAAGTATCAGAGGGTTTAGGGAAGGAGATGGGGCCCTGGCTCTGTGCTGTAAGGTGTCAACTGACCTAGAGCTATTTAGACTTTGTAATGAATGGAGGGCCAAGAGATGCTTAGTTATTCCTGTTTCTACCTCCTAGAATGGGACTGTTACAAACGGAGTCCCAATTAACCTTGTCCCTGAGTTCAGGGACTCGGTTTCTCCCTAAGATCAGGTGGGGGAGATGGTGCCTTCATAAGGCTTCCCTAACAACCTAAAAGGCCATTGGCCCTTCTATTCAGGCCAGGCTCAATAGAATACCCTACCCCAGTGCCTTGCAGGTGCCCAACCTGTTTCAAGTGAACTCCATGGACAGATGTACCCCTTACTTATTATTGTAGGCCCCTATGCTGGCTCTTCCCTTCTTGGGATCTGCCCCAATCTCCAAAGCCTCTCCAACTTAAACAGTATAAGTAAGTATCCAAGATCCCAGCCAGTCCCATCCCATCTAGGGCTCTTGCCAAATACAAGTATTCACACTTGTCTTCAGTATTTTTCTTGTCAGTGGTCCCAGGTCACTTTCCCTGTGAGAGCTACTTGGACCATAGCTCCTGCTTCCGTACCATCCAGGCCTGAAGAGATACCAGTTGGCTTAATTGGTGGGTAGGTGAAAGGAAGCTGAGTATGGTAAGAGAAGCCCTTGGTCCTGATCCCACAGTTCGTTCAGCCTCTTCAGTACCCAAAAGCCCCTTCCAGTCACCCACCTACAAGGTGATGACTAGGCCCTGCCTCTATTTTTTTTAAAAATATTTTTATTGAGAAATCTTAATCCTGCCTCTGTTTGATAAAATTACAACCTAGATCTTGTCACCAGCTGTGCTGTGCCTTGGACCTGTAAACCAGAGAGCTCCTGGGGGCTCTGGCCTAGTCCCTTCCTTTTACACGCCCAACCCCTGGCCCTCAACCCAGAAGCAGCCGTCTCCTCTGTCTCATGTGTGCCTTTCTTTCTTCTACCAGTATTATATATTCCAGTGGTATCTAACAAAATACTGATTTCTACTTTTCTTTCTAATGCACCATTAGAAGATATTAGTCTTAGAGCAGGATCATTTTGGCCTCATTCCCTTACCATTCCCACATTTGGGAAATATATACTGCATTATAAATGGATTTTTGCCAGAAATATTAATGTAATGAGCTTTCAGTATTAGTGATATCCCCTGTCACTATAGGTCATACATGCCATTCTTAAGTACTTGGTGTTTGTTTTTTCTGTTCTTATCTGCATTCTCCCCAGGGTTCAGTCTCTAAGGGGTTGTCCTGTCTGTTATGCAGATCCCCTAGCCTTGAGCCCACTGGCCTTGCTATTTCCCACCCTCCCTTCCTGCCTGATCTTGGTGAGTCTATGTGCATTGCTGTGAAATATATCGACACTCTATTGGTGATATGCCCTATATTGGCAAAATTCAAACCTGGCATTTGTAGGGCTACCTAGCTACCTTAGGAGCAATAACTCAGCCCTAGGGAGGCTGGGGAGAAGGGTTAGATTCTGTATTCAGGTTTTTTTTGTATGTGTTTGTGGGATTTTTTTAAAAAATTGTTTTTGGAGGGGTTTATGCTCAACCCTTGTTCTATTTCAGTGCCAATAAAGTTTAGGACTTCCACCATGAGTTGATCTTTCTTTGTGGCATGGGTGGGTGGCTTTGGCATACTTCACCATGATTTCCATTCTATAGACCACCTTCCCATCCCTGATCTCATTTCATCCCCCTTCAGTCCTTTGGGGTAGATCTGACTTTTATAAAGGAGGGAATAGACTCCAAAGAAGTGGAATAATTGCCCAAGGTCACAGAACTGTCTAGATTAATAGCTTAGGCCCATCCCACTGCTCCAGGCTGTCTTTTCCAGTGTGGGTGTAGGCCCCACATTAGTCAAGTGATGCTTCTGGGCTTGCTTGGCACTGGGGCCTAAGGGCTGCTTGTGAGGGATGGTTTGTATCTCTGGATTCCTGGTGTGCTTAAGCCCCCTCCTGCCTCCTTGTCAGAAAGGTCTGCAGGCTTGTCCTATCTTCTACTGCCTTTCCTTATTGCAATGCCAATAAAGAGCAGAGAAACTACCTTAAGCCCTGTTGCAAAAGGTGGTGGGGAGTGCAATGTGAGGCAAGGATGGAGAGTGTATATGCATGTACATATTCTGTTGGTCAGTGTTATGTTGCTTTTATAGCCTAGATATAGTTACCACCATTTTATAGATGAGGAGACTGAGGCCCAGATAAGCCCTCCAAGCTGGCCTGTATCTGCCATTCTCAGTTACCGGCTCCCACCTTGATGAGCCAGTATTTGCAAGGAAAAATAAATTATAAGGTATTCTGCCAGCCTTAAATCCTCACAGCAACCCTTTGAGGTAGTGACTTCCAAACTTATCTTCACCTAAGGGTCACCTAGAGGGCTTTAAAAATATTCCTAAACCCAAAATACACCTTCATATCAATTAAATTATACTCTCTAATAATGGTACCTAAGCATTAGTATATTTGATGATTCCAATGTGCAGACAAATTTGGGAACTGCTGCTTTGGGGACATACTATTTTACCCCAGTCTTACAGCTGGTAATTAGTTTGCCCAATGTCCAGGGCTTGGAAGTAGTAGAGCAAGGATATGAACTCAGGCAATCTAGTTCATGAGCCTTTGCTCTTAACTACCACATTATACCTCATCCCTACCATCCCCACCACAAGCTTGGGGGAGGATGGATGTAAACTGGAAAAAGGAGATACTTCTACAACCTTAATTATAAGGTAGTAGGTAGAATTCTAGGGCCTGAGAACATTAATGTAGGAAGCAGTCTTAGCCCCCTCTTTTGGATATTGCTTCAAGCCACTAATCTTATAATGTGTTATAGTGGTAGAGTAGATATACTTTTGCCTATGCCTCTTTCTAAGTACAACTAATAATCCTGGACACCATTTACAGAACAAATATAAGAAGACTCTGAGAGGTGGAAGGGAGGTAGACTGGCTAGAGTCTGTAGTGACCTGAAGGACAATGACACAATCAGTTTCCTGGGTTTTCTTTTTGGCTTAACTATCTTATATATTCCAGATTTGGAAGTGAAGAAGCCAGCAACCTGGAAATGGCAATGGGTGCAACAAAAAAAGTCCCCCACCCACAAAAAAAAATCCAGCTCTGTAGCCAAACAATTAGGAAAGGGGAAGCCTAGCAAGACTGAAAAATTTTAGACAATAACTACTCTATTCCAGACAAACATCATACACAGGAAAACTGCAGCCCCACCTACACCCATTACAACAAATATTGAACCTAGGCTTTCACCCTTACCAGGCTGGACCAAGGTACCCAAATCCCTTCATTTCAGGTGTCTGTGAAGGATAAGTGGGGAGCCAGGACTTTCATCCATGTTGGTGATAATGAACCCCTTCTTCACAGTGTCAATGGAGTGTATATGGGGAGACTGGACTTCCATCTGCTGTCTGCTGGGGTGATGTCAGAGGAGCCCTATTGGAGAGTCAGGACTTTCACTAGCAAGAAGTCATGAACAAGATACCCACCTGCCCCACCATGTCAGGTCCCTCTTCAACTTGTGTCAATAGAGGCTGAGTAGGGAATCTGGACTTCTAGTTCCCACTTGGAGAGTCAGGACTTTCACTAGCAGCAAGTCATCAGGAACAAGACAACTCACACCCTCACACCCCCACATGCCCCACCATGTCATGTCCCCCTCCATCTTGGGTCCGTCAATGGAGGGTGAGTAAGGAATCTGGACTTCTAGCCCCCACGTGACAGTAATGAGGTGGTGTCCCCTAAAGTACAGCAGCAACAACAAAATAGATAAATTAGACTACATCAAAAGTAAAGCATTTGTGATTCAGTGGACACTGTAGAAATATAAAGAACCCACAGAATGGGAGAAAATATTGCAAATCAAATCTCTGACAAAATATATATGCAGAATATATACAAAGTTCTTAAAACTCAACAGTAAACAGATAAATGATAAAAAGGAAAATTTGAATGCATATTTCTCCAAAGAGAATATACATTTGGCCAATTAACCTATGAAAGGATCCTAAACATCATTAGACATCAGGGAAATACAGACCAAATCCACAGTGAAAAACCACTTCACACCACTAGGGTGACTATAATGAAAAAGACTGACAATAACAAGTGTTGCCAGGGATGTAGGGAAATTGGAACCTTCATACGTTGCTGATGGAAATGAAAACTAGTGGAAACTGATTTTCCAGAATTGGAAACAGCCTGGCAGTTTCTCAAAAGTTAAACATATATTTACCATAGATCCAGTATTTCAAGTCCTAGGTACATATCCAAGAGAAATGAAGACATATATTTATAGAAATGCATGTGCAGAAATGTTCATGGAAATTTTATTTGTCATAGCCCCAAACTGGAAACAACCCAGATGTCCTTCCATACATGAGTGGTTAAACAAACTGGTGCATCCATACCATGGAATACTATTCTGCAATAAAAAGGAACATTCTACTGATACATAAAACAAATTAGATCAGTCTCCAGAGAATTATGCTGAGTGAGAAAAGCCAATCCAAAAGGTTATATATTCTCAAAATGGCAACGTTATAGAAATGGATAACAGATTAGTGGTTTCTAGGGGTTAAGGATGGGGTGGGGGAGGGGAGGGAAGGCATATATGAAGGTTATGGCTATAAGCCAGCAGCATGAGGGGTCCTTATGGGGATATTCTGCATCTTAACAGTATCAATGTTAATATCTTGCTTGTGATATTGTACTGTAGTGTTGCAAGATGTTATTATTGGAAGAAACTGAGTAAAAACATGGGATTTCCTGGTATTTCTTTTTTTAGTCTATCATTCTTTTTTTAAATGTTTTTTTACGTTAAACATAGTATATATATAATAAAAGAAAGAAAAAAAACTGATTTTCAAAGGACACTTCAACAAGTAGTTACAGAACAGATTTCAGAGTTTTTTATAGGTTACCATTCCACTATTTCAGATTTTTCCTTGTACCTGCTCCAAAATACTGGAGGCTAGAAGAATTTCTTTTCTTTTTTTTGTGAAAAATACATATATACACAAAAGAAATAAGTTTCAAGACACATTGCAACAATTAGTGGTAGAACAGATTGCAGAATTTGGTATGCATTATAATTCTACCTTTTTGACAAAGTCTTTTGAGGTGAAAAAGCACTTGATTTTGAGGAGCTCCCATTTATCTATTTTTTCTTTTGGTGCTTCTGCTTTGGGTATAAAGTTTAGGAAGCTACCTCTTATTATGGGCCTTGAAGATGTTTCCCTACATTTTCTTCTAGGAGGTTTATGGTACTAGGTTCTTATACTTAGGTGTTTGATCCAATTTGAGTTAACTTGTATACAGTGTAAGGTAAGGGTCCTCTTTCATTCCTTTGGCTATTGATAGCCAGTTCTCCCATACCCATGTATTGAAAAGACTGTTTATTCCCAGTTCAGTGGATTTGGAGGCCTTGTCAATGATCAGTTGGCCATAGATTTGGTGTTCCTTTTCTGCAACATTCCATTGGTCAATACCTTTATCTTTGTGCCAGTACCATGCTGTTTTGACCACTGTGGTTTTATAATAAGTTTTAAAATCAGAAAGTATAAATCCTCCTACTTCATTCTTCTTTTTTAGGATGATTTTAGCTATTTGAGGTCTCCCTTCCAGATGAATTTGGTAACTAGCTTTTCCAAATCTTCAAAGTAGACTGTTGAAATTTTGATTGTATTGTGTTGAATCTGTAGATCACTTTGGGTATAATTGACATCTTAACTACTTTTAACCTTCCTATCCATGAGCAAGGAATGTCTTTTCACCAATTTAGATCTTCTCTGATTTCTTTTAGCAATGTTATATCATTTTCTGTGTACAAGTCCTTTACATTCCTAGTTAAGTTCATTCCTACATACTTGATTCTTTAGTTGCTATTTTGAATGAATTTTTTTCCTTAATTGACTCTTCAGTTAGGTCACCTCTTGTGTATGGAAACATTACTAATTTTTGCACATTTATTTTATATCCCACCACCTTGCTGAATTCGTTTATTAGTTCAAGTAGTTGATTTCATAGGATTTTCCAAGTATAATATCATGTCATCTGCAAAATATGAAAGTTTTACTTCTTTTCTAATTTGAATGCTGTTCTAGTTTGTATGCGGCTGGAATGTGATTTACTAGAAATTGAACAGCTTTTAAAAAAGGGAATTTGTTAATTTGCAAGTTTACCATTCTAAGGCTGTGAAAAAGTCCCAACTAAAGCAAGTCTATAAAAATGTCCAAATTAAGACATATAGAGAAAGATACCTTGTTTCAAGAAGGCCAATGATGTACAGGATATCTCTCTCAGCTGGAAAGGCATATGGTGACATCTGCTAGCTTTCTCTTCAGGCTTCTTCAATGGCTTTCCATAGGTCTGTGTCCATTGTGTTGGCTCTGGTGGCTCTCAAGCTTTTTCCAAAATGGTTCCCTCTTAAAGGGTCCCAGTAAGCAACCCCAACTTGAATCGGTGGAGACACATCTCCATGGAAACCATCTAATCAATATTACCACTGGCCATTGGGTGGGTCAAATCTCCATGGAAACAGCCAAAGAGATTCCACCCAGCAATATTGAATGAGGATTAAAGAACATGGCTTTTCTTAGGTAGGTAATAGTGTCAAACCAGCACAGGTGATTTTATTTCTTTTTCCTGCCTGATTGCTCTCACTAGAACTTCTAGTACAAATTTGAATAATAGTGGTGACACAGGGCATCTTTATCTCGTTCCCAATCTTAGGGGGAAGCTTTCAGTCTCTCACCACTGAGTACAATGCTGGCTATGATTTTTTCATATATTCTCTTTGTCACATTGAGGAAGTTACCTTTGGAGTTTTCATCAGAAAACGATGTTGAATTTTGTCCAATACTTATTCAGCATTAATTGAGATGATCATGTGACTTTTCCTTTTTGATTTGTTAATGTGCTGTATTACATTATTTGATTTTCTTCTGTTGAACCACCTGTGTTAGTTAGATTCCGTCATCAATTTGGCCAGGTGAGCATACCTAGTCTTGTTGCTGCAGACATAAGCCAATGGTATGTGAGCCTCATCTGTTGTCAATTACATCTGCAGTCGGCTAGGAGGCGTATCTGCTGCAATGAGTG
This sequence comes from Tamandua tetradactyla, assembly GCF_023851605.1. Lineage (NCBI taxonomy): Eukaryota > Metazoa > Chordata > Mammalia > Pilosa > Myrmecophagidae > Tamandua > Tamandua tetradactyla. Next base: position 107,383,470 of record NC_135353.1, on the reverse strand, counting down.
ACGTTTGACTTAATTGGCTGGTGCTTAAATGAGAGAACGCAATGTAGCACAGCCTAAGCAGTTCGGCATTCCTCATCTCAGCACTTGCAGCTCAGCCCAGGCCTTTGGAGATGCAGAAAGAAGTTACCCCAGGGAAAGTTGTTGGAAACCAGGGGCCTGGAGAGAAGACCAGCAGAGACCATCCTGTGCCTTCCATGTAAGAAAGAAGCTCAGTGGAAAGTTAGCTGCCTTTCCTCTGAAGAACTAACAAAATAAATCCTCTTTTACTAAAAGCCAATCTGTCTCTGGTGTGTTGCATTCTGGCAGCTAGCAAACTAGAACACCCAGCATGTAAATCTTTTAATGTACAGTTGCATTCACTTTGTAAGTTTGTTGAGTATCATTGCATCTATATTCATAAGAGATGTTGGTCTGTAGTTTTCTTTTCTTGTGGTATCTTTATGGGGCTTTGGTATGAGGGTGATGTTGGTCTCATGGAGTTAGTTATGAGTGTTCCCTCTTCTTCAGCTTTTTGGAAGAGTTTGAGAATTTAAGTTAAGCTTTCTTGGAATATTTGGTAGAATTCCTCTGTGAAATCATATGACCCTAGGCTTTTCTTTCTTTTGTTAAATATTTTTATTGAGGAGTCTTTGCACATACAGTTCATCCATTGTATACAATGAACGGCCCATGATATCATCACATAGTTGTGTATTTATCACCAGGATCATTTTTTAGATCATTTGCATCACTCCAGAAAAAGAAATAAAAAAGAAGGTGTGTTTCTATCTACCCCCTTTTTTTTACCCTTTATCCCCCCATTATGTATTTATTTTGTATCCTTATTTTTTTACTCATCTCTCCATACCCTGGTTAAAAGGAACACCAGACACAAGGTTTTCACAATCACATGGTCACATTGTAAAAGGTATATAGTTATACAATCATCTTCCAGAATCGAGGCCAGCCACTCCAATACACCATAAACTAAAGAAGGATATCTATATAATGCATAAGAATAACCTCCAGGATAAACTGTCAACAGTTTGAAATCTCTTAGGCATTTAAACTTTATTTTGTCTCATTTATCTGCCCCCATTTGTTCAAGAAGGTTTTCTCAATCCCATGATGCTGGGTCTAACCTCATATGGGTACTGCCCATATTCCAGGGGGATTTACACCCCTGGAAGTCATGTTTCATATATGGGGGAGGGCAGTGAGTTCACCTGCAAGTTGGCTTAGAGAGAGAGGCCACATCTGAGCAACAAGAGAGGCTCCCTGGGGTGATTCTTAGGCATAATTATAAGTAGGCTTAGCTTCTCCTTTGCAGGAGTAAGTTTCAAAGGGGTTGTGCTGGTTTGAATCTGTTACATACCCCAGAAAAGCCATGTTTTAATCCTGACCCAGTCTTGTGAAGGCAGCCATTTCCTTTAATCCTGATTTGGTACCGTAGGTTGGAAACTTCTGATTAGATTAGCTCCAAGTGTGGGGGTGGCATTTTGGTTAGATGGAGATGTTACTCCACCCATTCTGTGTGGTTCTTGATTAGTTTACTAGAGTCCTTTAAAAGAGGAAATATTTTGGAGGGAATAGGACTGACACAGTTGCCAACTCTTGGAGAACAGAAATGCAGATATTTGGAGATGCTAGGAGGCAGCAGATGTCATCATGAGATGTTAAGCAAGCCAGAACCTAGAGAGAGCCAAGGGAAGCCAAGAGATGAAAGCCAGCCCTGGGGAAGCAAAGTGAGGAACCCCCACAGGAACAGAGGTTGAAAGCAAATCCAGGTGCAAGGGACCAGCAGATACCTACCATGTGATTTCCCAGCTAATATAGGTGTTCCAGACCCATTGACCTTTCTGGAATGAAGGTATCCTCTTTTTGGTGCCTGAATTTGGACACATTCACTTCCTTAGAACTGTGAACTTGTAACTTCTTAAATTCCCTTTTTAAAAGCCATTCCATTTGTGGTATATCACATTCTGGCAGCTTAAAAACTAATACAGTGGCAAAACACAAGATCAGTGGCACTCAGCCTACTGAATTCATTGTTCCCATTACTGGTGGAACTATAAGGAACTCCCAAGATGGGGAAGGTTAATATTTCTTCATTTCTCCCCAGATCCCTAAGGGACATTTTTTTAACCACTAAGATGAGTACAATTTTTTTCATATAGCTGTACATTTATTATCATAATCGACTTCATTTTTTTCTTGAAAAATAGCATGCATACAAAAAAGCAACAAATTTCAAAGCATATCACAACAATTAATTGTATAACAGATTTCAGAGTTTGATATGAGCTACAATTCCACAATTTTAAGTTCTTATTTCTAGCTGCTCTAAGATACTGGAGACTAAAAGAAATATCAATATAATGATTAAGCAATCATATTTATTTGTTAAACCCTGCCTTCTCTGTATAACTCCACCCATCACCTTCCATCTTTCTCCCACTTTTTAGGGGTATTTCAGCTATGCCCATTCTAACATTTTTTAATGTGAAAAATAACCTATATACAAAAAAGCAATAAATTTCTAAGTTCATTTTAACAAGTCGTTATAGAACAGATTTTAAAGTTTGATATGAGTTACAGTTCCATGATTTTTCATTTTTTCTTCTACCTGCTCCAAGACACTGGAGACTAAAAGAAGTATCAATATATTAACTCAACACTCATATTCATTTGTTGAATCCTATCTTACCTATTATACCCTTCCTTCTCTTTTGCTTTCTTGTGAAAAATAATGTATAAACAAAAAAGCAATAAGTTTCAAACAACAATTAGTTGTAGAGCAGATTTCAGAGTTTGGTATGGGTTACAATTATACAATTTTAGGTTTTTATTTCTAGCTGCTCTAAGGTACTGAGACCAAAAGAAATATCAATATACCGATTCAGCTCTCATACTCATTTGTTAAACCTGATGTTCACTGTATAACTCCGCCATCATCTTTGAGCTTTTTATCACTCTTTTTAAAGAACTTTTTTTTATTGTATAATATAACATATATGCAAAGCAAAGAAATAAAAAAGCAATAGTTTTCAAAGTACTCTTCAACAAGTAGTTATAGGACAGATTCCAGAGTTTGTTATGGGCTACCATATGTTCCTCTAAGATTTTTCCTTCTAGCTCCTCCAGAATATAGGAAGCTAGAAGGAACAAATACTTTTTTTTATCATCACAATCGACTTTTTTTTTTTCTTTTCTGTGAAAAGTAACCTATACACAAAAAAGCAGTAAATTTCAGAACACAGCACCACAATTAGTTGTAGAACAGATTTTAGAGTTTGGTATGGGTTACAATTCCACAATTTTAGGTTTTTACTTCTAGCTGCTCTAAGATACTGGAGACTAAAAGAAATATAAATTTAATGATTCAGCAATCATATTCATTTGTTAAATCCTGCCTTGTCTGTATAGCTGCACCATCACCTTTGATCTTACTACCCCACTCTTTAGGGTTATTGGGCTATGGCCATTCTAACTTCTTCATGTTGGAAGGGGCTGTCAGTAATGTGGGTAGGGAGATGGAACTAGATGATGTTCTAGAGAGGCTGGGCCCTCTAGATTTCAGGGCTTATCTGGTCCAGGGACCCATCTGGAAATTGTAGGTTTCTAGAAAGTTACCTCACTGCAAGGAAACTTTGTAGAATCTTATATATTGCCATAGGTGTTCTTTAGGATTGACAGGGATGGTTTTGATTGGGGGTTGGCAAGTTATGATAGATAACAATGTCTAACTGAAGCTTGTGTAAGAGTAACCTCCAGAGTTGCCTCTCAACTCTATTTGAAGTCTCCAAGCCACTGATACTTTATTAGTTAAACTCCTTTTCCCCCTTTTGGTCAAGATGGAATTGATGATCCCATAGTGCCAGGGCCAGACTCATCCTTGGGAGTCTTCTCTTATGTTACCAGGGAGGCTTTCATCCCTGGATGTTATGTCACACATAGGCAGGGGGGCAATGGTTTCACTTTGAGAGTTGGGCTTAGAGAGAGAGAGGCCACATCTGGGCAGCAAAAGAGGTCCTCTGGGAGTAACTCTTAGGCTTATCTCTAGGTGAGCTAAGTTTCTCTGCTACATATGAGTTACAGTATACTGTATATTGATCTATTCTGCAAACTTGCTGACCTTGTTTATCATTAACTAGAATAATTGTGGGTGTATGTATTGCTTAGGATTTTCTATATGCAGAAGATTGTCATCTGCAAATAAAGTTCTTCCTGTTCAGTCTGGATATCTTCATTTATTTTATTGCCTGATTGTCCTATCTTGAACCTTCAGTACAGTGTTGAATAGAAGTAGCAAGAGCCATTTTTTCCTAATCAATCTTAGAGGGAAAGTTTTCAATCTTCTCTCATTAAGTATGGTAGTTATGGTTTTTTTTGTAGATACATGAGGAAATTCCCTTCTATTCTTATTTGTTGTGTGTTTTTATCATGAAAGAGTGTTGGATTTTGGCAAATTTTTTTCTCAGTCTTCTGAGATTATCATGTATTTTTGTTTATTCTAATATGGCATATTACATTGACTGACTTTTGTGTATTGAACCACCCTTGCATTCCTGGGATAAATCCCACTTGTTCATGGTATATAATTCTTGCTATATGTGGCTGGCTTGATTTCTAGCATTTGGTTGAGGAATTTTGCATTTATATTCATAAAGGATGTAGTTCTAGTTTGCTAGCTGCTGGCGTGCAATAAACCAGAAACAGAGTGGCTTTTAAAAAGGGAATTTAATAAGTTGCAAGTTTACAGTTCTAAGACAGAGAAAATGTCCCAATTAAAACAAGTATATAAAAATGTCCAATCAAAGGCATCCATCCAGAGAAAGATACCTTAGTTCAAGAAGGCCAATGAAGTTCATGGTTTCTCTTTCATCTGGAAGAGCTCATGGTGAACACCATCAGGGTTCCTCTCTCATCTGGAAGGGAACTTGGTGAACACAGCATCATCTGCTAGCTTCTTCTCCTGGCTTCCTGTTTCATGAAGCTCCCCGGGAGGCATTTTTCTTCTTCATCTCCAAAGGTTGCGGGCTGGTGGACTCTGCTTCTTGTGGCTATGTCATCCTGCTCTGCTCTCTCTGGATCCCTTATTCTCCAAAATATTTCCTCTTTTATAGGACTTCAGAAACTAATCAAGACCCACCTGAATGGGTGGAGACATGTCATCACCTAATCCAGCTTAGCAAACACTCTCGATTACACCACATCTCCAGGTAGATGATCTAATTACAGTTTCAAACATACAATGCTGAATAGGGATTAGAAGAAATGGCTGCCTTTAAAAACTGGGATTAGGATTAAGGCATGGCTTTTCTAGGGGACATACATCCTTTCAAACCAGCACAGATACTTTGGTTCAAGAAGGCTGATGAAGTTCAGGGTTTTTCTCTCAAGTGAGAAGGCACATGGCAAACACAGTTAAGGTTCCTCTCTCAGCTGGAAGGACACATGTGGCAAACATGCATCATCTGCTAGCTTTCTCTCCTGGCTTCCTGTTTCATGAAGCTCCCTGGGAGAAATTTTCCTTCTTTATCTCCAATGGTCGCTGGCTGGTGGACTCTCTGCATCTCATGGCTATGTCATTCTGCTCTCTCAGAATCTCCTGCTTTCCCCAAAATGTTTCCTCCTTATAGGATTCCAGTAAACTAATCAAGACCTAATTCTGTTTAACAACCACTCTTGATTGAGTCACATGTCCAGGGAGATCATCTAATTAAAGTTTCAAATTTACAGTACTGAATAGGGATTAGAAGAAATGGCTGCCTTTACAAAATAGAATCAAGATTAAAACATGGCTTTTCTAGGTTACATACATCCTTTCAAACCAGCACAGATATAGTCTATTTTCTTTTGTTTGATATCTTTTAGTATCAGGATAATACTGGCCCCATATAATGAGTTTGTGAATGTACTATACCCTTCTAATTTTTTGGAAGCTTTTGTGAAAGATTGGTGTTAGTTCTTCTTCAAATGTTTGGTAAAGTTCACCAGTGAGGCCAATTGGTCTTGAGTTTTACTTGTGGATACATTTTTTGAATACTAATTGTGCTAGTTTGAATCTGTTATGCAGCCCAGAAAAGCCTATATTCTTTTAATCTATCCTTGTGGGAGAAGACCTATTGTGGGTGAGACCCCTTTTGCTTAGGTTTTTTCTATAGAGATGTGACCAACCAAATTCAAGGTGGGTCTTAATTCTTCACTAGAGACCTTTGTGAGAGGATTCAGACAGTGAAAAACCTAGAAATCTTAGAGAGAAAATGCCCAGAGACATATCGAGACAGCTATTGAAACTAGAATTAGGAGAGAAAGACCAGCAGATGTCACCATGTGCCTTACCATGTGACAGAGTAACTTTGGATGTCAGCAGCTGTTTCTCAGAGAAGATATCTTCTTCTTGATGCCTTAATTTGGACATTTTCATGGCCTTAGGACTGTAAATTTGTATCCTAACAACCTCCTTTTGAGAAATCCAAATCACTTCTGATATATTGCATTCTGGCAGCTTTAGCAAACTGAAACAGATTTTGATACAAGAGAAGTGGTGTGCTGCGATTTGAAAATACCAAAAATGCTAGAATGACTTTATAACTGGATAAGGGGAAGAGTCTGTAAGAATTGTGAGATGCTTGATATTGTTCTGATTTGAGAATATTATGTACCCCAGATAAACCATTTTCTTTTAATCCTCATTCAATATTGTTTAGGGTGGAACCCTTTGATCATATTATTTCCATGGAGATATAATCCACTCATTTGTGAGTGTTACCTTTAGATCATATGAACTATAACTCTGTAACTCTGCCCATTTAAGGTTTGTCTTGATTAGTTTACTGGAGTAATTTAAAACAGAAAATATTCAGAAGAGATTTTGAGGCTGACAGAAGCAACAGAGCCAATATGGAAATGCAGAAAGTAAATGCCCCCAGCGAAGCTGTCTGAAACTAGAAGTCAAAGACCCCAGCAGACACCAGTCATGTGCCTTCCCAGCAGACAGAAGTGTTCTTGACCCATCAGCCTTTCTTGAGTCAAGGCATCTCTCTCTGGATGCCTTAGTTTGAACATTTTGATGGCCTTAGAATTACAAACTTGGAACTTAATATATTCCCTTTTTAAAAGCCCTTCCATTTCTGGTATATTGCATTCCAACAGCTTTAGAAAGCCAAAATAGATAGATTACTTTGAAGAAACTGTTTAGTAGAAATATGAAGTCTAAAGATACTTCTGATGACATTTTAGACAGAAATGATGAATGTGATATTGCAAACTGGAAGAAAGTTGATCTTTGAGAATTTGGCAAAATTGAGTGGATGAAAGGTAGAATTTGAAAGCCATGAGCTTGGATAGCTAGCTGACATAATTTCCAAACTAAATGTGGAAATTGCAGCCTGGCTTCTCCTAGTACCTTATAATAAAATGTGAGAGGAAAGGGACAAGCTGACGACTGAACTCATGGTACAGTTTCAGAAACTTATAGTTTGGAAAATTCTGAACTTTTAGAAAATGAGTCCCCACAGAATAGTGCCCCATGTGAGGATTTAATCAAACAGGGAACCAGTCAGCCATTTAAGGGCAAGCCAAGTTTGGAAATGGAGTTATCTGGAAAGGATTTGTCTGATGGTCTGATGGTTGGGACCCCTGAATACTGCATGCCAAACTGACCAGTTTTTGTTAGACCTGTATGAATAGAATCATTGATGGCCTGAACTAACAGGGACAGAACAGGGACAAATTGAAGGAAAAATGACTTCCAAGGCAGACTCGTAAAAAGCTAAAGTCTGGAGCCATGAAACCTCAAGTCTGGAGAGCAGACTCACACATGCTTTTGGACAGAGAGAGTTTGCCCCAGAGTTTATAGAGTATGGGCCTTCTGCCCCATTGTTCAGGAAGAGTGTTGCTGCCTCAGGACTCTCAGATGCCTGGGGAATTGAGGAAAGCTTGGCCACCTTATTGTTCAGGAAGAAAGCTGCCACCCTAAACCTCAGAGAGGCTTGATCACATTCCCTGGAGTTTGGGGAAAGCCTGGCCACCACCGCATTGTTCTGAAGGAGTTGAGCATGAGGACAAGAGATGGCAGGGAGTCTGACTGCCACTCAGATGCTCGGAGAGGGTGGAACAGAGAACAAAGTGGTCTCCCCAATGCTTGGAAAAGTTGGAATTTTAAGCCTTTGGTGATATTGTGATACAATGAATTTTGCATATGGAAAGAACATGTCTTTCTGGGGCCCAGAGGGTGGAGTTTGCTGAATTGAATCTGTTCTTTATCCCAGAAAAGCCAAACCCATTCTTTTAATCCATCCTTGTGGGGTCAGACCTGTTGTGGGTGGGACATTTTACTTAGGTTGTTTACAGGTGGATGTGATCCACCCAGTTCAAGGTGGGTCCTAATCCTTTACTGGAGTCATTTGTGAGAGGGTAAAAGATAGTAAAAGCCCAGAGAATTTAGAGACAAATTACCAGAGGCATTTGGAAACAATCATGGGAATTAGAAGCAGGAAAGAAGGGCCAGCAGAGTCACCGTATGCCTTGCCATGTGACAGAGGAACCCTGGATGCCAGCAGCCTTTCCTTAGAGAACGTGTCTTCCTCTTGATGTCTTAGTTTGGACATTTTCCTGGCCTTAGAACTGTGAATTTGTAACATAATAAATCCCCATTGAGAAAGTCAACCAATTTTTGTCAGATTTAGCAAACCAAAACAATAATTTCTTCTTTCCCTCTTATACTTCTGTTTAGATTTTCTATTTCTTCTTGAATCAGTTTCAATAATTTGTATCTGCCTCGGGATTTGTCCATTTCCTCAAGGTTAAATATTTTGTTGGAAATGAATTGTTCATAGTATTTCCTTATAGTCCTATTTTGTTTCTCTAAGGTTGGTATTAATGTCCCCTCTTTCACTCCTGATTTTATTAATCTGAACCTTTTTAAAAAATTTTTTTGGTCAGTTTAGTTAATGCTTCATCAATTTAGTTGATTGCCTCAAAGATCCAAATTTTGCTTTTGTTGATTTTCTCTATCGTATTTCTACACACTGTTTTATTTATTACTTCTCTAATCTTTATCATGTCTTTCCTCTAGTTGCTTTATGGTCATTTTTTTCTTGGTTCATAAGGTTAAATATTAGGTTATAGGTTTGAAATCTTTCCTTGTTTCTAATATAGACAATTTTGCCTTAAATTTCCCTCTAAGCATTGCTTTAGCAGCAGCTTTACATAATTAATGGTATATTGTGTTTTGTTTTCATTTACCTCAAGGCATTTTCTATTTTTCTTTGTGTTTTCTTTTTTTATCCACTGTTTTTTAAGGAGTCTATATTTTCATTCCCACATGTTTTTGAATTTCGAAAATATCCTTTGTTTTTTATTTCTAATTTCATTCTATTATTGTTAGAATGCTTAGTATAATTTCAATCCTTTAATTTTTTTGTTTCTTTACATTTCCTGTATTTTTTTGTTGAAAACTGGATATTTAAAATAATATGATGTGGAGGGAGGGGCCAACATGGCGGCTTAGCAATGTGCATGTATTAGTTCATCTTCCAGAACAACTACTAAATAACCAGAAACAGTACAGAACAGCTCTTGGAGCCATGATACTGACCGGACACACAGTGTACCCCAGTCTGGAAGAGCTGGACCAGCTGCGAATCTCTGGAACCGTGAGTTCCCCAAGCTGTGGCAGCCGGCACCCGGCACCCCTCCCCCACAGGCTGCTTCCCAGAGGGAAATGAAAGATACTCTAACAGTAGCAGGGACTGAGTCCAACCAAATAACAATTGTGGCATTAATAAACAAATTCTGACTACTAAAAATAGGCCCGCAGCTCAGGCAAAACTGGTCAAGTTGGAGGTCGCTTATTGGGATAACCGAAAAAGAGGAAAGGGGACGAAACAGAAGCTTTTGTGGCTGTTTCTATGGAGGCTTGGCTGCCTCTGGATTCTATGGTGGGACTAGTCGGGCTGCAACTGTGCCAGGCATACGCAGAAAAAGACTTCTTTCAGGGCTGCCTCCCACCTGTACCCCAGGGGAGGGGTGAAGCCCATCTTAGGTGGAATTCCTCTCTCAAGAAATTCAGACCCGAGGGCTTGGCAATTTGAAGCCATTAAAACCAGCCTACAACCTCTCCTCTGTCTCCACCATGCCCCCAGCAGGGAGAGCCTTCCAAAGTTAAAGGAGCCACAACATCTTTGGCTGGTGGGACCTGCAGGCAGGCAAGGGCCACATACTGGGAAGGATAAGAAAAACAGAGCCCAGAGACTTCACAGGAAAGTCTTACAACCTGCTGGGTCTCACCCTCATGGAAAACTGATGCAGGTGACTCCTTCCCCCTGATAGGAGGTCAGTTTAGTCAGGAAAAACCCGGCTGGAGTCTGTAATACCTATGTAGATCCTACTAAGGGTGGGGAGGGAAAAGGCACCTTACAAACAGGACAAGAAACAAGAAGACAAGAACTGAAAAATTACCCTCTGTTAAACAAAACTTAAGCTAGAGGCCCAGAAAAAGCTGAACTGAAGGTGAAAAAACAGATAGACAACAAACTCATCTAGTAAGAAAACCCTAGGTAAGATAAGTGAATGCTATCTCCGGAGTAAACTAATTAAGGTAATTAAATGTCTAGATGCCAGTAAAAAATAACAAATCACACCAGGAAAATTGAAGATATGGCCCAGTCAAAGGAACAAGCCAATAGTTCAAATGAGATACAGGAGCTGAAACAATTAATTCAGAATATACGAACAGAAATGGAAAACCTCATCAAAAACAAAATCAATGAATTGAGGGAGGACATGAAGAAGGCAAGGAATGAACAAAAGAAGAAATGGAAAGTCTGAAAAAACAAATCACAGAACTTATGGGAATGAAAGATGCAGTAGAAGAGATGAAAAAAAGAATGGAAACTTACAACGGTAGATTTCAAGAGACAGAGGTTAGGATTAGTGAACTGGAGGATGGAAGATCTGAAATCCAAAAAGAAACAAAACCTATAGGGAAAAGAATGGAAAAATATGAGCACAGACTCAGGGAATTGAATGATAATATGAAGTGCAGAAATATACGTGTTGTGGGTGTCCTGGAAGGAGAAGAGAAGGGAAAAGGAGGAGAAAAACTAATGGAAGAAATTGTCACTGAAAATTTCCCAACTCTTATGAAAGACCTAAAATTACAGATCCAAGAAGTACGACGCACCCCAAAGAGAATAGATCCAAATAGACGTTCGTCAAGACACTTACTAGTCAGAATGTCAGAGGTCAAAGAGAAAGAGAGGATCTTGAAAGCAGAGGGAGAAAAGCAATCCATCACATAGAAGGGAAACCCAATAAGACTATGTGTAGATTTCTCAGCAGAAACCATGGAGGTGAGAAGACAGTTGGATGATATATTTAAATTAATAAAAGAGAAAAACTGCCAACCAAGAATTCAATACCCAGCAAAATTGTCCTTCAAAAATGAAGGAGAAATTAAAACATTTTCAGACAAAAAGTCACTGAGAGAATTCGTGACCAAGAGACCAACTCTGCAAGAAATATTAAGGGAGAACTAGAGACTAATACAAAAAGACAGAAGAGAGAGGTGTGGAGAAGAGTGTAGAAGGAGGGAAAATTAGACATGACATATAAAATACAAAAGGCAAAATGGTAGAGGAAAGTATTACCCAAACAGTAATAACACTAAATGTTAATGGATTGAACTCCCCAATCAAAAGACATAGACTGGCAGAATGGATTAAAAAACAGGATCCTTCTATATACTGTCTACAGGAAACACGTCTTAGACCCAAAGATAAACATAGGTTGAAAGTGAAAGGTTGGAAAAAGATATTTCATACAAATAACAACCAGAAAAGAGCAGGAGTAGCTATACTAATACCCAACAAATTAGACTTCAAATGTAAAACAGTTAAAAGAGACAAAGAAGGACACTATGTACTAATAAAACGAACAATTCAACAAGAAGACATAACAATCATAAATATTTATGCACTCAACCAGAATGCCCCAAAATACGTGAGGCAAACACTGCAAACACTGAAAAGGGAAATAGACACATCTACCATAATAGTTGGAGACTTCAATTCCCCACTCTCATCAATGGACAGAACATCTAGACAGAGGATCAATAAAGAAACAGAGAAGTTGGATATTACAATAAATGAGCTAGACTTAGCAGACATTTATAGAACATTACACCCCACAACAACAGGATGCAGCTTTTTCTCAAGTGCTCATGGATCATTCTCAAAGATAGACCATATGCTGGGTCACAAAGCAAGTCTCAACAAATTCAAAAAGATTGGAATCATACACAAAACTTTCTCAGATCATAAAGGAAGGAAACTGGAAATCAATATTAGGCAGAGCGCCAGAAAATTCACAAATAAGTGGAGGCTCAACAACACACTCTTAAACAACCAGTGGGTCAAGGAAGAAATTACAAGAGAAATCAGTAAATATCTCGAGGCGAATGACAATGAAAACACAACATATCAAAACTTATGGATGCAGCAAAGGCAGTGCTAGGAGGGAAATTTATTACCCTAAATGCCTATATCAAAAAAGAAGAAAGGGCAAAAATTCGGGAATTAACTGTCCATTTGGAAGAACTGGAGAAAGAACAGCAAACTAATCCCAAAGCAAGCAAAAGGAAAGAAAGAAGAAAGCTTAGAGCAGAAATAAATGAAATTGAGAAAATGAAAACAATTGAGAAAATCAATAAAACCAGAAGTTGGTTCTATGAGAAAATCAGTAAGACTGATGGGCCCTTAGCAAGATTGACAAGAAGAAGAGAGTGATGCAAATAAATAAGATCAGAAATGGAAGAGGTGACATAACCACTGACCCCAAACAAATAAAGGAGGTAATAACAGGATACTATGAATAACTTTATGCTAATAAATACAACAATATAGATGAAATGGACAAGTTCCTAGAAAGGCATGAACAACCAACTTTGACTCAAGAGGAAATAGATGACCTCAACAAACCAATCACAAGTAAAGGAATTGAATCAGTCATTAAAAAGCTTCCCAAAAAGAAAAGTGCAGGACCAGATGGCTTCACATGTGAATTCTACCAAACATTCCAGAAGAAATTAGTACCAACCCTGCTCAAACTCTTCAAAAAAATTGAAGTGGAAAGAAAGCTACCTAATTCATTCTATGAAGCGAATATCACCCTCATACCAAAACCAGGCAAAGATATCACACAAAAAAGAAAGCTACACACCAATCTCTCTAATGAATATAGATGCAAAAATCCTCAACAAAATTCTAGCAAATCGAGTACAGCAACACATTAAAAGAATTATACATCATGACCAAGTAGGATTCATCCCAGGTATGCAAGGAGGGTTCAACATAAGAAAATCAATTAATGTAATACACCATATCAACAAATCAAAGCAGAAAAATCACATGATCATCTCAATTGATGCAGAGAAGGCATTTGACAAGATTCAACATCCTTTCCTGTAGAAAACACTTCAAAGGATAGGAATACAAGGGAACTTCCTTAAAATGATAAAGGGAATATATGAAAAACCCACAGCTAATATCATTCTCAATGGGGAAAAACTGAAAGCTTTCCCCCTAACATCAGGAACAAGACAAGGATGTCCACTCTCCCCACTGTTATACAACATCAAGTTGGAAGTTCTAGCCAGAGCAATTAGACAAGAAAAAGAAATAGAAGGCATCAATATTGGAAAGGAAGAAGTAAAACTATCACTGTTTGCAGATGATATGATACTATATGTTGAAAACCCTGAAAAATCCACAGCAAAACTACTAGAGCTAATAAACGAGTACAGCAAAGTGGCAGGTTACAAGAGCAACATTCAAAAATCTGTAGCATTTCTATACACTAGTAATGAACAATCTGAGGGGGAAATCAAGAAACGAATTCCATTTACAATTGCAACTAACAGAATAAAATACTTAGGAATAAATTTAACTAAAGAGAGAAAAGACCTATACAAAGAAAACTACAAGAAACTGTTCAAAGAAATCACAGAAGACCTAAATAGATGGAAGGGCATACTGTGTTCATGGGTTAGAAGACTACATATAGTTAAGATGTCAATTCTACCTAAATTGATTTACAGATTCAACACAATACCAATCAAAATCCCAACAACTTACTTTTCAGAAATAGAAAAACCAATCAGCAAATTTATCTGGAAGGGCAGGGTGCCCTGAATTGCTAAAAGTATCTTGAGGGAAAAAAAAAACAAAGCTAGAGGTGTCATGCTGCCTGACTTTAAAGCACATTATGAAGCCACAGTGGTCAAAACAGCATGGTACTGGCATAAAGATAGATATATCGACCAATGGAATCGAATAGAGAGTTCAGATATAGACCCTCTCATGTATGGACATTTGATCTTTGATAAGGCAGTCAAGCCAACTCATTTGGGACAGAACAGTCTCTTCGATAAATGGTGCCTAGAGAACTAGATATCCATATGCAAAAGAATGAAAGAGCACCCATATCTCACACCCTATACAAAAGTTAACTCAAAGTGGATCAAAGATCTAAACATTAGGTCTAAGACCATAAAACAGTCCAAAGAAAATGGAGGGAGATATCTTATAAATCTTATAATTGGAGGTGGTTTTATGGACCTTACACCTAAAGCAAGAGCACTGAAGAAAAATAAATAAACGGAAGCTCCTCAAAATTAAACACTTTTGTGCATCAAAGAACTTCATCAAGAAAGTAAAAAGACAGTCTACACAATGGGAGACAATATTTGGAAACAACATATCAGATAAAGGTCTAGTATCCAGAATTTATGAAGCAATTGTTCAACTCAACAACAAAAAGACAGCCAATCCGATTACAAAATGGGAAAAAGACTTGAACAGACACTTCTCAGAAGAGGAAATACAAATGGCCAAAAGGCACATGAAGAGATGCTCAATGTCCCCGGCCATTAGAGAAATGCAAATCAAAACCACAATGAGATATCATCTCGCACCCACCAGAATGGCCATTATCAACAAAACAGAAAATGACAAGTGCTGGAGAGGATGTGGAGAAAGAGGCACACTTATTCACTGTTGGTGGGAATGTCAAATGGCGCAACCACTGTGGAAGGCAGTTTGGTGATTCCTCAAAAAGCTGAATATAGAATTGCCATATGACCCAGCAATACCATTGTTATGTATCTACTCAGAGGACTTAAGGGCAAAGACACAAACGGACACTTGCACACCAATATTTATAGCAGCATTATTTTCAATTGCAAAGAGATGGAAACAGCCAAAATGTCCATCAGCAGACGAGTGGCTAAACAAACTGTGGTATATACATACGATGGAATATTATGCAGCTTTCAGACAGAATAAACTTTTGAAGTATATAACAACATGGATGGACCTTGAGAAAATTATGTTGAGTGAGACTAGCCAAAAACTAAAGGACAAATACTGTATGGTCTCACTGATATGAACTGACATTAATGAATAAACTTGGAATTTGTCATTGTTAACAGAGACCATCAGGAGATAGAAATAGGGTAAGATATTGGGTGATTGGAGCTGAAGGGATACAGACTGTGCAACAGGACTGGATACAAAAACTCAGAAGTGGACAGCACAATACTACCTAAGTGTGATGTAATTATGTTAAAACACTGAATGAAGCTGCATGTGAGAATGATAGAGGGAGAAGGGCTGGAGACATAAATGAAATCAGAAAGAAAGATTGCTGTTAAAGATCGAGATGTTGTAATCTAGGAATGCCTAGAGTGTATAATAATAGTGAAATGTACAAATTTTAAAAATGTTTTTGCATAAGGAAGAACAGAGCAATGTTATTATTGCAGGGTGCTGAAAATAGATGATAATTAATACTTTAAAATGTCACCTTATGTGTGAGACTATAGTGAAAAATATTTATGTGTTACAAAATTTATATTTTGACTAGAGCATTTCCTAATATAACTCATGTAGATAGTTTGATTGAATGTCATAAGTACTTGGAATCTCAGGTAGGACATGAGATTTTGTTAGTTTATCCAGAGTGATGCCCCGATGAATCCCAGAGTGATTTCATCAGTGACTGGAAAAGTATTTGTAAGCCCCCTTCGTGGAATGGTGAGAGATGGGGAGAAATTCAACTTCCCCAAGTTGAATTCTTGATATTTTCACGAGCTGTGTGGACAACCGAAGCTATAGGCTGAGCCCCCAGTCTTGGGGTTTCTTCATGTGAGGCTTAAACCCACAAAGGATGGGTCAAGTCTACTTAAAATTTAGGCCTAGGAGTCACTCCCAAGAGAGCCTCTTTTGTTGCTCAGATGTGGCCTCTCTCTCCAGCCAACATGATGACCAGTCTCACCACGCTCCCCCTCTCTGCGTGGGACATGACTCCCAGGGGTGTGGACCTTCCTGGCCACGTGGGACAGAAATCCTGGAATCAGCTGAGGCTCAGCATCAAAGGACTGAGAAAAACCCTAGAATGAGCTGAGAATTAACATCAACGGATTGAGAGAACCTTCTCGACCAAAGGGGGAAGAGTAAAATGAGACTAAGTGTCAATGGCTCAGAGATTCCAAACAGAGTCGAGAGGTTATCCTGGAGGTTATTCTTATGCATTAAGTAGATATCACCTTGTTGTTCAAGATGTAGTGGAGAGGTTGGAGGAAACTGCCTGAAAATGTAGAACTGTGTTCCAGTAACCATGTTTCTTGATGATGATTGAACAATGATATAGCTTTCACAATGAGACTTTGTGAATGTGAAAACCTTGTGTCTGATGCTCCTTTTAGCTACTATATCAACAGAAGAGTAGAACATATGGAATAAAAATAAATAATAGGGGGAACAAATGTTAAAATAAATTTAGTTTGAAATGCTAGTGGTAAATGAAAGCGAGAGGTAAGGGGTATGGTATGCATAATCTTTTTTTCTCTATTATTTTATTTCTTTTTCTGTTGTCTTTTTATTTCTTTTTCTAAATCGATGCAAATGTTCTAAGAAATGATGAATATGCAACTATGTGATAATATTAAGAATTACTGATTGCATATGTAGAATGAATGATATCTTAATGTTTTGTTTGTTAATTTTTTTAATTAATGAAAAAGTTAAAAAAAGAGAAAGAGGGAAAAGAATATATAGATTTGACAAATAAAATGAAAAAGACAAGATGGTGGATTCAAGAAAAACCTTTTTAGTATAACTTTGAATGTTGATGGACTTAACAAACCAATTAAAGATACAGATTTGCAGAACGGATTAAGAAATATAATCAAGCTGTATGCCCCATAGTAGAGACACATCTTAGACACAAGGATATAAATATTTTGAAAGTGAAAGTATGGAAAAAGCTTTTCCATGCAAGTTGTAACCAAAATAAAGCAGGATTAGCAATGTTAATATAGGACAAAATAGACTTTAAGTGGAAAGACATCATAAGAGACAAAGAAAAACACTATATATTAATTAAAGGGACAATTCATAAAGAAGATATAACAATCATAAATGTGTATGCTCCTAACCAGGGACATCTCAAAGTTCGTGAGATACACATTGGCAAAACTGAAAGAAGTGATGGATATCAATAATAATAGTAGTAGACATCAATGCACTACTCTCCCGTATAGATAGAACAATCAGACAGAATATCAACAAGGAAATAGAGAAGTTAAAAAACTTGATAAATGTTTTTGACCTAACACACATATACAGGTCATTGCACCCCATAACACACGGATATACTTTCTTCTCTAGTGCTCATGGAACATTCTCCAGGATAGATAATATGGTGGGGCACAAAACACATCTTTATAAATTTAAAAACATTGAAATTATTCAAAGCAATTTCTCTGATCACAATGGAATGAAGCTGGATCTCAATAACCACCAAAGAATGAGAACATTCACAAATATATGGAGAGATGAAATAACACGCTCTTAAACAACCAATGAGTCAAAGAAGAAATTGCTAGAGAAATCAGCAGCTATATGGAGACAAGTGAAAATGAGAATTCAACTTATCGGAACTTATGGGATGTGACAAAGGAGGTGCTGAGAGGGAAATTTATTGCCCTAAATGCCTATATTAAAAAACAAGAAAGAAAAACAGACTGTGGTATATACATATGATGGAATATTATGCAGCCATAAAACAGAAAAAAGTTATGAAGTATGTAATAACATGGATGGACCTTAAGGACATTATGCTGAGTGAGATTACCCAGAAACAAAAGGACAAGTACTGTATGGTCTCACTGATATGAACTGACATTAGTGAATAAACTTGAAGAATTTCATTGGTAACAGAGACCATCAGGAGATAGAAATAGGGTAAGATATTGGGTAATTGGAACTGAAGGGATACAGATTGTGCAACAGGACTGATTGTAAAAACTCAGAAATGGATAGCACAATACTACCTAACTATAATACAATTATGTTAAAACATGAATGAAACTGAATGTAGGAATGATAGAGGGAGGAGGGCAGGGGGCACAAATGAAATCAGAAAGAAAGATAGATGATAAAGACTCAGACAGTATAATCTAGGAATGCCTAGAGTGTATAATGAGAGTGACTAAATGTACAAATTTAAAAAATGCTTTTGCATGAGGAAGAACATACAAATGTCATTACTGCAAGGTGTTGAAAATTGATAGTAATTAATATTTTGCAATTTTAACTTATGTGTGAGACTAAAGCAAAACATGTTTATTTGGTACAAAATTTATATTTTGACTAGTTCAGTTCCTAATATAACTTATGTAGACGGCTTGGTTGAACACCATAAGTACATGGAACCTTGAATATAGCAAGAAAGTTTGTTGGTTTGTCCAGAGTGATGCCTCGGTGGATCCTAGAGTGATTTGGACAGTGAATAGAAGGGTATTTGCAATGTCCCCTCCAGGGAATAGTGAGGGGGGGGAATTCAACTTCCCCAAGTTGAATTCTTGGTGTTATCATGGGCAGTGGGGGCAACCAAAGCAATAGGCTGAGTCCCCAATCTTGGGGGTTGTTCATATGAGGCTTGACCCTACAATGGATAGGTCGAGACTACTTAGAGTTGGGCCTAGGAATACCCTCAGGAGAGCCTCTTTTGTTGTTCAGATGTGGCCTCTCTCTACAGCCAAAACAAAAAACGAACTCACTGCCCTCCCCCTGTCTGCATGGGACATAACTCCCAGGGGTGTGGACCTTCCTGGCAGCATTGGACAGAAATCCTAAAGTGAGCTGATACTCGGCATCAAGGGATAGAGAAAACCCCAAGAATGAGCAAAGACTCAGCATCAGGGGATTGAGGGGGCTTTCTCAGCCAGAGGGGGGAGGAGCAAGGTGAGACAAGGTAGATTGGGAGATGGTGGCTGGGAAATTCCGGGCAGAGTTGAGAGGTTATCCTGGAGGCTATTCTTATGCATTAAATAGATATCACCTTGTTAGTCAAGATGTGGTGGAGAGGCTGGAAGGAAATGCCTGAGGGTTTTGGAGCTGTGTTCCAGTGGCCATGTTTCTTGAAGATGGTTGTGTAATGATATAGTTTTTGCAATGTGACTGTGTGATTGTGGGAGCTTGGTGTCTGATGTTCCTTTTATCTATCTTATCAACAGACAAATAAAACATATGGAATAAAAATAAATAATAGGGGGAAAATGTTAAAATAAATTTAGATGAGGTTCTGGTGATCAGTGAAAGGGAGGGGTGGGGGGTATGGTATGTATGATTTTTTTCTGTTGTCTTCTTTTTCTTTTTCTGGATTGATGCAAATGTTCTAAGAGATGGTCATGATGATGAATTTGCAGCTATATGATGATATTGTGAATTACTGATTATATGTAGAATGGAATGATCATAAGTTAATAATGTTTGTGCTTGTTTGTTGTTATATTTTTTAAAAAATTTAAAACTTAATAAAAAATATAAAAAAAACAAGGAAGGAGGGTGGGCCATGATGGCTCAGCAGGCAAAGTTCTTGCCTGCTGTCCCAGAGACCTGAGTTTGATTCCCAGAGCCTGCCCAAGCACAAAAAAAGGAAGAATAAAAACACAAGGAAGAGCAAAAATTGAGGACTTAACTGCTCACCTGGAGGAACTTGGGAAAGAACAGTAAACTAACCACAAAGCAAATAGATGAAGAGAAATAACAAAGATTAAAGCAGAGTTAAATTAATGAGAGAACAAAAGAACAATAGAAAGAATCAATAAATCCAAAAGTTGGTTCTTTAAGAAAATCAATAAAATTAATGGGCCACTAGCAAGACTGACAAAGAAAAAAAGAGAGAGGATGCAATTAAACAAAATCAGAAATGAGAATGGGTGCATTACCACCAACCCTGAAGAAATGAAAGATTACATAAGAGGATGCTATAAACAACTAAATGCCAAAAAATTAGACAACTTAGAAAAAAATCAACAAATTCCTGGGAACACACAAACAAGCAACACTGACTCAGGAAAAAACAGAAGATCTCAACAAACCAATCACAACTAAAGAGAATCAATCAGTCGTCAAAAATCTTCCTACAAAGAAAAGCCCAGGGCCAGATGGTTTCACAGAGGGAATTTTATGAAACATTCCCAAAAGAAATAACACCAATCTTACTCAAACTCTTCCAAAAATTTGAGGAAAAAGAAACTCGACATAATTCATTTTATGATGCTAAAGGATTTTAGTACCAAAACAGGGTAAAGATGCTATAAGAAAGGAAAACTACAGTCTAGTCTCCCTAATGAACATAGATGCAAAAATTCTCAACAAAATATCAGCAAGTCGAATCCAGCAACAAATTAAAAAAATTATACACCATGACCAAGTGGGGTTTATAGCAGGAATGCAAGGATGGTTCAACACAAGAATATCAATTAATGCCATAAAGCACATTAATAACTCAAGAGGGAAAAATCACATGCTCATCTCAATTGATCCCGAAAAAACTCCCAACAAAATTCAACATCATTTTCTGATAAAAAAAACACTCCAAAATATAAGAATCAAAGATAACTACCTCAATATGATAAAGGGAATATATGAAAAACTGATAGCCAGCCTCATCTCAATGGAGAGAGACTGAAAACTTTCCCCCATAAGATCAGGAACAAAACAAGAATGTCCACTGTCACCACTATTATTCAACATTGTGCTAGAAGTTCTAGTTAGAGCAACCAGGCCAGACAAAGATATAAAAGACATCAAAATTGGAAAGGAAGAAGTAAAACTTTCATTATTTGCAGATGAAATGATACTATACTTGGAAAATGCTAAGAAATCTATGGCAAAGCGACTTTAGCTAAAAAACAAATTCATCAAGGTGGCAGGATATAAAATTAACATGCAAAAATCATTACTGTTTCTATATACAAGCAGTGACTGAGCTGAGGAGTCAGTTAAGGAAAAAAATCCATTCAAAATAGTAACTAAAAAAATCAGGTACTTAAGAATGAACTTAACTAGGGACATAAAGGACTTGCACACAGAAAAATTCATAACATTGCTAAAACAAATCAAAGAAGATCTAAATAGGTGGAAAGACATTCCCTGCTCATGAATAGGAAGGCTAAATATAGTTAAGATGTCAATTTTAAACAAATTGATCTACAAATACAGCACAGTATCAATCAAAATTCCAACAACCTACTTTGAAGATGGAAAAGCTCATTACCAAATTCATTTGGAAGGGGAAGAGACCCCCAAATAGCTAAAAGCATCCTAAAGATGAAGAATGAAGTGGGAGGTTAACAATTCCTGACTTTAAAACTTATAAAACCACAGGGGTCCAAGTAGCATGAAGATAAAGCAGTGACCAATGGAATTGAATCGAGAGTACAGAAATAGACCACAAAATCTATGGTCAACTGATTTTTGAGAAGGCTGCCAAATCCTCTGATCTGGGAGAAAGTAGTCTTTTCAATAAATGGGTATGGAAGAACTGGATATCAATAGCCAAAAGAATGAAAGTGGACCCTTATCTTACACCCTATACAAAAATTAACTCAAAGTGGATCAAACCCTTGAATATAAGAACTAGCACCATAAAGCTTCAAAAGATAATGTAGAAAAGCATCTTCAAGACCTAGTAACAGAGGAGAGTGCCAAGATGGTGGCTTAGTGAGGTGTGGGATGTAGTTCATCCTCCAGAACAGCTACTAAATAGCCAGGAACAGTACAGAACAACTGCTGGGGACCCGTCAGTGACTGAACACACAGCGTACCCCAGTCTGGACCAGCTGGACTGGCTGTGAGCCCACCCAGAACCCAGGCAGAGTCTGCCAAAGTTAAAGGTACCATTTCACCTTATGCTGGTGGAACCCACAGGCAAACAAGTGCCACATACTTGGCAGAATAGGAAAAGCACAGAGTCCAGAGGCTTCACAGGAAAGTCTCAACATGTGGGGTCTCACGCTCAGGAAAAACTGATGCAGGTGACTCTTTCCTCCTGACAGGAGGTCAGTTTGGGCTAGAAAAATCTGGCTGGGGACTATAATGCCTAAGTAGACCCTCCTAAGGGCGGGGGGTGGGGTGGTGGAAAGGCCTATGCAGGCATGGCAAGAAACAAGAAAATAAGAACTGAAAAACTCTGCTTTGTTAAACAAAACCTAAGCTAATGGTCCAGAATATGCTGAACTGAATGTCAAAGAACAGATAGGCAACAAAGTCATTCAGCAAGAAAATCATAGGTAAAAGAAGTGAAAACAATCTCCAGAATAAACTAATTAAAGCAATTAAATGCCTAGACACCAACAAAAAATAACAAATCACACTAGGAAAATTGAAGATATGGTGCAGTCAAAGGAACAAACCAACAATTCAAATGAGATACAGGAATTGAAACAATTAATTCAGAATGAACAAACATGGAAAACCTCATCAAAAACCAAATCAATGAATTGAGGGAGGATATAAAGAAGGCAAGGAATGAACAAAAAGAAGAAATCAAAAGTCTGAAAAAACAAATCACAGAACTTATGGGAATGAAAGGCACAGTAGAAGAGATGAAAAAAGCAATGGAAACTTACGATGTCAGATTTCAAGGGGCAGAAGATAGGATTAGTGAACTGGAGGATGAAACATCTGAAATTCAGCAAGCAAAAGAAAATATAGGGAAAAGAATAGAAAAATATGAGCAGGGACTCCAGGAGTTGAATGACAACATGAAGCGCATGAATATACGTGTTGTGGGTGTCCCAGAAGGAGAAGAGAAGGAAAAAGGAGGAGAAAAACTAATGGAGGAAATTATCACTGAAAAATTCCCAACTCTTGTGAAAGACTTAAAATTATAGATCCAAGAAGTGCAGTGTACCCCAAAGAGAATAGATCCAAATAGGCATACTCCAAGACACTTACTAATGAGAATGTCAGATGTCAAAGAGAAAGAGAGAATCTTGAAAGCAGCAAGAGAAAAGCAATCCATAACATACAAGGGAAGCCCAATAAGACTATGTGTAGATTTCTCAGCAGAAACCATGGAGGCAAGAAGACAGCGGGATGATATATTTAAATAATTAAAAGAGAAAAACTGCCAACCAAGAATTCTATATCCAGCAAAATTGTCCTTCAAAACTGAGGGAGAAATTAAAACATTTTCAGACAAAAACTCACTGAGAGAATTTGTGACCAAGAGACCAGCCCTGCAAGAAATACTAAAGGGAGAACTAGGGACAGATATAAAAAGACAGGAGAGAGAGGTGTGGAGAAGAGTGTAGAAATGGTGACTATCAGTAAAGGTAAAAGAAGAAAAATTAGATATGACATATAAAATCCAAAAGGCAAAATGGTAGAAGAAAGTACTACCCATACAGTAATAACACTAAATGTTAATGGATTAAACTCCCCAATCAAAAGACACAGACTGGCAGAATGGATTAAAAAACAGGACCCATCTATATGCTGTCTACAGGAAACACATCTTAGACCCAAGGATAAACTAGATCGAAAGTGAAAGGCTGGGAAAAGCAATTTCATGCAAATAACAATCAGAAAAGATCAGGAGTAGTTATACTAATATCCAACAAATTAGACTTCAAATATAAAACAGTTAAAAGAGACAAAGAAGGTCACTATGTATTAATAAAAGGAACAATTCAACAAGAAGACATAACAATCATAAATATTTATATACTGAGCCAGAATGCTCCAAATTACATGAGGCAAACACTGAGAACCCTGAAAAGAGAAATAGACACATCTACCATAATAGTTGGAGACTTCAATTCCCCACTCTCATCAATGGACAGAACATCTAGCAGAGGATCAATAAAGAAACAGAGAATTTGAATAATACAACAAATGAGCTACACTTAACAGACATTTTTAGAACATTACACCCCACAAGAGCAGGATACACCTTTTTCCCATGTGCTCATGGATCATTCTCAAGGATAGACCATATGCTGGGTCACAAAGCAAGTCTCAATAAATGTAAAAAGATTGAAGTCATACAAAACACTTTCTCGGACCATAAAGGAATGAAGTTGGAAATTAATAATAGGCAGAGTGCCAGAAAAAGACCTAGTAATAGGAGGTAGCTTCCTCAACTTTACACCCAAATCACAAGCAACAAAATAAAAAATAGATCATGGTAACTCCTCTAAATTAATGCTTCTGCACCTCAAAAGACCTTGTCAAAAAGGTGAAGAGGCAGCCAACTAAATGGGAGAAAATATTTGGATATCACATATCAGACAACAGTTTGATATCATGTATGCACAAAGAAATCATACAACTCAATGACAAAAGAACAAACAACCCAATTATAAAATGGGCTAAAGATATGAATAGGCATTTTTCTGAAGAGCAAATATGGTTGGTTCAAAAGCACATGAATAGATGTTAATTTTCATTGGCTATAATGGAAATGCAGATCAAGACTACAGTGAGATACCACCTCACACCTAAAAGAAGGGCAGCTATTAAACAAAAAAGAAACTATAAATGTTGGTAAGAATGTGGAGAAATTGGGACACTTATGCACTCCTGGTGGGAATGTATAATGGTGCAGCTACTATGGAAGACAGTTTGGCAGTTCCTTAGGAAATTAAATATTGAGTTTCCTTATGACCCAGCAATAGCACTACTTGGTATATACCCAGAAGAGCTGAAAGCAATGACACAAACAGACATTTCCACACTGATGCTCATAGGAGCATTATTCACAATAGCCAAAAGATGGAAACAAACCAAATGACCACCAACAGACGAGTGGATTAACAAAATGTGGTATATGCAAAGAATGGAATATTATGCAGCAGGAAGATGAAATGACATCCTTAAGCACATGACAAGATGGATGAGCCTTGAGGACATAATGCTGAGTGAAATAAGCCAGACACAAAAGGATATATACTAGCTTACATGGACAAGTTAATTGAACACCATAAGAACATGGATCATTGAACAGGGCATAAAATTTTGTAGGCTTGTTCAGTGTGATGCCCCAATAAATCCCAAAGTGATTTGAACAGTGAGTAAAGAAGTATTTGCAAAGTCCCTTTGGGGGAATGGTGAGAAAGGGTGAAAATTCCACTTTCCCATTTGGAGAATTCCTGATGTTCTTGCAAGCAGTGGGGACAATCAAATCAATAGTCCAAGCCCTCAATCTTGGGGGTTGTTCATATGAAAATTATTCTCATAAAGGATAGGCTAAGCTTACTTAAAATTAGGCCTAAGGGTCACCCCTAGTGAACCTCTTTTTTTGCTCAGATGTGACCTATCTGTCTCTCAACAAACATGACAAGCAAATTCACTGCCCTCCCCCTTTCTATGTGGGACATGACTCCCAGTGTAAACCTCCCTGACAATGTGGGACAGGAATCTTAGAATGAGCTGGGAAGCAGAATCAAAGGATTGATAAAAGTTTCTTGACCAAAAGGGGGAAGAGAGAAATGAGAAAAAAACAAATGTCAGCAGTTGAGAGATTTCAGACAGACTTGAGAGGTTATCCTGGAAGTTATTCTCATACCTTATATAGATATCCCCTTTTTTTGTTTAAGGTGTATTAGAGGGGCTAGAGGGAAG
This sequence comes from Tamandua tetradactyla, assembly GCF_023851605.1. Lineage (NCBI taxonomy): Eukaryota > Metazoa > Chordata > Mammalia > Pilosa > Myrmecophagidae > Tamandua > Tamandua tetradactyla. The sequence goes on along the minus strand of NC_135353.1, from coordinate 107,357,506 downwards.
TGCCTGAAACTGTAGAGCTGTGTTCCATTAGCCATGTTTCTTGAAGATTAATATATAATGATATGGCTTTCTCAATGTGACTATGTGACTGTGAAAACCTCGTGTCTGATGTTCCTTTTATCTATGGTATGGACAGATGAGTAAAAAATATGGATTAAAAATAAATAAATAATAGGGGGAACAAATGTTAAAACAAATTGACTAGATAGAAATACTAGTGATCAATGAAAGGGAGAGGCAAGGGGTGTAGAAAAAAAGGGAGAACAAAGATTAAAATATATTGGATAGATGGAAATACTAGTGGTCAATGAGGGGGGTAAGGGGTACAGTGTGTATGAGTTTTTTTATCTTTTATTTCTTTTTCTGGAGTTATGCAAATGTTCTAAAAATGATCAGGGTGATGAATATACTATTATGTGATGATATTGTGAGCCATTGATTATACACCATGTGTGGAATGTTTGTATGTTAAGAATGTTCACATTTGTATGCTGTTTTTTATTGTCAAATAAAATAAATAAAAACTAAAAAAGGATATATACTGCATGATTCCACTTTTATGACCATGGTAATGGTAAAATCAGAGGCTTATAATTCAAAATATAGCAGAGTTGGAGATACATAGAAGCTAGAGATGGGTTAATGGTTAGCTAATAAGGTTGAACTCCAAAGTAAGAGAATAGATAGATGTGAAGGCAGTTCTCTAGTGGGCCTGTAAGTAATATTACCATTTTTAAGATGAACAAGATTGAAAACGTTGTATAGTCCTACTGATTAAAACTAGAAATATAAATTAGTTCTCACAAGAACTAACTCAAAGATATGATTCATGTACAAAGTGTGTTTAAGTCCAGGGTACAGGGGGAAGCCTGTCATTGCATGCTATGGACTGTTAAAAAAGAAAACAACAGCACTACCACAGCAACACAAAAATAAATAATGGGGGGAGAGACAGGAGCTAAGAAGTGGTTTAGATTCCACATTTGATGAGGGTGTTTTTGTTGGTTTTCTTTTGCTTGGGAGCAATGAAATTATCTAAAATTGAGAGGGTTGAGGGACTGTGGACTTTGGGCACTATACATGATCCTTGATGACTGCAGGTGGCTAAAGGATGTACTGACTGAGAAGTAGATTGGTGAATGATCCTGTATACTTATGAACGAATGTTGTGCTGCTTCAAAAAAGGAATGAAGTTGTGAGGCAAGCAATGATGTGAATGAACATGTAGGACATTTAGTGAGGCAAAATAAGCCAGAAATAAAAGAACAACAATGGTATGGTCTCCTTTAGAAAATACTTACAAGAAAATAGGCACCTACATTATAAGCTTTTACAGCAGACACATTTATATATATAACCTGATATTTAGAGATGAACAAACCTGATAAGGTTGGGGTTAAAGTAATTCAGAACACAAGGGTAAGGAAAACATTGTCCATATTTTAGAACCACAAATACTCTCTGAGACCAAAGGAAGAAAGGTTTATATAGTCTGGAACAGAAATTTTCTGTAGCACATAATCTAACTCAATTTATCTTTGTAGCTCATTTGAACACTGAAACACAGGGAGCCCAGAATAAGAAAGAGGTCCTTTAATCTTGTATAGCTTAATATAATGCCTGGATATATCCTAGGGTATATTAATCAGATAATCAAAAATATTGGCAAAGTCCCTTGAGGGATGGGAGGGAAAATATGGAACTATTAATCTTTACCATCAGGAAATCCCCTGATACTGTGTCAAACTTTAGGGACACCCAAATCAATAGGCTGTGCTGTTGATCTTGAGGCTTACTATTGTGAAGCCTATGTAGGTAGCAGAGAAGCTTAGCTTCTATACCTATAGGTATGCTGTATTAGTTAGGGTTCTCTAGACAAACAGAATCAACAGGGAACACTTGCAAATATAAAATTTATAAAAGTGTCTCACGTGACCGCAGGAATGCAGAGTCCAAATCCACAGGGCAGGCTGTGAAGCTGACGACTCCAATGGAGGGTCTGGATGAACTCCACAGGAGAGGCTCACCAGCTGAAGCAGGAATAGGGCCTGTCTCCTCTGAGTCCTCCTTAAAAGGCTTCCCATGATTAGATTTAGCATCACTAATTGTAGAAGACACTCCCCTTTAGCTGATTACAAATGGAATCAGCTGTGGATGCAGCTGACGTGTTCATGACCTAATCCTATGAAATGTCCTCATTGCAACAGACAGGCCAGTACTTGCCCAATCAGATAAACAGCTACCACAACTTGGCCAAGTTGACACATGTTCCTAACCATGACGTAAGCCTAAGAGTTACTTCTAGGAGACCTTTTTTTGTTGCTCAGATGTGGCTGCACTCTCTCAGCCCAACTCTGCAAGTGAAATCATTGCCCTCCCCCCTGCATGGAACACGCCATCCAGGAGTGAAAAACTCCCTGGTGACTTGGGAAATGACTACCAGGGTTGAATCTGGCCCTGGCACTATGGGATTAACAGTTCCATCCTGACCAAAAGGGGAAAAGAAATGTAACTAAAAAAGTATCAGTGGCTTGGAGACTTCAAATAGAGTTGAGGATTATTCTGGAGATTGTTCTTACACAAGCTTCAGTTAGACATTGCTACTATCATAACTTGCCAAAGCCCAGCCAGGACCATTCCAGCTAATCCTGGAGAGCACCTAAGGCAATATATAGAATTCTACAAATGTTCCTTGCACTTATGTAACTTTCCAGAGACCTATGGCCTCTGGATATGTCCCTGGACCAGTAAGTCCTGAAACCTAGAAGGCCCAGCCTCCCCAGAACATCAGGTAGTTCCATCTCCATACCCCATATTAGTGACAGACCCTTCCAAAATGATAAAGCTAGAATGGCCATATCCCAAACACCCCTAAAGAGAGGAATAGAAAGACAAAAGGTAGTGGTGGAGTTATACAGAGAAGATAGGATTTAAAATATATATATGATTGCTGAATCATTAAATTGATACCTCTTTTAGTCTCCAGTATCTTAGAGCAGCCAGAAGTGAAAACCTAAAATTGCAGAATTATAACCCATGTCAAACTCTGAAATATGTTCTACAACTACAACTAATTGTGGCCCTGTACTTTGAAATTTATTGCTTTTTGTGTATACGTTATCTTTCACAAAAAAAGAAAAAACTTGTTTGTGGTGATAAATAATACCTATGCTTTCTAGTCTCCTATATTCTGGAGCAGCTAGAAAGAAAAATCTGAGAGGATCATATGGCAGCCCATGACAAACACTGGGATCTGTCTTGTAGCTACTACTCATAGAGTACTTTGAAAACAGTTGCTTTTTTATTTCTTTGTATGTATGTTATACTATACAATAAAAAAGTTAAAAAAAATGCTATCAAGAGGTGCAAGGGTGGTTCAGTGGTAGAATTCTCACCTGCCATACAGGAGACCCAGATTCAATTCCAGATCCAGACACTTCCCAAAAACAATCAAGCAAACAAACAAACAAACAAACAAAAATTCAGCAAATGATGCTGCAATAATGGAATACTAACATGGAAGAAGAATGAAATGTGATCTCTGCCATACAGCATACAAATTAAAAAATGCTATCAACACCATTGCATGCTACAGAGAAGTCTTTTTTGAAAGGAAGATTCAATTGATGCACCAAACTTCATTATTGTCTTATTTTAAGAAATTGCCACAGCTATGCCAACCTTCAGCAACCACCACCATGATCCTTCAACAACCATCAAAATTGAAAACAATCTTCCACCAACAAAATGATTATGATTTTCTGAAGGCTCACATGATGTTCAGTGGTTTTAAGCAAGAAAGTATTTTTACCTAAGGTATGTACATTTTTTTAGGCATAACGCTACTGCGCATTTAATAAACTACCACATATTGTAATCCTAACTGTAAATGCACTGGGAAGACAAAGGTTTGTGTGACTCCCTTAATTGTGATATTTACTTTATTATGGTGGTCTAGAACTGAACCTGAAATATCTCCAAGGTATGCCTCTACTACCCTTCTTTGCTTGTTGATTCAGAAGCATGAGGAGCCCAAAAGATTGGGCAAAAATGTTCCTAGAAAATCACTAATAATCTCTAGGTAATATTGGTGATACCACTCCCATTTCCACCCCTTGATACCATGGTCTATGAATCCTGTCTATAGGAGAAAAATACCATAGAGTGGATGCTTATTTGGAGCATATATATCCTTCTGGAGATCATTGTCCCAGCCCTACAAAGTATTACCACACAGCTGCTACTGTAACTGAGTCTTCAAAGTCCACTCCAATGTATTTTCAATCCAACTGCTTTGGATGATGGTGAACATGGAAAGACCAATGAATTCCATGAGTATTTGCCTATTCCTGCACTTCATTTGCCATGAAATGGGTTCCTTGATCTGAAGCAATGTTGTATGTAATACTATAACGGTGGGTAAGGCATTCTGTAAGTTCACTGAATGCAGGGAAGGCAAATAAATACCTGTAGTGTTATTCCAGTTAGAACAAAATGCTCCCCTTCCATGATAGAAATGGTCCAAAGTAATCAAGCTGCTTCAAGGTGCAAAAGGGAATGGCGTTCTACAAAGGTTCCATGCACAATGCTTAGTTTCCAGAAACTTACAAACGCCAAGTGGATTCATAGGCCAGATAAATCCTGAAATCTAGAGAGGCCACCCTCTCCAGAATATCAAATAGTTCCATCCCCCTATTCAAATTTAACAACGGCCCTTTCCAACATGAAAAAGCTAGAATGGGCATAACCCAAATACCCCTAAAGATTGGGAGAAAGATCAAAGGAGAAGGTGGAGTTCTATCAGAGAAGATAACATTTAACAAATGAGTATGACTGCTGAATCATTATATTGCTATTTCTTTTAGTATCCTGTGTCTTGGAGCAGCTAGAAAGAAACCCTAAAATTATGGAACTGTAATCCAAACCAAACTCTGAAATCTGTTCTATAACTAATTGTTGTGAAGTGCTTTGAAATGCATTGTTTTGTATATAAATTATTATTCACAATAAAAAAGTGATGGTGTTTTCATAATAGGGATTAAATGTTGGTCTTTGCTGCTGGCAGGTTGGGCATTCACCAATGATTTTATCCACAACAGCCTTGGTGAGTTGAAGTCCATCATACTGAGCCCATGTATAATCTTCATCCTTACCATCCTGTCCACTTTTTTAATGAGCCCACTGGACAATGACAGGAATGCTGGGGTATGAGGCTGACTGGTATCCACAAAATAGGCCAACATATCCACTTGGTTATTAAAATCCTCCATTGCTGAAGTCACCTTCTGGTGAGTAGTTACATATCTTCATTTTTCGGCCCACTCAGAAAGGTCTATCCAAATACCTCTCCCCCAGCCTCTGTCATGAATTTTTCTATCATATTTCTTCTATGTCCCTGATCATGTGGCCAAACCATTGGCCACAGCCCATGAATTAGTGTAAAATATCACCTCTGGACATTTCTCATTCCAAGCAAAATGAACAATCAGGTGCACTGCTCAAAGTTCTGCCCCGTGGGAGGAATTCCATCAACACTGTTCTTCAGGGATGTGACAGAAAAGGGGTTGTTTAGCTGCGGCAGTCCACTTTTGGGTTTTACCTGTATATCATGCAGAGCTATTTGTAAAGCAGGCCCAAGTTTTCTCTTCCTCAATCAACTGATTGTGGAGAAATTCCCACAAGACCATAGCTGCAGGCTGGGAAAGAGATGCAATGTGGCAAGAGTGGGGACCATGGACATTTGAGATACCACCTTGTGTAACTTATTTGTGTATTCAGGGCCTACTAGAGTAGGTTTCATATACACCATTTCAGTTTGATGATCAAGTGCTGCTATGCACATCCAACTTTATGGATTGCTAGGTAAGAAAAAACCTAGTACATGATAAGCAACTTGGGTCTCATTGAACTTGGTGGCCCATAGTTACACATTTGGTCTCTACCAAGGCCCAGTAACAGGCCAAAAGCTGTTTCTCAAGAGGAAAGTAGTTAATGTCACAGAATGGCAAAGATTTGTTCCAAATTTCTAAGGATTTTCACTGTAATTATCCTATGCGGGCAACCAAAGGCTATAAACAGCATTTCTATTTGCCATTAAAACTTCCAGCATCATTGGATCTGCTGGGTCATATGGTCTAAAGTGCAGATCAGCTTGAACAGTGGCCTGGAGTAGCATAGTCTATCACTTCTCCAGCCCCCACTCTAAACCAGCAGCTTTTGGATCACGTGGTGTGCTAGTTTGAAAGGAAGTATGCCCCCTAGAAAATCCATGTTTTAACCAAAATCCCATTTCATAAAGGTAGAATAATCCTTGTTCAATACTGTATGCTTGAAACTGTGACTGGATCATCTCTCTGGATGATGTGATTTAGTCAAGAGTGGTTGTTAAACTGGATTAGGTGATGACATGTCTCCACCCATTTGGTTGGGTCTTGATTGGTTTAGAGGAAACATTTTGGAGAAAGAGATTCAGAGACAGCAGAGAATGCTGCAGCACCACGAAGCAGAGAGTCCACCAGCCAATGGCCTTTGGAGATGAAGAAGGAAAATGCCTCCCAGGGAGCTTCATGAAACAAGAAGCCAGGAGAGAAAGCTAGCAGATGATGCCATGTTCACCATGTGCCCTTCCAGCTGAGAGAGAAGCCCTGAGTGTGTTCACCATGTGCCCTTCCACTTGAGAGAGAAACCTTGAACTTCATTGGCCTTCTTGAACCAAGGTATCTTTCCCTGAATGCCTTTGACTAGACATTTCTATAGACTTTTTTTAATTGGACATTTTCTTGGCCTTAGAACCGTAAACTAGCAATTTATTAAATTTCCCTTGTTAAAAGCCATCCCGTCTCTGGTATATTGCACTCCAGCAGCTAGCAAACTAGAACACTTGGTAAATGGGTCAGAGAAGTAAAACCAAAAGAAAAATAAGATGTCTCAAAACTTCAAAGATGTCAACTAGGCATTGTGCCTCTTTATGGGGGGAGGTGGGTCGTAGGAGGGGCCAGATGCATCAGCTTATCCTCCACCTTGTAAGGAATATCTCAACATGCCCAAACCACTGTATGACTAGAAATTTCACTAGAGTGGAAGTCCCCTTAATTTTTGTTGGATTTATCTCCCACCCTCTGACATGCAAATGCCTTATGAATAAGACTAGAATAGCTGCTACTTTTTGCTCACTAAATCCAATCAACTTTATGTCATGTCTTGAGGAAGGGAAAGGTAATCAGTGTCACTGAAGAATAGATAATAACATAGGCCTAGAGAGTTGATATACCCCTGAGGTAGTACAGTGAAGGTGATTTCTTTCTTGTCAGCTGAAAGAAAATCATTCCTCGTGTTCCTTATTAAGAGGTTTTGAGAAAGAAGCATTTGCCAGCTGAATAGCTACATGCCAGGTACTAGAGGATATGTTCATTTGCTCAAGCAATTATACCACATCTGGAATGGCAGCTGCAATTGGAGTCATCATCTGGTTAAGGTTATGATAATTCACTGTCATACTCCAAGACCCATCTGTTTTCTGCATAGGCCAAATAGGAGAGTTGAATGGGATGTGGTGGGAATCACCACTCCTGCATTCTTCAAGTCCTTAAGAATGTCAGGAATCTCTGCAGTTCCTCCAGGAATCCAGTATTGCTTCTGATTTACTATTTTCCTAGGTATAGGAAGTTCTAGTGGTTTCCACTTAGTCTTTCCTACCATAATAGCCCTCAGCCCACAAGTCAGGAAAACAGTGTGGGAATTTTGCTAAGTGCTGAATATATTTATTCCAATTAGGCAGTCTGGAACTAGTGAAATAAACACAGAATGGGTCCAGAGGTCCACTGTATCCACTGTGAGGTGGAGATGAGTTAAAACTCCATTGATCACCTGATCTCCATAATCCCTTATTCTGACTGGTAGACCACAGTGACATTTTGAGTCTCCTGGAATTAGTATCATTTCCAAGCCAGAGTCTAATTATCCTTGAATTTTCAGATAATTTCCTTTTCCACAAGGCACAGTTACCCTGACGATGGTCATAGGTCCATTTGTGGAAGAATGGGAGGAAGGTTAATAGCATGAATTGTTGGCAGAATAGCAGGGTTTTTTTCCCAAGGGGTCCAAGCTTTCCCTTCATTCAATAGGTTCTCTATCTGTAAACTTTCTCAAGTCTGAGAATTGATTGAAAGGCTGTGATTCTTTATTTTTGTGATTCAAGTTAGATTTTTTTTCACTTGACCTAGAATTCTTCTACTTATACAGATCAAGTATGAATTTAGTAGTTTACCTACCTATTTTACCTCTAGGTACCCCCATGATCAACTAGTCAATGCTATAGTTCTCTACAAGTCAGACTAGTCAGACTTCTGTTTACAGCTTTGACTCTGCTATACATAATAGTATCCATTCCAACGTGATCTTTGATGACTATGTGCTGTCACTTTTGTCAACCTCTTTGTGTTTACATATCCAAGTTCAGTGGGAGCAATTCTCACAGTGCTATCTAACTTACAGAGAAGAACAACCACAGAGGTCTTCAAGGATGATGGAGTTGCTCTCACATATTTATTCATCACAGTTCTGGTGAAAGATGTGTCCTCTGGACATTCCTTCGGTGGGTGAATGAATGTTACACAATAAATATATTCTAACATTCCAATCTCTATAAGCCTTTCAATTCCCTCAACTCCATTATACCAGGGAAGTTTTGGCATTTTTACTTCAGGCAACATAGACTACCTTTTAGTTCAAGGTTCAGCCAGCCGCCCAAATAAACTGTTAGAGTCTTCTCTGTGAAGAGAACCAGAGAAAGAAACAGCTAAGAATCCTTCTGCATCAAAACAAATCTCAGACTCTGACCTTAAAAACTATTCCTGCCAGAATTTAATTGGATCAGACTGTGAAGTAATATATATCTCAAGATATTGTCAACAAGAAAGAAATTAGTTGATAATAATGGGTCTTAACAGGTGAATGTGATACCTATAGAAGGAGGTGTTTAAAAGAGAGATTAGAGAAAGAGACAAAGAGCCCTGCTAAAACCACTATCATGCCAAGGAACCTGTGTACTTGCCCAAGGCTTTGCTAGATATAGAGATACATCAGTGGCTTCACAATATGGAGAAATAGACTTCACTAAGATGGTCCATTCAATTAATTAACTAAATAATCAAGCAGACAGCAAGTAAAACATTCTGTGGAGGGTGAGGAGGGATCAGTATCTAGCGTTGTTATAATATATTACATAAAATGTCCAGTTTCCAATGAAAAGATAGATACATGTAAAGATAGAGTAAAGTGAAAATTAAACAGGAAAAAAGCAGGCCATAGGATTGCGTGAAAGAAAGCACAGATGTTGAATTTAATGGAAAAAGACTTAAAAACAGTCATTAAAAATATGATGAAAGATCAGATGGTAAGAATGTTTGTGCTTGTTTGTTGTTATGTTTTAAAAAATTAAAAAATTAAAAATATATATATTTATGATCAAAGAACTAAAGGAAGCCATATTAAAGAAGTAAGGAAAAGTGAGAAAATGGAGTAGCAAGAAGTTCCAAAAATTCTACCCTCCACAAACACAATAAGAAAACTGGTAAAATTGTTAGAATCAATTTTTTTCAGAACCGTGAGAATTAACCAAAGGCATGCAGCAGTCAAGAGACAATTTCTTTAAGAAAAGTGACTAAATCTCGTTAAGAACACTGAGCTTTATAACATTTTCACTTTTAATATTCCCATCCCTACCTCCACAGCTCCATGGTAACATTAAAAACCAACAACCCACAATCATGGTGAAAAACAGCAGCCTATAAGAGCAGCCAGAGGGACAGAACAGGGTCTGAAATCCGTCAAAGTCCCAATCCAAGATAATTGCATTATATGGACTGCCTGGTGGTTTGCTGAAATACCCAACTCACAAGGTAATCTTTATTTGACCTGACTGAGCTAGCACAGTGCAAGAAGCCTTTCTCCCAGGGAATTGGTCAGAAACAATTAAATTGTTTTTGACACATTGACCTATTGATAAATGTTAGAGCAGTCACTAGGTTAACCAGAAAGCTAAAAGGAAAAACTGGGATATGGGATGTCCACTGGTGATTTGATAAGCTCCTGCTCATTCCTGGGAGTCTAGAAGTTCACACATATGCATAAGGCTGTTCTTATGATGAGGACTGTGTACCTGCTTAGTAAAGAACTTATATGGGCCTAAACTTTACTTGAGGCTCTGCAAGGGCAGTAAGTGAAGACTAAAACGTTAAAAACTGCTTGGCTGAATGTTGAAAGCATGCCTCAACATATACATAGAGATTGTCTGCAATATAGGTTCCAGGCATTTGAGGAAATTTCAGTTCAGTCTTTACCTGACCTCTAAACTAACCTAGTAGAGACTACAGTGGCTATATATGGAAAAAAATATTGGTTGTTAGAATTAGTTAATAAAAGTCACTAAGTAAACAAACAACAGAGGCAAAAACCACACCCAGGAAGGGGGGTAGCTCATTCTAGGGTATTCACATCATATTATTTTATTTTATTTTTTTAACTTTTTTTATTAATTAAAAAAACTAACAAACAAAACATTAAGATATCATTCCATTCTACATATAAATTAGTAATTCTTAATATCATGACATAGTTGCATATTCTTCATTTCTTAGAACATTTGCATCGATTTAGAAAAAGAAATAGAAAGACAACAGAAAAAGAAATAAAACGATAATAGAGAAAAAAAAGACTATACATACCATACCCCTTACCCTTCACTTTCATTTACCACTAGCATTTCAAACTAAATTTATTTTAACATTTGTTCCCCCCTATTATTTATTTTTATTCCATATGTTCTACTCTTCTGTTGATATAGTAGCTAAAAGGAGCATCAGACACAGGGTTTTCACATTCACAGAGTCTCATTGTGAAAGCTATATCATTGTTCAATCATCATCAAGAAGCATGGTTACTGGAACACAGCTCTACATCTTCAAGCATTTTCCTCCAGCCTCTCCACTACATCTTGAACAACAAGGTGATATCTACTTAATGCATAAGAATAACCTCCAGGATAACCTCTCGACTCTGTTTGGAATCTCTCAGCCATTGACACTTAGTCTCATTTCACCCTTCCCCCTAAGTCGAGAAGGTTCTCTCAATTCCTTGATGTTAATTCTCAGCTCATTCTAGGGTTTTTCTCAGTCCCTTGATGCTGAGCCTCAGCTCATTCCAGGATTTCTGTCCCACGTTGCCAGGAAGGTCCACACCCCTGGGAGTCATGTCCCATGCAGAGAGGGGGAGGGTGGTGAGACTGCACATGATATTGGTTGGAGAGAGAGGCCACATCTGAGCAACAAAAGAGACTTTCTTGGGGGTGACTCCTAGGCCTAAATTTTAAGTAGACATGACTTATCCTTTGTGGGGTTAAGTTTCATATGAACAAATCCCAAGACTGGGGGCTCAACCTATAGCTTTGGTTGTCCACACTGCTTGTGAGAATATCAAGAATTCAACTTGGTGAAGTTGAATTTCTCCCCGTCTCGCACCATTCCCTGAAGGGGGCTTACAAATACTTTTCTAGTCACTGATGAAATCACTCTGGGATTCATCAGGGCATCACTCTGGATAAACTAACAAAATCTCATGTCCTACCTGAGATTCCAAGTACTTATGACATTCAATCAAACTATCTACATGAGTTATATTAGGAAATGCTCTAGTCAAAATATAAATTTTGCAACACATAAATATTTTTCACTATAGTCTCACACATAAGGTGACATTTTAAAGTATTAATTATCATCTATTTTCAGCACCCTGCAATAATAACATTGCTCTGTTCTTCCTCATGCAAAAACATTTTTAAAATTTGTACATTTCACTATTATTATACACTCTAGGCATTCCTAGATTACAACATCTCGATCTTTAACAGCAATCTTTCTTTCTGATTTCATTTATGTCTCCAGCCCTTCTCCCTCTATCATTCTCACATGCAGCTTCATTCAGTGTTTTAACATAATTACATCACACTTAGGTAGTATTGTGCTGTCCACTTCTGAATTTTTGATCCAGTCCTGTTGCACAGTCTGTATTCCTTCAGCTCCAATCACCCAATATCTTACCCTATTTCTATCTCCTGATGGTCTCTGTTAACAACGACAAATTCCAAGTTTATTCACTAATGTCAGTTCATATCAGTGAGACCATACAGTATTTGTCCTTTAGTTTTTGGCTAGTCTCACTCAACATAATGTTCTCAAGGTCCATCCATGTTGTTACGTACTTCAAAAGTTTATTCTGTCTGAAAGCTGCATAATATTCCATCGTATGTATATACCACAGTTTGTTTAGCCACTCGTCTGTTGATGGACATTTTGGCTGTTTCCATCTCTTTGCAATTGAAAATAATGCTGCTATAAATATTGGTGTGCAAGTGTCCGTTTGTGTCTTTGCCCTTAAGTCCTCTGAGTAGATACATAACAATGGTATTGCTGGGTCATATGGCAATTCTATATTCAGCTTTTTGAGGAACCGCCAAACTGCCTTCCACAGTGGTTGCACCATTTGACATTCCCACCAACAGTGAATAAGTGTGCCTCTTTCTCCACATCCTCTCCAGCACTTGTCATTTTCTGTTTTGTTGATAATGGCCATTCTGGTGGGTGTGAGATGATATCTCATTGTGGTTTTGATTTGCATTTCTCTAATGGCCAGGGACGTTGAGCATCTCTTCATGTGCCTTTTGGCCATTTGTATTTCCTCTTCTGAGAAGTGTCTGTTCAAGTCTTTTTCCCATTTTGTAATTGGATTGGCTGTCTTTTTGTTGTTGAGTTGAACAATTGCTTCATAAATTCTGGATACTAGACCTTTATCTGATATGTCGTTTCCAAATATTGTCTCCCATTGTGTAGACTGTCTTTTTACTTTCTTGATGAAGTTCTTTGATGCACAAAAGTGTTTAATTTTGAGGAGCTTCCATTTATTTATTTTTCTTCAGTGCTCTTGCTTTAGGTGTAAGGTCCATAAAACCACCTCCAATTAAAAGATTTATAAGATATCTCCCTACATTTTCTTCAGACTGTTTTATGGTCTTAAACCTAATGTTTAGATCTTTGATCCATTTTGAGTTAACTTTTGTATAGGGTGTGAGATATGGGTGCTCTTTCATTCTTTTACATATGGATATCTAGTTCTCTAGGCACCATTTATCGAAGAGACTGTTCTGTCCCAAATGAGTTGGCTTGACTGCCTTATCAAAGATCAAATGTCCATACATGAGAAGGTCTATATCTGAACTCTCTATTCGATTCCATTGGTCAATATATCTATCTTTATGCCAGTACCATGCTGTTTTGACCACTGTGGCTTCATAATGTGCTTTAAAGTCAGGCAGCGTGACACCTCTAGCTTTGTTTTTTTGTTCTCAAGATACTTTTAGCAATTCGGGGCACCCTGCCCTTCCAGATAAATTTGCTGATTGGTTTTTCTATTTCTGAGAAGTAAGTTGTTGGGATTTTGATTGGTATTGTGTTGAATCGGTAAATCAATTTAGGTAGAATTGACATCTTAACTATATGTAGTCTTCCAATCCATGAACACGGTATGCCCTTCCATCTATTTAGATCTTCTGTGATTTCTTTGAACAGTTTCTTGTAGTTTTCTTTGTATAGGTCTTTTCTCTCTTTAGTTAAATTTATTCCTAAGTATTTTACTCTGTTAGTTGCAATTGTAAATGGAATTCATTTCTTGATTTCCCCCTCAGATTGTTCATTACTAGTGTATAGAAACACTACAGATTTTTGGATGTTGCTCTTGTAACCTGCCACTTTGCTGTACTCGTTTATTAGCTCTAGTAGTTTTGCTGTGGATTTTTCAGGGTTTTCGATGTATAGTATCATATCATCTGCAAACAGTGATAGTTTTACTTCTTTCTTTCCAATTTTGATGCCTTGTATTTCTTTTTCTTGTGTAATTTCTCTGGCTAGAACTTCCAACACGATGTTGAATAACAGTGGTGATAGTGGACATCCTTGTCTTGTTCCTGATCTTAGGGGGAAAGTTTTCAGTTTTTCCCCATTGATATGATATTAGCTGTGGGTTTTTCATATATTCCCTCCATCATTTTAGGAAGTTCCCTTGTATTCCTATCTTTTTTTTTTATGGCTTTACTTTTTTTTTATTAATTAAAAAAATTAACTAACACAACATTTAGAAATCATTCCATTCTACATATACAATCAGCAATTACCAACATCATCACATAGATGCATGATCATCATTTCTTAGTACATATGCATCGATTTAGAAACAGACATAGCAAGACAACAGAAAAAGAAATAAGATGATAATATAGAGAAAAAATAAAAATAAAAATTAAAAATACAAAAATATATAAGAAAAAAACAACTATAGTTCAGATGCAGTTTCATTCAGTGTTTTAACATAATTACATTACAATTAGGTAGTATTGTGCTGTCCATTTTTTTTTTTTTAGAAATCATACCATTCTACATATGCAATCCGTAATTCTTAACATCATCACATAGATGCATGATCATCATTTCTTAGCACATTTGCATCGGTTCAGAAGAACCAGCAACACAAACGAAAAAGATATAGAATGTTAATATAGAGAAAAAAATAAAAGTAATAATAGTAAGAACAAAACAAAACAAAACAAAACAAAACAAAAACCTATAGCTCGGATGCAGCTTCATTCAGTGTTTTAACATGATTACTTTACAGTTAGGTATTATTGTGCTGTCCATTTTTGAGTTTTTGTATCTAGTCCTATTGCACAGTCTGTATCCCATCAGCTCCAATTACCCATTATCTTACCCTGTTTCTAACTCCTGCTGAACTCTACTACCAATGACATATTCCAAGTCCATTCTCGAGTGTCGATTCACATCATTGGGACCATACAGTATTTGTCTTTTAGTTTTTGGCTAGACTCACTCAGCATAATGTTCTCTAGGTCCATCCATGTTATTACATGCTTCATAAGTTTATCCTGCCTTAAAGCTGCATAATATTCCATCGTATGTATATACCACAGTTTGTTTAGCCACTCGTCTGTTGATGGACATTTTGGCTGTTTCCATGTCTTTGCAATTGTAAATAACACTGCTATAAACATTGGGGTGCAAATGTCCGTTTGAGTTTTTGCCCTTAATTCCTTTGAGTAGATTCCCAGCAATGGTATTGCTGGGTTGTATGGCAATTCTATATTCAGCTTTTTGAGGAACCGCCAAACTGCCTTCCACAGTGGTTGCACCATTTGACATTCCCACCAACAGTGGATAAGTGTGCCTCTTTCACCGCATCCTCTCCAGCACTTGTCATTTTCTGTTTTGTTGATAATGGCCATTCTGGTGGGTGTGAGATGATATCTCATTGTGGTTTTGATTTGCATTTCTCTAATGGCCAGGGACATTGAGCATCTCTTCATGTGCCTTTTGGCCATTTGTATTTCCTCTTCTGAGAGGTGTCTATTCAAGTCTTTTTCCCATTTTGTAATTGGGTTGGCTGTCTTTTGGTTGTTGAGTTGAACAATCTCATTATAAATTCTGGATACTAGACCTTTATATGATATGTCATTTTCAAATATTGATTCCCATTGTGTACGCTGTCTTTCTACTTTCTTGATGAAGGTCTTTGATGCACAAAAGTGTTTAATTTTGAGGAGTTCCCATTTATTTATTTCCTTCTTCAGTGCTCTTGCTGCAGGTTTAAGGTCCATAAAACTGCCTCCAATTGTAAGATTCATAAGATATCTCCCTACATTTTCCTCTAACTGTTTTATGGTCTTAGACCTAATGTTTAGATCTTTGATCCATTTTGAGTTAACTTTTGTGTAGGGTGTGAGATATGGGTCTTCTTTCATTCTTTTGCATATGGATATCCAATTCTCTAGGCACCATTTGTTGAAGAGACTGTTCTGTCCCAGGTGAGTTGGCTTGACTGCCTTATCAAAGATCAAATGTCCATAGATGAGAGGGTCTATATCTGAGCACTCTATTCGATTCCATTGGTTGATATATCTATCTTTATGCCAATACCATGCTGTTTTGACCACTGTGGCTTCATAATATGCTTTAAAGTCAGGCAGCATGAGACCTCCAGCTTCGTTTTTTTTCCTCAAGATACTTTTAGAAATTCGGGGCACCCTGCCCTTCCAGATAAATTTGCTTATTGGTTTTTCTATTTCTGAAAAATAAGTTGTTGGGATTTTGATTGGTATTGCATTGAATCTGTAAATCAATTTAGGTAGGATTGACATCTTAACTATATTTAGTCTTCCAATCCATGAACATGGTATGCCCTTCCATCTATTTAGGTCTTCTGTGATTTCTTTTAGCAGTTTTTTGTAGTTTTCTTTATATAGGTTTTTTGTCTCTTTAGTTAAATTTATTCCCAGGTATTTTATTCTTTTAATTGCAATTGTAAATGGGATTCATTTCTTGATTTCCCCCTCTGCTTGTTCATTGCTAGTGTATAGAAATGCTACAGATTTTTGAATGTTGATCTTGTAACCTGCTACTTTGCTGTACTCATTTATTAGCTCTAGTAGTTTTGTTGTGGATTTTTCCGGGTTTTCGACATATAGTATCATATCATCTGCAAACAGTGATAGTTTTACTTCTTCCTTTCCTATTTTGATGCCTTGTATTTCTTTTTCTTGTCTAATTGCTCTGTCTAGAACCTCCAACACAATGCTGAATAATAGTGGTGATAGTGGACATCCTTATCTTGTTCCTGATCTTAGGGGGAAAGTTTTCAATTTTTCCCCATTGAGGATGATATTAGCTGTGGGTTTTTCATATATTCCCTCTATCATTTTAAGGAAGTTCCCTTGTATTCCTATCCTTTGAAGTGTTTTCAACAGGAAAGGATGTTGAATCTTGTCAAATGCCTTCTCTGCATCAATTGAGATGATCATGTGATTTTTCTGCTTTGATTTGTTGATATGGTGTATTACATTAATTGATTTTCTTATGTTGAACCATCCTTGCATACCTGGGATGGATCTTACTTGGTCATGATGTATAATTCTTTTAATGTGTTGTTGGATACGATTTGCTAGAATTTTATTGAGGATTTTTGCATCTATATTCATTAGAGAGATTGGTCTGTAGTTTTCTTTTTTTGTAATATCTTTGTCTGGTTTTGGTATGAGGGTGATGTTGGCTTCATAGAATGAATTAGGTAGTTTTCCCTCCACTTCGATTTTTTTGAAGAGTTTGAGGAGAGTTGGTACTAATTCTTTCTGGAATGTTTGGTAGAATTCAGATGTGAAGCCGTCTGGTCCTGGGCTTTTCTTTTTAGGAAGCTTTTGAATGACTGATTCAATTTCTTTACTTGTGATTGGTTTGTTGAGGTCATCTATGTCTTCTTGAGTCAAAGTTGGTTGTTCGTGTCTTTCCAGGAACCCGTCCATTTCATCAAAATTATTGTATTTATTAGCATAAAGCTGTTCATAGTATCCTGTTATTACCTCCTTTATTTCTGTGAGGTCAGTAGTTATGTCTCCTCTTCCATTTCTGATCTTATTTATTTGCATCCTCTCTCTTCTTCTTTTTGTCAATCTTGCTAAGGGCCCATCAATCTTATTGATTTTCTCATAGAACCAACTTCTGGCCTTATTGATTTTCTGTATTGTTTTCATGTTTTCAATTTCATTTATTTCTGCTCTAATCTTTGTTATTTCTTTCCTTTTGCTTGCTTTGGGATTAGTTTGCTGTTCTTTCTCCAGTTCTTCCAAATGGATAGTTAATTCCTGAATTTTTGCCTTTTCTTCTTTTCTGATATAGGCATTTAGGGCAATAAATTTCCCTCTTAGCACTGCCTTTGCTGTGTCCCATAAGTTTTGATATGTTGTGTTTTCATTTTCATTCGCCTCGAGGTATTTGCTAATTTCTCTAGCAATTTCTTCTTTGACTCAGTCATTGTTTAGGAGTGTGTTGTTGAGCCTCCACGTAATTGTGAATTTTCTGGCACTCTGCCTATTATTGATTTCCAACTTCATTCCTTTATGATCCGAGAAAGTGTTGTGTATGATTTCAATCTTTTTAAATTTGTTAAGACTTGCTTTGTGACCCAGCATATGGTCTATCTTTGAGAATGATCCATGAGCACTTGAGAAAAAGGTGTATCCTGCTGTTGTGGGATGTAATGTCCTATAAATGTCTGTTAAGTCTAGCTCATTTATAGTAATATTCAGATTCTCTATTTCTTTATTGATCCTCTGTCTAGATGTTCCGTCTATTGATGAGAGTGGTGAATTGAATTCTCCAACTATTATGATATATGAGTCTATTTCCCTTTTCAGTGTTTGCAGTGTATTCCTCACGTATTTTGGGGCATTCTGGTTCGGTGCGTAAATATTTATGATTGTTATGTCTTCTTGTTTAATTGTTCCTTTTATTAGTATATAGTGTCCTTCTTTGTCTCTTTTACCTGCTTTACATTTGAAGTCTAATTAGTTGGATATTAGTGTAGCCACTCCTGCTCTTTTCTGGTTGTTATTTGCATGAAATACCTTTTCCCAACCTTTCACTTTCAACCTATGTTTATCTTTGGGTCTAAGATGTGTTTCCTGTAGACAGCATATAGAAGGATCCTGTTTTTTATTACATCGTGCCAATCTATGTCTTTTGATTGGGGAATTCAGTCCATTAACATTTAGTATTATTACTGTTTGGATAATATTTTCCTCTAACGTTTTGCCTTTTGTATTATATATATCATATCTGACTTTCCTTCTTTCTACACTCTTCTCCATACCTCTCTCTTCTGTCTTTTTGTATCTGACTCTAGTGCTCCCTTTAGTATTTCTTGCAGAGCTGGTCTCTTGGTCACAAATTCTCTCAGTGACTTTTTGTCTGAGAATGTTTTAATTTCTCCCTCATTTTTGAAGGATAATTTTGCTGGATATAGGAGTCTTGGTTGACAGTTTTTCTCCTTTAGTAATTTAAATATATCATCCCACTGTCTTCTAGCTTCCATGGTTTCTGCTGAGAAATCTACACATAGTCTTATTGGGTTTCCCTTGTATGTGATGGATTGTTTTTCTCTTGCTGCTTTCAAGATCCTCTCTTTCTCTTTGATCTCTGACATTCTAACTAGTTAGTGTCTTGGAGAACGCCTATTTGGGTCTAATCTCTTTGGGGTGTGCTGCACTTCTTGGATCTGTAATTTTAGGTCTTTCATAAGAGTTGGGAAATTTTCAGTGATAATTTCTTCCATTAGTTTTTCTCCTCCTTTTCCCTTCTCTTCTCCTTCTGGGAAACCCACAACATGTATATTTGTGCGGTTCATATTGTCCTTGAGTTCCCTGATACCCTGTTCAAATTTTTCCATTCTTTTCCTGATATTTTCTGTTTCTTTTTGGAATTCAGATGTTCCATCCTCCAAATCACGAATTCTATCTTCTGTCTCTTTAAATCTATCATTGTACGTATCTATTGTTTTTTCCATCTTTTCTACTTTATCCTTCACTTCCATAAGTTCTGTCATTTGTTTTTTCAATTTTTCTATTTCTTCTTTATGTTCAGCCCATGTCCTCTTCATGTCCTCCCTCAATTTATCGATTTCGTTTTTGAAGAGGTTTTCCATTTCTGTTCGTATATTCAGCATTAGTTGTCTCAGCTCTTGTATCGCATTTGAACTATTGGTTTGTTCCTTTGACTGCCCCGTGTTCTCAATCTTCTGAGCATGGACAGTTATCTTTTGCTGCTGGCGTCTCGGCATTTAGTCAGATTTCCCTGGGTGTCGGACCCAACAAGGTTGTAAGATTTTTCTGTGAAATCTCTGGGTTCTGTTTTTCTTATCCTGCCCAGCAGGTGGCGCTCGTGGCACACGTTTGTCTGCGGGTCCCACCAGTAAAAGGTGCTGTGGGTCCTTTAACTTTGGAAGACTCTCGCCGTCCGGGAGGTTCGCTCGCCGAAGCGGCTTGGAAGAGTGCCAACCGGCCCGGGGTCCGAACGCGGGGAGGGTCGCTAGCCGCCGCAGCCCAGGAAAGTGCCCGTCCGAATTTCCTAGTCGGCCCAGGGCGCCAAGCTTGGCGGGAGGGCGCCAGCCGCAGCGACCCACCCGGGAGAGTGGACGTTCCCGGGAAGTCACGGATTTGGAAGGGCCCCCCCATCGCCATTCTCCGCGGCCTGGGGATTTCCGATCCAATTCTCTCAGTTGGTCTGGGGGGCCGTGCGTGGTGTGGGTGCCAGCCGCCGTGGTTTGAGGGGACCTCCTGTCCAATTCTCCCAGCCGGCCTGTATTCCTATCTTTTGAAGTGTTTTCAACAGGAAAGGATGTTGAATCTTGCCAAATGCCTTCTCTGCATCAATTGAGATGATCATGTGATTTTTCTGCTTTGATTTGTTGATATGGTGTATTACATTAATTGATTTTCTTATGTTGAACCATCCTTGCATACCTGGGATGAATCCTACTTGGTCATGATGTATAATTCTTTTAATGTGTTGTTGGATTCGATTTGCTAGAATTTTGTTGAGGATTTTTGCATCTATATTCATTAGAAAGATTGGTCTGTAGTTTTCTTTTTTTGTGATATCTTTGCCTGGTTTTGGTATGATGGTGATATTGGCTTCATAGAATGAATTAGATAGCTTTCCCTCCACTTCAATTTTTTTGAAGAGCTTGAGCAGCGTTGGTACTAATTCTTTCTGGAATGTTTAGTAGAATTCACATGTGAAGCCATCTGGTGCCGCTGATAGCTTCAGCCGGGCCGCGCGACTGGTACACTGGGTGGGTTTGGGGCGAGCTCGCAGGAATTAACCTGGGTAAGCTGGAGCCGGCACTTTCCCCAGCCGGCGGTCGTGAGAAAGTCTTCACTCAGGCCAGATGCGGGTTTTAAGCTTTTATTGTTACACTCCGGGATGGGCCACCCGGGAACCCGAGGAGTGAGACGTCTGGGGTCCGAATACCCCGGGGCTCGGACGACCCAGAGCGGGGTAAGTGTGGGGCTTAAGTACTCTCGGGGAGGGGTGGAGTCTTGGGCGCACACGTCAGGGGGAGACAGCCAATCACACAAGGCAGGAGGCAGTTGCTAGGCTGAAGGCTTAGGTTAGGTATAGAGGAGTGAAGAGAATAACAGGAAGGCTTGCAGTTTAGTGGTGAGCTACGGAAATGGGCGGTCTACAACAAGAGGGGGAAGGGGGAAACAGAGAGGGGGGTTACAGGTACGGAGGGCAGAGAGTGAATGTAGAGAGGGAGAGAAGGATTAAAAAATTTTAAGCATGGCTAGGCTCCAGTCCCTGAGAAATATGCCACAATTCCTCTCCTTTTTCTTTTAAAGGCTCACCTGTGTGACAGGTGGTGGGCATTAACCTTTGCTGGGAGGGGTAGGGATGAGATTCCCCTTGCACTTGAGACTCAAAATTTCAGGGGAAGAGTATGTGCTGAGCCGACCCTTATGCAAATCTCATGTGCCCCAGAAGAGCCAGAGGAGGTCTGTTAGAGAGACCCTCTTCTGCGACTACTTTGTGTCGCACCCAGCGGTACCCATCTGGTAGCCGTGCAGCGGCCCCAGATGCATGTACTCTGGTGACGTGCAGCCCCCGTAGGGGAATGGAGAGAGGCAGGGAGTGGCGCAGGCATAGGCAGGCAAGGCTAGAGCTGCAGTAGCGCAGTGCCGACTGCACAAGATGGCCAGTCTTGAGAGCGACACTAACCTCAGGGTGATCAGTCCTGGGGGTGAGCAACACTAGTGAGCCATACCTGAGCCTGCCGACGGTTGTCCGCGTTGGCGAAGGGATTTTGGAGCTCTAGCGCGGCAAGAGCTAAGAGTTTTTGTATTTCGTTTGTGACGAGAGATTTTTGAAAAGAGGCACTTAAGTAAGAAAAGGATAACAATTAAAATTAGTAGGAGGACACCGTAGAAGATAAGGCTGGAAGGTTGGAAAAGAGAAGAGAATTTATGGAGGAGGTCCGAAAGGAGAGAGCTAGAGAGTTTAGGTACAGATAAATTTTCTATAGCTAGGATTTGAGTTTGAAGGCTATGAGTATAGTTCCAGAATGAGTTATTATAAGCAGAAAACATCCAATCGCGCAGGGTGAGGCGAGGACGAGAGGTGTTGACAAGTACAGGGGTGACACAGAGACGAGAGAAAGGGTAGCATCCATCACAAGTGGTGGTGGCTACTTCCTACAGGGCTTCAATATCTAAGGCTAGCAAGTCAATTTGTTGTTGCAAGTTAAACAGGGCTTGGTGGTTTAGGGAATTGAGTCCTGCCTGTAAGGACAGGGCCGAGGCGGTGGAGCTGGTAAGGTTATTTATGACAGAAGCGGAGGTGGAGGTCTGGGTGAGCGCGACGGCTGCCGTGACAGAAGCTGCAGTGGAGGCGATGATGGCTGCAGAGATGGCGGCGGTGATCCCGAAGTCTCGCTTCGCGTGTGAGCTGAGCTGAGTGACGGAGCTGTTCATGGGTAGTGCAGGAGCGACCCACCTGGTCGCGTTGAGCGGGATCCACAGGAGTCTAGGTTGAAGTACTATGAAAACTACTGAGAAAGAGGCATTAAGGTAGTTAAGTAGGTGACATGTGTCCGGGCAACTATAGTTTGAGCAGGTAAAGAAATAGAACGGAGGGCTTAAGAAGACCGTGGAAGTGAGGTTTTCGCCACCTAAAACATTGAACGCATAGTAGCCCGGACCGGTAACCTTGTTACCCTCAGTTGGGGGCTGTTGGGTGCTGTTGTAGGTGACCAGGCGCCATTGGGATTGGGTAGTTCCGAGGAGGGGACGTAGGTTTAGGCAACTGAGGTTTCCACAGAGAGAGAGATGCGTGAAGCCGCTGGTACCATAAAGAAAGGGGGGGTTATAGGGAACGAAGAAGTTATATTTGGAAGAGTTGAAAGTTCGAGGGGGAGAATGACACGGAAGCCACGGGATTTCTGTAAAGGAAGTCGAGGGTGTAAAGCTGCCAGGCGAGCAGAGGGGAACTGGGGGCCGTACCGGTGGGTGTGGATGAGTTTGGTTATAGCCGGGTGCAGTTCCTCTAGCTGGCCAGGGTCCTGTGAAAAGGAGGGCTTCATTGGGGGCGTTATGGGAGTTTTTATCGAGTACTCCGGCGCTTATGGTTCGGGAGTAGATAAGGTGGATACAATTAGGCCATTGAGGAGAACATGGGAGCCTGTTTTCTGCTTGTCCTGAAAGATTAGCAAACGTGAGGTTTAGTAGTTTGTTGTTTGGTGAGGGGACTTCGGGGATGGCTTGCATTGACGAATTCTGCAAAAAGGTAAGGTTAATCGCTAGGGCTTCGGGAGGGGGGGAGAAATTAGGGAATGATGATAGGTTGAGAGGCGCACTAGCGGGGAGGACATTGGGATCGCACAGGAGATCTAGTAAGTAATTATCAACAAAAGGTTGTGGGAATGTGGGGGAATCGGGGGTGAGGAACAGTAATCCTGGGGGATATTGGACTGCGGCCCACACTTCGCTTTCAGGAGGTTTTGCAGAAGTGGCTGTGGAGAAAATTAGAAGTGTTACAGGGAGGAGTCGCCAGGTGGGAATTCCGGAGGGGCGTGCTGGGGAGAACATTTTTACTGAAAATAATAAGCACGTTAGCACCTAGAGGAAGAAAATGAGCAGGTTAAAACATGCGATGATGCACAGGAAAATTATGGCAAGTAGGATTCGTTCGAAGAGGCTCCAATCCTTTGGAGCAACTGTTGCTGGGTAGCGTAGGGACCGGTAAGCCCATCCACTTTGACTGCTTTGCGTAGCCGCTTTATATCTTCCTCACTGTGGGGAACCCACGGGAATGGGTGTTGCGGGGATGGGGTGAGATTAATGGGGAAGAGCGCTGCCTGTGTCGGCGGCAGCGGTCGGACCGAGGGCCAGAGCTGTTTAGGTCCCGGGGAGGGGTTATTGTTAGTGGGATTGTAGCAGGGCGGCCGGGGTGGGCAAGATGGCGGTTGCCCTGGGCACGGCCCTGCGTAAGATGGCGGTGGGGGAACATAAGATGGCGGCTGCGCCTCCGGGACAAAAGGGTTAGTGCAGCTAAAGGAAGAAGGGGGGGTAGCGGAGGGAGGGGCTGAAGGGGCGGGGGAGGGCTTAGGATGTTTTGCCTCCGCGCTCTTAGGGAGGGCGGGGTAAAGGTTGTGGCTGTCTTCCGGTTTGGGTAGTGGAGAAGAAGGCAGAAGGGTGGGATTCGTCTGTCCGCCATTAGTATGTTCGCCATGGTCCCGCAAGGGCGGGTGCCTCTCGAGTAATTCGAGGGAGAGGCTTCCCCAGCGGCCGCATTTACAGACTTGGATCCAAGAGTGCGGCTAGAGCGCGCACCTGGGGGACCTGGCTTTTAGAGAGAGATTGACCCATAACAGAATTTAGAGGGGACTACTCACTGCTTGTAGAACCTAGGACTGCGTTTATTTAGCAGGAGAGTCTAGTAGGCTTACCTTGGTTCAGAAGAGAGGTCCTAGGATCTCCAGTGTCCAGTCAGCGACGGAAGTGTAGAGGGTCCCTGTTCGGGCGCCACTTGCCGCTGATAGCTTCAGCCGGGCCGCGCGACCGGTACACTGGGTGGGTTTGGGGAGAGCTCGCAAGAATTAACCTGGGTAAGCTGGAGCCGGCGCTTTCCCCAGCCGGCGGTCGCGAGAAAGTCTTCACTCAGGCCAGATGCGGGTTTTAAGCTTTTATTGTTACACTCCAGGATGGGCCACCCGGGAACCCGAGGAGTGAGACGTCTGGGGTCCGAAGACCCCGGGGCTCGGATGACCCAGAGCGGGGTAAGCGTGGGGCTTAAGTACTCTCGGGGAGGGGTGGAGTCTTGGGCGCACACGTCAGGGGGAGACAGCCAATCACACAAGGCAGGAGGCAGTTGCTAGGCTGAAGGCTTAGGTTAGGTATAGAGGAGTGAAGAGAATAACAGGAAGGCTTGTGGTTTAGTGGTGAGCTACGGAAATGGGCGGTCTACAACAAGAGGGGGAAGGGGGAAACAGAGAGGGGGGTTACAGGTACGGAGGGCAGAGAGTGAATGTAGAGAGGGAGAGAAGGATTAAAAAATTTTAAGCATGGCTAGGCTCCAGTCCCTGAGAAATATGCCACAATCTGGTCCTGCACTTTTCTTTTTGGGAAGCTTTTTAATGACTGATTCAATTTCTTTGCTTGTGATTCGTTTGTTGAGGTCATCTATTTCCTCTTGAGTCACAGTTGGTTGTTCATGCCTTTCTAGGAACTTGTCCATTTCATCTACATTGTTGTATTTATTAGCATAAATTTATTCATAGTATCCTGTTATTACCTCCTTTATTTCTGTGAGGTCAGTGGTTATGTCTCCTCTTCCATTTCTGATCTTATTTATTTGCATCCTCTCTCTTCTTCTCTTTGTCAATCTTACTAAGGATCCATCAATCTTATTGATTTTCTCACAGAACCAACTTCTGGTTTTATTGATTTTCTCAATTGTTTTCATGTTCTCAATTTCATCTCTTATCTTTGTTCTTTCTTTCCTTTTGCTTGCTTTGGGGTTAGTTTGCTGTTCTTTCTCCAGTTCTTCCAAGTGGACAGTTAATTCCCAAATTTTTGCTCTTTCTTCTTTTTTGATATAGGCATTTAGGGTAATAAATTTCCCTCTTAGCACTGCCTTTGCTGCATCCATAAGTTTTGATATGTTGTGTTTTCATTGTCATTCACCTCGAGATATTTACTGATTTCTCTTGTAATTTCTTCCTTGACCCACTGGTTGTTTAAGAGTGTGTTGTTGAGCCTCCATGTATTTGTGAATTTTCTGGTGCTCTGCCTATTATTGATTTCCAGCTTCATTCCTTTATGGTCTGAGAAAGTTTTTTGTATGATTCCAATCTTTTTGAATTTGTTGAGACTTGCTTTGTGGTCCAGCATATGGTCTATCTTTGGGAATGATCCATGAGCCCTTGAGAAAAAGGTGTATCCTGTTGTTGTGGGGTGTAATGTTCTATAAATGTCTGTTAAGTCTAGCTCATTTATTGTAATATCCAACTTCTCTGTTTCTTTATTGATCCTCTGTCTAGATGTTCTGTCCATTGATGAGAGTGGGGAATTGAAGTCTCCAACTATTATGGTAGATGTGTCTATTTCCCTTTTTAGTGTTTCCAGTGTTTGCCTCACGTATTTTCGGGCATTCTGGTTGAGTGCATAAATATTTATGATTGTTATGTCTTCTTGTTGAATTGTTCGTTTTATTAGTACATAGTGTCCTTCTTTGTCTCTTTTAACTGTTTTACATTTGAAGTCTAATTTGTTGGGTATTAGTATAGCTACTCCTGCTCTTTTCTGGTTGTTATTTGTATGAAATATCTTTTTCCAACCTTTCACTTTCAACCTATGTTTATCTTTGGGTCTAAGATGTGTTTCCTGTAGACAGCATATAGAAGGATCCTCCTTTAATCCATTCTGCCAGTCTATGTCTTTTGATTGGTGAGTTCAATCTATTAACATTTAGTGTTATTACTGTTTGGGTAATACTTTCCTCTACCATTTTGCCTTTTGTATTTTATATGTCATGTCTAATTTTCCTTCTTTCTACACTCTTCTCCACACCTCTCTCTTCTGTCTTTTCATATCAGTCTCTAATGCTCCCTTAATATCTCTTGCAGAGCTGGTCTCTTGGTCACGAATTCTCTCAGTGACTTTTTGTCTGAAAATGTTTTAATTTGTCCCTCATTTTTGAAGGACAATTTTGCTGCGTATTGAATTCTTGGTTGACCGTTTTTCTCTTTTAGTAATTTAAATATATCATCCAACTCTCTTCTCACCTCCATGGTTTCTGCTGAGAAATCTACACTTAGTCTTATTGTGTTTCCCTTCTATGTGATGGATTGCTTTTCTCTCTCTGCTTTCAAGATCCTCTCTTTCTCTTTGACTTCTGACATTCTGACTAGTAAGTGTCTTGGAGAACATCTATTTGGATCTATTCTCTTTGGGGTGCACCGTACTTCTTAGATCTGTAATTTTAGGTCTTTCATAAGAGTTGGGAAATTTTCAGTGATAATTTCTTCCATTAGTTTTTCTCCTCCTTTTCCCTTCTCTTCTCCTTCCAGGACACCCACAGCACGTATATTTCTGCACTTCATATTATCATTCAATTCCCTGAGTCCCTGCTCATATTTTTCCATTCTTTTCCCTATAGGTTTTGTTTCTTTTTGGATTTCAGATCTTCCATCCTCCCGTTCACTAATCCTAACCTCTGTCTCTTGAAATCTACCATTGTAGGTTTCTATTTTTTTTTCATCTCTTCTACTGCATCTTTCATTCCCATAAGTTCTGTGATTTGTTTTTTCAAACTTTCCATTTCTTATTTTTGTTCATTCCTTGCCTTCTTCATGTCCTCCCTCAATTCATTGATTTGGTTTTTGATGAGGTTTTCCATTTCTGTTCGTATATTCTGAATTAATTGTTTCAGCTCCTGTATCGCATTTGAACTATTGGCTTGTTCCTTTGACTGGGCCATATCTTCAATTTTCCTGGTGTGATTTGTTATTTTTTGCTGGTATCTAGGCATTTAATTACCTTAATTAGTTTATTGTGGAGATTGTTTTCACTTATCTTACCTAGGGTTTTCTTGCTAGATGAGTTTGTTGTCTATATGTTCTTTGACCTTCAGTTCAGCATTTTCTGGGCCTCTAGCTTAAGTTTTGTTTAACAGAGGGTAATTTTTCAGTTCTTGTCTTCTTTTTTGTTGCCCGGTTTGTAAGTTGCCTTTTCCCTCCCCACCCTTAGTAGGGTCTACATAGGTATTACAGACTCCAGCCGGGTTTTCCTGGACTAAACTGGCCTCCTATCAGGGGGAAGGAGTCACCTGCATCAGTTTTCCCTGAGGGTGAGACCCAGCAGGTTGAAAGACTTTCCTGTGAAGTCTCTGGGCTCTGTTTTTCTTATCCTTCCCAGTATGTGGCCCTTGTCTGCCTGCAGGTCCCACCAGCCAAAGATGTTGTGGCTCCTTTAACTTTGGAAGGCTCTCCCTGCTGGTGGCATGGTGGAGACAGAGGAGAGATTGTAGGCTGGTTTTAATGGCTTCAAATTACCAAGCCCTGGGGTCTGAATTCCTTGTGAGAGCGATCCCACCTAGGTGGGGCTTCACCCCTTCCCTGGGGAACAGGTGGGAGACATCTGTCAAAGCAGTCTGTTTCTGCCTATGTCTGGGGCAGTTGCAGCCCAAGTAGTCCCACCACTGAATCCAGAGGCAGCCAAGCCTCCATAGAAACAGCCACAAAAACTTCTGTTTCATCCCCTTTCCTCTTTCTTGGTTAGCCCAATAAGTGACCTCCACGTTGACCAGTTTTACCTGAGATGGGGGCCTCTTTTTAGTAGTCAGAATTTGTTTATTAATGCCACAATTGGTGTTTGGTTGAACTCAGTCCCTGCTACTGTTAGAGTGTCTTTCTTTTCCCTCTGGGAAGCAGCCTGTGGGGGAGGGATGCCGCATGCCGCTACCACGGCTTGGGGAACTCATGGTTCTGGAGACTCGCAGCTGGTCCAGCTAGTCCATACTGGGGTATGCTGTGTGTCTGGTCACTGTCGTGGCTCTGTAAGCTGTTCTGTACTGTTTCTGGTTATTTGGTAGTTGTTCTGGAGGACAAACTAAAATGTGCACATTGCTAAGCCACCATCTTGGCCCCCCTCCTTCTCTTTTTATCCCTTAAGTTACTCTTACTGGTACTCTTAAATTCTGTGCCCTTCTCCAGACTACCTCTTCTGTCTTTTTTATTCAACTGGCAGACCTCCCTTTAGTATTTCTTGTAGGGCCAGTCTCTTGTTGATAAATTCTTTCAGGATTTTTTTTTCTGTGAAAATTTTAATCTCTCCCTCAGTTTTTATTTGGCTTTTTAAAAGTTTTTTTTTATTGGGAACAACAAACAAATATTCAAACATTTTTCACATACAAACTTTCTTGACATGGTTACAATCAGTGTTTTACAATTTCATCACATAATTGTGTATTCATCACCATGATCATGTTTTGGAACATTTGCATCTCTACAGCAAAAGAAAGAAAAAAGAAAAAAAAGGAAAGGAAAATAAAGAAAAACAATTCACAATTGCCCTACCCCTTAACCCTCATTCTCATTGACCATAATATTTCAATGTATTCAATTTATTTTAATCTTTGTTCAGCCTATTGTTTATTTCTTATCCATATTTTTTACTCATCTGTCCATACCATCAATAAAAGGAGCATCTGATTTCTGTCTATATAAATTGGAAATCTCCTGTTGGTTCTTTTGGAGTATATTGTACCTTCTCATGGGTGACACTTTGTACCTAACCTTCTGGGGATTGTTGTGACTTCAGTTTGGGTCACCATACCAAGCAAAGAACCACATCCTGCCAAGGTGTTTGCTGAGGATAAAGGGAATATGGAGTGGTAGTGGAAGAAAGCAGTTATAAATATGAACTATGACCATATGTTCAGTTACATAAATGAGGAATGTAATATATATAGATAGAGCAAAGATCTTTGTTTTCTTCCTTATCTGTGTTGGTTTGGTGCTGTTATGTACTCCAGAAAAGTCATGTTCTTTTAATCCATTCTTGTGGGGGCAGACCTATTGTTGGGTGGTGGGACGTTTTGATTAGGTTGCTTCCATGAAGGTGTAACACAGCCTATCAAAGGCGGGCCCTAATCCTTTCTTGGAGTCCTTAAGAGAGGAGAGAGGAAAGAGAGAGAGAGAGAGAGGGAGAGTGAGAGAAAGAGAGAGAGAAAGAGAGAGAAAGAGAGAGAGAGAGAGCGAGAGAGAGAGTGAGAGAGAGAAAGAGAGAGAGCTTAGACAGAAATGCCCCAGGAGAAACAAGAAACCACAGAAATCCAGAGACATTTTGGAGAGAAGGGCCAGCAGATGTCAACATTGGCCTTCTCATGACAAAGGAACTCAAGATGTCATCTGCCTTTCTTCAGAGGAGGTATCTTTTTATGGATGCCTTAATTTGGACTTTTCCAAGGCCTTAGAATTGTAATTTATAATTTAATAAATCCCCATTGTTAAAAGCCAACACATTTCTCATATATTGCATTCTCTGGCAGCTTTAGCAAACCAAAACACTATCTTATCTCCTTATCATACAACGTTAATTGTATGAACTTTAGATCATAGTAGTTAAATTCCAGGATATTAAGTTTAACAGTGATTAATACCGAATGACTTGTACCTTCTTCTGTGGAAAGAGTTAATGTGTTTCCAGTTGTTCACAGGACAGTTTAATTATGTTAGATGACAATATGACTGTTGTTTTTATTTACAGATTACATATGGTTAAAGGAGAAAATTCTATGATTATCTCAAGGGGATAGAAAAGTGCTTGATAAAATTCAATAGTTAAACTTCAGATGGATTGTATGATGTGTGACTGTTTCTCAATAAAATTGCTTTAAAAAATTCAATAGTCTTCACGATTAAATTGAAAAAATAAAACTCTTAGCTGCATAGGAAACATTCACGTGTGTTGAAATGGGTCCGCAAAATAAAAGAAATTTTTAAAATCTACAAAAATCGTACTTAATTGTTAGACATTAGAAACTTTCTCTTAAATCCAAGAACAAGAAAATGATTGGTATTATTACTGCTTCCACTCAACATTGTATAGCACATCCTGACTGTGATTGTTAGTTTTATTTATTAACTTGCCTAAGCTATAGTACCCTGTTATTTAGTTAAACACTAGTCTAAATATTACTGTGAAGGTATTTTGTAGATGTGATTACCTTTACGTATTGTTGACTTTTAGTAAAGGAGAATTAGTCTGAATAATAAGGGTGGGTCTCATCCAACGAGTTGAAAGGCTTTAGGAGCCAAAATGAACTTTCCCAAAGAACCCATCTCAAAACAGAAACATCAACTCCTGCCTGGGTTTCCAGACTTCTGGCTGGATTTTGAGCCTACCAATTCCCACAATTGAATGAGTTAATTCCTTGAAATAAATCACTTTGTATACATATACATGCACATACACATACATGCACATACACACATTCTATTGATTCTGTTTCTCTGGAGAACCCTGACTAACATAATTTTTTAAATTAAGGAAGTGTATTTACAGAACAATAACGTATGAAGCACAAGAATCCTGTATACCAGCCTGTTATTAACACCTTGCATTGATGTGGAACATTTGTTACAATTGATGATAGAACTTTTTGATAATTGTACTATTTTAAAATTTTCGAAAAATGTTTTTATTATAAACAATGAAAAAACATACAAATATTCTTGACATACAAATATTCTTGTCATGGCTACAATCAGTGGCTCACAATATCATCACATAGTTGTGTATTCAATACCATGATCATTTTTTTGAACATTTGCATCTCTCCAGCAAAAGAAAGAAAAAAGAAAAAAAAACATACTTTCCACACCCCTCACCACTCCCTTTCATTGACACTGGTATTTCAATCCACCCAATTTATTCTAACTTTTGTTCCCCCTATTATTTGTCTATTTCCTATCCTCATTTATGCATCTGTCAATACCATAGACAAAAGGAGCATGAGATACAAGGCTTTCACAATCACACAATCCCATTGTGAAAGCTATATCATTATACAATCATCTTCAAGAAACATGGTACCTGGAACACAGCTCCACAGCTTCAAGACCTTCCCTCCAGACACTCTAACACACCACAAAACAAAAGAGAATATCTATATAATGCATAAGAATAAATTCTCCAAGTTCACTCATTGATGTTAGTTCATATCAGTGAGACTATGGAGTATTTGTCCTTTTGTTTCTGGCTAATTTCATTCAGCATAATGTCCTCAACGTCCATCCACGTTATTATGTGCTTCATGATTTTATTCTCTCTTACAGCTGCATAATATTCCAGAATATGTATATACCACAGCTTGTTTAGCCACTCATCTGTTGATGGATATTTGGGTTGTTTCCATCTCTTGGCAACTTTAATTAATGCTACTATAAACATTGGTATGCAAATTTCCATTTGTGTCCTTGCCTTCATGTCCTCTGAATAGATACCTAGCAATGGTATGGCTGGATCATATGGCAATTCTATACTTAGCTTTCTGAGAAACTGCCAAATTGCCTTCCACAGCAGTTGTACCATTTTACATTCCCACCAATAGTAGATAAGTGTGCCTATTTCTCCACATCCTCTCTAGCACTTGTTATTTCTGTTTTTTTTCATAGTGGCCATTCTGATGAATGTGAGATGATATCTCATTGTGGTTTTGATTTGCATTTCCCTAATAGCCAGGGAAGTTGAGCATTTTTCCATGTGCCTTTCAGCCATTTGTATTTCCTCTTCTGAGAAGTGTCTGTTCAGTTCTTTTGCCCATTCTTAAATAGATTTTTGTCCTTTTTTTGTTGAGTTGGACAACCTCTTTATATATTCTTGATACTAGACCCTTATCTGATGTCTTTTCCAGATATTGTCTCCCATGTGTAGACTGCCTTTTTACTTTCTTAACAAAGTTCTTTGATACACAAAAGTGTTTAATTTTGAGTTCCCATTTATTTATTTTTTTCTTTAATGCATGTATTCTTGGTGTAAGATCTAGGAAACCACCTCCTATTAGAATTTTTATATTACCCTACATTTTCTTCTAAAAGTTTTATGGTCTTAACCCTAATGTTTAGGTCTTTGACCCATTTTGAGTTAATTTTTGTATAGGGTATGAGGGATGGATCCTCTTTCATCCTTTTGCATGTGAATATCCAGTTCTCAAAGCATCATTTATTTACGATTCTGTTCTGTCCCAGGTGAGTTGGCTTGACTGCCTTATCTAATATCAGTTGTCCATAGATGAGAGGGTCTATATCTGAACACTCTATTCAATTCCAGTGGTCAGTATTTTGATCTTTATGCCAGCACCATGCTGTTTTGACCACTGTAGCTTTGTAATATGCCTTAAAGACAGGTAATGTGAGATGTCCAGCTTCATTTTTCTTTCTCAAGATATTTTTAGCTATTCAGGGTACCCTGCCTTTCCAGATGAATTTGGTTATTAGTATTTCTATTTCTGCAAAGTAAGTTTTTGGGATTTTAATTGGTATTGCATTGAACCTGTAAATCAATTTAGGTAGAAATGACAACTAAACTATATTTAGTCTTCCAATCCATGAACATAGTATGCCCTTCCATTTATTTAGGTCTTCTGTGATTTCTTTTAACAATTTCTTGTAGTTTGCTTTGTATAAGTCTTTTGTATCCTTAGTTAAATTTATTCCTAAATATTTTATTCTTTTGGTTGCAATTGTAAGTGGAAATTTTTTTTGATTTCCCCCTCAGATTGCCCATTACCAGTGTGTAGCAACATTACAGATTTTTGAGTGTTGATCTTGTAATGTGCCAGTTTGCTGTACTCATTTAATAGTCCTAGTAGTTTTGCTGTGGATTTTTTTTTGGGGGGGGGGTTGACATATAGTATCATATCAGCAAACAGTGAGAGTTTTACTTCTTCCTTTCCAATTTGGATGCCTTGTATTTCTTTTTCTTGTCTAATTGCTTTAGCTAGAACTTCCGACACAGTGTTGAATAACAATAGTGACAGTGGTCATCCTTGTCTTGTTCCTGATATTAGGGGGAAAGTTTTCAGTTTTTCCCCATTGAGGATGATGTTAACTGTGGGTTTTTCATATATTCCCTTTAACATGTTGAGGAAGTTCCCTTTGAAGCATTTTCATCAAGAAAGGGGGATGAATTTTGTCAAATGCCTTTTCTGCATCTATTGAGGTGATCATGTGGTTTTTCTGCTTTGAATTGTTGATATGATGTATTACATGAATTGATTTTCTTGTGTTGAACCATCCTTGCATACTTGGGAGGAATCCTACTTGGTCATGATGTAAATTCTTTTAATGTGCTTCTGGATTCAATTTGAAAGAATTTTTCTGAGAATTTTTGCATCTATATTCATTAGAGAGATGAGTCCGTAATTTTCTTTTCTTGTAGTATCTTCTTCTGGCTTTGGTATGAGGGTGATGTTGGCTTCATAGTATGAATTAGGTAGCCTTCCATCCTTTTCAATTTTTTTTTGAAGAGTTAGAGCAGGATTGGTACTAATTCTTTCTTGAATGTTTGGTGGAATTCACATGTGAAGTCATCTGGCCCTGGACTTTTCTTTTTTGGGAGCTTCTTGATGATTGATTCAATTTCTTTATTTATGAATGGTTTGTCGAAGTAGTCTATTTCTTCTCAAGTCAATGTTGGTTGTTCATGCTTTTCTAAGAAGTTGTCCATTTCATCTACATTGTCCAGTTTATTAGAACAATAAAGTTGTTCATAGTATCCTCTCATTGCCTCCTTTATTTCTGTGAGGTCAGTGGTTATGTCTCCTCTTCCATTCCTGATTTTATTTATTTGCATCCTCTTTTTTCCTTTTGTCAACCTTGCTAAGGGCTTATCAATTTCGTTGATTTTCTCAAATACCCACCTTCTGGTGTTGTTGATTTTCTCAATTGTTTTCATGTTCTCAATTTCATTTATTTATTCTCTAATCTTCATTATTTCTATCCTTTTGCTTGCTTTGGGGTTAGTTTGCTGTTCTTTCTCTAGTTCTTTCAAGTGAACAGTTCATTCCTCGATATTTGATCTTTCTTCTTTTTTGATATAGGCATTTAAGGCAATAAATTTCCTTCTTTGCACTGCCTTTGCTGCATCCCATAAATTTAGATGTGTTGTGCTTTCATTTTAATTTGCTTCAAGATATATATGATTTCTCTTATAATTTGTTCTTTAACCCACTCGATGTTTAAAAGTGTGTTGTTGATTCTCTCTATATTTGTGAATTTTCTGGCCCTCTGCTTGTTATTGATTTCCAACTTCATTCCTCTACGATCCAAGGAAATGTTCCATGATTTCAATCTTTTTAAATTTATTAAGACTTGCTTTGTGACCCAGCATATGGTCCATTCTTGAGAATTATCCATAAGCCCCTGAGAAAAAGGTGTATCCTGCTGTTGTGGGGTGTAATGTTCTATAAATGTCTGTTATGTCTAGTTCATTTATTGAATTATTCAAATTCTCTGTTTCTTTAATGATTCTCTGTCTAGCTGTTCTATCCATTGATGAGAACAGGGAATTGAAGCCTCCAACTGTTATGGTATATATGTCTATTTCGCTTTTCAGTGTTTGCTTCATGCATTTTGGAGTACTCTGTCTTGGTGCTTAAATATTGATGATAATTATGTCTTCTTGTAGAATTGTTCCTTATATTAATATGTAGTCTCCTTCTTTGTCCCTTTTAGTTGTTTTATATTTGAGGTCTAATTTTTCAGATATTGGTATAGCTACTCCTGCTGTTTTCTGATTGTGTTTGCATGAAATATTTTCCCCCAGACTTTTACTTTCAACCTATCTTTGTCCTTGGGTATGCAATGAATCTCCTGTAGCAGCATATAGATGGGTCTTGTTTTTAATCCATTCTGCCAGTCTATGTCTTTTTTTATTTTTTGGCATGGGCAGGCTCTGCGAATTGAACCCATTCTCCATCAGGGCAGGCAAAAATTCTGCCACCGAGCCACTATTGCACCACCTCAGTCCATGTGTTTTGATTGGGGAATTTAATCCATTAACATTTAATGTTATTACTGTAAGGGCAGTAATTTCTTCTATCATTTTGCCTTTTGGATTTTATTTATCATATCTAATTTTTTTCTCTTTTTACCTTCACTGATAGTCTTCGTTTCTACACTTTTCTCCTCACCTCTCTGTCTTGTATTTTCCTGTCTGCCTCTAGTGCTCCCTTTATTATTTCTTCCAGAGCCAGCCTCTTGGCCACAAATTCTCTCAGTGATTATTTTTGTCTGAAAATATTTTAATTTCTCCCTCATATTTGAAAGACAATTTTGCTGGATATCAAATTCTTGGTTGGCCGTTTTAATCTTTTAGAATCTTACATATATCATATCACTGTCTTCTTGCGTCCATAATTTCTGCTGACAAATCTACACATAGTCTTATTGAGTTCCCCTTGTATGTGATGGATTGCTTCTCTCATGCTGCTTTCAAAATTCTCTCTTTCTCTTTGATATCTGACAGTCTGATTAGTAAGTGTCTTGGAGTATGTCTATTTGGATCTATTCTTTTTTGGGTATGCTGCACTTCTTCGATCTGTAATTTTATGTCTTTCATAAAAGATGGGAAATTTTCAGTGATAATTTCCTCCATTAGTCTTTCTCCTCCTTTTCCTTTCTTTTCTCCTTCTGGGACACCCACAATACGTATATTTGTGCACTTCATGTTGTCATTCAATTCCCTGAGTACCTGTTCATATTTTTCCATTATTTTCCCTATATATATTTTTGTTTGTCTGATTTCAGATGTCCCACCCTCCAGTTAACTTATCCTTTCTTTTGCCTCTTGAAATCTAACATTGTAGGTTCCCATTGTTTATTTTTTTAATCTCTTCTACTGTGCCTTTCATTCCCACAAGTTCTGTGATTTGGTTTTTCAGACTTTTGATTTCTTCTTTTTGTTCATTCCTTGCCTTCTTTATATCCTTCCTCAAGTCATTGCTTTGATTTTTGATGAGATTTTCCATGTCTGTTCAAACATCCTGTATTAGTTTCAACTCCTGCATCTCATTTTTATTGTTGGCTTGTTCCTTTGACTGGGCCATATCTTCAATTTTCCTATTATGAATCATATTTTTTTGCTGGCATCTGGGCATTTGATTTCCTTAATTAGTTCATTCTGGAGATTATTTTCACTCTTTTACCTAGGATTTTCTTGCTGGATGGCTTTGTTCTTTATCCATTCTTTGACATTCAGTTCAGTTTATTCTAGACCTCTAGCATAGATTTTGTTTAACAGATCAGAATTTTTTAGTTCTTGTTTTCTTGTTTCTTGCCCTGCCTGTATGGAATTTTTTTTCCCTTATGAGGGTCTATTTAGATATTATAGTAGACTGCAGTCATGTTTTCCAGATCAGATTGGCCTCCTCTCAGGAGGAAAGAGTCACCTGCATCCGTTTTCCCTGAGGGTGAGACCCAGCAGGTTGACAGATTTTCCTATGAAGCCTTTAGACTGTGTGGTTTTCCTATCCTGCCCTGTATGTTATGCTTGTCTGCATGCAGTTTCCCACCAGTATAAAGTGATATTGTACCTTTAACTTCAGCAGACTCTCCCTGCTGGAACATGGTTGAGACAGAGGAGAGGTTGTAGCCTGGCTTTAATTATTTCAGTTTTCCTGTCCCCAGCTGGTCTCTGAATTCCTCAGGGTAGGGATTCCACCTGAACTGGACCCCACCACTCTCTTGGGGAAGGCATGGCTTCCAGGGAATTTATTCCTTTTACTTGACCAGACTCTATGTCTCTCAGACAAACTTAATCCAACCCATGCCTAGGGCAGTTGGAGCCTGAGAAGCCTTGCAGTTCTATCTAATGAGGAGTTAAATAGTAGAAATGAAGCAAAAAAAATCCTTTTTGGAGCAGGCTCTCCATTCCTCAGGCTCATTAATCAAGAGCTTATATTGGTACGTTGCTCTATGTATCAACAGGTTCTATGTGCCCCCCCCCCTTTTTAGGGTCCAGACCTTTTCAAGTAATTTTGTGCTGTCTTATCCAAAAAATTTCTTTTTTTTCTCCTGTCAGCCCTGCCCCCTCTGTGCTGGGTTAAAAACTCCTAATTCCTTTAGCTCTTATTTGAGGTTTGTCTGATCTGGAGGCCTGTTTTCAGCAGTCAAAATTTGTTAATTAACTCCACAAGTGGAGCTTGGTTGAGCTAAGCCCTGTTGCTCGTAAAATCTCTTTCCTTTCCCCTCCAGGAATCAGGCTGCCGTATCCATGGGGGAGGGGCGCTGCTCTCCACGGCTTAGGGGACTTACAGTTCTGTGCAGAATCTCAGCTGGCCCAGCTTGTCCAGACTGGCGTATGCTGTGTGTCTAGTCACTGATGTGGCCCCAGCCATTTTTCTGTACTGTTCCTGACTATTTACTAGCTAAATAGTGATGAGTTACTATATCCTAAATGAGGATGAGCTAAATTCCATACCTTACTAAGCCACCATCTTGGAACTTTTCTCAGGCTGCAACTACTTTTTTAACAGTAGTTACCTGTGCTACAATTGATGAAAGATTATTAAAATAGTACTATTATCAATCATCTACAGTTTACATTAAGTACATTTTTATCATATATCATCCTATTATTAGTGTCTTGTATTAATATTGTACATTTGTTACAATTCATGAAAGAACATTCTTATATTAACTATATGTCATCACCTATAATAGAGCTCACTGTATTATACATTCTAATACTTTTTCTTCTTTTAATTTTCAACATTTTGCCTGCTTTTTTCCAGATACATTTTTCCACAAATGTTATTAAAATGCATTTGAATTTTCCTTAATCAACTTTAGTGTGCCCATTACCTTAGTGTTATGCATTTAATATAAAAAATTGCTATCCATTTGGTTCTGACCATAAAATCATTATATATAAATAAGATTGGTCAAATATAGGACAACAAGAGATTTTGATGTCTTCATTTTTCCATTTATTTTCCTTTTTGTGAAAAGTTACATATATACAAAAAGGAATAAATTTCAAAGCACAACACCACTATTAGTTGTAGAATATATTTCAGAGTTTGACATGAGTTACAATTCCACAATTTTAGGTTTTTACTTCTAGCTGCTCTAAGATACTGGAAACTAAAACAGATAACAATTTAATGATTCAGCAATCATTTTCCTTTGTTAAAGCATATCCTCTCTGTACAACTCTGCCATCAACTTTGATCTTTCTATTCTTCTCTTTAGGGGTGTTTGGGCTATGGACATTATAACTTTTTCATATTGGAAGGGTCTGTCAATAATATAGGTTAGGGAGATGGAACTCTCTGGTGTTCTGTAGAGGCTGGGCCCTCTAGGTTTCAGGACTTACTGGTCCAGGTACCCAATTGGAAGTTTAGGTTTCTGAAAAGTTACACTAGTTTATGGAATCTTTGTGGAATCTTATGTATGGCCATATGTGTTCTTTAGGTTTGGCTGGAATGATCTTCATTGGGGTTTGGCAGGTTATGTTAGATAACAAGGTCTAACTGAGGCTTTCACAAGAGCAACCTCCCAAGTTGCCTGTCAACTCTATTTGAGCTCTCTCTTTCACAGGTACTTTCTTAGTTGCACTTCTTTTCCCTTTTTGACCAGGATGGAATTGTTGATCTCACAATGCCAAGGCCAGGTTCATCCCTGGGAGTTATCTCCCCTGACACCAGGGAGAATTTCACCTCCAGATGTCATGTACCACAAAGGGGGGACGGCAATGTTTTCACTTGCAGTGTTGGGCATAGAGAGAGTGAGGCTACATCTGAGCAGCAAAACAGGTCCTCCAGAAGTAATTGTTAGGCATACCTATAGGTAGGCTAAGTTCTCCTCTACCTACATGGCTTCACAAGAGTAAGCCTCCAGATCAAGGGTATGACCTATTGATTTGGGTGTCTCTATGTTTTATCTTTTAATTTGTATTCTAGTAACATATACAACCTAAGGTTTCTCTTTTGTCCACATTCACCTATATAATTCAGTGCTGGTAATTAGGCTCACAATATTGTGCTTAAATCACCATCATCCATTTTGAAACCTTTAACAATCAAACTGAATAGAAATTCACTACAAATTATGCATCAGAACACTATTCTCTAAATCAAATCTATCCCTTGGTAACCTATAATCTAGATTCTAACTGTTTGAATTTGCTTATTGTATTTAGTTCATAAAAGTGTGATAATGCAATATTTGTCATATTGTATCTGGCTTATTTCACTCAGCATGATGGCCTCAAGGTTCACCCATGCTTTTCTATGCATGAGGACTTCATTCCCTTTTATGACTGAATGAATTCCATTGAATGTATATACAATACTTTGTTTATCCATTAATCAGTTCTTGGACCCTTGGGTTGCTTCTATATTTTTGCAGTTGTGAATAATTCTGTTTATGAACATTGGTGTGCAAATGTCTGTTTGTTTCTTTGCTTTCAGTTCTTCTGGGTGTATACTGAGTAGCAGGATTTCCAGACTGTAGGGAAACTATATACTTGGCTTTCTGAGGAACCTCCAAACTGTATTCCACAGTCAAGATGCTATATTATATTCTCACCAAAAGTGAATAAGTGTTCCTATTACTCCACATCCTCCCCAACACTTGTAGTTCTCTGTTTAATAGTGGTCATTTTAGTGTATGTGATATGATATCTCATTATGATTTTTATTTGTATTTCCATAATAGCTAGTGTGTTAGTTTGGAAGTGTTATGCACCTCAGAAAAGCCAGGTACTTTAATCCTGATTCAGTATTGTAGAGGGGAATCTCTTTTGATTAGATGACATCCACAGATATGTGGTGTGATCAATTGTGGGTGTGGACTTTTGGTTAGATGGAGATGTGACTCCACCCATTTAAGGTGGGTCTTGATTAGTTTACTGGAGTCCTTTCAAAGGGGGAACGTTTTGAAGAGACCTCAGATGCAGAAGCTTGGAGAATCATTGCTTCAGAACTGATGTAGTCATGGATGCTTGCAGATGCTTGAAATGCTGACAGAGACAGACATCTAGACACAGGCAGAAACCAGCAGATGTTTTCATGTGCCTTCCCATGAGATGCTAAGCAAGCCAAAAACTTAAGTTGTGTCCTGGAGAAGCTAAGGGAAGGCCTAAAGATGTTTAAAGAGGAAACCTCTGGCAACAGAAGCTGGAAGCAGTGGAACTGCAAACAAGAACCAGCAGATGCCAGCCATGTAACTTCCCAGCTGACAGAGATGTTCCAGATTGCACCAGCCATTCTTGAGTGAAAGTAACCTTTTTTTGTTGCCTTAATTTGGACATTTTCCTGGTCTTAGAATTGTAACATGTAATGTAATGAATTCTCTCTATAAGAGCCATCCCATTTATGGTATATTGCATTCTGGCAGCTTTAGCAAACTAATAAAGATTTTGGTACCAGGAGTGGGGCTCTGCTGCAATTTGCAAATACCAAACATGTTGGAACAGATTTTTAAATGGATATGACAGTTTGAATCTGTGGTGGACCCCAGAAAAGCCATGTCCTTTAATCCTCATTCAATATTGCTTGGTGGGAGCATTTTGATTGTTCCCATGGAGATGTGACCCACCCAATTGTGGTTGGTAACTTTTGATCAGATAGCTTCCATGGAGTTGTGACTCCACCCATTAATCCTTTAAAAGAGGAAACATTTTGGAGAGAATCCCTTTTGTAAAGCCATGAGAAAGCCACAGCAAAGCCATGAAGCCAAGAGAAACACAGAGTCCAACAACCAGTGGTCTTTGGAGATGAAGAAGGAGAACACCCTGTGGGAGATTCATAAAACTAGAAGCTGGGAGAGGAAGCTAGCAGATTTTGCCACATGCCCTTCCATCCAAGAGAGAAATTCTGAACTTTATCAGCTTTCTTGAACCAAGGTATCTTTACCTGGATGCCCTAGATTAGACATTTCTGTAAACTTGCTTTAATTTGGACATTTCCGCAGCCTAAAAACTGTAAACTTGAACTTATTAAATTCCTCTTTTTAAAAGCTGTTCCATTTTTGGTATACTTCATTCTGACAGCCAGCAAATTAGAACATATTTTGGTACCAGAGAGTGGGGTGTTGCTGTGGTTTTCAAACACCAAACATCTTGGAACAGCTTTTTAAATGGATATGGGGAAGATTTTGGAGGAGTTGTGAGAAGTTTTATAGAGAAGGCCTAGAATGCTTTGAAGAGACTGTTGGTAGAAATGTGGACTCTAAAGGCACCTCTGACCAGGCTCTACCCAGACATGAGGCACGTATTATTGCAGACTGGAAGGAAGGTGATCCTTGTTTTAAAGCGGCAGATAATTTGGCAAAATTGACTAGTGGCTTTGGCTGAAAGGAATATTTTAAAAGCCATAAACTTGGATATTTATCAGAAGAGATTTCCAAATTAAATATGGAAAGTGCAGCCTGGTTTCTCCTCTCAGCTTATAGTGAAATACGACAGGAAAGACAGAAGCTGAGAAATGAACTCTTGTGTACAAAGAAACCAGAAATTGGAGTTCTGGAAAGTTCTGGGCCTCCAGAAAGGGAGAACCCAAAGAATAGTGCCCCACATGAGGATTTAACCAAATGTGGAACCAGCCAGTCATGTCAGAGAAAACCAGGATCAAAACAAGGAGTTAACCAGGAAGGATTTGTGGAAACTCCTTATGTCTGTTGGGCATGATCAGAGATTACTGCACGGAAAGCCAATGAGAGTGTTGTGGGATCTGTATAAAAGGAAGCACTTCCAGTTGGGACTGAGAGGAACAGAGAAGGGACATATTGGAAGAAAAATAACTTCGGAGGCAAAACCATGGAGGCTGGTGTCTGAATTCAAGATGCCTCAGGTCAGGTGAGCAGACCCACCCAACCCCATGGAGAGAATGAGTTTGCTCCAAAGGCAGAGGATGGGCCTTCTACCTCATTGCAGTGGAGGATTCATGCTACCTCAGGCCTTGGAGAGGGTGAAGCACATTAATCCCTTAAAGGAGGAAACATTTTGGAGAGAGTCTCTTTTGTAGAGCCATGAGAAAGCCACAGCAGAGCCATGAGGCCAAGAGAAACACAGAGTCTACCAGCCAGCGACCTTTGTAGATGAAGAAGGAGAACACCCTGTGGGAACTTCATGAAACAGGAAGCTGGATGAGAAAGCTAGCATACTTTGCCACATGTCCATCCAGACAAGAGAGAAATTGTGAACTTCATTGACCTTTTTGAACCAAGGTATCTTTCCCTGGATTCCTTAGATTGGACATTTCTATAGACTTGCTTTAATTTAGACATTTCCATGGCCTAAAAACTGCAAGCTTGCAACTTATTAAATTCTCCTTTTTAAAAGCTATTCTGTTTCTTATATTGCATTTGGGCAACTAACATACTAGAACAAGGGATAAGGGGAAGATTCATGAAAAATTGTGAGGAACTTGATGGGGAAAGCCCAGAATGCTTTAAAGAGATTATTGGTAGAAATGTGTATTATAAGGATAGTTCTTATAAGGTTTTAGAAAGAAATGATGAATGTGTCATTGTAAAGTGGAAGGAGGCCCAAACTTGAGAATGATGAACTTCAATATTTGGCAAAAGAAATTTAAAAAATAATTGTGGAAAATATAGTCTGCCTACTCCTCACAGCTTATAGTAAAATGTGAGAGAAAAAAACATTAGTTGAGAACAGACCTCTTAGGTACAAATGAAATAGAAATTGATGGTCTGGAAAATTCTGAGCTTCCAGAAACTGAGACCCAGAAGGATAGGGCCACATGTGAGGATTTAAGCAAACATGGAAGCAGTCAGCCATTACAAGGCAAGTGAGAACTGGAGATGGAGTTATCTAGAAAGGACTTGTGGAAAGTCCTAATGCCTGATGGTTATGATCCCAGTATACAACATAGAAAGCCAACAAAAGTGTTGTAGGATCTGTATAAATGGAACCACTGCCAGTCTGAGCTAAAAGGGCAGAAAAGGGACAAACTGAGGGAAAAATGACTTCAGAGGCAGAAACATGGAAACTAAGGTCTGGAGCAGGGAAATTGCAGACCGGGAGAGCAGGCCTACCCCTACATGTGGAAAGGATGAGTTTACCCTGGAAGCAGAGAGCAGTCCTCTTGCCTCATTGCTTAGGGAAGAGTTGTGCTGCCCCAAGTCTTGCAGAGGGTCGGTCACATAAACCAAGGATTAAGGGGAGCTTGGCTGCCACCCCATTGTTCTTGAGGGGTGGGGCATGTGCCCAGAGCTGTCAGAGTTCCCAGGCGGTATCCTGATGTTTGGAGAGGATGGATCTGAGTAAGTTAGTCTTCTCAATGAGTCCCAGTCTTGCAATACTTACCCCAGCACTTGGAAAGGACAAGGCTGCTGCATTGGCCCTTAGAAAAGATGGGATTGCCATTTTCTAAAGCCTGAGGATAAAGGAATCTTAGACTTTGAAATCCAGTGGAGTTTGCCCTGCTTGTTTTTTGGACTACTTGAGTCTGGTGAACCCGTTATGCTTCAATTTCTCCCTATAGCAATGAAAACATGTATGTTCTGACTATCTCACCTTTGTATGTTGGAAGTAGATAACTTATTCTGGGTTTCACAGGTCCACAGGCAGTAGAATTTTTTTACCTTAGAATAGATCATGCCTGTAACTAACTTTTATGAGATTTGTTTTGTTTTGTTTTTTGATTTTAACTTTTTATTGTATAGTATAACATATATAGAAAGCAAAGAAATTAAAAAGCAATAGTTTTGAAAGCACTCTTCAACACACAGTTTGATGGCTACCATATGATCCTCTCATATTTTTCCTTCTAGCTGCTCCAGAGTATAGGAGGCTAGAGGGCTTGAATATTTTTTAATCTACTAAAAAATCTACTAAAAATCTATTTTTTTATCTACTAATAATCTACTTTTCCCCTTCTTTTTTTGTGAAAAATAACATGTATACAAAAAAGCTATAAATTTCAAAGCACAGCACCACAATTAGTTGTAGAACATATTTCAAAATTTGACATGGGTTACAATTCCACAACTTTAGGTTATTACTTCTAGCTGTTATAAAATACTGGAGACTAAAAGAAATATCAATTTAATGATTCAGCATTCATACTCATTTGTTAAATCTTATCTTCTCTGTATAACTCCACCATCACCTTTGATCTTTCCATCCCTCTCATTAGAGGTGTTTGGGCTATGACAATTCTAAATTT
Source organism: Tamandua tetradactyla (assembly GCF_023851605.1). Taxonomy (NCBI): domain Eukaryota; kingdom Metazoa; phylum Chordata; class Mammalia; order Pilosa; family Myrmecophagidae; genus Tamandua; species Tamandua tetradactyla. The sequence continues at coordinate 107,312,864 of NC_135353.1, read as the reverse complement.
TTTATACTGGAAGGGTCTATCACTAATATGGGGTAGGGAAATGGAACTCTCATCATGTTCTGGGAAGGCTGGGCTAGGTTTCAGGACTTATCTGGACCAGGAACCCATCTGGAGGTTGTTGGCTTCTGGAAAGTTACTCCGGTACATGGAACCCTTGTGGTATCTTACATATTGCACTAGGTGTTCTTTAGGGTTGGCTGGAAATGTCCTAGTTGGGAGTTGGCAAGTTATGATAGGTAGAAAGGTCTAACTGAAGCTTGCATTAAAGCAACCTCCAGAGTAGCCTCTCGACTCTATTTGAACTCTCTCTGCCACTAATACTTTTATTAATTACACTTCTTTTCCCCCTTATGGTCAGGATGGAGTTGTTGATCCCACTGTGCCAGGTCTGAATTCATTCCTGGGAGTCATCTCCAATGTCACCAGGGAGACATTCACCCCTGGATGTAATGTCCCACATAGGGCGAAGGTAATGATTTCACTTGCAGTGCTGGGTTTAGAGAGACTGAGGCTATATCTGAGCAACGAAAGTCCCCCAAAAGTAACTCTTAGACATGCCTATAGGTAGTCTAAGCTTCTTCACTACCTACATAAGCTTCACAAGAATAAGTCTCATGATCGAGGGCATGGCCTCTTGATTTGGGTGTCCCTGCAGTTTGACACAGTATCTGGGAATTCCCTGATGGTAAGGCCTAATAGTTCTATATTCTTTCTACCCTCCATTAGGAAACTTTGCCAATAGTTTTTGATTATATGCTTAATATACTCTAGGATGTATCCAGGCATTACAATAGTCTACACGGGATTGAAGGTCCTGTTTCTTATTCTGTGATCCCTGAGTTTCAATTGTTCAAATGAGCTATACAGATAGGTTGAATTAGATTATGCACTACAGACAATTTCAGTTCCAGACCAAATAAACCTTTCTTCCATTGGTCTCAAAGAGTATGAGTGGTTGTAAAATATAGATACTGTCTTCCTTATCCCATGTTCTGAATTACTTTAACCCCAGCCTGTTCGGCTTCAATCTTATCTCTAAATATCAGATTGTATACATAAAACAGCCTCTCAAAATTCAGAAATAATAATCACCACTCCAGACTTAATGTGTCTGCTCTAAAAGCTTACAGTCTAGGCCCCTGTTTTCTTACAAGCATTTTCTAAAGGTGGCAATACCATTCTTGTTCTTTCGTTTCTGGCTTCTTTTGTCTCACCAAACGTCCTCCATGTTCATTCACATCATTGTACGCTTCACGACTGTGTTCCTTTTTGCAGCAGCACAACCTTCGTTCATAAATATACTAACATCATTCAACAATCTACTCTGTCAGTGCATCCTTCAGCCACCTGCATTCATCAGGCATAATGTAGAGGGCCCAAAGACCACCTTCCATCAACATTCTCAATTGTAGATATTTTCATTGTTTCCAAGAGGGAAAAACCCCAATAAACACACGCTAACCAAATAGGAAATCTGAATCTCCTCTTAACTCTTGTCCCCCCTCCCATTATTTACCTCTGCTGCTGCTGTGGTAGTGCTGAGAGTTTCCTTCTGAACATAGCTCATAGTATGCAATAGCAGTTTTCCCCCTGTACACTGGGTTTAAAAACTGTTTGTACAAGAATCGTATCTTTGAAGTGATTCTTAAGAGAACTAATTCACATTTCTAGTGTTAATCATTGGGACATATAGGTCTATACAACTCCTTTCAATCTTCTTCATCTTCAATACGATAATATTACTTATAGACCCACTAGAGGATCACCTTCATTCCTATCTATTCCCTTACTTTGGAGTTCAATCTCATTAGATAATGGTTCACCCATCTCTAGCTTCTATGTATCTCTAAGTTCCCTATATTTTGTATTATAAGCCTCTGATTATACCTTTATGCTGGTCATAAAAGTGGAATCATACAGTATCTATCATTTTGTGTCTGGCTAATTTCTCTTAGCATTATGACCTTAAGGCTCATCCATCTTTTTATGTGCTTCAGGATGTCATTTTGTCTTACTGCTGCATAACATTCCATCATATGTATATACCACATTTTGTTCATCCACTCATGTGTTGATGGGCATTTGGTTTGTTTCCATCTTTTGGTGAACATGAATAATGCTGCTATGAATATTGGTTTGCAAATGTCTATTTGTGCTATTGCTTCCAGCTCTTCTGGGTATATACCAAGTAGTGCTAATGCTGGATCATAAGACAGATAGATATTTAGTTTCCTAAGGAACTGCCAAACAGTCTTCTATAGTGGTTGCACCATTATATATTCTCACCAGCAGTGCATAAGTGTCCCAGTTTCTCCACATTCTCTACAACATTCACGTTTTTGACACAGTCTTTTGAGGTGCAGAAGCATTTGATTTTGAGGAATTCCCATTTGTCTATTTTTTCTTTTGTTGCTTGGCTTTGGGTGTAAAGTTTAGAAAGCTACCTCCTATTACTAGGTCTTGAAGATGTTTCCCTACATTTTCTACTAAAAGCTTTATGGTGCTAATTCTTATATTTAGGTGTTTGATCCACTTTGGGTCACTTTTTGTGCAAGGTGCAAGATAAGGGTCTTCTTTCATTCTTTTGGCTATTGATATCCAGTTCTCCCATGCCCAATTATTGAAAAGACTATTTTTTCCCAGTTCAAAGAATTTGGGGGCCTTGTCAAAAATGAGTTGACCACAGATTTGGTGCTCTATTTCTGTACTTTTGATTCAATTCCATTGGTCAGTGCTTTTATCTTTGTGACAATACCATGCTGTTTTGACCACTGTGGCTTTATAACAGTTTTAAAGTCAGGGTGTGTTCATCCTCCCACTTGTTCTTCTGTTTTAGGATGCTTAGCTATTCGGAGTCTCTTTCCCTTTTGTATGAATTTGGTATTTAGCTTTTCCAAATCTTTGAAGCAGTTTGTTGGAATTTTGATTGGTTCTATGTTGAATCTGTAGATCAATTTGGGAACAATTGACATCTTAACTATATTTAGCCTTCCTATCCATAAGTAGGGAATGTCTTCCACCTATTTAGATCTCCTTTGATTTCTTTATGCAAGGTTATGTAGTTTTCTGTGTACAAGTCCTTTACATCCTTAGTTAAGTTCATTCCTGTTCTAGTTTGCTAGCTGCCAGAATGCAATATACTGGAAACAGAATGGCTTTTAAAAAGGGGAATTTAATAAGTTGCTAGTTTACTGTTCTAAGGCTGAGAAATTGTCCCAATTAAAACAAGTCTATAGAACTGTCCAATCAAAAGCATCCAGGGAATGATACCTTGGTTCAAGAAGGCCAATGAGGGCAGGCCACGGTGGCTCAGCAGGTAAGAATGCTTGCCTGCCAAGCCCGAGGACCCGGGTTCGATTCCCGGTGCCTGCCCATGTAAAAAAAATAATAATATAAAAGAAGGCCGATGATATTCAGGGTTTCTCTCTCATCTGGAAAGGCACATGGTGAACAGAGTCACAGTTTCTCTTTTGGCTGAAAGGGCACATGGTGAGCAAGGCATCATCTGCTAGCTTTCTCTCCTGGCTTCCTGTTTCATGAAGCTCCCTGGGAAGCATTTTCCTTCTTCATCTCCAAAGGTCACTGGCTTGTGGGCTTTCGTGGTTATGTCGATCTTCTCTGGCTGTCTCTGAATCACACTCATTCTCCAAAATGTTTCCTCTTTTATAGGACTCCAGATACTTCTCAAGGCCCACCCAAATGGGTGGAGACATGTCATCACCTAATCCAGCTTAACAATCACTCTTAACTAAATCACATCATCCAGGGAGATGATATGATTACAGTTTCAAACATACAGTATTGAATAAGAATTATTCTGCCTTTATAAAATGGGATTTAGATTAAAATATGGCTTTTCTAAGGGACATACATCCTTTCAAACCAGCACAACTCCTAAGTGCTTGATTCTTTGAGTTGCTATTTTGAATGGAATTTTTACCTTAACTGAATCCCCAGCTAGATCATTACTTGTGTAAAGAAATGTTAATGATTTTTATATGTTAATTTTATATCCCGTCACCTTGATGAATTAGCTCAAGTTACTTTGCTGTAGATTTCTAAGGATCTTCCAAGAATAGTATCATGTCATCTGCAAATAATGAGCGTTTCTCTTCTTCCTTTCAAATGTGGATGCCTTTTATTTCTTTGTCCTGCCTGATTGCTCTAGCTAGAACTTCTTGCATGATGCTGAATACTAGTGGTGTCATTGGGCAGCCTTGTCTTGTTACTGATCTTAGGGGGAAAGTGTCCATTCTCTCTCCATTGAGTACTATGCTGGCTATGGGTTTTTCATATATTCCCTTTATCATATTGAGGCAGTTACCTTTGATTCCTATCTTTATTTATTTATTTATTTATTTATTTATTTATTTATTTATTTACATGGGTAGGCATCAGGAATCAAACCCAGGTCTCTGGCATGGCAGGCAAGAACTCTGCCTATTGAGCCATCATGGCCCATCCTGATTCCCACCTTTTGCAGTGTTTTTATCAGAAAAGGATGATGAATTTTATTGAAAGCTTTTTCAGCATCAATTGAAATAATCATGTGATCGTTCCTTTTCGAATTGTTAATGTGCTTTATTACATTAATTGATTTTCTTGTGTTGAATCATCCTTGCATTCCTGGTGTAACCCCACTTGGTCATGGTGTATAATTCTTTTAATATGTTGTTGGATTCGATTTGCTAATATTTTATTGAGAATTTTGCCTCTAAGTTCATTAGGGAGATTGGCCTGTAGTTTTCCTTTCTTATAGCATTTTACCTGGTTTTGGCATTAAAATGATAATGGTTTCATAAAATGAGTTAGGTAGAGTTACTTTTTCCTCAATTTTTTGAAAAAGTTTGAGCAGGATTGGTGTTAGTTCTTTTTGGAAGATTTAATAAAATTCCCTTGTGAAGCCATCTGACACTGAGTTTTTCTTTACAGGAAGATTTTTGGTGACTGATTGACTCTCTTTAGTTGTGATTGGTTCGTGAGATCTTCTATTTGTTCCTGAGTTAATGTAGCTTGTTTGTGTGTTCCCAGGAATTTGTCCATTTCATTTAAGTTGTCTTGTTTGTTGGCGTATAGTTGTTCATAGTATCCTCTTATGATTTCTTTTATTTCCTCAGAGTCTGTGGTAATGTACCACTTCTTATTTCTGATTTTGTTTATTGCATCCTCTCTCTTTCTTTCTTTGTCAGTCTTGCCAGTGACCCATCAATTTTATCGATTTTCTCAGAGAATCAACTTTTGGTTTATTGATTATTTCTATTGTTCTTTTGTTCTCTCATTCATTTATCTCTGCTTTAATCTTTGTTATTTCTCTCCTATTTGCTTTGGGGTTAGTTTGCTGTACTTGCTCAAGTTCCTCCAGGTGTGTTGTTAAGTCCTCGATTTTTGCTCTTTCTTGTTTTTAATATAGACATTTAAGGCAATAAATTTCTCCCTCAGCCCATCCTTTGCTGCATCCCTTAAGTTCTGAGAAGTTGTATTCTCAGTTTCATTCATTTCCAGATAGCTACTGATTTCTCTACCAGTTTCTTCTTTGACCCACTAGCTATTTAAGAGTGTGTTATTTATTCTCCCTATATTTGTGAATGTTCTAATTCTTTGGTAGTTATTGAAATCCAGCTTCATCCCCTTGTGATCAGAGAAAATGCTTTGAGTAATTTGAATGTTTATGAATTTATAAAGACCTGTTTTTTCCCCCAGCATATGATTTATCCTGGAGAATGTTCCAGGAGCAATAGAGAAGAATGTATAACCTGTGCTTTGGGATTTGATGTCCTGCATATGTCTGTTAGGTCTGATTCGTTTATCAAGTTATTATCTTCTCTATTTCCTTGTTGATCTTCTGTCTGGTTGTTTTTCCTATAGAGGAGAGTGGTGTATTTAAGTCTCCTACTATTATTGTTGAAACATCTGTCTCTCCCTTCAGTTTTTTCTTGGAGGGGCATTCTTTTTTATTTTACATTTTTTTATAATCAGTAATTCACATCATCCCATAGCTGCATATTCATCATCATGATCATTTCTTAGAACATTTGCATCAATTCCGAAAAATAAATAAAAAGAAAACAAAAAAATTCATACTTACTATACTCCTTACCCCTCCCTTTCATTGCTCACTAGCATTTCAATCTACTAAATTTATTTTAACATTTGTTCCCCCATTATTTATTTTTATTCCATATGTTTTACTCGTCTGTTGGTAAGGTAGATAAAAGGAGCATCAGACACAAGGTTTTCACAATTACACAGTCACATTGTGAAGCCTATATCATTATACAATCATCTTCAAGAAACATGACTGCTGGAATACAGCTCTACATTTTCAGGCCATTCTCTCCAGCCTCTCCATTACATCTTGACTAACAAAGTGTTATCTATTTAATGCATAATAATAACCTCCAGGATAACCTTTTGACTCTGTTTGGAATCTCTGAGCCATTGACACTTTTGTTGTCTCATTTCTCTCTTCCCCCTTTTCATTGAGAAGGTTTTCTCAATCCCTTGATGCTGAGTCCCAGTTCATTCTAGGATTTCTGTCCCACGTTGCCAGGAAGGTCCACACCCCTGGGAGTCATGTCCGACATAGACAGGGGGAGGGCGGTGAGTTTGTTTGTTGTGTTGGCTGGAGAGAGAGGCCACATCTGAACAACAAAAGAGGCTCTCTTGGGGGTGACTTTTAGGCCTCTCCCTTCAGTTTTGCCAACGTCTGTCTCATGAACTTTAGAGCTCTTTGATTGGCAGCTCTTTGTTATATCTTCTTGGTGAATTGACCATTTAATTAGTATATAGTATCCTTCTTTGTCTCTTATGATGTCTTTACATTTAAAGTCTATTTTGTCCAATATTGGTATAGCTACTCCTGCTTTCTTTTGCTTACAACTGGTGTGAAAAATCTTTTTCCATCCTTTCAATTTCAATCTATTTGTATCCTTGTGTCTAAGATGAGTCTCTTGTAAGCAGCATATAGCTGGATTATGTTTCTTAATCCATTCTGCCAATCTATATCTTTTAATTGGTAGATTTACTCCATTAATATTCAAAGTTATTACTGAAAAAGCATTTCTTGAATCCACCATCTTATCTTTTTTATTTTATTGATCAGATCTGTATATTCTTTTCCCTCTTTCTCTTTGTATTCTTTAAATTACCCTTAGTGGTACTCTTCAATTCTGTGCCCTCCTCCCGTCCTCCCTTTTCTGTCTTTTGTTTTCAGCCAGCAGAACTCCTTTTAATATTTCCTGTAGGTTTGGCCTCTTCTTCACAAATTCTTTCAGGAATTCACAGTCTGTGAAAACTTTATTCTCTCCCTCAGTTTTGATGGACAATTTGGCTGGGTACAGAGTTCTTAGCTGGAAGTCTTTCTCTTTCAGGATCTTGACTATATCATACCACTGCCTTCTTGCCTCCAGGGTGCTAGTTGAGTAGTCTGAACTCAGCCTTATTTGGTTTCCCTTGTATGTAATATATTGTTTTTCTCTTGTCACTTTCAGGATTTTCTACTTCCATTCAACATTTGAGAGACTGATTAGTATGTGTCTTGGGGAAGGCCTATTTGGATTTACTGTGCTTGTAGTTCATTGGGCCTCTTTGACTTGTATATTTATGCCTTTTATGGGGGTTGGTAAGTCTTTCCCCATTACAGCCTCAACTTCTCTTCCTAGCCATTTGCTCCTCTCATCTCCTTCTGGGAGCACCAATGATTCTTGTATTTGTGCACCTTGTTTTGTCTATCATTTCCCTGAGTTCCAATTCAATTTTTGCATTGTTTTTTGCCATTTGCTGTTTTGAGTCTTTGAAGTCATTTATCTTGTCCTCTATATCACTTATTCTTTCTTCTGTCTCTTCAAATCTGGTGTTGTGTGCCTCTAGTATGTTTTTTATTTGGTCAATGGAGTTTTTAATTTCCATGATACTGCTATTTTTCTATTCATTCTTTCTAATTCCTCTTTATGTTCTTCTACTGTCTTCTTGATCTCCTTTATGTCATTTGCTATCCCACTTATTTTATTAAGTAGAGTTGTATGAATATCTTTGATTAGTTCTTCCACTGTGTCTCCTCTGGTGTTTTAATTTGGTCATTAAGCAGGGCTATATCTGTCTGCATTGTGGTATGCTTAGTGATCTTCTGCTGTCTTCATGACATGTAAATATCTTGACTTATTAACTTTGGGAGTTGATTTCTTTCAGTAGTCTAGGCCTTGTGTTTGCAGGATGGGTGTACAGCATTAAGCAAGGTGCAGGGTGGGGCACTCAGTGTGGTGATTTGCTTCAGGGCAGGTATAGGTACAAGTTGGGGATGTTACACTGATGCACTGATGTTACACTGTGAACATGGGCACCCAGCGACCAGGGGGAATGTAACTGTGTGGGTGCACTGGTCTGAGGTGAGTAACCTTGGTGGGTGCTGGTCTAAGGCATAGGGCCCTTTGTGTGCATGCATAGAGCTGTGGCAACAGGTTGGCATTATGTCTTTGTGGATTTGGGGCAGATGTGCACAGGTCAGAACTTTCTCAGAGCTGGGAAGTGTGGCTGAGGGCTATGTACCTGTACAGTTCTAGAATTGCTGTAAAGTGCAGTTCCCAGAGCTTAATGATATGATTGTGGGCCTGTGGACATGTGTGGGTCTATCAGTGCCATAAACTGATGCACATAGCTCGTGACGGGCAGGGTGAGGCTGTGTGACACTATAGGCAGGAGGTCTGAGGTAGCCAGGGTATGGAGGTTACTGCTCACAGCCTTTACACACTCACAACAGCCTGCAAGGAACAAGGAAGGAAAGTTAGTGCTTGGGAGGCATGCAGGAGATGTGGGTTGGGCTGCACTTGGGATGGGGGTGTGGGGCAGCTATATGCACTGGGGGCTGGTGGGGTGGGTGTGTCTGGAGCATGGAGAATGGGAGCGGGTGATGGGGTTCAGGTGCATGGGGTGTGGGGTGAGTCGCTGGTCACATGGCTGTGCTGATAAGGGTAGCACACCCAAGGTATGTGGCCTGGCTTACTTCCTAGTCCCCAGCTCCCATCCATGCACTCCTGAAGGCTCTGTGCCTCTGAACCAGGGTCCAGGTTTCTGCCGCTCAGTTCCTTGGCCTCTGCAACCAAGGTTGCCCTATGTGGTGCAGAAAGTTCTCTCAGGTCTCCCACACTCCCAAATCACCACCTGAGTTGCCCTCCTGTCCCTTCTCTAAGTTTTCCATGGAGCAGGCCTAATCTCAAGCTACTCTATTTGGCCATCTTCCTGGAAGCCCTTTGATGAGATTTTGTACTGTTTTGGACTTTGTACAGTATTTGTAGTGTTACTGAAATGGTTTAAGGTCTTTGTGATATTGTGATGGAATGAATGTATTTTGTACATGGAAATTACATGTCTTTTTGTGGTCTAAGTGTAAATTGAGATAGTTTGAAAGTGTTATGTGCCCCAGAAAAGCCATGTACTTTAATCCTGATTCAATATTGAAGAGTGGAAACCACTTTGATTAGATTATTTCCTTAACTCCCAATTGTGGGCTTGTCATTTTGATTAGATTACCTCCACAAAACTGGTGTACCCAATTGTGGATGTGGACTTTTGCTTAGATGAAGATGTTACCCCACCCATTCAAGGTGGTCTTGATTAGTTTACTGGAGTTCTTTCAGAGGGGAAACATTTTGAAGAAACCTCATATACAGATATTTGGAGAACACTTGCTTCAGAACTGACAGGGACATGGATGTTTGGAGATGCTTGGAAGGCTAACAGGGTGATAAAATGCCTAGACATGGGCCTAGGTCAACAGATGTCACCATATGCCTTCCTATGAGATGCTAAACAAGCCAGAAACCAGAGTTGTGTCCCAGAGGAGCTAAGTGAAGGCCAACAGATGCTTAAAGAAGAAACCACTGGTATCAGAAACTGTAAGCAATGGAACTGGAAACAAAGACAAGCAGATGCAAGCCACATGCTTTCCCAGCTGAAGGTGTTCCAGATGGCATCAGACTTTCTTGAGTAAAGGTAACCTCTGCTTGGTGACTTAATTTGGACATTTTCGTGGTCTTAGAATTGTGACTTGTAACATAATAAATTCCCTTTATAAAAGTCAATCCATTTCTGGTGTATTGCATTCTGGCAGCTTTAGCAAACTGATGCAATTAGTGAAGATGAGCACTTTTTCATGAGATTTTTAGCCATTTATACTCTCTCTTTGTCTATTCATATCTTTTGCCCATTTTTAAATTGGGTTGTTTGTCTTTTACTCTTGAGTTGTAGGATTTCATTGTACAATCTGTATATCAAACCCTTATCAGATGTGTGGCTCCAAATGTTTTCTGTGGGAGTGCATGATGAATGGTAGAGAATGTTATAATAAGGGGCCTGCCTCTGAAAGGTCAGAATCAGGCCAGGCCAATGACATGGATTACTGAAGACAGTGTTCATAACTTGGCAGCAAAAATTGATGTGTGCATGACTAGTCTCAAGGAAATTGGGAGGGGTGTTTTCAATAAACTTTGTGCAGAATGTCCCCAAAACATTTTGGGAATGTTCCCCAAGACAAGAACTAATAAGCTTTCCAGACTCTGTGTCCATAAAATGTAAACATAAGATCATTGTTTTGTCTAAGGCCATTACTCATGAGAAATTCGGGTGTTGCCTGTGTGAATAAAAGTCTGCTCTCTTAAGCACTCGAGGCTGTTCTAACAAGAGAGCAGTCCCTTGTTCACCCATATCTCTTGTGTTTGGGTATTTCTTTCACTGTGAATGAGTGCTTCAGCGTGACAGCCGACAATTGGTGCCCCATGTGAGACGACCGGGACAGGCAGCTCGCAGAACTTCCGAGGATGAAAGAGGAAGCTGCGCAGTGAGTACACGGGTTTGAATTGAGATGGCCTAAGTTTGGGGGAATTACAGAACAGGGCCTCATCATGGAGTAGCCCTTTTCTGTGCTCCAGAGGCAATACATTACCTCTGCAGCAGTTATTAAAAACACGTGGAGCCACAGCCTCAGAGGCTTAGCTAAAGGATCTTTTATAATTATTATTTTTCATAATCCATGGTTCCCTGATGAAGGAACACTGGATTTGGAGATTTGGGAGCAGGTGTGGAGGAAGCTTAAATGGCACCATAAGCAAGAAAAAAGAGTCCTTTTAACAGCATTAACTATGTGGGCTCGTGTTCATACAGCCTTAACTCCTGTCCATGTCAAAGAGAAGAAGGAGACTTTATCTGACAAAGACACTTAGAAAGAACATCTTTTGGAGCCTACAGCTTCTCCCCCCTGACTTCTCCCATTTCTAACATAGATCTACTTCCTGAGGGTTACAGAATTATCTTTTTCTCCCCTCTTCTAAAAAGGAGCTCTCTACACAAGTTACTTCTGTAATTGGAACAATGCCTATGGCAGGCAGCTTTAGAAGGTAAAATTCTTGTCTGCTCTGTGGCCCAGGATCAGCAGGGAAACTGTGTGCATGAGCCACTTGCACTTAATACTTTGAAAGAAATAAGGAAAAGCTTTCATGAAAATGGGCCAGCCAGTCTATTTATGAAAAGCATAATCTATTAATTTAAGAACATTATACCATTGAAGAAGAATATTATACTGGCTGGGTGATGCTTCTTTTATTGCCCCAGACCAGGCGGCTTTGTCCATTAATCTAAAGTACTATTGCTATAAGTGAATCAGTTTTTAATGTATTCTTTTGTTATATTAGCTAAGTCATGTTCTAAATCATGTAGACCTCTGAATTTCTTTATGCCTGTATATAAATATTTTAATACTTTGTCCTGTATTTAAATAAAAATACACGTATAAGGTAAATTTACCCCCCAAATGGCCATGGTTTACATCATGAACAGATCAGACTCAGGGCCAATTGTAGAGGGAAGATATATTTGTAGAGTCTGTTATGTTCAACTGATGTTGCCATTGTGTGACCTTGTTAAAAAACAGTTGAAAATTTGCACTCTAGTTGGAAAGACTGGCTATCCTCCCAGAAAGATGTTTACTTTGATAAAGATATATAGGTCCCAGGAAGCTCCTCTTAGTCCTTAGCCAGTTCCCAGAGGACCAAACTGGGCTAAGCCACAAAAGCTAACTGAAATTAGGCCACTATTGTGTAAAGATATCATAAAAACTGCATACAAGCAGTTAAAGAAGAAAAAAAGTAGGAAAGTAGAGAATCTTATGAGAGAAAAAGAATCTCATCAAAATCTTATCCAGGAAAAGAATGAATATTTACTAATGAAAATTATAAATTTTCTGCTATGAATTTTTGCTAATGAAACTTTAAAAGCTGCTTCCAAAACTTCCTAGCTCTTCTCTTCAGGTGTTGGTGCCATCTTATCTGGTAATGTGACTGTCATGATTAGGTTCATGTGTCAATTTGGCCAAGTGGTGGTACCTGTTTGTGTGGTTGGACAAGTGCTGGCCTGTCTGTTGCAATGAGGGCATTTCATAGAATTAAATCATGATCATGTCAGCTACAGCTGCAGCTGATTACATGTAATCAGCCAAAGGAGAGTGTCTTCTGCAGTGAGTAATGCTTAATCTGATCACTGGAAACCTTTTAAGGAAGATTCAGAAGAGACAGGCTCTTCCTGTCTCGGCTGGTGAACCTCTCCGGTGGAGTTTGTCCAGACCCTTCATTTGAATCATCAGCTTCACAGCCTGCCCTGTGGATCTCGGACTCTGCATTCCCGTGGTCATGTGAGGCACTTTTATAAATTTTATATTTGTGAGTGTTCACTGTTGATTCTGTTTCTCTAGAGAACCCTAACTAATACATCTTGGTACCAGGAGGGGTTCTTAAGAAATAGAATCTTAAAAATGGGTTTTGATGAATGATTTTCTACTCTGACTAGACTCAAAGACACTAATGACTCTGATTCCCATAATCAGAATGACACTCCCAGTCCATGGAGTGAGTTGGTAAATGAGAGTCAAAATATCACCATTCAATTCTCCCAATTCTTCACTTGTATGAAGCCAGGCTCTAGGGGATAATGTTTTTTACAGCTTTACAGAGTTTTGTAGAAATAAGAGGTAGAGCGATGTTGGTTGGCTGTTGTTAGATACACTGGCTACATTAAAGAGTGAAAGGGATGGGCTTCAGGCTTCAAATGAGAAGCTTAAGCGCCATGTGACAGATGTAGAAGTTTCTATGAGTATCCTGAAGGAAAATCTTATTTCCTGTAGCCGTAGACTTGAGATCTCTGAAAATCAGACTCAGAATCTTATTGTTAGAATAGCAACTTTACAACATAAACTGAAATCTCAATCTTGCATGATGTCTGTAATTAAAGTGAGGGCACTGATTGGAAAGGAGTGGGACCCAGAAAAATGAGATGGTGACATATGGATTGATGATGTTGGGGGTGAGGTCGAAACCCTAGGTCATGCTGAATCTTCTCTAGATAACCCTGTAATAGTTTGCCTTGAGGAAATAACTGTCCCATTTCCAGCCTGCCTTGAGGAGTTGGCCACCCAACCTCCTCCTGAAGGGATTAGCCCTAGAGTGATTAATCCTGCCTCACCAGATGAAATTGCAAATGAAGGCCCTGAAGCAAATGGCTTGGAAGATATTTCTAATTCTTTTCATGACCCACCCCACCACCCGTCATTTCTTTCAGATCTATAACTAGACTAAAGTCCCAACAGGCCCCTAAAGGTGAGGTGCAAAGTGTCACACATGAGGAGGTACATTATACTCCAAAAGAACTGTGTGACTTTTCCAATTTATATAGACAGAAATCAGGGGAGTATGTGTGGCAATGGATTTTAAGGGTGTGGAATAATGGTGAGAGGAATATAAGGCTGGATCAGGCTGAATTTATTGATATGGGCCCAATAAGCAGAGAGTCTGCATTCAATGTTATAGCTCAAGGGATTAGAAAAGGTATTAACAGTTTGTTTGCATGGCTGGTTGAAACATGGATCAAAAGGTGGCTAACATTACCTGAGGTTGAAATGACAGAACTTCCCTGGTATAATGTAGATGAGGGGATCCAGAGGCTTAGAGAGATGGGAATGTTAGAGTGGATTTATCATGCAAAGCCTGCCCTTACATCCCAGGAATGTCCGGAGGATGCACTTTTTACCACAACAGTGAGAAATAAATTTGTGAGACTAGCACCATCATCCTTGAAGAGCTCTGTGTTTGCACTTCTCTGTAGGTCAGTTATTACTGTAGGAACTGCTGTCACTGAGCTGGAATCCTTAATTGCAATGGGGATGACAGGATTCCGAGTTGGCAGAAGCCAAGTGGCAGCAATTAATCGCCAAAGACAGGATAGATGTGGCTATTATAATAGACAGCAAACTGAAAGCAGGCATTAGAATTTGTGGTATTGGCTAGTAAACCATAGGGTACCTAGAAATACAATAGAAGGGCAGTCTACTAAATTCTTGTTTGAGCTGTATAAACAAAAGAGTTCTAGGTCAAGTGAACAGAAGTCCAACCTGAATTACAAAAACAGAGAGTCCCAGCCCCTTAATAAATTTCCAGACTTGAAACAGTTTACAGACCCAGAGCCCCTTGAATGAAAGGGAGGCCGGGGCCCTTTAGGGGAGAACCCTGTTACATTGCCACAAATTTATACTGTTAATCTTCCTCCAAGCCTGCCCCAAGAAGACTGAATGCCTTTTACCAGGGTAACTGTGCACTGGGGAAAAGGAAATGATCAGAAATTTCAGGGATTATTAGACACTGGTTCAGAAGTGACATTAATTCCAGGGGACCCAAAACGTCACTCTGGTTCATAAGTCAGAGTGGGGGCTTATGGAGACCAGGTGATTAATGGAGTTTTAGTTTAGGTCCAACTCACAGTGGGTCCCACTGGACCCACTCTGTAGTTATTTCCCCAGTTCCAGAGTGTATAATTGGTATAGACATACTGAGCAACTGGCAGAATCCCCACATTGGCTCTCTAACTCGTGCAGTGAGAGCTATTATGGTGGGAAAGACCAAGTGGAAGCCACAAGAAGTGACCCTACCAAGCAAAAATAATAAATCAGAAGCAATACCTGATTCCTGAAGGGATTGCAGAGATTTCTGCCACTCTTAAGGACTTGAAGGATGCAGGGGTGGTGATTCCCAACACATCCCCATTCCACTCTCTTTTTTGGCCTGTGCAGAAAGCAGATGGGTCTTGGAGGATGACAGCGGATTATTGTAAGCTCAACCAGGTGGTAACTCCAATTGCAGCTGCTGTTCCAGATGTGGTAACATTGCTTGAGCAAATCAATACATCCCCTGGTACCTGGTATGCAGCTATTGATCTGGCAAATGCTTTTTCCTCAATAGCTGTTAGTAAGGACCATCAGAAACAGTTTGCTTTCACCTGGCAAGGTCAGCAATATATTTTCACTCTCCTACCTCAGGGGTATATCAACTTTCCAGCTCTATGTCAAAATCTTGTCTGCAGGGACCTTGATCATTTCTCCCTCCCACAAGATATCACATTGTCCATTTTATTGATGATATCATGTTGATTGGACCCTGTGAGCAAGAAGTAGCAACTACTCTAAACTTACTGGTAAGGCATCTGTGCATCAGAGTATGGGAAATAAATCCAACAAAAATACAGGGGCCTTCCACCTCAATGAAATTTCTAGGTGTCCAGGTTATGGAGCATGTTGAGATATCCCTTCTAAGGTGAAGGATAAGCTGCTGCATCTGGGCCTTCTTATGACCCAAAAAGAGGGACAACACCTAGTTGGTCTTTTTGGATTTTGGCAACAACATATTCCTCATTTGGGTGTGCTACTCCAGCCCATTTATCGAGTGACCAGAAAAGCTGCTCATTTTGAATAGGGACCTGAACAAGAGGAGGCTCTGCAACAGGTCCAGGCTGCTGTACAAGCTGCTCTGCCACTTGGGCCATATGATCCAGCAGATCCAGTGGTGCTGGAAGTGTCAGTGGCAAATAGAGATGCTGTCTGGAGCCTTTGGCAGTCCCCTATAGTAGAATCACAATGCAGACCCTTAGGATTTTGGAGCAAAACCTTACCATCTGCTGAAGATAACTACTGTCCTTTTGAGAAACAGTTTTTGACTTGCTACTGGGGCTTAGTAGAGACTGAATGCTTAACCATGAGCCACCAAGTTACCATGAGACCTGAGTTGCCTATCAGGAGCTGGGTGTTGTCTGACCCACCAAGCAATAAAGTTGGGCATGCACAGCAGCACTCTATGGTAAAATGGAAATGGTACATACGAGATAGAGCCAGAGCAGGTCCTCAAGGCACAAGTAAGTTACATGAAGAAGTGGCCCAAATGCCCATGGTCTCCACTCCTGCCACATTACCTTCTCTTTCCCAGACCAGAGCTATGGCTTCTTGGGGAGTTCCTTACAGTGAATTGACTGAGGAAGAGAAAACTCGGGCCTGGTTTACAGATGGTTCATCATGATAAGCAGGTACCACCCCAAAGTGGACAGCTGTAGCACTATAGCCCTTTTTTTGGGTGTCCTTGAAGGACACTGGAGAGGGGAAAACCTCCCAGGTGGCAGAACTTCAAGCAGTGCACCTGGTTGTTCATTTTGCTTGGAAGGAAAACTGGCCAGAGGGGCATTTGTATACTGACTCATGGGCTGTTGCTAATGGTTTGGCTGGATGGTCAAGGACTTGGAAAGACCATAATTGGAAAATTGGTGACAAAGAGGTCTGGGGAAGAAGTATGAGATTTTGGCCCACCTTTTTGAGTGGGCTAAAAACATGATGATATTTGTGTCCCATGTGAATGCTCACCAGAGGGTGACTTCAGCAGAGGAAGGTTTTAATAATCAAGTGGATAAGATGACCTGTTCTGTGAATACTAGTCAGCCTCTTTCCCCAGCAACTCCTGTCATTGTCCAATGGGCTCATGAACAGAGTGGTCATGATGGTAGGGATGGAGGTTATTCATGGGCTCAGCAACATGGACTTCCACTGACAAGGGCTGATTTGGCTACAGCCACTGTTGTGTGCCCAATCTGCCAGCAGTAGAGACCTACACTCAGCCCCCGATATGGCACCATTCCCCGAGATGACCACCCATCTACATGGTGGCAGGTTGATTACATTTGACCACTCTCTTCATGGAAGGGGCAGCAATTTGTTCTAACTGGAATACACACATACTCTGGATATGGGTTTGTTTTCACTGCATGCAATGCTTATGCCAAAACTACTATCCGTGGGCTTACAGAATGCCTTACCCATCATTGTGGTATTCTACATAGCATTGCTTCTGATCAAGGAACACACTTCACAGCAAATGAAGTGCAGGAATGGGCACATGCTCATGGAATTCTCTGGCCTTACCATCTTCTCCATCATCCAGAAGTAGCTGGATTGATAAAATTGTGGAATGGCCTTTTGAAAATTCAATTACAGTGCCAACTAGGTGGCAATACCTTGAAATGCTGGAGCAATGTTCTTCAGGAAGCTGTGTATGCTCTGAATAATTGCTGTATGATGCTGTTTTTCCCACAGCCAGGGTCCATGGGTCTAGGAACCAATGGGTGGAAGTAGGAATGGTACCACTCAGTATTACGCCTAGTGATCCACTAGGAAAATTTTTGCTTCCTGTCCCTGTGATACTGAGCTCTGCTAGTCTACAGGTTTTAATTCCAAAATGGGGAGTCTTTCCTCCAGGAGAAACAACAATGATTCCACTCAACTGGAAGTTAAGACTGCGACCTGGTCACTTTGGGTTACTTATGCCACTGGATCAACAAGCCAAGAAAGTGATTACATTATTGTCTGGGGTGATTGACCCTGACTATCAGAAGGACGTAGGACTGCAACTACATAATGAAGGTAAAGAAGAGTTTTCTTGGAATATAGGAGATCTCCTAGGGCGTCTTTTAGTACTACCATGCCCTGTGATTAAAATCAATGGAAAACTGCAGCAACCCAATCCAGGCAGGACTACCAATGGCTCTGAAACTTCAGGAATGAAGGTTTGGGCCACCCCACCAGTCAAAGAACCATGGCCAGCTGAAGTGCTTGCTGAGGGTAAAGGGAACATGGAATTGGTAGTGGAAGAAGGTAGTGATAAATATGAACTTTGACCACGTGCTCAATTACAGAAATGAGGACTGTAATGCTGTTTTCTTCATGTTATAGTAAAGTTGTAAGATATCAAGTTTAAGAATGAATATTGCCCAAGAATTTGCAACCTATTCTGGAGAGATTTAATGTGTTTCCAGTTATATGCAGGACAGTTGAGTATTGTTAGGTGAAAGAAAAAATGTGTGTTTTATTGCTTTTTTATTTACAAATTTGGTATGGTTTAAGGCAGTATAATGTTAAAAGTTATTAGGTTTGAAACAATATTTGGTTTATAACTTTAATTAAAGCTGAGGGAAAAAACTTAGCCTTTTCATACAATGAGATGATTCATTTTTCATATACCACCAAGGACATGATAAAGTTAACATAAAGTACAAAAAGTTATTTTGATAAACCAGAGATTCTGCTTTTTACACTGTTTACTTAGCCAAGTTGACAAGGGGTGGACTGTCATGGTTAGGTTCATGTGTCAACTTGGCCAAGTGGTGGTACCTGTTTGTCTTGTTGGACAAGTGCTGGCCTGTCTGTTGCAATGAGAACATTTCATAGAATTAAATCATGACCATGTCAGCTACATCCACAGCTGATTACATTTGTAATCAGCCAAAGGGGAGTGTCTTCTGCAATGAGTAATACTTAATCTGATCACTGGAAGTCTTTTAAGGAGGATTCAGAAGAGACAGTCTCTTCCTGTCTTGGCTGGTGAGACTTTCCTGTGGAGTTCATCCAGACCCTTCATCGGAATCGTTGGCTTCACAGCCTGCCCTGCGGATTTTGGACTCTACATTCCCATGGTCACATGAGACACTTTTATAAATTTTACATTTGTCAGTCTTCCCTGTTGATTCTGTTTCTCTAGAGAACCCTAACTAATACAGTAACTATGCCTTATTTTTGAAAGCTTTCTAAACTACTCTCTTTTAATTAGTTTCCTAATAAAAATCTATTTT
The DNA here is from genome assembly GCF_023851605.1 of Tamandua tetradactyla. Taxonomy (NCBI): domain Eukaryota; kingdom Metazoa; phylum Chordata; class Mammalia; order Pilosa; family Myrmecophagidae; genus Tamandua; species Tamandua tetradactyla. The sequence continues at coordinate 107,293,889 of NC_135353.1, read as the reverse complement.
TATATCACTAAAATCTGCAATGTCCATGAATCCAAACCCATAAATTAGGTGGCCACAAATATCACATTGCCTTTCATGTGACAAAATTGGCACTGTGAGCAGGATTCACATTTCATCATGGCTTCATAGTGGTGAATATCAATAAAACAAGCTTTAGAAAATTTGTGCAAAAAATATGGACTGTGCTTTTCTAATAATTGTAATGCTTTATTAGAACCATGTTTAATAGATTTGAAATTGATCTTGTCTTTTTTGTATGAATAAGGCTATTTCAAGTTTAAGTGTTTTCCTTCCTTAGTTTTTCCTTTCTACTGCCAAGAAACATTTAGGATTTGTAATTCAGTAACCTCTTTTCAAAATTTACTTAAAATCAGTAAGGGTTAAAAACTGTAAAAATCAAAAGATGCCATCACCTTTGTTTCTTTGGCTGTGCATTCATTGTTACAAACATCAGTAAAAAGTTTGTTCAGGAGTTGGAAGAGGCAATTAACTGTTGTGGGGCACACCGAAAGAGAGACCACACAATTCAAAACTGCAAGCCAATTTGGAGTCTTTATTAGCCGGCTGGTGACTGCCTCAGAAACCTCCAAGAAGGAAGATTCAGAGAGCAGCCCCTAGAGGTTTTCAAGGTGTGCTTATATAGGCTAAAATCATGTTGTGGTTTTGCAGTTGCTAGCAAGCAAGCATGATCATAGAAGCAGAAGAATGCTGTTAGCTGTTGTCAAAACACATCCTGTTCCCTCAGTTTCCTAACATTTGTTATTGTTTAACTCTTGGGGACATTCCGCCCCAATGTTGTGGGGACTTTCCCTGCTTGGCCCTGATTGATTGCTTCTGCTTGGGCCTGATTGATTACTCCTGGCCCTCCACATTCCCCACTGGTTTTATGAGAGAATCAAATCATTGTTTCTTCATTTTGATTATAAATCTGTTGATATTGGGTTCCAAGGACTAATAATTTAACAGTTTGTATTTTTCTTTGCATGTATGAGGTTAGACAGTTGATTACATGGGGTCCAAACATTAAGCCTAATAATATGAGAATTAGGGGCCCTGCTATGGCGGACAAGAGTGTGGTCAGCCATGGGGACCAGGAAAATAAGTTTTCATACCAGTTGGTTTCAGTTTTTCAGCATTCTTCCCACTCTCATAACCTGCTACGGACTAGGGATAGACTATTTCTAATTATTCCAGAATGATTGGCATAGAAACAGCAGGTTTCTCCGAGGGCCATGCACAACCCCCCTTGTTTCAGAAATAAGAGATCTAAGCCTCTGAGGTTTTGGAGGATGACCTTGGCCAGTGAATTTAGGGAGTTTTCCAAATGACTGAGGGAGCTTTCTAATTCACTAAGATCCAGATCAACTTGTTTGCTAAGGGTTTTAAAATTTTGGTCCCCGGTGATAAGAGCTGAAGTTATGACTGCAGTTGATCCTGTGATGCCCAGTCCGACAAGGAGGGGAACTAAGATTGGGGCTTGCTTGACCCCGTAAGTGGGTTCTAAATGTTTCCTACCTCATTCCCCAGAATAATAATATACTTGGGGGATAATATGAACTAAAATACAAAATTCCTCCTCGACTGCCATTATTGGGGGAGTTATATAAGGGGTGATGCTGGATGTGCAGGCAAGCCAAGTACCATCAGGGCCTACAAGGAGGCGGTCCCATCCACCTGGGGTTGAAGTTAAAATGTCCTTTAGTGACATGATGAGACCTCAGGAGTCACTATAGGGGGATTTGGCTAGATTAAAATTCTCAGAATAAATACAGGTTCCCTGCCCTTGGAGATCTCCTAGGGTGAGTTTCGGTTCCTGTCCCCACCTGCATAGGTGTTGGCCTTGTGCTTCCTGGGCTGAGAGGTTTCTGATATGGGTATCCGTGAGGCCAAGGGAGATATTAGCTCCTATTCCTATGTAATGAGGGAGTTCAGGGTTTAAGCAAAGCCAACAGTCTTCAGTAATAAGTGGATTGGTTTGATTCATAAACTGGAAGACTGAATTTAACATGTCAAGCAGAGGTTTTTTAGGAGAGGGAGAGGAATTTATTTGGGAGTTTGGGGTAGCATAGGCTTTTGAGCTCAAGCCTAGCAGAGGCAGGACTCTGAGTCTGGGGGGCTGTGCTGGTTTTATGCCAGGGTTGAGAACTCGATTAGGTCCTATGGGATTGTCCGCTTTATGGGGAAGGAACATTTGAATTGTGAAAACGGTGCCTGGGTTGTAACCTGAGACATATTATCTCAATCCCCAAGTTTTCCCACTCTCCCAGGTTTGACTACGCCAGGAAGGGATAGTAATAATCATTGGGTTACAGGCGCCTCAGGTGCAATTGTTGGGGTTATGGGCTGGTGCCCTTGTTAAGGTTATGAATGGGTCTTGGTTAGTCCATTCTGTGATTGTTTCACAACCCCAGTTGGCACAATAATATTGGCTTTTCCCTTGGCATTTTAAACTTCCCTCCGCAGGACAGGCATAGTATTGGGTATGTCATAAGCCTCTTTCTTGGTGGGGGGTAGCACATCCGTATCTGATCATGTTACCATAACTCCCCTTCCCTAAGTGTCCAAACAGTTGGCAGAGATCAAAGTGGAGGGTTGGTTGGGAGGGAGTGGTGGTTGTAGCCACCAGTACTTCATCCACCGTTTTTGTGAGTTCCCAGGTATAGTGTATAACCTGGTGAGGGTTTTTTTCCCGTGACTCGTATCAGGGATATTAATAAGACCCAGAGGGATTCCTGAAAACTCTTAACTTTAGTGGATCCTCGGTTTGCTGGATGGTCTGGGGCAGCCTTTTTTATCTGGGTGTGATGAATCCAGTGCCATTTTCCCATAACTTTCATTGCCATTGGAGTTGAGAGGATCACTGGCAGGGGTCCTGTCCACTGGGCCTCCAAGGTAACTGGCTGAAGCTTCTTTATCCAGACTAGGTCTCCAGGCTGCACCTGGAATAAATCTTTTTTAGAGGCAGGATTTGTTGGTCCCGGATGGGCTGCCTTCACCAGTTCCCGAGTTTGCTGGGTGGTAGATTGCAGGGCCTGTAATGATTTTAGAAGAGAATGGTTATTTAATTCAGCTATTTTTTCTTCCCCTAATTTAGGGATTAGTGGAGGTGGTCATCCAAACATGATTTAATATGGGGTAATTCCCTTACCATAGGGAGTACATCTAGTTTTTAGGAGGGCAAATGGAAGGAGACTCACCCAGTTTTCGCCAGTCTCTAGCTTTAGTTTATTTAAAGTTTCCTTTATTGTTCTATTCATTCTTTCAACTTGCCCTGAACTCTGTGGCCTATAAATACAATGTAATTTCTATTTGATATTTAATATTTTTGCTAACAATTGGGTAACTTGAGCAATGAATGCCGGCCCATTGTCGGACTCCATTGCAGTCGGGAAGCCGAATCGGGGGACAATTTCAGAAACTAGTTTTTTTACTACTATTTGTGCTGTCTCAGTTCTGGTAGGAAATGCCTCAGTCCATCCAGAGTAGGTGTCAATGAAGGTTAACAGGTATCTGTATCCATATGGACCAGGTAATATTTCCGTGAAGTCTATTTCCCACTGTTCCCCTGGGGCTTGTCCCCTCAGCCTGGTTCCTTGGGGCATTTCTCTCCCTCGGTCAGAATTTACCTGGGCACAGATGTAGCATCTAGAAGGTACCTGCCAGGCTTGTTGTTGCAATCAGGGAATGTAGTAATCTCTCTGTAAGAGTTCAGTTAGTTTTGTACTGCCCAGATGTGTACTTTGGTGAACCTGGGCAACCAATTTGTGCCCCAGGTGCTCTGGCACTAGGATTCTCTGGGCCGGGAGAATTTTCCAACCATCCGGATCTGTTCTAGTGCCCAGAGTTTCTCCCAGTCTAATTTCTTCCCCAGTATATTTTGGAGGGCTCGCCAGCACTCGCCCCAGTAAAACAGGAAGTATCTTCAGCATCCCCACTGGTTCTTTGGCAAACTCTTTTGCCGTTTTATCAGCCAGGGCATTTCCTCTGGCAATTTGAGTTTCGGCAGTCTGGTGTCCTTTGCAATGTATAAAGGCTGCCCTTTTTGGTAACCAGATAGACTCTAGCAAGGCGAGTATTTCTGGTATATATTTTATTTTCTTTCCTCCCGATGTCAAAAGTCCCCACTCCTGATATAGTGCCCCATGGACATGCACAGTTGCGAAGGCCTATATGCTGTCCATGTAGATGTTGACAACCTTTCTTTTTCCCCACCTTAGAGCCTGGGTCAGAGCTATTAGTTCAGCTTTCTGGGCCAAAGTCCCATGTCTTAGGGCCTGAGCCCAGATGACTCGGTCCACAGTTACCAGCACTGCTCCCACATACCTGATTCCCTCTGAGATGTAACTGCTCTCATCTGTATATAATTCTTCATCAGGATTTGGCCAGGGGTCATCGGTGAGGTCAGCCTTCAGGTTCGTGAAAGATTCCAAGATCTCACAATAGTCATGGATGGGCTCAGATGGGTCATCATCCGGAAGCAAGGTGGCAGGGTTAGGGGCCACCGTTTTTAGAAGCGGATTCTTGGGGGATCCAATAGCAATACCTGATACTGGGTTATCCGGGCATTTGAGAGCCATCTCTCAGGCGGGCTCTTTAGTAATGTTTCTATTGAATGTGGGGCCGTTATGTGTAAGTCCTGCCCCAGAGTTAATTTAGATGCTTCTTTTACTAAAATGGCAGAGGCGGCAATGGCTCCGAGGCAGCTTGGCCACCCAGCCACCACGTAGTCTAGTCTTTTAGACAGGTAGGTAGCTGGCCTTTTCCATGGTCCTAGCATTTGGGTGAGGACTCCTTTTGCCATTCCTCAGGTTTCAGCAACATGTAGTTGAAAAGGTTTGGACAAGTCAGGCAAGGTTAAGGCAGGGGCTCTCACAAGTTCCTGTTTCAGCATTTTAAAAGCTTTTTGCTCAGCCTCAGTCCAGGTTAGAGCTTCCTCCTTTCTCCCTGTGCTAGTGTACAGGGGTTTTGCTATTTCTGCAAACCCAGGAATCCAGAGCTGGCAATGTCCAACTGCTCCTAAAAACTCCTGTACCTGCGTTTTTGTTTTTGGCTGGGGTATTTTTAGGATAGCTTCAATCCTAAAGAGATGGTGGCTTGTAATTTCTGGAGAAGGTCTCTCCCCAAAAGGGGGTATGGACACTCTGACATTACAAGAAACGAGTGGGTGACAGTTCCTTCCCCATGGTTAGTGATCCTAGTCTTAGTCCATGGGTAAGACTTTGTCTTTCCCGTTGCTCCTTGTATGGGGATTTTTTCTTTAGATATGGGCCCTTCTGCTTGCTGGAGGGTGGAGAAGGTCACCCCAGTATCCACAAGAAATTTTATAGACTTGCCCCCGATTTCTAATGTGACCTTGGGCTCCCGGGGGCTCAACAGAATGGAGCCCTGGCCCCGTCAATTTGCCTCTTCAACCAGAACAGGGGCCGGTTTCATTCCTTAAATCCTCTTTTAGGGCATTCATTTTTCCAATGTCCATTCTCTTTGCAGTAGGAACATTGGTTTGCACCTAGGCCCAACATTTTCCCTTGGTTTCCCTTTCTTTTTTCAATGGTTTCCCATCTACCTTTTTGTTTTTCCTGTTCAACCACTGTGGATACTAAAATTTTGGCTATTTTTTTGGACTGCGTGGTCACGGGGTCATCTCTGTTATTAAAAGTCTTTTGGGCAATCTCTATCAGTTCAGACAGCACTTTACCTTCAAATCCTTCTAATTTCTGTAACTTTTTTCTTATATCTGAGGCCGACTGGGTGACAGATGCTATATTTACAGCTCGCCTATTTTCAGGTGCCTCTGGATCTATAGGGGTGTACAAGCGGTATGCCTCAAGGAGGCGCTCAAGGAAAGCGGCCGGAGATTCGTCCAGCTTTTGTACAGTTTCGCTTACCCGAGATAAGTTGGTCGGCTTCTTGGCTGCCACTTGTATCCCCCAGAGCAGAGTCTGGCAATACTGATCGAGAGCCTCCTTACCTCTATCAGTGTTGGGGTCCCATCCGGGATGGGTGGAGGGGAACACAGCCTCCAATTGGGTTGATTCAGTAGTAGGCTGTCCATCAGGTCCAAGAATCAACTTCCTCGCTTCTCTCCTGGCTCAATCTCATTCTTCAGAGGTGAAGAGGGCCTGGAGGAGCTGTTGGCAGTCATCTCAGGTTGGCTGGTGGTAAAAAAGACAGTCTCCCAGAGGGAGATGAGCCCTTGGGGCTTTTCAGAGAAAGAGGGATTCTGGTTTTTCCAATTATACAGGTCACTGGAGGAAAAGGGGATATAGACCATGAAATGTGGGTGGTCATCCCCCAGGGCAGGGCCAACCTGCTTTAAGGGTAAAATTGGAGCTCCAGAAGAATCTGGTGATTGTGAACCAGAAGAAGGGTGGTAAGCACAGCCACTTCTGGTATGGGGGGAACCGAAGGGCACCTCCCAGCTATTAGAGGGACTGGTTGCCCCTCTTGGCCGTTTCTCCCCTCTGGCTTTAGAGGGGGCAGAGGGGCTGTTGGGTATGGGGGAGGGTCCATCAAGAGCGGATCTCCAGTGGTCTTGTCAATACTGGGATCCCATTAGTTTTTTCTTTTTGAGAGGTTTTTATTAAGAGGGCTGTTTTGGCTCTGGGGGTGGTCTTTCTTTTTGGGACTCCAGGCAAGACCGTAACTACTTGGGTTTTTCTGTTAAAATTTAAATTCAAATTAGTATATAGGGAATTTGGTCAGGGTGGCGTGGATCAGCAAAAATCTTCCTTTGGACTTTATAAGCCTTGGAAATCAACTAAGTGATAATGTCATTTTTGAAAAAGTCTTCTAAGTCCAAGGCAAAAACACAAGAAATCCTTGGATGGGATGATTTACCTTACTCCTAATTTGCAAGTTTGATCTTCACAGTTTTTCTTTACTTTTAAGTTAAAAAATGTGCTCACATTGAAAAAATTCCTGTCTTGACATGTGCCATTAATTGTTACTAAAAATTGCACAATAATGTTTAAAATAGATAGGTCTGTGGTTCCCTCAGGAGGCCACCCAGAACCAAAAGTTGGCCACTCCCGTGAGCAGAATTATTCCAAGTCAAAGGCGCTCACAGGGGCTCCGTAGTCTCCAGCTTTCTGCTGAAATTCCTGGAAATGTTTCAAAAAACACTGAAGCAGAGTACAGACAGATGAACTTGACTGACCCATGGCAATTATGACAAAAACAACACAGAGCATGACAAGACCAACAATTGAGAGGCAGGACAAAACTAAACAAGACACACAAAAGCCTTATCCCTAACTGATTCCTAACCAGAATCCCAGGCAACGTCTTGCTCCAGGACTGGGCCTTGGAAGTAATGCTGCGCCCAGCCTTCCAGAGGTCCCTGCATGGATCCAGTAACAGACCTGTACTCACTAGTGAGATTTCCAGAAATGGATGACTCCACCAGATTTTGTGTAATTTTGGAGGGTCCGTAGAGCCGGCCTGATTCCTGGTCCTTGCCTGGGGCGGAGGAACGTCTCTCTTCCCCTAGGCCGGACCTCAGTTTCGGGGGCGGTCCCCAGGATCTGTGGTCACCAGATGTCCCATTAGGGATGATCTCCCTGGGGCCTCCAAATGTTGTGGGACGCACCGAAAGAGAGACCACATAATTCAAAACTGTAAGCCAATTTGGAGTCTTTATTAGCCAGCTGGCGACTGCCTCAGAAACCTCCAAGAAGGAAGATTCAGAGAGCAGCCCCCAGAGGTTTTCAAGGTGTGCTTATAAAGGCAAAAATTATGTTGTGGTTTTGCAGTTGCTAGCAAGCAAGCATGATCATAGAAGCAGAAGAATGTTGTTAGCTGTTGCCAAAACACATCCCATTCCCTCATTTCCTAACATTGGTTATTGTTTAACTCTTGGGGACCTTCTGCCCCAATGTTGTGGGAATTTTCCCTGCTTGGGCATGATTGATTGCTTCTGCTTGGGCCTGATTGATTACTCCTGGCCCTCCACATTAACAATATATGACACAAAAGCTTATCACTTCCATACAAGGAGCACTAAGAGATTGATAGTGGGTCATAAGCCTTGGAAATCAACTAAGTGATAATGTCATTTTTGAAAAAGTCTTCTAAGTCCAAGGCAAAAACACAAGAAATCCTTGGATGGGATGATTTACCTTACTCCTAATTTGCAAGTTTGATCTTCACAGTTTTTCTTTACTTTTAAGTTAAAAAATGTGCTCACATTGAAAAAATTCCTGTCTTGACATGTGCCATTAATTGTTACTAAAAATTGCACAATAATGTTTTAAATATGCATTAACTAAAACATTTTAAGCATTTAAGATTCTAACAAATTTAATCTTGATGGTAATTGTATATGGTAAAATATTTGCTTGAAGTAATGATTTAAGTATGAAGAATACAAAGGATGTGCTTTTATTAAAAGGAAAATAAAGTAGTTTTGTCTTAGATAAAATAAATGGCTATTAAAAAATGAGGAAAATGTAAAACAAAGCCTAAATAGATATAATAAGTTACCAAAGGTTTGTGGAAATGGAAATTATGGTGAAAGTTAAGAAAAATTTAATGGGTTTATCTATAATATGTTTGAAAACTTTAATATCAAATAATATACTAATGCAAAACTAAAATGCAATTTTCTATCTGTTAAAGTAACAAAGTTTTCTTAGACTGTTAATCTATTTTAGTGACAAGTTCAAAAATTTTTTTTCTAAGTAATCAGTGTAAAAAGCAGAGTCTATGTTTTATCAAAATAACTTTTTGTCTTTATGTTAACTTTATCATGTCCTTGGTGGTGTAAGAAAAATGAATCACCTTATTGTTTGAAAAGGCTAAGTTTTCCCCTTAGCTTTAGTTAAAGTTAGAAACCAAATATTATTTCAAACCTAATAACTTTTTTCTTTTCTTTTTTTATTAATTAAAAAAATTAACTAGCACCACATTTAGAAATCATTCCATTCTACATATGCAATCAGTAATTCTTAATAACATCACATAGATGTATGATCATCATTTCTTAGTACATTTGCATCGATTCACAAAAAGAAATAGCAAAACAACAGAAAAAGAAATAAAATGATAATATAGAGAAAAAATAAAATGAAAAATACAAAAAATATATTTAAAAAACTATAGCTCAGATGCAGCTTCATTCAGTGTTTTAACATAATTACATTACAATTAGGTACTATTGTGCTGTTCATTTTTGAGTTTTTGTATCTAGACCTTTTGCACAGTCTGTATCCCTTCAGCTCCAATAACCCATTATCTTACCCTATTTCTATCTCCTGATGGTCTCTGTTACCAATGACATATTCCAAGTTTATTCTCTAATGTCGGTTCACATCAGTGCGGCCATACAGTATTTGTCCTTTAGTTTTGTTTTTTTTTTTTGTATTTAAGCATTTTTTTATTAATTAAAAAAAATTAACTAACACGGCATTTAGAAATCATTCCATTGTCCTTTAGTTTTTGGCTAGTCTCACTCAGCATAATGTTCTCTAGGTCCATCCATGTTACTACATGCTTCATATGTTTATTCTGTCTTAAAGCTGCATAATATTCCATCGTATATATATACCACAGTTTGTTTAGTCACTCGTCTGTTGATGGACATTTTGGCTGTTTCCATCTCTTTGCAATTGTAAATAACGCTGCTATAAACATTGGTGTGCAAATGTCCGTTTGTGTCTTTGCCCTTAAGTCCTTTCAGTAGATACCTAGCAATGGTATTGCTGGGTCGTATGGCAATTCTATATTCAGCTTTTTGAGGAACTGCCAAACTGCCTTCCACAGTGGTTGCACCATTTGACATTCCCATCAACAGTGGATAAGTGTGCCTCTTTCTCCGCATCCTCTCCAGCACTTGTCATTTTCTGTTTTGTTGATAATGGCCATTCTGGTGTGTGTGAGATGATATCTCATTGTGGTTTTGATTTGCATTTCTCTAATGGCCAGGGACATTGAGCATCTCTTCATGTGCTTTTTGGCCATTTGTATTTCCTCTTCTGAGAGGTGTCTGTTCAGGTCTTTTCCCCATTTTGTAATTGGGTTGGCTGTCTTTTTGTTGTTGAGTTGAACAATCTCTTTATAAATTCTGGATACTAGACCTTTATCTGATATGTCGTTTCCAAATATTGTCTCCCATTGTGTAGGCTGTCTTTCTACTTTCTTTTTATTTATTTATTTACTTATTTATTTTTTATTTTATTTTAAATTTTTTATTAATTAATGGAAAAAAAGAAATTAACCCAACATTTAGAAATCATACCATTCTACATATGCAATCAGTAATTCTTAAAATCATCACTTAGATGCATGATCATCGTTTCTTAGTATATTTGCATCGGTTTAGAAGAACTAGCAACACAACCAAAAAAGATATAGAATGTTAATATAGAGAAAAAAATAAAAGTAATAGTAGTAAAAACAAAACAAAAAACAAAACAAAACAAAAACCTATAGCTCGGATGCAGCTTCATTCAGTGTTTTAACATGATTACTTTACAATTAGGTATTATTGTGCTGTCCGTTTTTGAGTTTTTGTATCTAGTCCTGTTGCACAGTCTGTATTCCATCAGCTCCAATTACCCATTATCTTACCCTGCTTCTAACTCCTGCTGGACTCTGTTACCAATGACATATTCCAAGTTTATTCTTGAATGTCGATTCACATCATTGGGACCATACAGTATTTGTCTTTTAGTTTTTGGCTAGACTCACTCAGCATAATGTTCTCTAGGTCCATCCATGTTATTACATGCTTCATAAGTTTATTCTGTCTTAAAGTTGCATAATATTCCATCGTATGTATATACCACAGTTTGTTTAGCCACTCGTCTGTTGATGGATATTTTGGCTGTTTCCATCTCTTTGCAATTGTAAATAACGCTGCTATAAACATTGGTGTGCAAATGTCCGTTTGAGTTTTTGCCCTTGATTCCTTTGAGTAGATTCCCAGCAATGGTATTGCTGGATCGTATGGCAATTCTATATTCAGCTTTTTGAGGAACCGCCAAACTGCCTTCCACAGTGGTTGCACCATTTGACATTCCCACCAACAGTGGATAAGTGTGCCTCTTTCACCACATCCTCTCCAGCACTTGTCATTTTCTGTTTTGTTGATAATGGCCATTCTGGTGGGTGTGAAATGATATCTCATTGTGGTTTTGATTTGCATTTCTCTAATGGCCAGGGACATTGAGCATCTCTTCATGTGCCTTTTGGCCATTTGTATTTCCTCTTCTGAGAGGTGTCTATTCAAGTATTTTTCCCATTTTGTAATTGGGTTGGCTGTCTTTTTGTTGTTGAGTTGAACAATCTCTTCATAAATTCTGGATACTAGACCTTTATCTGATATGTCATTTCCAAATATTGTCTCCCATTGTGTAGGCTGTCTTTCTACTTTCTTGATGAAGTTCTTTGATGCACAAAAGTGTTTAATTTTGAGGAGTTCCCATTTATTTATTTCCTTCTTCAGTGCTCTTGCTTTAGGTTTAAGGTCCATAAAACTGCCTCCAATTGTAAGATTCATAAGATATCTCCCTACATTTTCCTCTAACTGTTTTATGGTCTTAGACCTAATGTTTAGATCTTTGATCCATTTTGAGTTAACTTTTGTGTAGGGTGTGAGATATGGGTCTTCTTTCATTCTTTTGCATATGGATATTCAGTTCTCTAGGCACCATTTATTGAAGAGACTGTTCTGTCCCAGGTGAGTTGGCTTGACTGCCTTATCAAAGATCAAATGTCCATAGATGAGAGGGTCTATATCTGACCACTCTATTCGATTCCATTGGTTGATATATCTATCTTTATGCCAATACCATGCTGTTTTGACCACTGTGGCTTCATAATATGCCTTAAAGTCCAGCAGCATGAGACCTCCAGCTTCGTTTTTTTTCCTCAAGGTGTTTTTAGCAATTGGGGGCACCCTGCCCTTCCAGATAAATTTGCTTATTGGTTTTTCTATTTCCGAAAAATAAGTTGTTGGGATTTTGATTGGTATTGCATTGAATCTGTAGATCAATTTAGGTAGGATTGACATCTTAACTATATTTAGTCTTCCAATCCATGAACATGGTATGCCCTTCCATCTATTTAGGTCTTCTGTGATTTCTTTCAACAGTTTTTTGTGGTTTTCTTTGTATAGGTCTTTTGTCTCTTTAGTTAAATTTATTCCTAAGTACTTTATTCTTTTAGTTGCAATTGTAAATGGAATTCGTTTCTTGATTTCCCCCTCAGCTTGTTCATTGCTAGTGTATAGAAACACTACAGATTTTTGAATATTGATTTTGTAACCTGCTACTTTGCTGTACTCATTTATTAGCTCTAGTAGTTTTGTTGTGGATTTTTCCGGGTTTTCAACATATAGTATCATATCGTCTGCAAGCAGTGATAGTTTTACTTCTTCCTTTCCAATTTTGATGCCTTGTATTTCTTTTTCTTGTCTAATTGCTCTGGCTAGAACCTCCAACACGATGTTGAATAATGTGGTGATAATGGACATCCTTGTCTTGTTCCTGATCTTAAGGAGAAAGTTTTCAGTTTTTCCCCATTGAGGATGATATTAGCTGTGGGTTTTTCATATATTCGTTCTATCATTTTAAGGAAGTTCCCCTGTATTCCTATCCTTTGAAGCATTTTCAACAGGAAAGGATGTTGAATCTTGTCAAATGCCTTCTCTGCATCAATTGAGATGATCACGTGATTTTTCTGCTTTGATTTGTTGATATGGTGTTTTACATTAATTGATTTTCTTATGTTGAACCATCCTTGCATACCTGGGATGAATCCTACTTGGTCATGATGTATAATTCTTTTAATGTGTTGCTGGATTCGATTTGCTAGAATTTTGTTGAGGATTTTTGCATCTATATTCATTAGAGAGATTGCTCTCTAGTTTTCTTTTTTTGTAATATCTTTGCTTGGTTTTGGTATGAGGGTGATGTTGGCTTCATAGAATGAATTAGGTAGCTTTCCCTACATTTCAATTTTTTTGAAGAGTTTGAGCAGAGTTGGTACTAATTCTTTCTGGAATGTTTGGTAGAATTCACATGTGAAGCTGTCTGGTCCTGGACTTTTCTTTTTGGGAAGCTTTTGAATGACTGATTCAATTTCTTTACTTGTGATTGGTTTGTTGAGGTCATCTATTTATTCTCGAGTCAAAGTTGGTTGTTCATGCCTTTCTAGGAACTTGTCCATTTCATCTACATTGTTGTATTCATTAGCGTAAAGTTGTTCATAGTATCCTGTTATTACCTCCTTTATTTCTGTGGGGTCAGTGGTTATGTCTCCTCTGCCATTTCTGATCTTATTTATTTGCGTCCTCTCTCTTCTTCTTTTCATCAATCTTGCTAAGGCCCTTCAATCTTATTGATTTTCTCATGGAACCAACTGCTGGTCCTATTGATTTTCTCTATTTTCATGTTCTCAATTTCATTTATTTCTGCTCTAATCTTTGTTATTTCTTTCCTTTTGCTAGCTTTGGGGTTAGTTTGCTGTTCTTTCTCCAGTTCTTCCAAGTGGACAGTTAATTCCTGAATTTTTGCCTTTTTTTCTTTTCTGATGGAGGCATTTATATGTTGTGTTTTCATTTTCATTCACCTCGGGATATTTACTAATTTCTCTTGTAATTTCTTCCTTGACCCACTTATTGTTTAAGATTGTGTTGTTGAGCTTCCACGTATTTGTGAATTTTCTGGCACTCCTCCTATTATTGATTTCCAACTTCATTCCTTTATGGTCCGAGAAAGTGTTGTGCATGATTTCAATCTTTTTAAATTTGTTGAGATTTGTTTTGTGACCCAGCATATGGTCTATCTTTGAGAATGATCCATGAGCACTTGAGAAAAAGGTGTATCCTGCTGTTGTGGGGTGTAATGTCCTATAAATGTCTGTTAAGTCTAGCTCATTTATTGTAATATTCAACTTCTCTGTTTCTTTATTGATCCTCTGTCTAGATGTTCTGTCCATTGATGAGAGTGGCGAACTGAAGTCTCCAACTATTATGGTAGATGTGTCTATTTCCCTTTTCAGTGATTGCAGTGTATTCCTCGCATATTTTGGGGCATTCTGATTTGGTGCATAAATATTTATGATTGTTATGTCTTCTTGTTTAGTTGTTCCTTTTATTAGTAGATATTATCCTTCTTTGTTTCTTTTAACTGTTTTACATTTGAAGTCTAATTTGTTGGATATTAGTATAGCTACTCCTTCTCTTTTCTGGTTGTTATTTGCATGAAATATCTTTTCCCAAACTTTCACTTTCAGCCTATGTTTATCTTTGGGTCTAAGATGTGTTTCCTGTAGACAGCATATAGAAGGATCCTGTTCTTTAATCCATGCTGCCAGTCTATATCTTTTGATTGGGGAATTCAGTCCATTAACATTTAGTGTTATTACTGTTTGGGTAATGCTTTCCTCTACCATTTTGCCTTTTGTATTATATATATCATATCTGATTTTCTTTCTTTCTACACTCTTCTCCACACCTCTCTCTTCTGTCTTTTCGTATCTGACTCTAGTGCTCCCTTTAGTATTTCTTGCAAAGCTGGTCTCTTGGAAACAAATTCTCTCAGTGATTTTTGTCTGAAAATATTTTAATTTCTCCCTCATTTTTGAAGAACAATTTTGCTGGATATAGAAGTCTTGGTTGGCAGTTTTTCTCTTTTAGTAATTTAGATATATCATCCCACTGTTTCTATCTTCCATGGTTTCTGCTGAGAAATCTACACATAGTCTTATCAGGTTTCCCTTGTATGTGATGGCTTGTTTTTCTCTTGCTGCTTTCAAGATCCTCTCTTTCTCTTTGACCTCTGAAATTCTAGCTAGTAAGTGTCTTGGAGAACACCTATTTGGGTCTATTCTCTTTGGGGTGTGCTGCACTTCTTGGATCTGTAATTTTAGGTCTTTCATAAGAGTTGGGAAATTTTCAGTGATAATTTCTTCCATTAGTTTTTCTCCTCCTTTTCCCTTCTCTTCTCCTTCTGGGACACCCACAACACATGCATTTGTGCGCTTCATATTATCATTCAATTCCCTGAGCCCCTGCTCAAATTTTTCCATTCTTTTCCCTATAGTTTCTGCTTCTTTTTGGATTTCAGGTGTTCCATTCTCCAGTTCATTAATTCTAGCCTCTGTCTCTTTAAATCTACCAATATAGGTTTCCATTATTTTTTTCATCTCTTCTACTGTGTCTTTCATTCCCATAAGTTCTGTGATTTGTTTTTTCAGACTTTCCATTTCTTCTTTTTGTTGATCCCATGCCTTCTTCATGTCCTCCCTCAACTTATTGATTTGGTTTTTGAAGAGGTTTTCCATTTCTGTTCGTATATTTAGAATTAGTTGCCTCAAATCCTGTATCTCATTTGAGATATTGGTTTGTTCCTTTGACTGGGCCATATCTTCAATTTTCCTCGTGTGATTTGTTATTTTTTGCTGGCATCTGCACATTTAATCAGATTTCCCTGAGTGTGGGACCCAGCAGGTTGAAAGACTTTTCTGTGAAGTCTCTGGGGTCTGTTTTTCTTATCCTGCCCAGTATGTGGTGCTTGTCTGTCTGCGGGTCCCACCAGCAAAAGATGTTGTGGCTCCTTTAACTTTGGAAGACTCTCGCTGCTGTGTGTGTGGTGGAGACAGAGGAAAGGTTGTAGGTTGGTTTTAATGGCTTCAAATTGTGAAGTCCTGGGATCTAAATTCCTTGAGAGAGGGATTCCACCTGAGTTGCATTTCACCCCTCCCGCAGGGAAGGTTCAGGTGGTAGAGAACCCTGAAAGCAGACTGTTTCTGCATTCGGGTCAGTTGCAACCTGTGTAACCCCAGAGCTGAGCCCAGAGACAATGAAGCCTCCATAGAAACAGCCACAGAAGGCTCTGTTTCGCCCCCTTTCCTCTTTTTCAGTTAGCCCAATAGGCGACTTCCGCATTGATCAGTTTCGTCTGAGCTGAGGGCCTATTTTTAGTAGTCAGAAGTTGTTCATTAATTCCACTATTTGTGTTAGGTTGGGCTCAGTCTCTACTACTGTTGGAGACTCTTTCCTTTCCCTCCGAGAAGTCACCTGTGCAGGAGGGTCGCCAGCTGCTGTGGCTTGGGGATCCGCTGTTCTGAGGCTCCCAGCCGGCCCAGCAAGTCACATGTGTGGAAGGGGCTGCGGTCGCCGGCCACCACGGCTTGGGGAACTGCTCTTCCAAGACTCCCAGCTGGCCCGGGAAGCTGCACATGGGGGAGGGGTGCCGGCCGCCACGGCTTGAGGTATTGCCGCTCCAAAGCTCCCAGCCAGCCTGGGAAGCCACGTGTGGGAGGGCCGCCGTGACTTGGGGAACCACCGTTCTGAGGTTCCCAGCCGGCCCAGGAAGCCGTGTGTGTGAAAGGGGCTCCAGTCACTGGCCACCACGGCTTGGGGTACCGCTCCTCCGAGGCTCCCAGCTGGCCCTGGAAGCTGCGCATGGTGGAGGGGCGCAGGCCGCCGTGGCTTGGAGAACCGCCGATCCAAAGTTCCCAGCCAACCCGGGAAGGAGGGAAGGAGGGACTTTGGCCGCCAGCTGCCGCGGCCCGGGGAAGCGTGCACCTCTCGGTGACCTCACCGCAGTGGAGTCTCTTAGCCAGTCCAGCCGGTCCAGAATGGGGTACACTGTGTGTCTGGTCTCTATCATGGCTCCGGGAGCTGTTCTGTACTGTTTCTAGTTCTTTAGTAGTTGTTCTGGAGGAGGAACTAAGACCCGCATGCCTTACTAAGCTGCTATCTTCTCCGGAAGTCCTCCCTAATAACTTTTAACATTATACTTTCTAAAAGCCAAACTCTAAAGGACACTTTTTATTCCAAACAGTTGCACAAAATTTGTTCTTTAACTTTGTAAAAAATGAAGTGCTAAAAATAAAGTTCATTTAATATGTTTGAAGTTTCATAAAAACATTTTAAAAATGCTATAAAATTAAGACATTTTCTAATCTCTTGTCAGCACTTGATGTTTTTACATAATATTGAACAACAGTATTATAATTTATTTAACCCAATCTTCTAAGTTTTGCTTACAAAAATAAAATAACAAAAGAACATCAAAAACACCATGTAACTCAGTAAATCAGTGATTTCCTCTTTAAAAAATAAAAGTTTAAAAGCAGTGCACTAGGGGTTAATGCAAAAAAAAAGACAGGTGAATGTCATTTATTTACTAATTCATGGGCCATGGCCTATGATTAACTATTTAAAATCCTTTCTGAAAACAAAATAATTGGGAAATACATGGAAGGGAATTATGGGAAAAAACATTATGGGAAGAAACAATGGAAAATTGTTCGATGTACTAATGTATCTGTTTTTCACATAGATGCCCACTCAACCTTAAATTCACCTAAATGTAAGCATAATGCTACTGCAAATGCCTTAGCAAAAATTGCTGTAAGCACCATTACTAAAGAAAACTCTGCTCTTGCACAATGTAAGCATTGGCAATCTAAACATTTAGGTGCACAAGCTATGTACAGGTGGGCACGAAAAAAGGGATTAATTTACCTTTTTCTATTATAAATCAAATTAAAAGTCATATGAAATTTGTAAAAAAAAAACTTTACAAACAATACCAAAATAGTAATAGGGAAATTGGTAAGAAGAACACTTCTTGCTCAAATATGGCAAATTGATTCAATAAATATGCACCTGTCTAGACACCTACTCACATTTAACTTTTACTTTGCCTCCAGCTGGTAAGACAGAGGTACATACCTGTAAACATCTACTGCATGCTTTTGTATTCCTGGAAAGGCCTTGTACATTAAAAACAAACAATGGCCCAGCTTATTCTTCCCACACTTTCCAACTATTTTGCAACAACTGGGAAATTATTCATGTCACTGGTATTCCCCATAACCCACAAGGGCAAGCCATTGTTGAATGTACTCATCTAACCATCAAATCTCTCTTGCAAAAACAAAAAGGGAGGAGTATGGACTCCCCAAGATCCTAATATAAGAATATCTCAAGCGTTATACACCTGGATTTTGTAAACCTTAATTCTACAAACACTTCTGCAGTACAAAGACACTACATAAACACGTTTCAAACCCTCCAGTATTGTGGAAAAATCCTCAAAGTAATTGATGGCAAGGTCCATCCCTGCTAATAACATGGGGATGAGGCTGTCCTTCCCAGCAGGACTTGTGTGGATCCCAGCTCAGAACTCAAACTGTGGTATGGCATGGGCAGCACCCAATCCAAACCCAGAACTGAAGAAAATGAATCTCAAGGAGCTGCAGCCATGGACCATGTGACTCCCCCAAACCCAGAAAACATCTGGCCTGACATGGGGGCTGCTAAAAAAGACAATGCAGCAAACTGAGACTGTGTTACAGAATACAAGAGCCACAGCATCAAAATCAGAATCCAGACACTGATGACTTGCCCCTCTACTCCTTTTTCTGTGTCCACAACTATTGTTTCTGCCAATGCCTGACTTTCTCCAAGCAAAAACAAAAAGGAGGGAGATGCAGGAGTGCATGACAGATGGTGGAGAATGTTGTAATAAGGGGTCTGCTTTCTGAAAGGTCAGAATCAGGCCAGGCCAATAACATAGATTATTGAAGGCAGAGTGCATGGCTTGGCAGCAAAGATTGATGTGTGCATGACTAGTGTCAAGAAAATTGGGATGGGTGTTTTCAATAAACTTTGTGCAGAACGTTCCCCAAAACATGTTGGTAATGTTCCCCAAAATAAGAACCGATAAGCTTCTCTGTGTCCATAAGATGCAAACGTAAGATCACAGTTTTGCCTAAGACCATTACTCATGAGAAAGTCGGGTCTTGCCTGTGTGAACAAAAGTTTGCTCTCTTAAGCACTCAAGGCTGTTTAACAAGACAGCAGTCCCCCGTTCACCCATATCCTCTTGTGTTTGAGTATTTCTTTCACTGCGAGTGAGTGTTGTTGGTGTAACCCTCGACAGTTTTCTCCTATTGAATCAGCTGCCTTTTCATCTTTTTGACAAAGTCCTTTGAAACACAGGAGTATTCAATTTTGAGGAGGTCCCATTAATATATTTTTTTCTTTTGTTACTTGTACTTTGGGTGTAAGGTCTAGAAAACTACTGCCTATCACTTTCTCTTGAAGATATTTTCCCGCATTTTCTTCTAGGAGTCTTATGATATTATCTCATATTTAGGTCTGTGATATATTTTGAATTAATTTTGTCTAGGGTGTGAGATAAGGGTTGTATTAGTTAGGGTTCTCTAGAGAAACAGAATCAACAGGGAACGCTTGCAAATATAAAACTTATAAAAGTGTCTCACGTGACCGTGGGAACACAGAGTACAAAATCCGCAGGGCAGGCTGTGAAGCCAAAGATTCCAATGGAGGGCCTGGATGAACTCCACAGGAGAGGCTCAACAGCTGAAGCAGGAAGAAAGCTTGTCTCCCCTGAATCCTCCTTAAAAGGCTTCCAGTGATTAGATTAAGAATCACTCATTGCAGAAAACACTCCTCTTGACTGATTACAAATGGAATCAGTTGTGGATACAGCTGACATGCTCATCATTTAATTCTATGAAATGTCCTCATTGCAACAGACAGGTCAGCACTTGCCCAACCAAACAAACAGGTACCACCACTTGGCCAACTTGACACATGAACCTGACCATGACAGGGGTCCTCCTTCATTCTTTTGGAAATGGATTTTCTGTTTTCTTGTTACCAATTGTTGAAGAGACTATTCTTTCCCAGGTTAGGAGACTTGGGAGCCTTTCCAAATATCAATTGACCATAGATGTGAGCGACTATTTCTGAACTCTCAATTTGATTCAGTTGATCAATATGTCTGTCTTTATGCCAGTGCTATGCTGTTTTGACGACTGAAATTTTGTAATATGCTTTAATGTCAGGAAGCTTGAGACCTCCCACTTCATTCTTCATTTTCAAGATGTGTTTGACTATCTGAGTCCCCTTTTCCTTCCAAATAGTTAATAAAGTTTTCCATTTAAGAAAGGAAAGCTGTTGTAATTTTGATTGGTGTTGCTTTGAATCTGTAGAACTATTTGGGCAGAATTGACATCTTAACATTTAACATTTAGCCATTCATTTTATGATCAGGATGTCTTTCCATTTATTTAGGTTTTTTAACATTTCTTTTAGCAACATTTTGTAGTTTTCTGGGTACAGATTTTTCACATCCTTGGTTAAATTTATCCCTATATATTTGATATTTTTAGTTGCTATTGAGAATGGATTTTTTTCTTGATTGTCTCCTTGGATAACTCACTACTAGTGTGTGAAAATATTACTGATTTTTGCTTGTTGATCTTATATCCCACTGATTTGATGAACTCATTTATTAGCTCTACTAGCTTTTCCACGGTTTTTACAGGGCTTTCTAAATATAAGATAGTGTCATGTAAGTAGTGAGAGTTTTACAAATTCCTTTCTGATTTGAATGTCATTTATTTGTTTTTCTTTCCTTATTGCTCTACTGGAACTTCTAGCACAATGTTGAATAACAGTGGTGAAAGTGGGCATCCTTGTCTTGTTCCAGTTTGTAGAGGAAAAGCTACAGTCTATCACCATTGAATACATTGTTAATTGTGGGTTTTTCATATATATGAAATATATAGAAGGAAGTTTCCTTCTAGTCCTATCTTTTGCAATATTTTAATCAGGAAAGGATGCTCGATTTTGTCACAGGCCTATTCTCCATTAATCAAGATGATTATGTGGATTTCCCTTTTGATTTGCTAATGTGCTGTATTACATTAATTGATTATCTAGTGTTGAACCTCTCTTGAATACCTAGGGTAAAACCCACTTGGTCATGGTGTATAATTCTTTTAGCGTATGGTTGGATTTGATTTCCAATTATTTTCTGAGGCTGCTTGCAACTATATTCATCAGAGATATTGGTCTGTATTTTTCCTTCCTTGTAGTGTATTTATCAAGCTTTGGTATTAGGGTGATGCTGGCTTTATAAAATGAGTTACATAGTGTTCCCTCAATTTCAACTTTTTGCAAGAGTTTGAGCAGTATTTGTATTATTTCTTCTTGCAATGCTTGGTAGAATTCCCCTGTGAAGCCATCTGGTCTTGGATTTTTCCTTGCTGGGAAGTTCTTTTTTATTTTTTGTATGCTGTATGGTGGGGGTCACATTTCATTCTTTTTCCATGTGAGTATCCCTTATTGCAGTATCGCTTCTTGAATTTTTGTTTGGTTGTTCCTTTTTTTCGTTTGTTTGTTTTGCTTCTTTGTTTGGGAAGTACATGGGCTGGGAATCACCCATGGTCTCCCACATGGCAGGTGAGAATTCTATGACTGAACTACCCTTACACCCCTGTTGGAAAGTTTTTGATGACTGCTTCAATCTCTTTGCTTGTGATTGGTTTGTTGAGGCCTTCTGTTTCTTCTCAGGTCAGCATAAGTTGTTCATGTGTTTCTAACAAATTGTCAATTTCATCTAAGTTGTCTAGTTTGTTAGCATAAAGTTGTTCATAGCATCCTCATAAACTTTTTTATTTCTTTAGGGTCCATAGTAATTACTTCTTTCTCATTTCAGATTTTATTTGCATCTTCCCTCTTTTTCTCTTTGTCAGTCTAGCTAAGGGTTTGTCAACGTTATTGATGCTCCCAAAAAGCTAACTTTTGGGTTCATTAATTATTTCTATTTATTGTTCTCTTTCATTTATTTCAGCTCTAATCTTTATTACTTCCTTATCTCTTCTCACTTTTACTTTAGCTTGTTCTCCTTTTTCTAGTTCCTCCAGTTTTATGTTAAGTCTCTGATTCAAAATCTTTCTTCTTTAAATGTAGTAATTTAGAACTATAAATTTCTCTCTTAGCACTGCTTTTGCTGCATCCCCTAAGTTTCAATATATTGCATTTTCATTTTCCTCAAGATATTTCATAATTTCTCTTCTAATTTCCTCTTTAAGCCATTGTTTGTTTAAGTGTATGCTGTTTATTTTCCACATATTTGTGAATTTTCCATTTTTCAAGTGTGTTTTATTTCTAATTTCATTCAGTTGTGGTTAGAGAATATATATTGTATTATTGCAATATTTTAAAATTTATTGAGACTTGTTTTGTGATGCAACAAATGGTCTATCCTGGAGAATGATCCATGTGCACTCAAGAAGAATGGGTAACCTGTTTTCTTTTTTTTCTTTTTTGGATTAAGGCTTCTATATATGTGTCTAAGGTCTAGTTTGTTTAGCAGATTTTTCAAGTCCTGCACTTCCCTATTGATATTCTGACTTGATATTCTAAGCATTATTGGGAGTGACATGTTAAAATATCTTACTATTAATGCAGAGTTGTCAGTGTTTCTCTTCAAGTCTGTCAATTTTTACTTCATAAATTTTAGGCTTTTCTGATAGGTGCATATATATACATATATATATATATATATATATATATATATATAATTGTTACATCTTGTTGAAGATGTAACAATGTCCCTCATAACTGTTTTTGATTTTAAGTCTATTTTCTTCAATATTATTATAGCCACCCTAGCTCTCTTTTGGGTACTGTTTAGGAGTTATATATTTCTTGCATCATTTTGCCCTCAGATTAAGTTTAATCTCTTGTTGACAGCATGTTGCTTTTTGCCCATTGTGTCAGTTATCTCCCATTTTTAAAGAAAATAAATTTATTTTGCATTAATTTCAAACTTTCAAGGCAATTGCAAAAACAATGCAAACCACATACAGAGAAATCCAACATAACCGCCCCCCCCACCAGATATCCAGACCCACCAATTTTACCATTTCACCACAATGGCCATATAATTCTATCTATGTATTTATCTATGTATCTATCTATCTCCATCTTTCTTTTTTTTTGGTGTCTACTTTTTAAAATTTATTTTATTAATTTAAAAAATATTACAAGAAAGAGACGTAAACATTCTTAAGATATGCTCATTCCGTTCTACATATATAATCAGTAATTCACAATATCTTCACATAGTTGCATATTCATCATCATGATCATTTCTTGGAACATTTGCATCAATTAAGAAAAGGAAATAACAAGACAACAGAAAAATAAAATGAAAACAGAGAAAAAAATTATACATACCATACCCTTTACCCCTCCCTTTCATTAATCACTAGCATTTCAAACTAAATTTATTTTAACATTTGTTCCCTCTATTATTCATCTTTATTACATATGTTCTACTCATGTGTTGACAAGGTAGATAAAAGGAGCATCACACACAAGATTTTCACAATCACACAGTCACACTGTGAAAGCTATATCATTATTCAATCATCATCTAGAAACATGGCTACAGGAACACAACTCCACATTTTCAGGCGGTTCCCTCCAGCCTCTCCATTTCCTCTTGGATAACAAGGTGATATCTACTTAATGCGTTAGAATAACCTCCAAGATAACCTCTCGACTCTGTTTGGGATCTCTCAGCTGTTGGCACTTTGTCTCATCTCACTATTCCCCATTTTGGTCGAAAAGGTTTTTTCAATCCCTTGATGCTGGGTCTCAGCTCATTCTAGAGCTTTTCTCAATCCCTTGATGCTGAGTCTCAGCTTATTCTAGGATCTCTGTCCCATGTTGCCAGGAAGGTCCACACCCTTGGGAGTCATGTCCCACTTAGACAGGGGTAGGGTGGTGAGTTTGCTTGTTGTGTTGGCTGGAGAGAGAGGCCACACCTGAGCAACAAAAGAGGTTCTCTTGAGGGTGACTCTTAGACCTAATTTTAAGTATGCTTGACCTATCCTTTGTGGGGTTAAATTTCATATGAACAAATCCCAAGACTGGGGGCTCTATAGCTTTGGTTGTCCACACTGCTTGTGAAAATATCAAGAATTCAACTTGGGGAGGTTGAATTTTCTCCCATTCTCACCATTCCCTGAAGGGGACTTTGCAAATACTTTTCCACTCACTGATCACACCACTCTGGGATTCATTGGGGCATCACTCTGTACAAACCAACATAATCTCATGTCCCACCCAAGGTTCCATGTATTTATGTTGTTCAACCAACTATCTACATAAATTATATTAGGAGATGCACTAGTCAAAATATAAATTTTGTACCAAATAAATATTTTTGCTTTAGTCTCACACATAAGTTGAAAATTTAAAATATTAATTACCATCTATTTTCAGCACCCTGTTGTAATGACATTCTTTGTTCTTCCTCATGCAAAAACATTTTTTAAATTTGTACATTTAGTCACTATCATTTTTTAAAATGTTTTTATTAATTAAAAAAATTAACAAACAAAACATAAAGATATCATCCCATTCTACATATACAATCAGTAATTCTTAATATTATCACATATTTGCATATTCATCATTCCCTAGAACATTTGCATCGATTTAGAAAAAGAAATAAAAAGACAACAGAAAAAGAAATAAAACTATAATAGAGAAAAAAAGATTATACATAACATACCCCTTACCCCCCGCTTTCATTTACCACTAGCATTTCAAACTAAATTTATTTTAACATTTGTTCCCCCCTATTATTTCCTTTTATTCCATATGTTCTACTCTTCTGTTGATATAGTAGCTAAAAGGAGCATCAGACACAAGGTTTTCACACTCACAGAGTCTCATTGTGAAAGCTATATCATTGTTCAATCATCATCAAGAAACATGGTTACTGGAACACAGCTCTACATTTTCAGGCGGTTCCCTCCAGCCTCTCCACTACATCTTGAAGAACAAGGTGATATCTACTTAATGCATAAGAATAATCTCCAGGATAACCTCTCAACTCTGTTTGGAATCTCTCAACCACTGACACTTTGTCTAATTTCACTCTTCCCCCTTTGGTCAAGAAAGTTCTCTCAATCCCTTGATGTTAATTCTCAGCTCATTCTAGAGTTTTTCTCAGTCCCTTGATGCTGAGTCTCAGCTGATTCCAGGATTTCTGTCCCACGTGGCCAGGAAGGTCCACACCCCTGGGAGTCATGTCCCACGTAGAGAGGGGGAGGGTGGTGAGACTGCTCGTCATGTTGGCTGGAGAGAGAGGTCACATCTGAGCAACAAAAGAGGATCTCTTGGAGGTGACTCTTAGGCCTAAATTTTAAGTAGACTTGACCTATTCTTTGTGGGGTTAAGTTTCATATGAACAAACCCCAAGACTGGGGGCTCAGCCTATAGCTTTGGTTGACCACACTGCTTGTGAGAATATCAAGAATTCAACTTGGGGAAGTTGAATTTCTCCCTGCTCTCACCGTTCCCTGAAGGGGGCTTGCAAATACTTTTTCCATTCACTGATCAAATCACTCTGGGATTCATCAGGGCATCACTCTGGACAAACCAACAAAATCTCATGTCCTACCTGAGATTCCAAGTACTTATGACATTCAATCAAACTATCTACATGAGTTATATTAGGAAATGCTTTAGTCAAAATATAAATTTTGTAACAAATAAACATTTTTTTCTTTAGTCTCACACATAAGGTGACATTTTAAAGTATTAATTATCATCTGTTTTCAGCACCCTGTAATAATGACATTCCTTTGTTCCTCCTCATGCAAAAACATTTTTTAAAATTTTACATTGTACATTTCACTATTATTATACACTCTAGGCATTCCTAGATTATACCATCTCAATCTTTACCATCTACCTTTCTTTCTGATTTCATTTATGTCCCCAGTCCTCCTCCTTCTATCATTCTCACATGCAGCTTCATTCAGTGTTTTAACATAATTGTATTACAGTTAGGTAGTATTGTGCTGTCCATTTCTGAGTTTTATATTTAGTCCTGTTGCACAATTTGTACCCCATCAGCTCCAATTACCCAATATCTTACCCTATTTCTACCTGCTTATGGTCTCTGTTACCAATGAAACATTCCAAATTCATTCACTAATGTCAGTTCATATCAGTGAGACCATTGAGTATTTGTCCTTTTGTTCTTGGCTAATCTCACTCAGCATAATGTCCTTAAGGTTCATCCATGTTGTTACATACTTCATAACTTTATTCTGTCTTACAGCTGCATAATATTCCATCATATGTATATGCCACAGTTTGTTTAGCCACACGTCTGTTGATGGACATTTTGGCTGTTTCCATCTCTTGGTAATTGTAAATAAGTATGCTATAAACATTGGTGTGAAAATGTCCGTTCATGTACTTGCCCTCATGTCCTTTGAGTAGAGAAAGCATATAGATGGGTCCTGTTTTTTAATCCATTCTGCCAGTCTATGTCTTTTGATTGGGGAATTTAATCCATTGACATTTAGTGTTATTACTGCATGGGTAGTACTTTCTTCTACCATTTTGCCTTTTGGATTTTATATGTCATATCTAATTTTCCTTCTTTTTACCTTTACTCATAGTCTTCCTTTCTATATTCTTCTCCACATCTCTCTCTCCTGCCTTTTCATATTTGCCTCTATTGCTCCCTTTAATATTTCTTGCAGAGCTGGTCTCTTGGTCACAAGTTCTCTCAGTGATTTTTTGTCTGAAAATGTTTTAATTTCTCCCTCATTTTTGAAGGACAATTTTGCTGGATATAGAATTCTTGGTTGGCAGTTTTTCTTTTTTAATAATTTGAATATATCATTCCACTGTCTTCTTGCATCCATGGTTTCTGCTGAGAAACCTATGCATAGTCTTATTGGGCTTCCCTTGTATGTGATGGATTGCTTTTCTCTTGCTGCTTTCAAGATTCTCTCTTTCTCTTTGACCTCTGACATTCTGATTAGTAAATGTTTTGGACTACATCTATTTGGATTTATTCTCTTTGGGGTGTGCTGCACTTCTTGGATCTGCAATTTTAAGTCTTTCATAAGAGTTGGGAAATTTTCAGTGATAATTTCCTCCATTAGTTTTTCTCCTCCTTTTCCCTTCTCTTCTCCTTCTGGGACACCCACAACACGTATATTCATGCACTTCATATTGTCATTCAATTCCCTGAATTCCTGCTCAGATTTTTCCATTTTTCCCTATGTTTTCTTTTTCTTGTCAGATTTCAAATGTTCCGTCCTCCAGTTCACTAATCCTATGTTCTGCCTCTCAAAATCTACCATTGTAGGCTTCCATTGTTTTTTTTTCATCTGTTCTACTTTGCCTTTCATTCCCATAAGTTCTGTGATTTGTTTTTCAGACTTTTGATTTCTTCTTTTTTTTCATTCCTTGCATTCTTCATATCCTCCCTCAATTCATTGATTTGGTTTTGATGAGGTTTTCCATGTCTGTTCATATATTCTGAATTAATTGTTTCAGCTCCCATATCTCATTTGAATTGTTGGTTTGTTCCTTTGAGTGGGCCATATCTTTCAATTATCCTAGTGTGATTTGTTATTTTTTGCTGGTGTCTAGGAGTTTAATTACCTTAATTAGTTTATTCTGGAGATTGCTTTCACTTCTTTTACCTAGCGGTTTTCTTGCTGGATGAATTTGTTGTCTATCTGTTCTTTGACATTCAGTTCAGCTTTATCTGGGCCTCTAGCTTAGGTTTTGTTTAACACAGGAGAATTTTTCAGTTCTTGTTTTCTTGTTTCTTACCCTGCTTGTATGGTGCCTTTTCCCCCCACCCTTAGGAGGGTCTATGTAAGTGTTATAGACCCCAGTCAGATTTTTCCAGACCAAACTGGCCTCCTATCAGGAGGAATGAGTCACTTGTGTCAGTTTTCCCTGAGGGTGAGACCCAGCAGGTTGAAAGACTTTCCTGTGAAGTCTCTGGACTCTGTTTTTCTTATCTTGCCCAGTATGTGGTGCTTGTCTGCCTGCAGTTACCACCAGCATAAGATGATATGGTACCTTTAACTTTGGCAGACTTTCCCTGCTGGGGACATGGTGGAGACAGAGAAGAGGTTGCAGGCTGGTTTTAATGGCTTCAAACTACCAAGCCCTGTTTTCTGAATTCCTCGAGGGAGGGATCCCACCTGAGTTGGGCTTCACCCCTCCCTTGGTGAAGCCACAGGCTCCAGACAAGCCCTCAAATGAGCTTGTTTCTGCCTATGCCTGGGGCATTTGCAGCCTGAGAAGCCCTGCCACTGTATCCAAAGGCAGTCAAGGCTTTGTAGAAACACAGCCACAAAAACCTCTGTTTCCTTTTTTTTTCTTTTTCCATCAGCCCTGCCCCCTTGGCACCGGGGCAAAAATGAGCGACCTCTGCTTTGACCAGGTTCACCTGAGCTGGGGGCCTATATTTAGTAGTCAGAATTTGTTAATTAATTCCACAATTGGTGTTTTGCTGAGCTCAGCCCCTGCTGCTGGTAAAGTCTCTTTCCTTTCCCCAATGGGAAGCAGCCTGTGGGGGAGGGGTGCTGGCTGCCACAGCTTGGGCACTCACGGTTCTGGGGGGTTTCGCAGCTGGTCTAGCTGGTACGCTGTGTGTCCAGTCACTGATGTGGCCCCAGGAGCTGTTCTGTATTGTTTCTGGTTATTTAGTAGTTGTTCTGGAGGATGAACTAAAATGCACACAATGCTAAGCCACCATCTTGGCCTGGAAGTTAGAGTGGTGCCCTATCTCCCTCTTTCTATTTAATTATTTTCCAAACCTTGGGGAGTAGGTGTATATGTCTTGCCTGTGGAACACTTAGTATTTCCACGTACATTTCCTAAGAACAAGGATATTCACTTATGTAACATCTCTTGTTTTTGTAACCATCTTTTTTAACATTTAAAATCTATTTTTTTTCCTGAGCAATCCCCAGAATCTGGTCCTGATCTCCTTCACCCCTCATCCCCCATTTTTAAAAAATGTATTTTTATTGAGATATCTTCATGTACCATACAGTCCATCCAAAGTATACAATCAGTGCTTCACAATATTATCACATAGTTGTGTATTTATCACCATGATCATTTTTAGAACATTTGCATCACTAGAAAAAAAGAATTAAAAGAAAAAAATTAAAGAAAACTCATGTATCCCATACCCCCTAGCCTCCCTCTCATTGACCACTAATATTATAATCTATCCGATTTTTTAACCCCTTATCCCTCTCATTTTTTTACTCATCTTTCCCTACGCTGGAGAAAGGGAGCCTCAGACACACCACTTTCACAATCACATGGTCACATTGTAAAAGATATATAGTTATACAATCTTCTTCAAGAATCAAGTCTACTGTAATACAGTTCAACAGTTTCAGGTACTTCCCTCCAGCCACTCCAATGTAGCCTAAGCTAAGAAAGGATATCTATATGATGTATAAGAGTATCTTCCAAGATAACCTCCCAACTCTGTTTGAAATCTCTCAGCCACTGAAACTTTATTTTGTCTCATATATCTCTCTTCTCCTTTTTTGTCAAGATGGCTTTTTTTGGCATTTCAGTAATTTTATTGAAAGGTACATCCTTTAGTATCACACATAATAATAGTTTGCTTGGTTACCTCTATCAACTCAAAATTAACACTGATGAATTCAAAATATTGAAATGTGTCAGCCATTTGGGAAAACTGAAAAGTTATCCACAAATATAGTATACAACATTAGTTATAACTTTGTAGGTACTTACTATAGTTATTTGGTTTATTTTTCAGTGTATATTTATCCACAACATGAAGTTCCATAGGGGCAAGCCCCAAGATTGAGCCCTCAGTCTATTGAATTAGTTGTCACCACTGCTTTTAAGAATATCAGGAATTCCCAAGATGGAGAAGATAAATATTTCCTCCTTTCTCCCCAGACCCCTAAGGGGACTTTGCAAATACTTTCTTTATTCTCTGCCCAAATTACTCTGAGGTAAATTGGGGCATCACACTAACCTGGACAAAGCAACAAGATCTCACTCCCTATTCGAGATTCCATGTAATTATGGTATTCAAACAAACTGACCATACAAGTTAAATTACATAATGTGCTACCCAAAATACAAATTTTGCAGCAAATAAACCATCTTTTCCTTTGGTCTCACACAGAAGTTAAATTTTTAAAATAGGGACCATATCTTCCTTTACCCTGTGTTCTGATTTACCTTAGTACTTTCCTGATCATCTTCATTCATATCCCTAGTCGAAGTCTGATCCTTTTTTCAACTTTTGAAATAGTTGCCATATGAGGTAATGCTGTCTTTCATAGCTCCAGAGATCTGACTCAGAGTCTCAGATGTCACACAATACCCAAAGTTCCAGAGAATGACCACATTATGCACAAATATTTCAGCATCTGAGAATTTCAAAATCTGTCTTTTGATTGGAAAGTTTAATCTATTTGGATTCAAAGTCACTACTGATAATGTATGGCTTTCTTCTGTGATTTTGCTATTTAACCTTTGGAAGTTGTATGCTTTTTTGCCCTTCAATTCTTCTGTTAATGCTTACTTTTATATTTATTTGAGGTTTTTGTTGTACTATATTGAGTGTCTTCTCTTTTATTCTGGATATAGTTTTCATATATTCTCCTTGTGATTACCATGAATTTCAAATTTTTCATTTAAAATATGTAGCAATTATATTAGGCCTGATACCAGTTTGACTTCTATAGCATACACTCCATCTACATGCCTTCTTTTTTATTTTTACCACTTATATCTTTGTACATTGTTCAAATTTATCATTACTATTTATGCACTTTTCTTTTTTTGTGTGCTGTATGGCGAGGGTCATTTTCATTCTTTTCCCATGTGAGTATCCCCTTACTGCAGTATCACTTGCTGTTGTTGTTTTTTTGTTTTGTTTTGTTTTGTTTTTGCTTGCTTGCTTGTTTGTTTATTTGGGAAGTGTATGGGCCAAGAATCGAACCCAGATCTCCCACAAGGCTGGTGAGAATTCTATCACTGAACTACCCTTGGACACTGTTTTAGCTAGGGTTCTCTAGAGAACATAATCAGCAGGAGATATCCTGCTGTAAATGTCCCGCATAACTGAGGGAATGTAGAATCCAAGGTCTGTTGGGCAGGCTTCAAGCTGGTAACATCAATGAAGATCTTCAGTGAACTCTCAGGAGAAGCTGGCTGGACAACCATGGGAATGTAAAGGTCTAAAGTCTCTAGGGCAGGCTGCAAGCAGGTTACTCTGATGAAGTTCCTCAAGAAACTCTCAGGAGAGGTTGTCTGGACAACCGTGGGAATGGAACAGTCCAAATTCTGGCTGTGAAGCTGGTGGCTCTGATGAAAAGTCTGGATGAACTCCACAGGAGAGGCTTGCAGGTTGAAGCAAGAAGACTGACTCTTCTGAATCCTCCTTAAAAATCTTCTGGTGAGTAGATTAAGCATCACTCATTGCAGAAGGCACTCCCCTCAGCTGATTACAAATGCAATCAGCTAAGGATCCAGCCAACATAAGCATGATTTAAGTCCATAAAATGTCCTCATAGCAACAGACAGGTCAGGGCTTGCCCAACCAGATGACTGGGCACCACCACCAGGCCAAATTGACACATAAACCTGACCATCACAGTCCACCCCTTGTCAATTTGGCAGCTATACACATCACCCTAAACCATACTTAATCTCTAAATAAAAAACAATAACAGACACATTTTTTCCTCACCTAACAATACTCAACTGTGGTGCATACAACCAGAAATGCATTAACTCTCCCCAGAAGAGGGTGCAAGTCCTTGGGTAACGGTCAGTCTTAAACTGTGTATCTTACAACTTAAATACTATAACATGAACAAAACAGCATTACAATCCTCATTTCTGTAACTGATCACGTGGTCATAGTTCATATTTATCACTACCTTGTTCCACTACCTATTCCATGTTCTCTTTACCCTCAACAAGCACTTCAGCTGGCCGTGGTTCTTTGCCTGGTGTGGTGACCCAAACCTTCATTTCTGAATTTTCAGAGCCATTGGTAATCCTTTCTGGATTGGGTCTTGCAGTTTTCCATTGATTTTAATCACAGGGCATGGTAGTACTAACAAACACCCTAAGGGATCTCCTATATTACGGGAAAAATCTTTTTTACGTCCATTGTGTAGTTGCAGTCCTATTCCCCCTGATAGTCAGGGTCAATCACCCCAGCCAGTAAAGTAATCCCCTTCTTAGCTTGTTGATCCAGGGGCATGAGTAGACCAAAGTGACCAGGTGGTGGTCTTAGATTTCAGCTCAGTGGAATCATTGCTGTTTCTCTTGGTGAAAGCACTCCCTCTTCTGGAACTAAAACCTGTAGACCAGCAGAAATTAAGGTCACAGGGACAGGAAGCAAAAATTTTCCTAGTAGATTGCTAAGGGTAATAGTGAGTGGTGTCACTCCCATTTCAACCCCTTGGTTCCTGGGCCCATGAATCCTGGTTAAGGGAGAAACAGCACCATAGAGTGGATGCTTATTCAGAGCATGCACAGCCTCCTACAGAACATTTCTACAGCCCTGCAGTGTATTGCCACCTAGTTCACACTGTAATTAAATTTTCAAAAGGCCATTCCACCGTTCTATCAATCCAACTGCCTCTGGATGATGGGGAACATGGTAAGACCAGATAATTCCATGATCATGTGCCCATTTCCACACTTCATTTGCTGTGAAGTGGGTTCCTTGATCAGAAGCAATGCTGCATGGAATACCATTGTGATGGATAAGGCATTCTGTAAGCCCACGGATGGTAGTTTTGGCAGAAGCATTGCATGCAGGGAAGGCAAACTCATATCCAGAGTATGTTTCTATTCTAGTTAGAACAAATCACTCCCCCTTCTATCATGGGAGTGGTCCAATGTAATAACCTGCCACCATGTAGCTGTCTGATCACCACGGGGAATGCTGCCACTTTGGGGCTGAGTGTGGGTCTCTGCTGCTGGCAGATTGGCATTCAGCAGTGACTGTAGCCAGATCAGCATTGGTGAGTGGAAGTCCGTGTTGTTGAACTCATGCATAAGCTCCATCCCTACCACCATGACCACTTTGTTCATGAGCCTGTTGGGCAATGACAGGAGTTGCTGGGGAAAGAGACTGACTGGTATCCACAGAACAGGTCATCTTATTCACTTGATTATTAAAACACTCTTCTGTTGAAGTCACCCTCTTGTGCACATTCACATAAGACATAAATATTTTCGTATTTTTAGCCCACACAGAAATGTCTATCCACTTACCTCTTCCCCAGACCTCTTTGTCACCAATTTTCCGATCATACTCATACATAGTCCCTGACTATCCAACTAAACTATTTGCAACAGCACATGAGTCAGTATACAAATGCACTTCTGGCCAGTTCTCTTTCCAAGAAAAATGAACAACCAGGTGCACTGCTTCAAGTTCTGCTTGCTGAGATGATTTTTCCTCACCACTGTCCTTCAGGGACACCCCAGAAAAGGGTTGGAGTGTAGCAGCTGTCCACTTTCGGGTGGTACCTGCATATCGTGCTGAATCATCTGTAAACCAGGCCCGAGTTTTCTCTTCCTCAGTCAATTCATTGTAAGTAACTCCCCAAGGGGCCATAGCTCTTGTCTGGGGAAGAAGGTAATGTGGCAGGATTGTAGACCATGGGCATTTGAGCCATTTCCTCACGTAACTTACTTACACCTTCAGGACCTAGTCTGGCCCTATCTCATATATTCCAGTTCCATTTTATGATGGAGTGCTGCTGTGCACACCCAACTTTATGGCTTGGTGGATCAGACAACATCCAGCTCATGATAGGCAACTCGGGACTCATGGTAACATGGAGGCCCATGGCTAAGCATTCAGTCTCTACTAAGGCCCAGTAGCAGGCCAAAAGCTGTTTCTCAAAACAAAAGTAAGGATCTGCAGTGGCTTTGCTCCAAAATCCTAAGGGTCTCCACTGTGATTCTCCTATAGCTGCCTGCCAGGCTCCAGACAGCATCTCTATTTGCCACTGACACTTCCAGAACCATTGGATTTGCTGGATCATACAGTTCACGTGGCAGAGCAGTTTGTACAGCAGCCTGGACCTGTCACAGAACCTCCTCTTTTTCAGGTCCCCACTCAAAATTACCTTCTTTTCTGGTCACTTGATAAATGGGCCAGAGTAACACACCCAAATAAGGAATATGTTTTCACCAAAATCCAAAGAGATCAACTAGGTGTTGTGCTGATTTTCTTCATCATAGGAGGGACCAGATGTAGCAACTTATCCTTCACCTGAGAAGGGATATATTGACATGCCTCACACCACTGGACACCTAGAAATTTCAATGAGGTGGTAGGCCCTTCTATTTTTGTTACATTTATCTCTCATCTGACACACAAATGCCTTACTGATAACCCTAGAGTAGTTGCTACTTCTTGCTCACTAGGTCCAATCAACGTGATATCATCAGTATAGTGGACCAGTTTGATGTCTTGTGGGAGGAGAAATGATCAAGGTCCCTGCAGACAATATTATGACAGGGCTGGAGAGTTGATATACCCCTGGGGTAGGACAGTGAAAGTATATTGCTTAACTTGCCAGCTGAAAGCAAACTCTGGTGGTCCTTACTAATAGCTATAGAGAAAAAAGCATTTGCCAGATCAATAACTGCTTATCAGGTACCAGAGGATGCATTGATTTGCTCAAGCAATGATACCACATCTGGAACAGCAGCAGCTTCAATTGGAGTTACCACCTTGTTGAGATTATGATAACCCACTGTTATCCTCCAAGACCCATCCGTTTTCTCCAGGGGCCAAATAGGAGAGTTGAATGGTATTAAGAGTGGCAGAAATCTCTGCAATCCCTCCAAGAATCCAGTATTGCTTCTGATTTACTATTTTGCTAGGTAGGGGCAGCTCTAGTCGCTTCCACCAGGTCTTTCCTACCATAATAACCCTCACTCCATGAGTCAGATAACCAATGCGGGGATTCTGCCAGTTGCTCAGTATACCTATTTCAATTATGCATTCTGGAACTGGGGAAATAACTATAGAATGGGTCCAGCGGCCCATCGTACCCACTGCGAGATGGACCTGTGCTAAAACTCCATCAATCACCTGACCTCCATAAGCCCCCACTCTGACTGGTGGAAAAGAGTGACGTTTTAGGTCCCCTGGAATTGATGCCACTTCTGAACCAGCGTCAAATAATCCCCAAAATATCTGAGTTTTTCCTTTTCTCCAATGCACAGTTACCCTGGTAAAAAGCCATTGGTCTCCTTGGGGAAGGCTTGGAGGAAAATTAATAGTATAAATTTGTGGCAGTGTAACAGGGTCCTTCCACAAAGGGACCAGTCCTCCCCCTCATTCAAGGGGCTCTGGGTCTGTAAACTGTCTCAAATCTGGGAATTGATTAAGGGTCAATGACTCTGTGTGATTCAAATTACACTTCTGTTCACTTGAGCTAGAACTATTTTGCTTATACAGTTCAATTAAGAATTTAGTAGACTACTCATCTGTTGTACTTCTAGGTGCCCCAT
Organism: Tamandua tetradactyla; assembly: GCF_023851605.1. NCBI lineage: Eukaryota > Metazoa > Chordata > Mammalia > Pilosa > Myrmecophagidae > Tamandua > Tamandua tetradactyla. The sequence goes on along the minus strand of NC_135353.1, from coordinate 107,258,713 downwards.
GATCTATTAGCCAATGCCATAAGTCTCTGCAAATCAGAGTATTTGACTCACGCTTTGAGTCTGCTGTCCATTATGATAGCCACATCCACCTTGTCTTTGGTGATTAAGTGCTACCAGCTGGCTTCTGCCAACTCAAGATCTGATCATCCCCATTGTGTTTAAGGGTTCCATCTCAGTGACAGCAGTTCCCACAGTAATATCTGACCTACAGAAAAGGGCGACTACAGAGCTCTTTAGGGATGATGGTGCTAGTCTCACAAATTTATTTCTCACAGTTCTGTTAAAAGGTGCATCCTCTAGACATTCATGGGTTGTATGAGCAGGCTTTCCATGACAAATCTACTGTAACATTCCAATCTCTCTAAGCCATTGGATTCCCTCCTCTACATTATACCAGGGCAGCTCTGGCATCTCAAATTCAGATAATGTCAGTCACCTTTTGATCCATGTTTCAGACAACCATGCAAACAAACTCGTAATGCCTTTTCTAACCCCTCAAGCTATAACATTGAATGCAGAATCTCTTCTCAGTGGGTCCATATCAATAAATTCACCCTAATCCAGCTTTATTTTCCTCCCACCATTAACCCACACCCTTAAAAACCATTTCCACACACATTCCCCTGATTTCTGTCTATATAAATTGAAAGCTCATACAGTTCTTTTAAAGTATAATGTCCCTCCACATGGATGATGACACTTTGTATCTCACTTTTTGAGGCCTGTTGGGACTTTAGTCTAGTTATAGGTCTGGAAGAAATGGGGGGTGTTGGAGGTGGATCATGAAAAGTATCTTCCAGACAAATTGCTTCAGGGCATTCATTTGCAATTTCATTTGTTGAAGCATGATTAATCATTCTAGGTTTAATTTCTTCAGGTGGAAGTTGGGTGAACAACTCTTTGGGGCATGCTGGATGTGGGGCAGCTGTGTCCTTAGGGCAGACTATTACAGGGTTATCTAGAAAAGAGTCAGCACCACCTAGGGTTTCAAACTCTCCACTCACATCATTATCAATCCATATATCACCATCCCATTTTTTCAAGGTCCCACTCTTTTCCAATCAATGCCTTCATTTTAATGGTAGACACTATGCAAGATTGAGATTTCAGTTTACATTGTAAAGTTGCTACTCTAACAATAAGATTCTGAGTCTGATTTTCAGAGATCTTAAGTCTGTGGCTACAGGAAAAAAAATATTTTCCTTCAGGGCATTCATAGAAACGTTTACATCTGTCATATGGTGCATAAGCTTCTCATTTGAAGCCTTTAGCCCATCCATTTCCCTCATTAGTGTTACAGCATACTTAACAACAACCAGCCAACATCTCTATACCTCTTATTTCCACAAAACTCTGTAATAGTGTCAAAAACATTATCCCCAAGAACCTGGCTTTGTTCAAGTGAAGCATTAGCACAATCCAATGATGACATTTTGACTATCTCTTTTGCCAGCTCACCTCATGGATTGGCAGTGTCATTCTGATTACAGGAAACAGAGTCCTTAGTGCCTTTGAGTCCAGTCAGTGTGGCAAGCCAATTGTAAAAACCCATTTTAAGATCCTGTTTCTTAAGAACCACTCCTGGTCCCAAGCTATATTAGCTAGGTTTCTCTAGAGAAACAGAATCAGCAGTAGATATATGTAGATATAAAATTTATAAAAGTGTCCCACATAACCATGGGAATGTAGAGTCCAAGGTCTGTAGGGCAGGCCACAAGCTGATAACTTTGATGAAGATCTTCAATGAACTCTCAGGAGAGGCTGGCTGGGCAACTGGAAATGTAAGGGTCCAAGGTCTCTAGAGCAGGCTATAAGCTGGCAACTCTGATGAAGTTCCTCAATGAACTCTCAGGAGAGGCTGGTTGCACAACCATGGGAATGGAACACTCCAAAATCCATAAGGTTGTCTGTGAAGCTGAAAGCTTCAATGAAGGTTCTGTATGAACTCCACAGAAGAAGCTCCCTGGCTGAAGCAGGAAGAGTGACTCTCTCCTCTGAATTCTTCTTAAAAACCTTTTGGTGATTAGATTAAACATCATTCATTGCAGAGCAAACTACCCTTAGCTGATTACAAATGCAATCAGCTATGGATCCAGCCAATGTAATCATGATTTAAGTCCATGAAATGTCCTCATGGTAACAGACAGGCCAGGCCTTGCCTGACCAGAAAACTGGGCACAGCCACCTGACCAAGTGGCACATGTACCTGACCATGAAACACTCCCTGCACTTTTCTTTTAACAATTTTAGGAAGGATGAAATGGAGTTACATACCAAAACATACAATACAGTGATACTGGGAAGTATAATTACCCAAATGGTAGTTAATTATAAATTATATTTTATAATTATACATTTTAAATTGTACTACTTGGGGGCAATGGTGGCTCAGTGGCAGGGTTCTCACCTGCCATGTGGCAACCCAAGTTTGATTCCTGGTGCCTGCCTATGTTAAAAAAAAATTATAATGCTAAATAGAAATGGAAGTCTTCATTACTCTATATGCTTTGAACCACAGTCTAGTACCCTTTCCTTTTATTTTGAAGAACTCCCTCTAACACTGCCAGTAGGTCAGGTCTAGTGGTAATGAACTCTGATAGTTTTTGTTTATTAGAGAATTTCTTAATATCTCCCTGCTCTTTGAAAGTGAGTCTTACCGGATATAAAATTCCTGGCAGGCAGATAATTTACTTCAGCACTTTAAGTATTTAAACCTACTGCCCTCTTGCCCTAATGGTTTCTAACGAGAAATTTGCATTCAGTCTAATTGGAATTCCATTGTAGGTAAATTTTTGCTTTTCTTTTGGAGCTTTCAGAACTCTCTCCTTGTCTTTAGTATTCAATCAGTTTGTCATTGTATGAGAGGGTGAATTTTTCTTCATGTTTATCTTATTTGATGTTCTCTGAGATTCTTGAATGTGCATATTCATGCCTTTTGATAAATTTGGCAAGTTTTCTATCATTCTTTTTTAAAAATAATTTTATTGACAAAACAACATACAAACACAAACATTCTTAATATATGAATATTTCATACTTGGTGTGCATTCAATGGCTCACAATATCATCACATAAGCATATATTCATCACCACGATCACTTATCAGAATATTTGCATCACTCCAAAAAAATAAATAAAAAGAAAAAAGAAAAGACTCATACATATCATACCCTTTACCCCTTTGTCTCATGGACAACTAGTATTTCCATCTACCCAAAATATTTTAACCTCTGTTTCCCCTATTTTTTTCTATACCCCTTACCATTCCCTTTCATTGATCACTAATATTTCAATCTACTCAATTTATTTTAACATTTGTTACCCCATTATTTGTTTATTTTTATCCATTTTTTTTACTCATCTGTCCATATCATAGATATAAGAAGCAACAGACACAGGTTTTTCACAATCATACAATCATATTGTGAAAGCTATATCATTATACAATCATCTTCAAGAAACATGGCTACTGGAACACAGTTTAAGGTACTTCCCCCTAGCCACTCTAATGCACCTTAAACTAAAAAGGGGATATCTATATAATGCACTAGAATAACCTTCAGGAAAACTTCTTGACTCTGTATGAAATCTCTCACTACTGAAACTTTATTTTGTCTCATTTCTCTCTTCCCCCTTTTGGTTGAGAAGAATTTATCAATCCTATGGTGCTGAGTCCCAGCTTATTCTAGGATTTCTGTCCCACATTGCCAGGGAAGTTTAGAATCTTGGTTGTGGAGGGCAGTGAGTTTGCTTGCCATGTTAGCTGGGAGAGAGAGAGGCCACATCTGAGCAACAAAAGAGGGTCTCTGGGGGGTGACTCTTAGGCTTAATTTTAAGTAGGCTTAGCTTATTCTTTGTGGGGATAAGTTTCACAGGACCAACCCCCAAAATTGATGGCTAAGCCTGTTGATTTGGTTGTCCCCACTGCTTGCAAGAATATCAGGAATTCTCTAAATGGAAAAGTTGAATTTCCCCCCTTTCTCCCCATTCCCCAAAGGGACTTTGCAAATACTTCTTTATTCACTGTTCAAATCACATTGGGATTTATCAGGGAATCACTCCATAGAAGCCTACAAAATCTAATACTCTATTCAAGGTTCCATGTACTTATGGTGTTCAATTAACCTGTCCATATAAGATATATTAGAAAATGCACTAGTCAAAATATACATTTTGTACCAAATAAACGTTTTTTGTTTTAGTCCCACACATAAGTTAAAGTTTTAAAATATGAATGACCATCTATTTTCAACACCCTGCAATATTGACATTCCTTTGTTCTTCTTCATGTGAAAACATTTTTAAATTTGGATATTTAGTCACTATCATTGTGCACTCCAGGCATTCCTAGATGATACCATCTCAGTTCTTTATTGTCTGTCTTTTCTTCTGATTTCATATGTGCTCCAAGCCCTCCTCCCTCTATTCTTCTCACATTCAGCTTCATGCAGTGTACTTAGATTTTTGTGCTGCAATCAAGTAACATTGTGCTATCAATTTCCGAATTTTTACAGTCAAACCTGTTGCACAATCTGTATACTTTCATCTCCAGTTACTCAATCTCTATCTTATTTCTATCTTCTGATGTCCTCTGTTCTTAACTGAAAATTTCCAGGTTCATTCATTAATGTGAGTTCATATTAGTAAGACCATACAGTACTTGTAGTTTTGTTTCAGGCTAATCTCATTCAGCATAATGTCCTCAAGATCCATCCACATTGTTTCATGCTTCATGACTTTATGCTATATTACAGCTGCATAATATTCCATCATATGTATATATCACAGCTTGTTTAGCCTCTCATTTTTTGATGCATATTTGGGCTGTCTTCATTTCTTGGAAATTGTTAATATTGCTGCTATAAAAATTGGTGTATGAATGTCCATTTGCGCTCTTGTCCTCATGTCCTATGTATTGATACCTAGCAGTGGTATTGCTGAGTCATATGGCAGTTCTATACTTAGCTTCTGGAGGAAGTGCCAAACTCCCTACCACAGCCATTGTACCATTTTACATTCCCACCAACAGTGGGTAAGTGTGCCTCTTTCTCCACATCCTCTCCAGCACTTATCATTTCCTGTTTTATTGATAATGGCCATCCTGGTGGGTACAAAATGATATCTCATTATGGTTTTGATTGACATTTTCCTAATAGCCAGGGCAGTTGAGCATCTTTTCATGTGCTTTTCAGCCATTTGTATTTCCTCTTCTGAGAAGCGTCTGTTCATGTTTTTTGTCAACTTTGTAATTGGTTTGTCTTTTTGTTGTTGAGTTGAACAATCTCTTTATATATTCTGGATACTAGACCCTTATCTGATATGTAATTTCCAAATATTGTCTCCCATTGTGTAGGCCAACTTTTTAATTTCTTGACAAAGTTCTTTGATGCACAAAAGTGTTTAATTTTGAGGAGTTCTAATTTGTCTATTTCTTTTTTCAATGAGCATGCTTTGGGTGTAAGATCTCAGAAACTGCCTCCTATTAAAGGTTTTATAAGATATTTCCTTACATTTTCTTCTAAAAGTTTTATGGTCTTAGCTATAATGTTTAGGTCTTTGATACATTTTGAGTTAATTTTTGTATGGGGGTGAGTTATGAATCCTCTTTCATTCTTTTGCATGTGGATGTCCAGTTCTTCAAGCACAATTTATTAAATATTCTGTTATGTCCCAGGTGAGTTGACTTGACTGCCTTTTATCAACTGTCCATAGATGAGAGGGTTGATATCTGAACACTCTATTCAATTCCACTGGTCAGTATATCTATCTTTATGCTGGCACCATGCTGTTTTGACTGCTATAGATTCATAATATGCCTTAAAGACAGGTAGGGCAAGACCTCTGAGTTCATTTTTCTTTCTCAAAATATTTTTAGCTATTCGGTACACCTGCCCTTCCAGATAAATTTGGTTATTTGCTTTTCTATTCCTGCAAATTAAGTTTTTGAGATTTTAATTGGTACTGCATTGACTCTGTAAATCAATTTAGGTAGAATTGACAACTTAGCTATATTTAGTCTTCCAATCCATGAACACAGTATGCCCTTCCATTTATTTAGGCCTTCTGTGATTTCTTTTAGCAATTTCTTGTAGCTTCCTTTGTATAAGTCTTTTGTATCCTTAGTTAAATTTATTCCTAAATATTTTATTCTTTTGGTTGCAATTGCAAATGGAATTTTTTCCTTGATTTCCCCCTTAGATTGCTCATCACTAGTGTATAGCAACACTACAGATTTTTGAGTGTTGATCTTGTAACCTGCCACTTTGCTGTAATCATTTATGCACTCTGGTAGCTTTGCTGTGGATTTTTTGGGGTTTTCGACATATAGTATAATATCATCTGCAAACAGTGAGAGTTTTACTTCTTCCTTTCCAATTTGGATGCCTTGCATTTCTTTTTCTTGTCTAATTACTCGGCTAGAACTTCCAACACAATGTTGAATAACAATGATGACAATGGACATCCTTGTCTTGTTCCTGATCTTAGGGGGAAAGCTTTCAGATTTTCCCCATTGAGGATGATGCTAACTGTGGGTTTTTCATATATTCCTTTCATTATGTTGAGGAAGATCCTGTCTGTTCCTATACTTTGAAGAATTTTCTCCAAAAAAAGAATTTTGAATTTTGTCGAATGCCTTTTCTGCATCAATCGAGAAGATCATGTGGTTTTTCTTCTTTGATTTATTGATATGGTGTATTACATTAATTGATTTTTTTATGTTTATCCATCCTTGCACACCTGGGATGAATTCAACTTGGTCATGGTATATAATTCTTTTAATATGCTGCTGGATTTGATTTCCAAGAATTTTGTTGAGGATTTTTGCAAGTATACTCATTAGGGAGATGGGTCTGTAATTTTCTTTTCCTGTTGTATCTTTGTCTGGCTTTGGTATAAGGATGATGTCGGTTTCATAGAACGAATTAGGTAGGCTTCCATCCTCTTCAATTTTTTTGAAGAGGTTGAGCAGGGTAGTACAAATGATTTCTTGAATGCTTGATAGAATTCACATGTGAAGCCAGCTGGTTGTTGACTTCAGTTTTGGGGAGCTTCTTGATGACTGATTTAATTTCTTTTTTTTGTGATTTGTTTGCTGAAGTCATTTATTTCTTCTCCAGTTGGTTGTTCATGCCTATCTAGGAAGCTGGTCTTTTCATCTACATTGTCTACTTTATAAGTGTAAAGTTGTTCATAGTATCCTCTCATTGCTTCCTTTATTTCTGCAGAGTCAGTGGTTGTGTCTCCTCTTCCATTTCTGATTTTATTCATTTGCATCCTCTGTCTTGTTTTTATCAACCTTGCTAAGAGTCCATCATTTTATTGAATTTCTCAAAGAACCAACCTCTGGTTTTGTCGATTTTCTCTATTCTGGTTTTGTCGATTTTCTCTATTGTTTTCATGTTCCCAATTTCATTTATTTCTGCTCTAATCTTCATTATTTCTTTCCTTTTTTCTTGCTTTGGGGTTAGTTTGCTGTTCTTTCTCTAGTTTTTCCAAGCGAACATATAATTCCTCGATTTTTGCTCTTCCTTCTTTTTTTTGATGTAAGCAATTAAGGCAATACATTTCCCTCAGCACTGCCTTTGCTGAAGCCCATAAATTTTGATATGTTGTGTTTTCATTTTCATTTCCCTCAAGATATTTACTGATTTCTCTGGTAATTTCTTCCTTGACCCACTGGTTATTTGAGTGTGTTGTTGAATCCCCGTATATTTGTGAATTTTCTGGCCCTCTGCCTGCTATTGATTTCTAACTTCATTCCTTTATGATCTGAGAAAGTGTTTTGTATGATTTCAATCTTTTTAAATTTATTGAGACTTGTTTTGTGACCCAGCATATGGTCTATCCTTGAGAATGATCCATGAACACTTGAGAAAAAGATGTATCCTGCTGTTGTGGGTTGTAATGTTCTATAAATGTCCATTAAGTCTAGCTCATTTATTGTATTATTCAAATTCTCTGTTTGTTTCGTGATCCTCTGTCTTGAGATTCTGTCCATTGATGACAGCAGGGAATTGAAGTCTCCAACTATTATGGTTGATGTGTCTATTTTTCTCTTCAGTGTTTACCTCCTGTATTTTGGAGCACTCTGGCTTGGTGCATAAACATTTATAATTGTCATGTCTTCTTGTTGAATTGTTCCTTTTTATTAATACTTAGTGTCCTTCTTTGTCTCTGTTCAATGTTTTACATTTGACATCTAATTCGTTGGATATTAGTATGGTGACTCCTGCTCTTTTCTGATTGTTGTTTGCATGAAATATCTTTTCCCACGTTTTCACTTTCAATCCATGTTTGTCTTTGTTTCTAAAATGCGTCTCCTGTATTCAGGATATTGATGGGTCCTGTTTTTTAACCCATTTCGCATTCTGTATCTTTTGATTATGGAGCTTAATCCATTAACATTTAGTGTTACTACTGTAAGGGCAGTACTTTCTTCTACCATTTTGACATTTGGATTTTATATGTCAAATCTAACTTTTTCTCTCTTTCTTCCTTTACTGATAGTCTTCATTTCTACACTCTTCTCCACACTTCTGTCTCCTGTCTTTTATCAGCTGCCTCTAGTGCTCCCTTTAGTATTTCTTGCAGAGCCAGTCTCTTGGTCACAAATTCTCTTAGAGATGTTTCATCTGAAAATGTTTTATCTTTCCCCTCATTTTTGAAGTACACTTTAGATGGATATAGAATTCTTGGTTGACAGTTTTTCACTTTTAGAATCTTAAATATATCATATTGCTGTCTTCTCACCTCCGTGGTTTCTGGTGAGAAATCTACATATAGTCTTATTAGGCTTCCCTTGTATGTGATGGATTGCTTTTCTCTTGGTGCTTTCAAGATTCTCTTTCTCTTTGACATCTGACAGTCTTATTAGTAAGTGTCTTGGAGTATGTCTATTTGGATCTATTCTGTTTGGGGTATGCTGCACTTCTTGGATCTGTCATTTTAAGTCTTTCATAAGAGATGCCAAATTTTCAGTGATAATTTCCTCCATTAGTCTTTCTCCTCTCCTTCTAGGACACCTACAACACATATATTTGTGCCCTTCATGTTGTCATTCAATTCCCTGAGTTCCTGCTCATATTTCTTCCATTCTTTCCCTTATATTTTCTTTTGCTTGTCAGATTTCAGATGTCCCATCCTCCAGTTCACTTATCATTTCTTCTGCCTCTTGAAATCCAACATTGTAGGTTTCCATTATTTTTTTTTCATCTCTTCTACTGTGCCTTTCATTCCAGTAAGTCCTGTGATTTGTTTTTTTAGAATTTCTATTTCTTCTTTTTGTTTACCCATTGTCTTCTTTATATGCTCCCTCAATTTGTTGAGTTTTGATGAGGTTTTCCATGCCTGTTCACACATCCTGAATTAGTTGTTTCAACTCCTGTATCTCATTTTAACTGTTGGTTTGTTCCTTTGACTGGACCATATCTCAATTTTCCTAGTATGACTCGTTATTTCTTTGCTGGTGTCTAGGCCTTTAATTTCCTTAATTAGTTTATTCTGGAGATTGTTTCCACTCTTTTACCTAGGATTTTCTTGCTGGATGGCTTTATTTTCTATTTGTTTAATGGATCAGCAATTTTCAGTTCTTGTTTCTTGCCCTGCCTGCATGCAGCCCCACTCTCCCCCCACTTTTTTTTGCCTTAAGAGTGTTTTATTAGATATTATAGAACCCAGTTTGATTCTCCCAGACCAGACTGGCCTCCTCTCAGGACAAAGCATCACCTGCATCAGTTTTCCCTGAAGGTGAGACCCAGCAGGTTGATAGACTTTCCTATGAAGCCTCTAGACTCTGTGTTTTTCCTATCCTGCCTATCAGGTGGCACTTGTCTGCCTGTGGGTAGCTCCAGCATAAAGTGAGGCCGTACTTTTTTTTTTAATTTTAATTACTTTATTTATTTATTTTTTATATGGGCAGGCACCAGGAATCGAACCCGGGTTCTCTGTCATGGCAGGCAAGCATTCTTGCCTACTGAGCCACCGTGGCCCAATGCCGTACTTTTAACTTCAGCAGACTCTCCTTGCTGGAGGCATCATTGAGACATAGGGAAGGTTATAGACTCACTATAATTACTTCAGTTTTCCACTCCCTGGGGCCCGAATTCCTTGAGGGAGGGATTCCATCTGAGCTGCGACCCATCCCTCTCCTGGGAAAGGCACAGCCTCCAGGGAATTAATTCCCTTCACCTAACCAGCCTCTTTGTCTCTCAGCCAAGCCTAATTCTGCCCTTGCTGGGGTAGTTGGAGCCTGAGAAGCCTTTCAGTTGTATCCAATATGCAGTTAGGCTGTAGAAAGAAAGCCAAAAATTATCCTTTTCTGAGCAGGATCCCCATTCCTCAGGTTTGTTAATCAAGATCTTAATTTGGTATAGTGCTCTATGTATCTCCAGGTCCTATTTTTTTTAAGGTCCAGACCTTTTCAAGTATTTTGTGCTGTCCAATCCAAAAACCCTCTGTTTTTTTCCATCAGCCCTGCCCCCTTTTCGCTAGGGCAAAAAATAGTAACTTTAGCTCTTATTTGTGGCTTAGCTGAGCTGGGAGCCTATTTTCAATAGTCAGAATTTGTTAATTAATTCCACAATTGAATCTTGGTTGAGTTCAGCTCCTTGCTGTTAGTAAAGTCTCTTTTCTTTCCCCTCTGGGAACCAGCCTGTGAGGGTGGGTCACCAGCATCTGCAGCTTGGGGGTCTCACAGTGCTGGGTGGGATTTCAGCTGTCCATCTGGTCCAGGCTGGTGTACACTGTGTGTCCAGTCACTAATGTGGCTCCAGCAGTTGTTCTGTACTGTTTTTAGCTGTTTACTTAGCTGCTCTAGAGGATGAACTGAATTCCACACCTCACTAAGTTACCATCTTGGAATCATAGCTTGTCATTCTTTTTTTTTTTTTTTTGAATATTCCTTCTGCCTTTTCCCTCCTCTTCTGCTTCTGGTACTCCTATAATTCATATATTGGTGAACTTGATGGTGTCCCAGAAATGTTTAAGACTATTTTTACTTTTAATATATCTTTCCTCTTTCGACCCTGCTACCTGACTCATTTCGAGTGTCATGTCTTCAAGTTCACAGATTCCTTCTTCAGCCAGCTCCAACAGGCTGTTTAAACCTTCCTACCCCTTTTTAATTTCAGTTATTTTGGCCTTCTATTCCACTAGTTCTGTTTGGCCCCTCTTAAAAATTTCTATTTCTTTATAAGACTCTCATGGAGCCTGTTGTTGTTTTCCTGATATCCTTTAGTTCTTTCTTTATATTTTCCTTCATCTCCTTGAGCATTTTAAAGACAATTTTTTAAAGGCTTTGTTTGGTATGTCCACATTCTTGTTTTCTTCATTGCTTTTTTCTGGATTTTTAATCCTTTTCTTTTGGATGGGTCATCATTTCCTGTTTCTTTGATTGTCTTGTATTCATTTGTTACACAGTGTCCATGTTAATATTTTAAAATGTTAGCTATGGAATTTATTTCCTGAGATGTCTCTTTCTTGGTTTTGTAATCAGCTGGTGAGAAGACAGAGTTTTTCTGGAGCTTCAGCCCTCCTATTAAGAAGGTTGACCCAAGGCAAATTCAATATGCAGTTTCCTCTGTCTTTCTGGTCCTCTGTTTGTCTAGGACTTTTTCCTTTTAATTGTTTTGGAGTTCCTCTGATTACAGGAGTTTGATTGACCTCTATGTTTCTCAGGTGTCAGATCTCCTTCTTCCAGGTGTTTGAAGCCTGCATGCCCTTTCCCAAGACTTTTGGCTTGTATAGATTTTATACTTCTTTCATTATCCCAAGCTGCTTTTACCTGGAAGGAAATTTCTTGGAGGAGGGTCACACCAAAGATAACTTCCTAAGTCAGACTTTTCCAGTATTTTTAGGGCTAGGGACCCTCAAAGGGGGCACAGACCAACTTCCAAGTGCTCTATGGATGGGCTCAAGAAATGCCAAGTACTTCTCCAATGCATCCCCAAAGATGAGTTTTCCTGGCCTATGCAGGAAATGTAGCTCTTCACCTAACTGTCCCCCACAGCACTGGGGAAGTATAGCATCTGTAAATCTCCACTGTTATTGTCAATCTGGAGAAGTTTTGAACAATGGCTGCCACCCCTTTTGTCTGGGGTGTTTTGAAAGAATAGCTGCTCTCAGAGCCAGGCCCTTAGAAATCTGAATTCACTGATGAAAAGTCATAATCAGTGATCAGTTGTGTCCACCCCTGTTCTTGGGAAATAGGATTTTTACATCCCTTCTGTCACCAGTGATATAGCCAGGGAATAGATCCCATGGTAGTGATGTGCACAGTTAGCTATTTATTATTCTTTTCTGTAATTTCTGATCCTCTTTCTTCCTGCTTTCCCACAAATGCTGTACAGTGTGCTTATGGCCTCTGGAGTTTGTTGTTTCAGACAGTATCTTCCTGTTTAATATTTGTTTTCATTGAAGGATGGCGTCCTGGAGGTCCATACACCCCATTTTCCCTGAAAGTCTACTCCTGTTGCTCATTTTAAAAATGGATTGTTAGTCATTTTATTGTTGCATTATAGGATTGTTTATATATTCTTGCACTTGTCACAGTTCTTTAGAGAAACAGAACCAACAAGAGATATCTGTAAATATGAGAGTTATAAAATTGTCTCATGGAACCATGAGGACATAAAAGTCCAAAATCTGTAGGGGAGGTAGTGATCTGGCAGCTTCAATGCCCTTAACCAACTCTCCAGAAGAGGCTGGCTGGCTGAAGCAGAAAGAGAGATTCTCTCTTTTGAATTCCCCTTAAAATCTTTGGGTGATTAGATTAAGTGTCACTCATTGCTGATGATATTCCCCTCAGGAAATCGCAGTTGTAATCAGCCGTGGATGCAACTAAGGTGTTCATGATTTAAGTCCATGAAATGTCCTTACAGCAACAGATAAAGCAGTGCTTGCTTGACCAGACAACTGGACATTATCACCTGATCAGGTTGACAAATTAGCCTAACCATCACAGTCCACCTCTTGTCAACTTGGCAGCTATACATGTCACCTTAAACCATGCTTAATCTCTAAATAGAAAACAATAACAGGCACATTTTTTTCTCACCAAACAATACTCACTGTCCTGTGTACAACTACAAATGCAGTAAATCTCTCCAGAACATGGTGCAAGTCCTTGGGTAATATTCACTCTAAACTTGATATCCTATAGCCTAAATATTATAACATGAACAATACAACTTATATCATATGATAAAGAGAATAAAATAGAGAAGAAAACAAAGATAATTTCTTTATGTACAAATACATAGATACTCATTTCAAAACAAGGAAGAAATACTCATACCATTACAGTCCTCATTTCTATAAATGGTCACCAGGTTCATATTTATCATTACCTTCTTCCATTACCCATTCCATGTTCCCTTTACCCTCAGCAAGAACCTCAGCTGCCCATGGTTCATTGCCAGGTGGGGTGACCCAAACCTTAATTCCTGAAGTATCTGAGACATTGGTAGTCCTGCCTGGATTGAGTTGTTGCAGTTTTTCACTGACTTTAATCACAGGGCATGATAGTACTAAGGGACCCTTAGGTGATCTCCTGTGTTCCAGGAAAACTCTTCTTTACATCTATTATGTGGTTTCTGTCCTATTTCCCCTTGATAGTCAGGGTAGGGTCAATCACCCCAGCCAGTAAAGTAATCCCCTTCTCTGCTTGTTGATCTATGGGAATGAGTAACCCAAAGTGATCAGGCAGCAGTCTTAGCTTCCAGTTCAATGGAATCACTGATGTGTCTCCTGGGGGAATCACTGATGTGTCCTCCTTCTGGAACTAAAACGTGTAGACCAGCATAACTCAAGGTTGCAGGGACAGGAAACAAAAAATTCCCTAGAGGATCACTAGGGGTAATAGTGAGTGGTGCCACACCCATTTCCACCCCTTGATTCCCTGACATGTGAATCCTGGCTATAGGAGAAATAGCTTCATAGATTGGACGCTGATTCAGAGCATCCATAGACTCTTCAAGAACATTGCCCTGGCCCTGCAAGTTATTGCCACCAACTTGACACCGTAATTTGGTCTTCAAAAGGCCATACCACTATCAATATAACTACTTCAGGATGGTGGGGAACATGGTAAGACCAGAGAATTCCATAAGCAGGTGCCCATTCCCACACTTCATTTTCTGTGAAGTGGGTTCCTTGATCAGAAACAATGTTGCACAGGATACCATGATGGTGGATAAGACATTGTGTAAGTCCACAGATTGTAGCTTTGGCAGAAGCACTGTATGAAGGGAAAGCAAACCCGTATCCAGAGTATGTGTCTACTCCAGTTAGAACAAATCACTGCTCCTTCCATAATGGAAGTGATCCAATGTAATCAACCTGCCATCATGTAGCAGGCTGATCACATTAAAAAATGGTGCTATATTGGGCCCTGAGTGTGAGTTTCTGCTGCTGGCAGATTGGAAACTCATCAGTGGCTGTAGCTAGTTCAGTCTTGGTGAGTGGAAGTCCATGTTGTTGAACCCATGCATAACCTCCATAAGCACCAAGTCTGACTGCTGGACCAGAATGATGTTTTGGGTCTCCTGTAATTAATGTCACTTCTGAACCAATGTCTAACACTTCCTGAAATATCTAATCATTTCTTTTTCCCCAATGTGCATTTACCCTGGTAAAAGGTCATAGGTCTCCTCAGGGAAGACTGGAAGGAAGATTAACAGTATAAATTTGTGGCAGTGTAACAGGGTCCTTCGACAAAGGGACCAAACCTCCCCCTCATTCAATGGGTTCTGGGTCTGTAAATTGTCTCAAATCTGGGAATTGATTAAGGGTCAGTGACTCTGTTTTTGTGATTCAAATTTGACTTCTGTTCACTTAAGCTAGAACTCTTCTGCTTATACAGCTCAAGCAAGAATTTAGTAGACTGCCCATCTTTTACACTTCTAGGTACTCCATGATCTACCAGCCAATGCCATAGTCTCAGTGAGTCAGAGTATTTTAGACTCCTGATTTGAGTCTGCTGTTCATTATGATAGGCATATCCACCTTGTCTTTGTGACTGTTAAAACCTGGCTTCTACCAACTCGGGATCTGATCATCCCCATTGTGTTTGAAGATTCCAGCTCAGTGACAGCAGTTCCAACAGTAATATCTGCCCTACAGAGAAGGATGACCACAGAGCTCTTCAGAGACAATGGAGCTATTCTCACAAATTTATTTCTAACAGTTCCTGTAAAATATATGTCCTCTGGGCATTCCTGGAGTGTGTGAGCAGAGCTTCCATGATATATCCACTGTAACATTCTAATCTCTCTAAGCCTTTAGATCCTCTCATCAACATTGTACCAGGGCAATTCTGGCCTTTCAACCTCAGGTAATATCAGTCACCTTCTGATCCATGTTTCAGCCATCCATCCAAAGTGTTAATGCCCTTTCTAACCCTGTGAGCTAAAACAGTGAATATAGAATCTCTGCTTAGTGTGCACATATCAATAAATTCAGCCTTATCCAGCTTTTTTATGCCTCTCCCCATTATCCCACCCCCTTAATATCCATTCCCACACATATTCCCCTGATTTCTCTCTGCATAAATTGGGAAGATCAGGCAATTCTTTTGGAGTATATCATGTCTCTTCATGGCTGACATTTTGTATCTCATTTTTGGGGCCTTTCAGAACTTTAGTCTTTTCTGGAAGAAAAGAGGTGTGGTGGGGGAGGGTCATGAAAAGAATAGAATGTCTTTCAAGCCAACCTCAGGTAACCAAATTTTTCCCCAGGTGCTCTGGCACTAGGATTCTCCCATCCAGGAGAATTTTCCAACTGTTGGATCTGTTTTTGTGCCCAGAGTTTCTCCCAGTCTATTTTTTTTCCCTTGGTATATTTTGGAGGGCTTGGCAGCACTCGCCCTGGTAAAACAGGAAGTATCTGCAGCATCCCCACTGTTTATTGGGCAATGTCTTTTGCTGTTTTATTGGCCAGGGCATTTCCTCTGACAATTTGAGTTTCAGCAGTCTGATGTCCTTTGCAATGTATAATGGCTGCCATTTTGGCAACCAGATAGACTCTAACAAGGCGAGTATTTCTGGTAAAAATTTTATTTCCTTTTCTCCCGATGTCAAAAGTCCCCGCTCTTGAAATAGTGCCCTGTGGACATGCGCAGTTGCGAAGGTGTATCTGCTGTCGGTGTAGATGTTGACAACCTTTCCTTTTCCCCACCTTAGAGCCTGGGTCAGAGCTGGTTCAGCCTTCTGGGCTGAAGTACCATGTCCTAGGTCCTGAGTCCAGATGATCTGGTCCACAGTTACGACCGCTGCCCCCGCATACCTGATTCCCTCCGAGACGTAACTGCTCCCATCTGTACATAATTTTTCATCAGGATTTGGCCAGGGGTTGTCAGTGAGGTCAGCCCTCATGTTCATGAAATATTCCAAGATCTGGTGGCAGTCACAGATGGGTTCGGATGGGTCATCATCTGGAAGCAAGGTGGTGGGGTTAAGAGCCGCCGTTTTTAGGAAACGGATTCTTGGGGGGATCCAGTAGCAATACCTGATACTGGGTTATCTGGGCATTTGAGAGCCATCTCTCAGGCGGGCTCCTTAGTAATGTTTCTATTGAATGTGGGGCCGCTATGTGTAAGTCCTGCCCCAGAGTTAATTTAGATGCTTCTTTTACTAAAATGGCAGTGGCGGCAATGGCTCAGAGGCAGCTTGGCTTTTAGACAAGTAGGCAACTCACCTTTTTCATGGTCCTAGCATTTGGGTGAGGACTCCTTTTAAAAGCTTTTTGCTCAGCCTCAGTCCAGGTTAGAGCTTCCTCCTTTCCCCCTGTGCTAGTGTACAAGGGTTTCATTATTTCTGCAAACCCAGGAATCCAGAGCCAGCAATATCCAACTGCTCCTAAAAACTCCCGTACCTGTCTTTTTGTTTCTAGTTGGGGTAGTTTTAGGATAGATTCAATCCTATTGGAAGACAGGGCTCTTTTTCTCCCTTCTAATTCATACCCTAAGTATGTTGCTGAACTGGTGCAAAGTTGGGTCTTTTTGGCTGAGACCTAATAGCCCAACTGGGCTAGTTCCTTAACAAGTTTTCGGTTGCCTTTTTGCAGTTTGACAGATTATTAGCAGCAAGTAAGAAGTCAGCCACATATTGTAGGAGGGGTAACTGTGGATGCTCTTGTCTAAAATGAGCCAGATCCTGGCTTAAGGCCTCATTGAACATGGTGGGAGAATTTTTGAAACCCTATAGCAACCAAGTCCAGGTTAGTTGTCCAGACAACACCACCTCTGGGTCAGTCCACTCAAAAGCAAAGATGGGTTGACTTACTGCAGCCAGGGGAAGTGAAAAGAAGACATCCTTTAAGTCCAGAACAGTGTAGACCTGCTGGGTGCTAGGTAACAGGCTCAGGAACGTATATGGGTTAGGCACAGTGGGGTGAATGGTTTCAATTCTTTTGTTTACCTCTCAGAGATCTTACTCTGGCCAGAAATCATCAGTCCCGGGTTTTTGGACCAGGAGAAGTGGGGTGTTCCAAGCCGAATGGCAAGGGACTAGAATACCTGCCTCCAGGAGTCTTTTGATCTGGACTGCAATGCCTTTTTTAACCTTTAGGCTTATGGGGTATTGTCGGACTCTGATTGGGGTGGTGGTGCTAGTCAGCTGGACAACAATGGGGGTCTGGTGGGTGACTAATCCTGGTAGGTTAGTTTCTGCCCATACACCTGGTATTTTTTCTTTAAATTCCGGCAAATATGGGCCTGGGGCTGGCAGTGTCACCTCTGCAGTAAGTAAATACTCTTCCAATAAGGGGCAAGTGAGGAGAATTGCCAAGGGATTTGTATTGAAGGAGAGCTCAGCCGAATCGTTTTTGAAAGAGATGGTGGCTTGTAATTTCTGGAGAAGATCCCTCCTTAAAGGAGGGTATGGGCACTCTAGCATTATAAGAAACAAGTGGGTGACAGTTCCTTCCCCAAGGTTTGTGATCCTAGTCTTAGTCCATGGGTAAGACTTTGTCTTTTCTGTTGCTCCCTGTATGGGGATTTTTTCCTTAGATATGGGCCCTTCTGCTTGCTGGAGGATGGAGAAGGTCACCCCAGTATCCACAAGAAATTTTATAGGCTTGCCCCTGATTTCTAATGTCACCTTGGGTTCCCAGAATGGAGCCCCAGCCCCGTCAATTCGCCTCTTCAACCAGAACAGGGGCCAATTTTATTCCTTAAATCCTCTTTTAGGGCATTCATTTTACCAATGTCCATTCTCTTTGCAGTAGGAGCATTCGCTTGCACCTAGGCCCAACCTTTTTCCTTGGCATCCCTTTCTTTTTTCAACGGTTTCCCATCTACTTTTTTGTTTTTCCTGTTCAACCACTGTGGATACTAAAATTTTGGCTATTTTTTTGGACTGCGTGGTCACGGGGTCGTCTCTGTTATTAAAAGTCTTTTGGGCAATCTCTATCAGTTCGGACAGCACTGGTAGAGATTGCCGAAAATTCTTCTAATTTCTGTAACTTTTTTCTTATATCTGGGGCTGAGTGGGAGACGAATGCTATATTTACGGCTCACCTATTTTCGGGCGCCTCTGGATCTGTAGGGATGTACAAGCGGTATATGCCTCCAGGAGGCGCTCAAGGAAAGCAGCCGGAGATTCGTCCAACTTTTGTACGGTTTTGTTTATCCAAGATAGATTGGTTGGGTTCTTTGTCACCGCTTGTATTCCCCAGAGCAGAGTCTGGCAATACTGATCGAGAGCCTCCTTACCTCTATCAGTGTTGGGATCCCATCCGGGGTGGGTGGAGGGGAACACAACATCTAATTGGGTTGATTCAGTAGTAGGTTGTCCATCAGGTCCAAGAATTAACTTACTCACCTCTTTCCTGACTCTGTCTCATTCCTCGGAGGTGAAGAGGGCCTGGAGGAGCTGTTGGCAGTCATCTCAGGTGTGCTGGTGGGTAAAAAAGACAGTTTCCAAGAGGGAGATGAGCCCTTGGAGCTTTTCAGAGAAAGAGGGATTCTGTTTTTTCCCATTATACAGGTCGCTAGAGGAAAAGGGGACACAGACCATGAAACATGGGTGGTCATCCCCCGGGGCAGGGCCAACCTGCCTGAAGGGTAAAATTGGAGCTCCAGAAGAATCCAGTGATTGTGAACCAGAAGAAAAGTGGTAAGGAGAGCCACTTCTGGTATGGGGGCACTGAAGGTCACCTCCTGGCTATTAGAGGAGCTGGTAGCCACCTCTTGGCCATTTCCCCTCTGGTCTTAGAGTGGGTGGAGGGGCTGTTGGGTACGAGGGAAGGTCCATCAAGAGCAGATCCTCCGGTGGTCCCATCAGTACTGGGACCTGATTAGTTTTTTTTTTTAAGAGGTTTTTATTAAGAGGACCGTTTTGGCTCTGGGGGGGTCTTTCTTTTGGGGACTCCCGGCAAGACCATAACCACTTGGGTTTTTCTGTTAAAATTTCAATCCAAATTAGTGTATAGGGAATTTGGTCATGGTGGCTTGGATCAGCAAAAATCATCCTTTGGACTTTATAAGCTATAGATAGGTCTGTGGTTCCCTCAGGAGGCCACCCAGAACCAAAAGTTGGCCACTCCCGTGAGCAGAATTTTTCCCAGTCTAAGGCATTGACAGGAGCTCCATAGTCTCAGCATTCCACTGAAATTCCTGGAAATGTTTCAAAAAACATTGAAGGGGAGTACAGACAGATGAACTTGACTGACCCATGGCAATTACGACAAGAACGACACAGAGCGTGATGAGACCAACAATTGAGAGGAGGGACAAAACAAACCAAGACAAAGAGTTATCCCTAATTGATTTCTAACCAGAATCCCAGGCCACGTCTTACTCCACGACTGGACCTTGGAAGTAATGCTGCGTCCAGCCTTCCAGAGGTCCTCACTGGATCCAATAACAGACCTGTACTCACCAATAAGGTTTCCATAAACAGATGACTCCACCAGATTTTGTATAATTTTGGAGGGTCCTGTAGAACCAGCCCGATCCCTGGTCCTTATCTGGGATGAAGGAACGTCTCTCTGAGGCCTTCCCCTAGGCTGGACCTCAGTTCTGGGGGCGATCCCCAGGACCTGTGGTCACCAGATGTCCCATTAGGGATGATCTCACTGGGGCCTCCCAATGTTGTGGGGCATACCGAAAGAGACCACACAATTCAAAACTGCAAGCCAATTTGGAGTTTTTATTAGCTGCCCGGCGACTGCCTCAGAAACCTCCAAGAAGGAAGATTCAGAGAGCAACACCCAGAGGTTTTCAAGGTATGCTTATAAAGGCTAAAATCATGTTGTGGTTTTGCAGTTGCTAGCAAGCAAGTGTGATTATAAAAGCAAAAAAATGCTGTTAGCTTTTGCCAAAACACATCCCATTCCCTCAGTTCCCTAACATTGGTTATTGTTTAACTCTTGAGGACATTCCACCCCAATGTTGCGGGGACATTCCCTGCTTGGGCCTGATTGATTACTCCTGGCCCTCCACACTGTTGTGCTTATCTAGTGTATTTTTTATTTGGTCTACAGAATCTTTAATCTCTGTGATATCTGCTATTTTTCTATTTATTCTCTTTCAAAATCCTGTTTATACTCTTCTAGTGTCTTCTTGATCTCATTTATGTCATTACCTATCCCATTTATTTATTTAGTAGAGTTATATGAACATTGATTAGTTGTTCCAACGTCTGTGTCTCCTCTGGTGTTTTAGTTTGGTTATTCGGCTTGACTATATTTGTCTGCATTGTGATATGCTTATTGATTTTCTGCTGTTTTTGCTGTATGTAAAAATCTTGATTGATTTAATTTGGAAATTGATTTTTCTTCAGTAGTCTAAAGCCTTTTGTTTGTGGGATCAATGTGGAACAAGATGCAGGGTACAGGGTGAGGCACAGCAGTATGGTAATGCACTGCAGTACATATATAGGTGCAGATTGGAGATGCTACTCTGCTGCCTGTGAAAGTGGGTGCCCAGTGGCTAGTTAGATTGTGCCTGTGTGGGTGCATGGGTCTGGGAGGCATGATTTGGTGTGCACTGGTCTAGGGTGTGGTGCCCTTTGTGCACATTCACAGAGCTATGGCAGTGGGTTGGAGTTATGTCTGCATGGGCTGAGAGTAGATGTGACCCAGATGCACATTTCAGCACTTTCTCAGAACTATGGGGCATGATTGGGGATCATGCACATGCATAGGTCTAGGAGTTCCATAAACTGATGTACCTGTGTGGAGAACTCTGCAAGCAACTGTTTGGGCTAGGTGCACATTTAGCATGTGTATGGAGGTAAGTGCCTGCATCCTTTATGCGCTGGTATCAGGGAGGGGGAGGTAGTGCTCGGTAGGTGTGCAGGAGAGGTGGGTTGGGTTGCACTTGGGGTGGGCTTGTGGAGCGGGTACCCACACGATGGGTTGGCTGGGGAGGAGTGCTTTGAGTGCAGGGAGTGGGGGAGGGTGACGGGGTTCTGGTACGTGGGGCGTGGGGTGAGTCGTGGGGCTGCTCTGGTGAGGGTAGCACATTCAAAGAATGCATCTTGGTTTACTTTGTAGTCCCACTCTTCCCAGTCGTGCACTCTTGAGTGCTCTAGGCTTCTGCAATAAGCTGTGGTTCGCTGTTTCTCAGTTCCTCAGCTTTTGCAACCAGGGCCACCCTTTGTGGTGCAGAAGACGCTCCTACGTCAGTTACATTTTGGAATAGCCATCTCCATCACCCTCCTGTCCCTTCCACCATTTTTCTGGTACTCCTTAGAAACCCTATTGATTTTTGAGTGTTTATCTTGTACCCCATCACTTTTTTGAATTCATTTATTAGTTCCCTTAGCTTTGTTGTGGATTTTTCAGGATTTTCTATATATAGTATCATGAAATCTGCATTTAGTGAAAGTTTTACTTTTTCCTTTCCAATTTGGATGCCATTTATTTTTCTTGTCTAACTTCTCTGGCTAGAACTTATAGTAAATGTTGAATAACAGTGGTGGCAGTGGGCATTTTTGTCTTGTATCTGATTTTAGAGGGAAAGCTTTCATTCTTTCAGCATTGAATATGATGTTAACAATGGATTTTCCATACATGCCTTTTATCATTTTGAGGAAATGTCCTTCTTTTGCTAATTTTCTAAGTGTTTTATCAAGAAGAGATGCCTGGATTTTGTTAAATGACTGTTTTTCATCAATTGAGATGTCCATATGCTTCTTTTCTTTCATTCTTTTAATGTACTCCATTACATTAATTGATTTTCTTATGCTGAACTACCCTTGAACACCTGGGTTGAATTCCAGTTGATCACGATGTATAATTCTATTCATTTGTTGTTATACTCAGTTTGTTCATTTTTTTTGAAGATTTTTGCATCTATATTCATAAGAAGGTATATTGGTTTCTCATTTTATTTTCTTGTGTAGTCTGTATTTGGCTTTGGTACGAGGGCAATGTTGGCCTCATAGACTATTTTAGGGATTATTCCTTCTTCTTCAATTTTTTTGAAAACTTTTTGCAGGATAAATGTTAATTCTTTTTGGAATGTTTGGTAAGATTGACCTGTGAAACCATCTGGTCCTGAACTTTTCTTTGTTGGGGTTTTTTGATTACTGATTTAATCACCTTAATAGTTATTAGTTTCTCGTGTCAGGTAGGTCGTTTGTGAGTTTCCAGGACTTTGTCCATGTCATCTAGGTTAACAAATTTGTTGGCATACTGTTATTCATAGTATCTTCTTATGGTCCTTTTATGTCTTGGGAATCAGTAGTCATATCCCCCTTTTCCTTTCTGATTTTCTTTGGGTCATGTTTTTCTCTTTGTCAGTCTAATTAAATTATTGTCAACTTCATAGATCTTTTCAAAGAATCAACTTTTGATTTTGTTAATGCTCTCTACTTTTTAAATGCTCTATCTCATCTATGTCTACTGTAATCTTTGTTCTTGTCTTCCTTCTGCTTGCTTTGGGATTAGTTTGTTCATCTTTTAGAGATCCTTTAGTTTTGAGGGAAGGTCTCTGATTTGAAGCCTTTCTTCTTTTTAAATGCAATTATTTGGAGGTACAATTTGCCCTTCAGCACTGCCTTTTCTGCATCCCATTAGTTTTGGTATGCTGTGTTTTAATTTTCATTCAACTGAAAGTATTTCCTAATTTTATCTGTCATTTCTTCCTTGACCCATAGGCTTTTTAAAAAATGCTGTTTTATTGAGATACATTTACACACCATGCAAACTAACCAAAGTGTACAATCGCTGGCTCACAGTATCATCCCAGAGTTGTGCATACATCCCCATGATCAATTTAAGAACATTTTAATTACTCTAAAAAGAAATAAAAATAAAAATTTAACCCAAATCTTCCCACACCCCTATTTCCACCCACCCCCACTATTGACCCACAGTATTGATGTGGTACATTTCTGTCTGTCAATGGAAGAATATTAAAATATTACTGTTAACAAGAGTCTATAGTTTACAATAGATACTATGGCCCATAGGCTTTTTAACAGTGCGTTGTTTAAATTCACATATTTGTTATTTTTTCCATTTATCTCTCTGTATTTGAATTCTAGCTTTATTCCATTTTGGCTGGAGAAGATACATTGTGTGATTTTGATACTTTTGAATTTATTGAGACTTATTTTGTGTCCTAATATATAGTATATCTTGGAGATTATCCATGTACACTAAAGAATGCGTGTTCTGCTGCTGTTGAATGAAGTGTTCTATGTATATATTTGTTAGGTCTAGCTTGTTTTGAGTATCATTCAATTCTATTTTCTTATTGATATTTTCTCTGGATGTTCAATCAATTATAGGAAATAGTGTATTGAAATCCTCTATTATTAATGTAGAGCTATCTATTTCTCCCTTCAAATCTTCCAATATTTGCTTCATATATTCCTGATGTTAGGTGCATATGTAGTTATAGTTGCTATGTGTTCTTGTTGAGTTGACCCCTTTATCAATATATAGTGACCCCTTTTGTCCTTCCTAACCATTTTTGGCTTAAAGTTGATTTTATCTGATGTTTGTATATCTACCCCAGTTCTCTTTTGGTTACCGCTTTGCATTGTGTATTTTTTCCATCCTTTCAGTTCGAACCTAATATCTTTGAATTTAAGGTGAGACTCTCTTATACAGCTAATTTTTGGGTCATGCTTTTCATTGATTCTAACAATCTTTACTTTTTGTCTGGGAAGTTTGATCCATTTACTTTTTTTGCACATATCAATGGTCTGTTTCTTTTTATTGCTGCACAGTATTCCACAATGTTATTTATAAATATATATAAGTATCCACTTATCTCTTGATGGGCATTTGCATTGTTTCCAATTTGGGGGTTATTACAAATAAAGCTGCTGTGAACACTTGTATATAGTCACTTTTGGCATATGCTTTCCTTTCAATTAGGTAAATACCAAGGAGTGAAATGGCTGGATCATATGGTGGTTGTATGCTTAACATTTTAAGAAACTGCTAAATTGTTTTCCAAACTGGTTGGATAATTTTTATTTGTTTTAAAATATCTCCATTCTAGTGGAAGTGTAACAATATCTCAATGTGTGTTTTAACATTTTTATTAAAAAAATTTCAAATTTACAAATTTCAAAATTGAAACAGTGAATATCTGTATGCCCTTTGTCTAGATTTGCCAAATGTAAATGCTTCACTACATCTTTTTTCTTGCTGTACCATATGAGTAACTTTCAGACATCATAATCATTTTTTCATGTAAAAACTTTCCTATAACTACTATCATCAACTGCTCTAGGTTTTTCTAAGTTATGCACTACTAGTTTTTATCCTTTAGCTTTCCTTTTGGTGACATACCTGACTGTAGTTTTCCTTTTTCAGTCATTTTTTTTGTATGTTGTATGGTGGGGTCACATTTCATTATTTTTCTATGTGAGTATCCCATTATTGCAGTACCATTTGTTGAATTTCTGTTTGTTTGTTTTTGCTTGTTTGTTTGTTTTTTGGGTCATGCATGGATTGGGAACCTATCCTGGGTCTCCCGCATGGAAGGCAAGCATTCTAACCCTGAACTATGCTCAGCCATTCTTACATGCAGCTTTTTTAATTAAACTTACAATATTGCATTACCATCACACTGTATTGTGCTATCCATTTCTAAACTTTTACAGTCCACCTTATTAAACATTCTTTACTCCTTAATCATCAATTGCCCAATCTCTGCCTTCTTTCTATCTCCTGATAACCTATGCTTTCAAATTTAACTCCCAGAATTTGGGTCATTATAGTTAATTCATATTAGTGAGACCATACAATATTTGTACTTTTGTTTCTGGCTTATTTCACTTAACATGATGTCCTCAAGATTCATCCACATTGTTGCATGCATCACAACTTCATTCTTTATGAAGCTGCACAGTATTCCATCACATGTATAGTACACAGTTGGCCCTTCCACTCATCAGTCAGGGGACCCTTTGGCTGCCTCCATCCATTGGCAATCAATAATACCACCATAATACCACCATAATAATCAGTATGCAAATGTCTATCTATGTGCCTGTTTGAAGTTTTTCTATGCATATACTTAGTAATGGGATTGCCATACCATATGGCAAGTTTATACTTAGCTTCCTGAGGAACAACCAAACTGTCTTCCCAGGGTGACTGTGCAATTCTGTATCTCCACCAACAGTGAATAATTATATTTCTTTCTCCACATCTTCTCTAGCCCTTGTAGTTTTCTGTTCATTTTTTTAGCAGTTTTATTCACACACCATACAATCAATGCTAAGTATATAGTCAATGGCTTCTGGTATGATCACATAGTTAGGCATTTACCACCACAATCTATATGAGAACATTCTTATTTCTTCCAAAAAAAGTCCCATATCACTCCCTTATATCCACCTATTATTGACATTTAGCTTTGATCTAGTGCTTTGTTATACTTAATGAAAAAATATTACAATCTTGCTATTAACTATAGACTTTATTTGCATTAATTGTATTTTTCCCACATACCACCCCATTAAATATGTCACTTGTAATAGTGACATATTTGCTCTAGTTCATGTAAAAACTTTCTTATATTTATACAATTAACCACCATCATCATCCACTCTAGGTTTCCCTAAGTTATATAGTCCCAGATTTTATCCTTTAGCTTTCTATCTTGTGATATACACAACACTAGATTTCCTCTTTCAACCATACTCACACTGTTTGTTCATTATACTTACAGTATTGTGCTATCCATTTCCAAACCATTACAATCAATCTTATTACACATTTTGTACTCTAAGCATCAATTGCCCAATCTCTCCCATCTTTCTATCTCATGAGAACCTAAGTTCACAAACTTAACTCTCAGTTTGCTCATTTTAGCTAGTTCATATTAGTGAGATCACACAGCATTTATCTTTTTACTCATGGCTTGTTTAGCTCAGCATAATGTCCTCAAGGTTCATCCACATTATTGTATGCATTATGACTTCATTCCATCTTACAGCTGCATGATATTCCATTGTATGTATATAACAGTTTGTTTATCCACTCCTCAGTTGATGGGCATTTAGGCTGTTTCCATTTTTTGGCAACTGTGAATAATGCTGCTGTAAACATCTGTGTGCAAATGTCTATTTGTGTTCATGTTTTCAGTTCTTTTAAGCCTAGAAATAGGATTGTCAGATATTATGGCAATTCTATACTTAACTTCCTGAGGAAATGCCAAACTGTTCTCCAGAGTGGCTGTACCATCCCACATTTCCACCATCAATGAAAAAGTATATCTATTGCTCCACATCCCATCCAGCACTTGTAATTTTCTGATTTTTTGATAATGGTTTTCTAGTAGGTGTGAAATGGTATGTTATTATGAGTTTGGTTTGCATTTCCCTAATAGCTAGTGAAGTTGAGCATATCCTTTTTAACCATTTGTATTTCTTCTTTGGAAAAGTGTCTATCCATATGTTTTGCACATTTTTTTAATTGGTTTGTTTGTCTTTTTGATGTTGAGTTGTGGAATTTCTTTATATATTCTGGATATTAAACTCTTACTGGATATGTGGTTTCTGAATACTTTATCTGGTTGCTATTCAACTGCCTTTTTGCTTTCTTGATAAAGTCCTTTGACTCAGAAAAGTATTCAATTTTGAGGAGATCCCATTTATCTCTTCTTTCATTCCTTGTGCTTTAGATGTTACATCTAGGAAACCAGGTCCTACCACAAAATCTTTAATATATTTCCATATATTTTCTTCTAAGGGTTTTATAGTCCTATCTCTAATGTTTAGGTCTTTGATACATTTTGTGTTAATTTTTGTATAAGGTGTGAATAAGGATCATCTTTCATTCTTTGGATATGGCTATCCAGTACTCCCAGTGGTAGAATTCTTGCCTGCCATGCAGGAGACCTGGGTTCAATTCCCCCATCCATGCACTTCTTGCAAAACAAACAAACAAACAAGAATTCCACAAATGGTGCAGCAATAATGGGATTCTCACATCGAAAAATAATAAAATGTGACCCTGCCATGCAGCATACAAAAAAAAAAAAAAAGAAACAACACAATTGCCTGTAGATGAGAGGGTCTATTTCTGCACTTTCTATTCTATTACATTGATCAATATGTCTATCTTTATGCCAGTACCATGCTATTTTGACCCCATACATTGTAATACACTTTAAATTCAGAAAGTGTGAGACCTCCAACTTCATTCTTTAATCTCAAGATGTTTGCAGCTGTTTGGGGCACATTCCCTTCTAAATAAATTTGATTAATATTTTTTCTATTTCTGTAGAGTAAGTTGTTGGAATTTTTATTGGTATTGCACTGATCTGTAAATTGTTTTGTATAGATTTGATATCATAACTATATTTTGTCTTCCAATCCATGATTGCACACCATTTGTTGAATTTTTGTTGTTTGTTTTGTTTATTTGTATATCCTTCCATCTATTTAGGTCTTCCTTGATTTCCTTTAGCAATGTTTTATAGTTTTCTGTGTATAAGTCCTTCATGTCCTTGGTTAAATTTATTTCTAGGCATTTGATTCTTTTGGTTGCTATTGTAAATAAAATTTAGTTCTTGATTTCCTCTTCAGATTGCTCATTACTAGGGTATAGAAACATTACTGATTTGTGCATGTTAATCTCGTATCCTGCCACTTTGCTAAATTTGTTAATTAACCCAAGTAGTTTTGTTGTAGATTTTTCAAGATTTTCCAAGTGTAATTTCATGTCTTCTGCAAATAATGAGAGTTTTAATTCTTCCTTTCTGAATTGGACATCTTTTACTTTCCTGCCTAATTACTCTAGCCAGAACCTCTACCACAATGTTGAATAACAGTGGCGATAGTGTGCATCCTTGCTTCATTCCTGATCTGAGGGGAAAGGCATTCAGTCTCTCACTATTGAGTATGATGTTAGCTGTAGCTTTTCCATGTAGGTTCTTTATCATGTTGAGGAAATTTCCTTCTATTCCTATCTTTCAAAGTGTTTTTATCAAGAAAGGAAGTTGAATTTTGTCAAATGCCTTTTCCATATCAGTTTAGATGATCCTGAGGATTTCCCCTTTGATTTGTTGATGTGGTATATTACATTCATTGATTTTCTTGTGTCTAACCACTGTTGCATACCTGGAATAAAAACCCACTTGGTTTTTATGTGCTGCTGGATTCAATTTGCAAGTTTTTGCATCTATATTCATTAGAAAGATTGATCTGTAATTTTTTTCTTGTAGTATTTTTGGTCTTGGTGTTAGGGTGATGACCTTATAGAATGAGTTAGGTAGATTTCCTTCCCCTTCTATTAATCCATTTACTTTTTTTCCTATTGAGTTAAACATATTTATTGTAGACTTGGGAAAAAGAAAAAAAAAGCTTAAAATTGCCTGTAATAGAAAACTTCCATTAGCAAGTGAATATATTTTCCCAGGATTTTCTTCATGTGTATGCATGCAAATATCTTTTATACAATTAAGATAGTACTCTATAAATTTATATTTTGGTTTACTAATGAATATTACATCAGGGACATTGCTCAATATCCTTAAATATACATCAAAATAAACTTTAATGACTACATTATAGTCCATTACATATTTAACTATTCTGTGTGGATATTTAAGTTACTTCCATTTGAGTTATTATAATAATGCCATGAGGAACATTTTTATATATAAATTTTTTTGTACTCCAATTTGATTTTCCTATCACTTCCTCCTTCTTTTCATTCCCTTAATAATCTAAGAACAGACTTTATTTACCTCTGTCAAGTTTCTTTTCATGAGTCTCTACTGATCAGTTCACCTATCAGATATTAAGTGTACCATGAAACTTCATTCTATTTTAACAGTGGGTTAAATATTCTTAATTTTTGGCTTTTATAATCATATGTGCATGTATTCTATTTTTTTTAACGAAAATTCTCAAATAGGATAGAATAATAAAAATAACCACAATAAAACCTGCCGATTATTGAAGATCTACTCTGTAGCCATACTTAGTTATAAAATTTGTAAAAAATTTGCAATGGAGAGAGGGAAGAAATGAAGATTGTTTTCACAGATTCCTCATCAAGAAAAACGTGCTACTCCAGCTTTTGGGAATGGTGTCAGTCCCTTCAGAGATTGCTTCAACTGCAGAGATCTATCTTCCCCAAGGTCACATATTCTGAGGTGGCCTACATCCAATTACAGATCAAGCGATAAGAATCCAGCTATTTTAGTCTAATGTGCATTTACACTCACAGGCCATTTCAGCTCCAAAGCTCCATTTGGAGTCAGTTGAAGCTGTCAAGGCCTGCAACCAAGTGTGGCTTCTCTCTCTGCCCAACCCTACTTCCACTCCCAACTTTCCACAGGTGTTGAACCTTAATAAAATTCTGAACACAAAACTCTATTTCAGTTTTCTTTTTGAAGAACCCAAATTGTGAAAGTAGAGGTATTATTATTACACAGATGAGGAACACTAACTATGGGAGCTGGGAAAATCTTTTTGAAAAATGGAATATGAATCTATCTCTAATATCCTAGAAATTCTCCAATATTCAGAATAGATTATCCAGGCCAGTTTCGTAAGCTATTTAATACTGTGAGATATAATTTATCATGATTTGGAAACCTACCAATCTCAACTTCTTGGTTTACCAATCTCTTCTTCACCTGGTCTATCTCAGTCTTTCCAATTTGAAGATAAATCTCCTCAATAGAGATCATGAAATAAAAATTGAAGTTGTACAGCTGTTTTTCCTCGAGCACCAGTTAGTGATTGCACATCCCACAGTGGGTCTGTCCCTTCCTTCTTCTTTGTGGTTCTTAATGTTACTTTAAATTCCTTCTCATTGACTTAACACTTTCATCAAGTTTTAGCATTTTCTGCCTTCAAATTTCTTGGCAATGATCAAAGATTATTTTTTATATTTTTATTGAAGGCACACATGCAGTCCAGCCATAGTATACAATCAATGGCTCACAATATCATCATGTAGTTGTGTATTATTCACATTCATCATTTTTAGAACATTTGCATCACTTCAGAAAAAGAAAGACTTATACCTTCCATACCACTTATCCCTCCCTCTCATTGACTACCAGTATTTCAAGCTACCTATTTTCTTTACCCTTTATCAGTTATCATTATTTATTTATTGTTTATCCTTATTTTTTTTACTCATCTGTCCATATCTTGGATAAAAAGAGCATCAGATGCAAGGTTTTCACAATCACATGGTCATATTGTAAAATACTTTTAGTTATACAATCATCTGCAAGAATCAAGGCTACTGAGCACAGTTCAACAGTTTCAGGTACTTCCCTCCAGTCACTCCAATACACCATAAACATAAAAAGGGATATCTATATAATGCATAAGTATAGCCTCCAGGAAAACCTCTTTACTTGGTCTGAAATTTCTCAGCCATTGAAACTTTATTTTGTCTCTCTTCCCCCTTTTGGTCAAGAAGGCTTTCTCAATGCCATGATGCTGTGTAGTGGCTCATCTCGGAGAGTCAGGTCCCATGTTGCCAGGGAGATTTAAATCCCTGGGAGTCATGTCCCTCATATGGAGGAGGGCAGTGAATTCACCAGCCAAGCTGACTTAGAGAGAAAGGCCACATCTGAGCACAAGAGAGGTTCTCTGGGGGTGACTCAGGTATAATTATGAGTAGGCTTGGATTCTCCTTTGGAGGAATAAGGTTCATAGGGGCAAGCCCCAAATAGGCTCAACCTATTGAATTGGTGGTCCCCACTGCTTGCAAGAATGTCAGGAATTCTCCATATGGTGAAGTTGAATACTTCTTCCTTTCTCTCCATTCCCCCAAATAAAGACTTTGCAAATACTTTATTTATTCTCTGCCCAAATTACCCTGGGATATATCGGAGCATCACACTAACCAGGACAAACCAACAAAACTCATGCCCTATTCGAGAGTTCATGTAATTATGGTGTTCAAGAAAACTGACAGCATAAGCACAAGTTAAATTAGATAATGCACAATCCAAAATATAAATTTTGCACCAAATAAACATCCTCCTTTTGTTCTCATACAGAAGTTGAAATTTGAAGATATGGGCCATGTCATGCTTTATCCATTATTCTGTTGTATGTAAACCCCATTGTTCTCCCTTCCATTTCTCATCATACCCCTAGGCAACTCTTATCTATTGCAATCACAAACACTGTTGCCATAAACAGTAGTGTGCAAATGTCAATTCCTGTCTCCACTCTCAGTTCCTGCAAGTATATACCTAGCAACAGGGTTGCAAGATTATATGGCAACCCCACCCCTAGCCTTCTTTGGAAACACCACACTGCTCTGGAGCTTCCTACTTCCCATCTTCCCACAATACATGTTTTATATACTCCTCTGTATGTATGATAATAGCAGATGTATATGTCTTCCTCATATCCCATGGATATTCATCTCTGCACACTGAGAGCAGCTTACTGCAAACTTATGAAAATCTCTGAGTATATTTTTATTTTCCCATGAAAAAAACACTTGGCCTATATGTATGGCAAGCTCAAACTCCTGGAAGCTTTCCTCAAACAATGTCAGGCAGAGAGTTGGTGGGATAACTCTGAGGGGTGATCTGCACTGTCTCCTAGTGTTCCTCAGAAGCATTAAGCCTCAGACTTGGAACAGAAGAGTAACTTGTTCAGTAGTCTAATTTTATTGGCCTTCTTCCTTTTCCTATCTCACTTCTCCCACTTTCCTATCAGTGATTTTTGGAATCACCTCTCCAAAATAAACTACTTGCATTCAAATCATTGTCTCTAGGTGTGCTCTGTGGGACTGTAACCTAAGATAATTTTATATTTTATAATTTTACAACATAAAAAAGGAAGGAGAGCCAGATAATAATATCTTTGGTTTGTTGAGGGAGGGACTGGGAAGTGGAGGCAAACAACACTCAGTTTCTTTAAAAATAATTCTACAGAAACTATATTCTAACTGCATTCCTACTGAATTATCATCCAGAAAGGCAGTGCTGACATTTATTGTGTACCCACTGTTAGGCAACACTCTTTATCAGGTACAGAATGGTATTATAAATGGATTTTTGTAACTGGGATTGATTTTCCTGAAGTCTCATAGCTAGTTATAGAACAGAGCAAGCACACTTCCAAAAGGCATAATAGTGAGAAAAATTGATAAAGCAAATTACAGTACAAAAGAGAACTACTGAATTTGAATAAAGTTGATAGAACAGTGAATACAAATTTGAGTTTTAAGTATACCAGATCTATACTGCACTACAGTAATCTTACTGTAGACATGTATGATAATGCCATACTTTTTTTCAAAAAGAGTCAGAAATATCATTATTTTATTTTATGTCAATAGTATTCTAGATAAGCTCTAGAGAAAATGAAGTTTTTGAACTGTAAAGAAAACTGGTTTAATTGGAAACAGCACTGAAGTGTTACAATTTGTCTTTTCCATTACTTAGCAAATAAACTGTTACTTATATGTCATAATTTATTCAGCTGATATGATCTCTTACTAAATGTATCATTTTCTTTTCTGAAAATCTGAGGACTTGTGTCTCCTCTTTCCATTGTTAAGTATATCACCTTAAGGACTCTGGCTGGCTGGGGTGGGGGTCATACATCAGAAAACTAATCAGCCAGTCCAGGGAGTATTTCAATTTCAGTGGTACCCTCAATGCTGTTCAGAAATCCTTTAGCCATTCTTCATCAGATTCCTTTCTTACCCTCAAAATTTCTTTTCCAAAGTTCTACCTCGTTTCTCAACACCCCATCAATAATACTGTGATGGTTAAGTTGATGTGTCAACTTGGCTGAGATACGGTGTTGAGTAGTTTGGTCAAGCAAACACTGGCCTGATTTTTACTATGAGTATATTTCATAGACTTAAATAATCAGTAAATTGATTGCATCTATGGGTGATTACATTTACAATCAACTGAGGAGATTGTCTTCAACAATGAGAAAAGTATCTCTCAGTCAGCTGAAGGCTTTAAAAGAAGTGATGAATTTAGCAGACAGAAGGGAAAATTTCCAACTTTACTTTAGCCTGGTAATTTCTCCTAAGGAATTCATTGAAAACCTTTATCAGAGTTTCCAGCTTCTGGCTTGCCCTATGGAATTTAGGCTTTCCTAAATTATACCTTCTCTGTATAACTCCACTAGCACCTTTGATCCTTCTCCCACTCTTGAAGGGTATTTGGGCTATGCCTGTTCTAAATTTTTCATGGAAGGGGCTGTCAATAATATGGTATGGGAGATAGAACTAGTTGATGTTCTGGAGAGGCTGGTCCCTCTGCATTTTAGGAATTATCTGGTCTAAAAACACATCTGGAGGTTATAGGTTTCTGGAAAGTAACCCAACTGATTAGGTGGAGATGTCATGCCACCCATTCCAGGTGGGTCTTGATTAGTTTAGTAGAGCCTTTATAAAGGGAAACAGTTTGGAGAAATCTCAGAAATGACAGAGCCAACAGAGACTTTAGAGCAGAGCTGATACAGATGCTGACAATCGGAGAACAGAGACATGGAGGTTTAGAGATGCTTGGAGCCCAGCAGACTTTATCATGAGATGTTAAGCAAGCCAAAACCTATAGAGAGCCAAGGGAAGCCAAGAGATTAAAGCCATCCCCAGAGAAGCAAAGTGAGGAAACCCCCCAGGAACAGAGGTTAAAAGCAATGGAGCTCAGGAGCAAAGGTCCAGTAGATGCCAGCCACATGACTTCACAGCAGACAGAGCAGTTCCAGACCCACTGCCTTTCTTGGATTAAGGAATCTTTCCTTGTATGCTTTATGTATTAGCTAGGGTTCTCTAGAGAAACAGAATCAGCAGGAGATATCCATAGATAAAAAATTTACAAAGGTGTCTCACATAACCATGAGAATGTAGAGTTCAAAGTCTGTAGGGCAGGCCACAACCTGGTAGCTCTGATGAAGGTCCTCAATGAACTCTCAGGAGAGGCTGGCTGTGCAACCTTTAGAATGTAAGAGTCCAAGGTCTCTAAGGCAGGGCACAAGATGGTAACTCTGATGAAGTTCCTCAAAGAAATGTCAGGAGAGGCTAGCTATAGGTCTGTAGGGCAGGCTGCAAGCTGGTAACCCTGGTGAAGTTCGTCAATGAACTCTCAGGAGAGGCTGGCTGGAGAACCATAAGAATGGAACAGCCCAAAGTCCATAAGACAGGCTGTGAAGTTGATGACTCCAATGAAGGTTCTGGCCAAACTCCACAGGAGAAGCTCACAGGCTGAAGCAGGAAGAGTGACTATCTCTTCTGAATCCTCCTTAAAAGCTTTCTGGAGATTAGATTAAGCATCTCAATGAAGGCAGAAATTGATGTTCTGGAAAATTCTGGGCTTCCAGAAGGTAGGAACCGAAAGAATAGTGCCCCACATGAGGATTTGACCAAACA
Organism: Tamandua tetradactyla; assembly: GCF_023851605.1. NCBI lineage: Eukaryota > Metazoa > Chordata > Mammalia > Pilosa > Myrmecophagidae > Tamandua > Tamandua tetradactyla. The sequence continues at coordinate 107,223,916 of NC_135353.1, read as the reverse complement.
TGGAAGCAGGTAGCCATTACAGGACAAGTAATGGATTTGAGATGGAGTTATCCAGGAAGGATTTGTGGAATGTCTTTTTGTCAGATGGCCATGATCCCAGTATATTGTATAGAAAACCAAGAGTGTTGTGGGGTTTGTATAAACAGAACCACTGCCATTCTGAACTAAAAGGGGCAAATTGAAGGAAAACTAATTTCAGAGGCAGAACCATGGAAGATAAGTTCTGGAACCAGGAAACCTCAGGCCTGGAGAGTGGACCCATCCATACGTATGGAGAGGGTGAGTTTGCCTCAGAAGCAGAGGTCAGGCCTCCTACTTCATTGCACAAGAAGAGTTGTGCCGAGGGTGAATAGCATGGATGGGGGTTTGAGGGAACCTGGCTGCCACCCCATGGTTCTGGAGGGGTTGAGTGTGTGCCCCAGAGAGAGCAGAGATCCTAGGTGCTGCCCAAAGCCTGGAGAGAAAAAAGTGCCCCCCCCAACTAGATCCAGTATGGCAACCCCAGCATTTGGAGAGAGCAAGGACACTGCATGACCACCAGAAATGGTGGGACTGCTGCCTTTTAAAGCCTCAAAGATAAATGACTCTCAGACTTTTAATTCCAATGGAATTTGTCTGAAGTTTTGAGGAAATGTTTGGGTCTGGTGACTCCTGTTTACCTTTTGATTTTTCCCTATGCAAATGGAAACATGTCTCCTATGACTGTCCCTCCTTTGTATACCAGCAGCAGATAACTTGTTATGAGTTTCACAGTCCAGAGCCAGAGGAGAACTTTTGCGTTAGTACAGACTATGCCTGTAACAAACCTTGATGAAGTTTTATACTGGTTTCAACTCTATATTGTATTTGTATTGTTATTGAAATGGTTTAAGGCTTTTGTGATATTGTGATAGAGTGAATGTATTTTGTACATGGAAAAAATATGTCTTTTTGGTAGTCAAGAGGGTGGAATGTGCCATTTGAAGATACTATGTACCCCAGAAAAGCAATGTTTTAATCCTGACTCAAGCTTGTGGGTACAGCCGTTTCTTTTAATCCTGATTCAATATACTGTAGGTTAGAAACTTTTGATTAGATTATCTCCAAAGATATGTGACATGCCCAATTGTGGGTGTGAACTCTTGATTAGATGGAGATTTTACTCTGCCCATTCCAGTTGGGTCTTTATTAGTCTAACAAAGTCTTTAAAAGGAAAAACACTGGAGAAACTTCAGAAATGACAGAGCTGACAGAAATTTCAGAGCAGAGCTGACACAGATCCTGACACTTTGAGAACAGAGACATGGAAGTTTAGAGGTTCATGGAGCCTAGAAGATATTGCCATGTGATATTAAGCAAGACAGAACCTGGAGAGAGCCAAGGGAAGGTAAGAGATGAAAGCCATGCTGGGAGAAGCAAAGTGGGAAACCCCCACAAGAACAGAGGCTGAAAGAAATGGAGCCCAGGAGCAAGGAGCAGAAGATGCCAGCTACTGGGCTTTCCAGCTGATAGAGCCTTCCAGACCCATCAGCCTTTCTCGAATTAGGGTATCTTTCCCTGAATGTCTTATTATGGATAATTTCATAGGCTTAGAACTGTAAACTTGTAACTTATTAAATTCCCTTTTTAAAAGCTGTTCCATTTCTGGTATATTACATTCTGGAAGCTTAGAAATGAAAACAATCATTTTTAGAACATTTACATCACTCCAGAAAAAGAAATAAAAGAGAGAAGAAAAAAAACTCTTACCTCCCATACCCTTACTCCTCCCTCCCATTGACCACTAGTATTTTAATCAACCCAATTTTTAAATACTTTATCCCCCTGTTCTAGTTTGCTAGCTGCTGGAATGCAACACACCAGAGACAGATTGGCCTTTAATAAAAGGGGATTTATTTTATTAGTTCTTCAGAGGAAAGGCAGCTAACTTTCAGCTGAGGTTCTTTCTTATATGGGAAGGCACAGGACAATCTCTGCTGGCCTTCTCTCCAGACCTCTGGGTTCCAACAACTTTCCCCAGGGTGATTCCTTACTGCATCTCCAAAAGCCTGAGCTGAGCTGCTAGTGCTGAGATGAGGTATGCTGAACTGCTTGGGTTGTGCTGCATTGAGCTATCTAATTTAAGCACCAGCCAATTAAATCAAACATCAGTCATTGCAACAGGCACACTGCCTAGCCAACTGCAGATGTAATTAGCAACAGATGAGGTTCATATACCTTTGGCTCATGTCCATAGCAACAGAACTAGGTGCCTTCACCTGGCCAAGTTGACAACAGAATCTAACTACCACACCTCCCATTATTTATTTATTTTTATCTTCATTTTTTTACTCATCTGTCAATACCCTGGATAAAAAGAGTATCAGACCCAAGATTTTCATAATCACATGGTCTCATTGTAAAAGCCATATAGCTATACAATCATCTTCAAGAATCACGACTACTGGAGCACAGCTCACTAGTTTCAGGTACTGTCCTCTAGCCACTCCAATACATTATAAACCAAAAAGGGATATCTATATAGTGCATAAGAATAACCTCCAGGATAACCTCTCAGCTTTGAAATCTCTCAGCCACTGAAACTTTACTTTGCCTCATTTTCTCTTTTCCCCTTTTTAGTCAAGAAGTCTTTCTCAATCCCATAATACTAGGTCCCAGCTCACCCCAGGAGTCATATCCCATGTTACCAGGAAGATTTACACCTCTGGGAGTCATGTCCTATGTAAGGGTTAGGACAGTGAGTTCACCTGCTAAATTGGCTTAGAGAGAGGCCACATCTGAACAACAAAAGAAGTTCTCTGGGGTGAATCTTAGGCATGTTTATAATTAGGCTTAGCTTCTTCCTTGCAGGAATATGTTTTATCTATGTGCTCTTGGGCAAATTACTTCACCTCCCAGTAAGTACCTCAGTTTCTTCATCAGTAAAATGGGGCTAGGGAGTCATCTTTACCCTTTAATTAGTGTAAAGATCAAATAAGATGGAAGATGCAGAAATATAGACTGGGCAGTAAATTTCCAGATCATCAGGGCACAGATCAGTAGCCAAAGGCATTGGATGCAGGACTAAGGCCTTGGGCAAGGATTGGCAAAGTGTAGACAGAGTATCAGAGTTCCTGCAAATCAGGCTAAACTTTAGAATTGGATCAAAATCTCACTGGAAGACTGGGGAAATAGCAAAACTAAGGCAGAGTCCAGCCCAGGTGTTGAATTTCTGGCACTCTGAGGGTTCCAGATTCTTCTTTTGATAGCCACTCAGCCAGCACTTTAAGGACATCTAGACTTGTGTGTTGGTGTGTAGGGTATAATATATACTTGGGTATAATCCTGTCCTTTCCTGAAGGGATTAGGCCCAGGAGGCAGATTTGTGCCTGTTGGAGGCAGCTGGCTTAGAAGGGAGGCAGCAGGGAAAGAAGGTGGAAGTGTCTGGGCTCCCTCAAGGGTAATGTACTGAGTTCTGTGCCTCACTCTCACTGCCAGACTAGTTACCCACAGGCAGTGAAACTCATATATCCTGGCTGTTGGGATTGTCATGGAACCCCACTCATAGACAGAACTTTAAGAGTCATATAGAATGGGGCTTAGGGTGTGCCTGGGCTGCATTTTCATCCCTTATGCTTCATGCTCAGGTATTCACTTTACCTGCCTACAATGTGACTTGTGCATGCACAGGGTGAATTGAGTTTTCTTGAATGCATTTGTATGTGTTGTTCTTGGTGTCTGAGCCACCGAGCCTTACATAATGGAGGTACCTCTACCAGGTTTGGGAGATGCAGCCTTAGTACTTGGGAGCATGAAGTTCAGCAGCAAAGGAAAGATGATGCTAAACTTGGTGGGGGAGGGACTAGGGATGCTTCAATTCTTCCTGCCAAAAGTCAAGTTTGGTGATAGAGACTCAATCAGGGTTGTTAGAAAAAGAGGGAGAAAGATGTTGAGAGCCAGGAAGGGCCTGCCTAAATGACCTGATGAGATTTGTTGTGAATGTCATTGTTATTTTGTTTTGTACCTTAAGGGTAGAGTACTGAGTTAATCATATTCTCAGTTCAGGCACACAATCAAAATGCATTTAAACAAGACCCATCTCAGTGTATTTATTTATTCCTCTTCATCTCCATCATTATTCTTAGTCCCCTCCACATACCCTTCAATTAACAACCATTCTATTTTGTTTTTGTAAAACATATATTGTGGTTTCTGTACCCCTATATCTTTAAACTTATTTTAAAAATGTGTACACACTAAATTGTGCTCTTTGATGTATGTATGGTCTATGGGTTTTGACAAATGCATTGTGTCATGTAACCACCACTGTACTCAAGATACAAAACCGTTTCATGACTCTCCCCAAAATTTCCTAGTAGTACTTTGCAGTCAAAGCTCCCCCTGTCCACAACCCCTAAAAACCACTTATCTATTCTTTGTTTGCTTTCTCAATAAAGACATATAAATGCATTTACACAGTATATAGCCTTTTAAAATACTAAATATTTTCACATTGTATATACAAGTGAACAACTTCAACTATAAAAGGAACAAAAATAAATTTAAATGTAAAAATATAATTTTGTTTTTAGAATCATTCAGTCAACTACATTTGTCAATAAAAAATTGAACAATAAATTCATGCTTAAAAGAAGGTAGGGTTTCTACTGCTTACATTTTGTTATTATTATTTTTTAAATATTATTATTGTAAATCAAACAAACATGCATTCTTGACATACAACATTCTATACATTACATGTTTAAACAATATGATAATTATTTCAAGATTCCTATTTAACCACTCAAGGCCTATGGAATGTTCACACGAGCTTTGGTCCTGTTGTTGTGATGCTAAGTATTTATATAGAATGAGATTTTGGATAGTGAGGATTAACTTTCATAATATAGCTGAGTCCTCTCATCAAGCAAACTAAATTCCCAATAATTTCAAGGCTTAATAAAAGAAAAATATTTCCTGTCTTATTTAAATACAGAGAATATCAGCTATACTAGAATGATTGCTGCTCTTCCACTTTTACATTATTAACCATCTCTCAGAGGCTTCAACTCATTATTCATTCATTCATTAAATTAATACTTATTTCATGCTTACTATGTATCAGGCATTATTCTAGAAGCTAGGGGAAATATCATAAACAATATACATATGTATATACAAATTCCTTTCCTCTACTGCTTTCAGATTTTTAAAATCATAAATTAGCTTCCTAACCCTGGGTCCTAATCATGCCAGAGTTCTCATAATGTGATGACTACCTGTTTAGACTACTAAGCTGTATAATCCAAATGGTACCAAAACCTTTGTGTGAACAAATGTGATAATATTTAAGCTTTAGTTAAGTGCCACAGTGCAGGCTCTGTGTTTAAACAAGGCAGTATTTATATACTGGCTGAAATTTATAGATTTAAGTAGTACTGATTCTTCTGCTTCATTAGCATTTAATATCTTCAAATTGTGCTGCCTCCTAAAAATATTTATAAGCAATATTTAACATACAGAAAAATGTCAAGAACAGTACAAAGAGCTATTTTTCCTGAACCACTGAAGATGAAGCTACCAATTTGAATTCCATCACTCATTAATATATATTTTTGTATTTCCCATAAGCAAAAATTCTCCTATAAAACCCATAATATAGACTATACATTCCCAGATTACTCAAAAATATAAACATTCTCCTATATAACCATAATACAACCAACAAAATCAGAAAATAAATGCTTATTCATCACTTGTTGCTAACCTTCAGACTATTGAATTTTATCAATTGTCTCTAGACAGCCTCTTATATTTTATTTCCATTATAGTCTCTTATTGTTTATTTCCATTGAGAAATTGAAGTTTACATAAAAATCATGCTGAAAATAGAGTCCCAATATACCCCCCTTAGATACTTAGTTTCCTTTTAACTCTTCAGATTAGTGTGATACCTTTTTTACAATCAATGAAACAATATTATTCTAATTATACTATTAATTATAGTCCATAGTTTACAATAAAGTTCACTGTTTGTGAGGTACAGTTACATGTGTTTAAAAATATTTTTATTCTAGTAACATATAAAATGCAAAATTTTCTTTTGATCATGTTAAATATATGAAATAGTGTTGTTAATTACATTCACAATGTTCTGCTATCATCACTACTGCACATTACCAAAAGTTTGCCATCATCCCAAACAGAAACCCTGTTCCAATTAAGAGTTAACTCTCCATTCTGTACCTTCACTCCTGTCCCTGGTAATCTGTATTCTAGATTCTGACACTATGAACTTGTTTAATCTGATTATTTTATATCAATGAGATCACACATCATTCATTGTTTTGTCTCTGGCATATTTCACCTAACATGAGCTCTTCAGACTACATCCATTTTGGTGTATGTATCAGAATTTTGTTCTTTTTTATGGATGAATAATATTCCATTACATGTATGTATCACATTTTGTTTATCCATTCATTTGTTGATTCACACTTTGGTTGCTTCCATCTATTGGCAGTTCTGAATAATGCCACTATGAACATAATGTGCAAATATCACTTTGAGGCCTTTTTTTCAATTATTTTGGGTATACTTAAATTTCTGAGGAACTGCCAAACTGTTTTCCACAGTGGCTGCACCATTCTCCATTCCTACCAGTAATGAACATGTTGCTATTCCTACACATATTCCCCAACACTTGTAGTTCTCTCTTTTTTTTTTTGTAATAGTAGCCATTCTAGTGGGTGAAAAATCGTATCTCATTGTGTGTTTGATTTGCATTACCTTAATGGCTAATGACTTTGAGCATCATTGCATGGGCTTGCTGGCCATTTGTATATCTTCTTTGGCAAAATGTCTATTCAAGACTTTGTCCATTTTTAATTTTTTTAAAACACTCCGATGTTAATTCATTTTTAAAAAGTGTTCTGTGTTATTTTACACTTTGCCTCTTTTGTATAATTGTACAACCTTTGAAAATTACATGAATTGTAAAGATCTAACACTGTTACTAGTCATTCAGAAAAGCTCCCTTCCTCCCAACAACCACCAGGGAAAATTAAAAGTCCTGAAAGGAGGCCAATTCAACACAACCTCTACCCTGGTAGAAACAAAAAGTGAAAAGATGAGAAGAAAGCAGAAATCAACTAAGAGGTGTGTTGCCAGTGTCTCTCAGGAGTGGGACCCTGGCTATTTCCTGGGGTCATGAAAAGTAGAGCCTGCAGCATGCAGTGTGGCAACTGGGAGACCTCTTGCCACATCTTCCTTACCCTGGCTTATCCATGTACCGACCTAGTTATCATGGAAAACCTTCAGCAGTGTTCTCCTCTGCTGCTGCCCTATGTGCATTTGGTTAGCCAAGTCCCTTCTGTCTTAAAAGTCTGCATTCTCCACTTTCCATGACACATTTTCAATCTCAGCCTCCAGCTGAGCCTGCAGGTATTCAAACAGCTTCTTCCTAGGACCAGAATCCATGTAGTATGCATTTGGGTAGGTATATGCAGGGTGTATTGACACTTGGCCAGAGCTTGCAACATTCTGTAGGTACTGCCAGTCTATCAATGTCCCCAGGTTGTTCATGATCCTCTCCTGAACCTTCTCATGAGTCCGCTGGTATGTCTGTGCCTCCAGCTGCAAATTCTTGTTGTGGTTTTCCCACTCCTCAAAGTAGAACAAGTACTTCTTGAGGGCCTCCCTAGCCTGGGTCTGCTGGCTCTGGTTGACAATGTCAGGATTCTCCTTGTACCGGCTGCACTCGTAGTACTGGTTGCCAATCTTCTATACACATCCAGCAGAAGCCGTGTTTACATTTGGAGCATTGCATGTGATTGTAGCTCCGTTTTTCTCAATGCAGACATTACACTTGGAACAATCTTCAGTGTGAGCACTAATGTCGTTGGCTAAATTTGAATCATCTGCACACTTCATGAGCCATTTCTGGATTGTGGTGCAGTTTGTGGGGGCATGATATATCTGACTACACTGGGAACAGAAGACCTTGAACTTGGGGAACTCTGGGCTCCTGTACCTGGATAACCATGGGGCATTTTGCACCGAGGCACAACTGGAGCTGGTAATGACTCTCCACATAGTCCCTGAAGAGGTAGCGCCTGTATTTGTCTCTCAGTTCTTTGTGGGGCAGCGATGGAAACACTAAATCCTCTGGTGTTCAGAGTGGGCAGTCCTGAGCCATACAAGACACCACCATGTCAACGCTATCCTTTAACAAGTACTGAGCAGTGCTGATCCCAGCAGCTGCGGCAGAACTGGTGCTGACAGGCTAGAGAGAATAGGTTTTCATTCCGCACAAACCGCATACTCAGCATACAGTGGAGAAGAATGGGCTGCAGGGACATGTTTTGACCAGTTGGGTGGGACGTGAGCCTCAACAAGCAGCTGAGCAGAATTGGATTTGTATCTGTCCAATATCTCTGAGACTTGGCAGTGGAAATTAGGTAATATAAGTTTGGCAATTGAATGAGACATCTTTAGCACAGACACTAAGCTGGTTACGTGCTGGCTGAGTGCATGATCCGATTCCTTGTAGGTCAAGCAGGTGAACTGGTACTCTCCTGAGGATCGAAAACATCAGCCCCCTGCTGCTCCATGTCACTGGCTATTCCCACATAATAGTCCTCTATATCCCCAGGGTCCTCTTCTCTTCTCCTTCCTCCTCCTCACAATTTGGGTCATAGTCCTCTTCATTGTTATCAGATCCCTGGCTCTTCAAGTCCACAGACATCATAGCATCCAGCCAAGTTCCAGATCAGGAAAGTTGTTGCTTCTTTCCCCTCCCCCTAGACTTTACCGTTTTCTCAAATGCATTAGTGTTTATGTCTTCTGCAGTTCTTGAAGATATGTTAGAAAGACATCACTAAATAATCAGTGTCATATGATTTCCTTCGGGAGCCACAGCCCAGCAGTGTTCAGGTGGAGAAGCTGTGACCGTGGAAGTGATGGGCGGTAACCGGTCCTGCCCCGCTGCTTCCTCCGGCCCATTAAAATTTTTTTAAAAAATCTTTTTATTGTTGAGTTGTAGGATTTCCTTATATATTCTGAATATTAAACCATTATCAAATATATGGTTTCCAAATATTTCCTCCGATTCTGTAGGTTGTCTTTGCACTTTCATGATAGTCTTTTGTTGCACAAAAGTTTTTAATTTTGTGAAGTCCCATATATCTATTTTTCTCTTGTTTGTGTTTTTGATGCAAGATCTAAGAAACCATTGTCTAATACAAGGTCTTGATATTTTCCTGTTTTCTTGCAGTAGTTTTAAAGTTTTGTTTCCTATAGGAAACATATAAGTTTTTGATCTATTTTGAATTAATTTTTATGTATGGTGTGAAGTAGGGGTCCACCTTCATTCTCTTGCATATGTGTATCCAGTTTTCTCAGCACCATTTTTTGAAGAAACGTTCTTTCCCCATAGAGTGGACTTGGCACCCTTGTCAAAAATCACTTAGAGGTAGATGCGAGAGTTTATCTTGGAGCTCTCAATTTGACTGAGTTGGTCTCCATGCCTGTCCTTGAACCAGTACCATGCTGTTTTGATTGCTATAATATTTTTATAAGTAAAGACCCTAAAGTGTGAGCCTTCCAAATATTATCTTTTACAGATAGCATTAGCTATGCAGGGTTGCTTATCTATCCTTATCAACTTTTTTCATATTTTAACATTTTTATTGTGAAATATAATATGTATACAAATGAAGAAAAAAGCAATAATTTTCAAATTACATTTTAATGTGTAGTTCAAAAGAGATTTCAAAGTTTGGTTTGAGTCACCATTCCACAATTTCAGGTTTTTCCTTCTAGCTGTTCCAAGACACTGGAGACTAAAAGAAATGCCAGTATAATGATTCAGCAGTCATACTCATTCGTTAAGTCCTATCTTCTGTGTGGTAACTCCTCCTTCTCCTTTGATCCTTCTCCCAATCTTTGAGCTAGGCCCATTCTAACTTTTTCATGTTGAAAAAGGATGTTGACTATATAAGATGGGGGGATGGAATTAGTTGATGTTCTTGGAGAGGCTGGCCCCTCTGGGTTTCAGAACTTAACTGCTTAGGAACCCCTTCAAGATCTGAGTATGTTGCTAGCTCTGGATTTTTCATGTATGTCCTTTATGATGTTGTGAGGTTTCCTTCTCTGCCTAGTAGTCTTAATGTTTTTTTTTCAACAATCAGTGCCGGCTTGTGTCAAATGCCTATTCTGTATCAACTGAGGTTATCATGTATTTTTTTCATTTGTTCTATTAAAGGGGTGTATTGCATTAATTGCTTTCTTGAACACTTGGGATATATATTACTTAATCATGGAGTATAATTATTTAAGTGCGCTGTTGGATTCAGGTTGCTAGTATTTTGTTGAGGATTATTGCATCTATATTCATAAGGAGCATTTGTCTGTTACTTTATTTCCTTGTGGTATCTTTATCTTCCTTTGGTATTAGGGTGATTCTGGCCTCAAAGAATGAGTTAGAGAGTGTTCCCTCTTTAATATTTTGTAAGAGCTTGAGAAGAATTGGTGTTAATTATAGTTGAAATGTTTGGTAAAATTCACCAGTGATACCATCTGGTCCTGGACTTTACTTTGTAGGGAAGGTTTTGATTACTGATTCAATCACTTTATTTATTATTGGTCTGTTGAGATCTAATTTCTCTTTTTTTATTAATTAAAAAAATTAACTAACACAACATTTAGAAATCATTCCATTCTACATATACAATCAGTAATTCTTAATATCATCACATAGATGCATATTCATCATTTTAGTACATTTGCATCAATTCAGAAAAAGAAATAGAAAGATAACAAAAAAATAAAATGATAATAGAGAGAAAAAATAAAAATAAAAAATAAAAAAATAAAATTAAATTAAAAAAAACTATACCTCAGATGCAGCTTCATTCAGTGTTTTAACATAATTACATTACAATTAGGTATTATTGTGCTGTCCATTTCTGAGTTTTGTATCCAGTCCTGTTGCACAGTCTGTATCCCTTCAGCTCTAATTACCCATTATCTTACCCTATTTCTAACTCCTGATGGTCTCTGTTACCAATGACATATTTCAAGATTATTCTCTAATGTCGGTTCACATCAGTGGGACCATACAGTATTTGTCCTTTAGTTTTTGGCTAGTCTCACTCAGCATAATGTTCTCTAGGTCCATCCATGCTTCATAAGTTTATTCTGTCTTAAAGCTGCATAATATTCCATCGTATGTATATACCACAGTTTGCTTAGCCACTTGTCTGTTGATGGACATTTTGGCTGTTTCCATCTCTTTGCAATTGTAAATAATGCTACTATAAACATTGGTGTGCAAATGTCTGTTTGTGTCTTTGCCCTTAGGTCCTCTGAGTAGATACCTAGCAATGGTATTGCTGGGTCATATGGCAATTCTATATTCAGCTTTTTGAGGAACCACCAAACTGCCTTCCACAGTGGTTGCACCATTTGACATTCCCACCAACAGTGGATAAGTGTGCCTCTTTCTCCACATCCTCTCCAGCACTTGTCATTTTCTGTTTTGTTGATAATGGCTATTCTGGTGTGTGTGAGATGATATCTCATTGTGGTTTTGGTTTACATTTCTCTAATGGCCAGGGACATTGAGCATCTCTTCATGTGCCTTTTGGCCATTTGTATTTCCTCTTCTGAGAAGTGTCTGTTCAAGTCTTTTTCCCATTTTGTAATTGGATTGGCTGTCTTTTTGTTGTTGAGTTGAACAATCTCTTTATAAATTGTGGATACTACACCTTTATCTGATATTTCGTTTCCAAATATTGTCTCCCATTGTGTTGACTGTCTTTCTACTTTCTTGATGAAGTTCTTTGATGCACAAAAATGTTTGATTTTGAGGAGCTCCCATTTATTTATTTATTTCTTCAGTGCTCTTGCTTTAGGTTTAAGGTCCACAAAACTGCCTCCAATTATAAGATTCATAAGATATCTCCCTACATTTTCCTCTAACTGTTTTATGGTCTTAGACCAAATGTTTATATCTTTGATCCATTTTGAGTTAATTTTTGTATAGGGTGTGAGATATGGGGCATCTTTCATTCTTTTGCATATGGATATCCAGTTCTCTAGGCACCATTTATTGAAGAGACTGTTCTGTCCCAGGTGAGTTGGCTTGACTGCCTTATCAAAGATCAAATGTCCATAGATGAGAGGGTCTATATCTGAGCACTCTATTCGATTCCATTGGTAGATATATCTATCTTTATGCCAGTACTATGCTGTTTTGACCACTGTGGCTTCATAATATGCCTTAAAGTCCGGCAGCATGAGACCTACAGTTTCGTTTTTTTTCCTCAAGATACTTTTAGCAATTCGGTGCACCCTGCCCTTCCAGATAAATTTGCTGATTGGTTATTCTATTTCTGAAAAATAAGTTGTTGGGATTTTGACTGGTATTGCATTGAATCTGTAAATCAATTTAGGTAGGATTGACATCTTAACTATATTTAGTCTTCCAGTCCATGAACACGGTATGCCCTTTCATCTATTTAGGTCTTCTGTGATTCTTTTAACAGTTTTTTGTAGTCTTCTTTGTATAGGTATTTTGTCTCTTTAGTTAAATTTATTCCCAGGTATTTTATTCTTTTAGTTGCAATTGTAAATGGAATTCATTTCTTGATTTCCCCCTCAGCTTGTTCATTGCTAGTGTATAGAAACACTACAGATTTTTGAATGTTGATCTTGTAACCTGCTACTTTGCTGTACTCATTTATTAGCTCTAGTAGTTTTGCTGTGGATTTTTCAGGGTTTTCGACGTATAGTATCATATCGTCTGCAAACAGTGATAGTTTTACTTCTTCCTTTCCAATTTTGATGCCTTGCATTTCTTGTTCTTGTCTAATTGCTCTGGCTAGAAACTCCAACACGACATTGAATAATAGTGGTGATAATGGACATCCTTGTCTTGTTCCTGATCTTAGGGGGAAAGTTTTCAATTTTTCCCCATTGAGGATGATATTAGCTGTGGGTTTTTCATATATTCCCTTTATCATTTTAAGGAAGTTCCCTTGTGTTCCTATCCTTTGAAGTGTTTTCAACAGGAAAGGATGTTGAATCTTGTCAAATGCCTTCTCTGCATCAATTGAGATGATCATGTGATTTTTCTGCTTTGATTTGTTGATATGGTGTTTTACATTAATTGATTTTCTTATGTTGAACCATTGTTGCATACCTGGGATGAATCCTACTTGGTCATGATGTATAATTCTTTTAATGTGTTGCTGGATTAGATTTGCTAGAATTTTGTTGAGGATTTTTGCATCTATATTCATTAGAGAGATTGGTCTGTAGTTTTCTTTTTTTGTAATATCTTTGCCTGGTTTTGGTATGAGGGTGATGTTGGCTTCATAGAATGAATTAGGTAGCTTTCCCTCCACTTCAATTTTTTTGAAGAGTTTGAGCAGGGTTGGTACTAATTCTTTCTGGAATGTTTGGTAGAATTCACATGTGAAGCCGTCTGGTCCTGGACTTTTCTTTTTGGGAAGCTTTTGAATGGCTGATTCACTTTCTTTACTTGTGATTGGTTTATTGAGGTCATCTATTTCTTCTTGAGCAAAGTTGGTTGTTCATACCTTTCTAGGAACTTGTCCATTTCATCTACATTGTTGTATTTATTAGCATAAAGTTGTTCATAGTATCCTGTTATTACCTCCTTTATTTCTGTGAGGTCAGTGGTTATGTCTCCTCTTCCATTTCTGATCTTATTTGTTTGCGTCCTTTCTCTTCTTCTTTTTGTCAATCTTGCTAAGGGCCCATCAATCTTGTTGATTTTCTCATAGAACCAAATTCTGATCTTATTAATTTTCTCTATTGTTTTCGTGTTCTCAATTTCATTAATTTCTGCTCTAATCTTTGTTATTTCTTTCCTTTTGCTTGCTTTGGGGTTAGTTTGCTGTTCTTTCTCCAGTTCTTCCAAGTGGACAGTTAATTCCCGAATTTTTGCCCTTTCTTCTTTTCTGATATAGGCATTTAGGGCAATAAATTTCTCTCTTAGCACTGCCTTTGCTGTGTCCCATAGGTTTTGTTATGTTGTGTTTTCATTTTCATTCACCTCAAGATATTTACTAATTTCTTTTGTAATTTCTTCCTTGACCCACTGGTTGTTTAAGAGTGTGTTGTTGAGCCTCCACGTATTTGTGAATTTTCTGGCACTCTGCCTATTATTGATTTACATCATTCCTTTATGATCTGAAAAAGTGTTGTGTATGATTTCAATCTTTTTAAATTTGTTGAGACTTGCTTTGTGATCCAGCATATGGTCTATCTTTGAGAATGATCCATGAGCACTTGAGAAAAATGTGTATCCTGCTCTTGTGGGGTGTAATGTCCTATAAATGTCTGTTAAGTCTAGCTCATTTATTGTAATATTCAACTTCTCTGTTTCTTTATTGATCCTCTGTCTAGATGTTCTGTCCATTGATGAGAGTGGGGAATTGAAGTCTCCAACTATTATGGTAGATGTGTCTATTTCCCTTTTCAGTATTTGCAGTGTATTCCTCACGTATTTTGGGGTGTTCTGATTTGGTGTGTAAATATTTATGATTGTTTTGTCTTCTTGTTGAATTGTTCCTTTTATTAGTAGATAGTATCCTTCTTTGTTTCTTTTAACTGTTTTACATTTGAAGTCTAATTTGTTGGATATTAGTATAGCTACTCCTTCTCTTTTCTGGTTGTTATTTGCATGAAATATCTTTTCCCAACCTTTCACTTTCAACCTATGTTTATTTTTGGGTCTAAGATGTGTTTCCTGTAGACAGCATATAGAAGGATCCTGTTTTTTAATCCATTCTGCCAGTCTATGTCTTTTGATTGGGGAGTTGAATCCATTAACATTTAGTGTTATTACTGTTTGGGTAATACTTTCCTCTACCATTTTGCCTTTTCTATTATATATATCATATCTAATTTTCCTTCTTTCTACACTCTTCTCCACACCTCTCTCTTCTGTCTTTTCATATCTGACTCTAGTGCTCCCTTTAGTATTTCTTGCAGAGCTGGTCTCTTGGTCACAAATTCTCTCAGTGACTTTTTGTCTGAAAATGTTTTAATTTCTCCCTTATTTTTGAAGGATAATTTTGTTGGATATAGAATTCTTGGTTGTCAGTTTTTCTCTTTTAGTAATTTAAGTATATCATCCCACTGTCTTCTTGCCTCCATGGTTTCTGCTGAGAAATCTACACATAGTCTTATTGGGTTTCCCTTCTATGTGATGGATTGCTTTTCTCTCGCTGCTTTCAAGTACTTCTCTTTCTCTTTGACCTCTGACATTCTGACTAGTAAGTGTCTTGGAGCACGTCTATTTGGATCTATTCTCTTTGGGGTGCACTGCACTTCTTGGATCTGTAATTTAAGTCTTTCATAAGTGTGGGAAATTTTCAGTGATAATTTGTTCCATTAGCTTTTCTCCTCCTTTTCCCTTCTCTTCTCCTTCTGGGACACCCACAACATGTATATTTGTGCACTTCATATTATCATTCCATTCCCTGAGCCGCTGCTCAAATTTTCCATTCTTTTCCCTATAGTTTTTGTTTCTTTTTGGATTTCAGATCTTCCATCTTCCAGTTCACTAATTCTAATCTCTGTCTCTTGAAATCTACCATTGTAGGTTTCCATTGTTTTTTTCATCTCTTCTACTGTATCTTTCATTCGCATAAGTTCTGCGATTTGTTTTTTCAGACTTTCCATTTCTTCTTTTTGTTCATCCCTTGCCTTCTTCATGTCCTCCCTCAATTTATTGATTTGGTTTTTGAAGAGGTTTTCCATTTCTATTCGTATATTCAGAATTAGTTGTCTCAGCTCCTATATCTCATTTGAACTATTGGTTTGTTCCTTTGACTGGGCCATATCTTCAATTTTCCTGATATGATTTGTTATTTTTTGCTGGGATCTGGACATTTAATCAGATTTCCCTGAGTGTGGGACCCAGCAGGTTGAAAGACTTTCCTGTGAAGTTTCTGGGCTCTGTTTTTCTTATCCTGCCCAGTATGTGGCGCTTGTCTGTCTGCGGGTCTCACCAGGAAAAGATGTTGTGGCTCCTTTAACTTTGGAAGGCTCTCCCTGCTGTGTGCGTGGTGGAGACAGAGGAAAAGTTGTAGGCTGGTTTTAATGGCTTCAAATTGCAAATTCCTGGGATCTGAATTCCTTGAGAGAGGGATTCCATGTGAGTTTAATCCAATTGCATTTAAAGTAACTACTGGCAATGCAGGGCTTTTGTTTCAGTTTCTTAACTATTGAAACTAATGCCATATAATATGTTGGCTTAACAACAGGAATATATTGGCTCACAGTCTTAGAAGTTGGTAAACTTGCTTCTTGCTGGGATCATTATCTTATGCTTGGCAATAAATCTTTGGGTTCCTGGCTCTTTTTCTGTTTGTTTGCCTCACTGAATTGATATCTATTTCAGGATATGCCATGTCAAAATAAAACAAAAAAGTCAACCTTTGCATTTAACAATAATTTTGCATTGTAAAAGCACTTTACAACTCAATTCTGTCTTTGAGCATAAGTAACTGGTATGTGGGGTGTGGTAGTTAGATTCAGTTGTCCACTTGGCCAGGTGAAGTTACCTAGTTTCAGTGCTGTGGACATGAGCCAATGATATGTGAAACTCATCTGTTGCTGATTACATCTGCAGTCGGCTAGGAGTCGTGCCTGCTGCAATGAATGATGCTTGATTTAATTGGCTGGTGCTTAAATGAGAGACTCAACATAGCACAGCCCAAGCAGCTCAGCATACCTCATCTCAGCACTCACAGCTTAACCCAGTCCTTTGGAGATACAGGAAGAAATCGCCCTGGGAAAGTTGTTGGAACCCAGAGGCCCGGAGAGAAGGCTGGCAGAGACCATCCTGTGCCTTCCCATGTAAGAAAGAACCTTAGGTGAAAGTTAGCTGCCTTCCCTCTGAAGAACTAATAAAATAAATCCCCTTTTATTAAAAGTTGATCCATCTCTGGTGTGTTGCATTCTGGCAATTAGCAAACTAGAACAGATTTGGTACCGGAGAGTGGGTGCTGCTGCAGTTTGCAAATATCAGGTATGTTGGAAGGTTTTTTTGGATGGCCAAGGGGAATATTTTGGAGAAACTGTGAAGAGAATGATAGAGAAGTCCTAGAGTGCTTGAAGAGACTGTTGATGTAAATGGAACCACTGCCAATCTGGACAAAGAGGGACACAAAGGGACAAATTGGAGTTTGCCAAGTGAGAACCATGGACGTTTGGGTCTGAAGCCAAGAAACCTCAGCCAGGAGAGTGGACCCACCCATATAAATGGAGAGGGTGAGTTTTCCCTGAGGGCAGAGGATGAGTCTCTCATTTCGTTGCAGTGGAAATGTTGTGCAGCCTCAGGCTTTTGGAAAGGTACAGCATGCTCCTTGGGGACTGGGGAGAGCCTGGCTGCCACCATATGGAGGGGTTCAGCATGTGCCCCAGAAATGCCAAAGAACCCAGGGGTGGCCCTGATGCTTGGAGATAGTGGAGCCAAGAAAAAGGTGGTCTCCTCAATGTTCCCCAAGGTTGATTTGGAAAGAGGCAGGCCACTGAATAGGCCCTTGGAAAGGGCGGGACTGCTACTTTCTAAAGCTGAAGAATAAATGACTTTCAGACTTTGAAATCCCATGGCACTTGCCTTGCAGGTTTTACATCTGTGTTTCTTCCAATTTCTCCCTATGGAAATGAAAACCTGTATCCTATGAATATCCTCCTTTGCATATTGGCACCAGATAACTTGTTTTGAGATTCACAGATCCACAGCTGGAAGAGAATTTTGCACCTTAATATTGTTTAAGGTGATGTGTGTAGTTGCCAAGTTGACAAGAGGTGGACATGTGGTAGCTAGATTCAGTTGTCAACTTGGCCAGGTGAAGGTACCTAGTTCCAGGGCTGTGGACATGAGCCAATGGTACGTGAACCTCATCTGTTTCTGATTATATCTGCAGTCGGCTAGCTGGCATGCCTGTTGCAATAAATGATGTTTGATTTAATTGGCTGGTGCTTAAATGAGAGATTCAATGCAGCACAGCCCAAGCAGCTCAGCATACCTCATCTCAGCACTCGTATCTCAGGCCCTTGGAGATGCAGAAAGGAATCACCCTGGGGAAAGCTGTTGGAACCCAGAGGCCTAGAGAGAGGGCCAGCAGAGACCATCCTGTGCCTTCCCATGTAAGAAAGAACCTCAGGTGAAAGGTAGCTGCCTTTCCTCTGAAGAACTATCAAAATAAATCCTCTTTTATTAAAAGCCAATCCATCTCTGGTGTGTTGCATTCTGGCAGCTAGCAAACTAGACCATGGGCTAATGATTATCTGAGAGCATTTCTCTATGCAGCTCCATAATGCAACTGCTCTCTGAATATTACAAGGTGACCAAAAGTGGGAAGTGAAATGAGGAAGATGAAAAAGAGGGAATAAAATTCTCCCAGTTAAAGGGTTTTGTTGCAATGAGAAGAGGAAGTATGAAGATATTGTTGTCTTTTCATTTTTATACTGTGTTAAGAATGTTTACAACATTGAATTCAGTAGGCTGAGCAACATACTCAGAAATTTTCTTCTAGCAAATAATGTATTTACAAATGTGTTTATTAACTAATACAGCAATTTCACTATAATTAGTAAAGAAAGTGCACTCCTAGTATATTGTTTGCAGTATTTTAAGGGAAATACATATTGCCAGTATGATCAAATTCTATATAGATTCAGCAAAACATCCAAAAATTGGAAGTAGTTAAAAAAAAAAGAAAGCAAAGAAATAAATATCACCAAAGAGAAAAGATCAATTGTACCTTAAATATGCAACTAAATCACTGGTTTAATAACCTAACTATATAGATCTAATTAAAGGCAAAACCAGCCTGAAATACCTAACATTTAAACAAGCTAAAAAATAAGGCATAAATCTACATAATATTGAGTTCTATTTCCATTAGCTCCTTTCCCTCTTCTTGTATGTATGCTTTTTCAGATTTCCCTGTAGGGGATTATGAGAAAACGGGTTTTTTTTTTCAATTTGACCTCAAAAGTTCTGAGCAAAGTATTTGCTATTCTACTAAGAGTTCTGTGTTGGTAAGTTCTAGATATCAAATTGTTTTTACTAACTCTAATAGTTTTGATCATAGTGCCCAATTTAAATCATTCACTGGTGCTTCTTAAAAGAAATTTGGCTTCAGTGTTCTTTGTCTGCACAGCATTTAAAAAGAAGGAAAGAAAATTCAAGCAAAAGATATTGTTTGAAAAGCTTTTTCTAACAAATAGAGTAACTCTAACTAGAAATATTTTTAATATTGGGAGAAATAGTTCATTAAAACTTTTTTATTTTACCGTGAAGATTTAAATATTAAAAAACTGTACTGACATACTAGATCACTTATCTCTCCAAGAGTCTAATAAAGCACATATGAAAGGGTAATTTGTTTTGGTCAGAATGTATTTTATGCTCTACTTGTAAGTACTCAGCATGTTCATTAGGATTCATTTTGAAGATACACCAAAACCCTTTCCTCATGCAAGCACTGCTCACCATGATAGCTGAGATATGACCTCAAAGAAGGCCTAAGGAGTTTATATTAATGCTCAAAAATAATTTTGGACATCTTGACCAAACGCATACATCAAGTAGTATCCCTAAATTTTTTTTATTAATTAACGGAAAAAAAGAAATTAACCCAACATTTAGAAATCATACCATTCTACATATGCAATCAGTAATTCTTAACATCATCACATAGATGCATGATCATCGTTTCTTAGTACATTTGCATCGGTTTAGAAGAACTAGCAACACAACCGAAAAAGATATAGAATGTTAATATAGAGGAAAAAAAATAAAAGTAATAATAGTAAGAACAGAACAAAACAAAACAAAACAAAGCAAAAACCTATAGCTCGGATGCAGCTTCATTCAGTGTTTTAACATGATTACTTTACAATTAGGTATTATTGTGCTGTCCATTTTTGAGTTTTTGTATCTAGTCCTGTTGCACAGTCTGTATCCCATCAGCTCCAATTACCCATTATCTTACCCTGTTTCTAACTCCTGCTAAACTCTGTTACCAATGACATATTCCAAGTTTATTCTCGAATGTCGATTCACATCATTGGGACCATACAGTATTTGTCTTTTAGTTTTTGGCTAGACTCACTCAGCATAATGTTCTCTAGGTCCATCCATGTTATTACATGTTTCATAAGTTTATCCTGTCTTAAAGCTGCATAATATTCCATCGTATGTATATACCACAGTTTGTTTAGCCACTCGTCTGTTGATGGACATTTTGGCTGTTTCCATCTCTTTGCAATTGTAAATAACGCTGGTATAAACATTGGTGTGCAAATGTCCGTTTGAGTTTTTGCCCTTAATTCCTTTGAGTAGACTCCCAGCAATGGTATTGCTTGGTCGTATGGCAATTCTATATTCAGCTTTTTGAGGAACTGCCAAACTGCCTTCCACAGTGGTTGCACCATTTGACATTCCCACCAACAGTGAATAAGTGTGCCTCTTTCTCCACATCGTCTCCAGCACTTGTCATTTTCTGTTTTGTTGATAATGGCCATTCTGGTGTGTGTGAGATGATATCTCATTGTGGTTTTGATTTGCATTTCTCTAATGGCCAGGGACATTGAGCATCTCTTCATGTGCCTTTTGGCCATTTGTATTTCCTCTTCTGAGAGGTGTCTGTTCAAGTCTTCTTCCCATTTTGTGATTGGGTTGGCTGTCTTTTTGTTGTTGAGTTGAACAATCTCATTATAAATTCTGGATACTAGACCTTTATCTGATATGTCGTTTCCAAGTATTGCTTCCCATTGTGTAGGCTGTCTTTCTACTTTCTTGATGAAGTTCTTTGATGCACAAAAGTGTTTAATTTTGAGGAGTTCCCATTTATTTATTTCCTTCTTCAGTGCTCTTGCTTTAGGTTTAAGGTCCATAAAACTGCTTCCAATTGTAAGATTCATAAGATATCTCCCTACATTTTCCTCTAACTTTTTTATGGTCTTAGACCTAATGTTTAGATCTTTGATCCATTTTGAGTTAACTTTTGTGTAGGGTGTGAGATATGGGTCTTCTTTCATTCTTTTGCATATGGATATCCAGTTCTCTAGGCACCATTTATTGAAGAGACTGTTCTGTCCCAGGTGAGTTGGCTTGACTGCCTTATCAAAGATCAAATGTCCATAGATGAGAGGGTCTATATCTGAGCACTCTATTCGATTCCATTGGTAGATATATCTATCTTTATGCCAATACCATGCTGTTTTGACCACTGTGGCTTCATAATATGCCTTAAAGTCAGGCAGCATGAGACCTCCAGCTTCGTTTTTTTTCCTCAAGATACTTTTAGCAATTCGGGGCACCCTGCCCTTCCAGATAAATTTGCTTATTGGTTATTCTATTTCTGAAAAATAAGTTGTTGGGATTTTGATTGGTATTGCATTGAATCTGTAGATCAATTTAGGTAGGATTGACATCTTAACTATATTTAGTCTTCCAATCCATGAACACGGTATGCCCTTCCATCTATTTAGGTCTTCTGTGATTTCTTTTAGCAGTTTTTTGTAGTTTTCTTTATATAGGTTTTTTGTCTCTTTAGTTAAATTTATTCCCAGGTATTTTATTCTTTTAGTTGCAATTGTAAATGGGATTCATTTCTTGATTTCCCCCGCAGCTTGTTCATTGCTAGTGTATAGAAATGCTACAGATTTTTGAATGTTGATCTTGTAACCTGCTACTTTGCTGTACTCATTTATTAGCTCTAGTAGTTTTGTTGTGGATTTTTCCGGGTTTTCGACGTATAGTATCATATCGTCTGCAAACAGTGATAGTTTTACTTCTTCTTTTCCAATTTTGATGCCTTGTATTTCTTTTTCTTGTCTAATTGCTCTGGCTAGAACCTCCAACACAATGTTGAATAATAGTGGTGATAGTGGACATCCTTGTCTTGTTCCTGATCTTAGGGGGAAAGTTTTCAATTTTTCCCCATTGAGGATGATATTAGCTGTGGGTTTTTCATATATTCCCTCTATCATTTTAAGGAAGTTCCCTTGTATTCCTATCCTTTGAAGTGTTTTCAACAGGAAAGGATGTTGAATCTTGTCAAATGCCTTCTCTGCATCAATTGAGATGATCATGTGATTTTTCTGCTTTGATTTGTTGATATGGTGTATTACATTAATTGATTTTCTTATGTTGAACCATCCTTGCATACCTGGGATGAATCCTACTTGGTCATGATGTATAATTCTTTTAATGTGTTGTTGGATACGATTTGCTAGAATTTTATTGAGGATTTTTGCATCTATATTCATTAGAGAGATTGGCCTGTAGTTTTCTTTTTTTGTAATATCTTTGCCTGGTTTTGGTATGAGGGTGATGTTGGCTTCATAGAATGAATTAGGTAGTTTTCCCTCCGATTCGATTTTTTTGAAGAGTTTGAGGAGAGTTGGTACTAATTCTTTCTGGAATGTTTGATAGAATTCAGATGTGAAGCCGTCTGGTCCTGGACTTTTCCTTTTAGGCAGCTTTTGAATGACTAATTCAATTTCTTTACTTGTGATTGGTTTGTTGAGGTCATCTATGTCTTCTTGAGTCAAAGTTGGTTGTTCATGTCTTTCCAGGAACCCGTCCATTTCCTCTAAATTGTTGTATTTATTAGCGTAAAGTTGTTCATAGTATCCTGTTATTACCTCCTTTATTTCTGTGAGGTCAGTAGTTATGTCTCCTCTTCCATTTCTGATCTTATTTGTTTGCATCCTCTCTCTTCTTCTTTTTGTCAATCTTGCTAAGGGCCCATCAATCTTATTGATTTTCTCATAGAACCAACTTCTGGCCTTATTGATTTTCTCTATTGTTTTCATGTTTTCAATTTCATTTATTTCTGCTCTAATCTTTGTTATTTCTTTCCTTTTGCTTGCTTTGGGATTAGTTTGCTGTTCTTTCTCCAGTTCTTCCAAATGGATAGTTAATTCCTGAATTTTTGCCTTTTCTTCTTTTCTGATATAGGCATTTAGGACAATAAATTTCCCTCTTAGCACTGCCTTTGCTGCGTCCCATAAGTTTTGATATGTTGTGTTTTCATTTTCATTTGCCTCGAGGTATTTGCTTATTTCTCTAGCAATTTCTTCTTTGACCCACTCGTTGTTTAGGAGTGTGTTGTTGAGCCTCCACGTATTTGTGAATTTTCTGGCACTCAGCCTATTATTGATTTCCAACTTCATTCCTTTATGATCCGAGAAAGTGTTGTGTATGATTTCAATCTTTTTAAATTTGTTAAGACTTGCTTTGTGACCCAGCATATGGTCTATCTTTGAGAATGATCCATGAGCACTTGAGAAAAAGGTGTATCCTGCTGTTGTGGGATGTAATGTCCTATAAATGTCTGTTAAGTCTAGTTCCTTTATAGTAATATTCAGATTCTCTATTTCTTTATTGATCCTCTGTCTATATGTTCTGTCCATTGATGAGAGTGGGGAATTGAAGTTTCCAACTATTATGGTATTTGTGTCTATTTCTCTTTTCAGTGTTTGCAGTGTATTCCTCACGTATTTTGGGGCATTCTGGTTCGGTGCGTAAATATTTATGATTGTTATGTCTTCTTGTTTAATTGTTCCTTTTATTAGTATATAGTGTCCTTCTTTGTCTCTTTTAACTGTTTTACATTTGAAGTCTAACTTGTTGGATATTAGTATAGCCACTCCTGCTCTTTTCTGGTTGTTATTTGCATGAAATATCTTTTCCCAACCTTTCACTTTCAACCTATGTTTATCTTTGGGTCTTAGATGTGTTTCCTATAGACAGCATATAGAAGAATCCTGTTTTTTAATCCATTCTGCCAATCTATGTCTTTTGATTGGGGAATTCAGTCCATTAACATTTAGTGTTTTTACTGTTTGGATAATATTTTCCTCTAACATTTTGCCTTTTGTATTATATATCATATCTGATTTTCCTTCTTTCTACACTCTTCTCCATACCTCTCTCTTCTGTCTTTTCATATCTGACTCTAGTGCTCCCTTTAGTATTTCTTGCAGAGCTGGTCTCTTGGTCACAAATTCTCTCAGTGACTTTTTGTCTATAAATGTTTTAATTTCTCCTTCATTTTTGAAGGACAATTTTTCTGGATACAGAATTCTTGGTTGGCAGTTTTTCTCTTTTAGTAATTTAAATATATCATCCCACTGTCTTCTAGCTTCCATGGTTTCTGCTGAGAAATCTACACATAGTCTTATTGGGTTTCCCTTGTATGTGATGGATTGTTTTTCTCTTGCTGCTTTCAAGATCCTCTCTTTCTCTTTGACTTCTGACATTCTAACTAGTAAGTGTCTTGGAGAATGCCTATTTGGGTCTAATCTCTTTGGGGTGCGCTGAACTTCTTGGATCTGTAATTTTAGGTCTTTCATAAGAGTTGGGAAATTTTCAGTGATAATTTCTTCCATTAGTTTTTCTCCTCCTTTTCCCTTCTCTTCTCCTTCTGGGACACCCACAACACGTATATTTGTGCGGTTCATGTTGTCCCTGAGTTCCCTGCTACTCTGCTCAAATTTTTCCATTCTTTTCCCAATAGTTTCTGTTTCTTTTTGGAATTCAGATGTTCCATCCTCCAAATCACTAATTCTATCTTCTATCTCTTTAAATCTATCATTGTATATATCCATTGTTTTTTCCATCTTTTCTACTTTATCCTTCCCTTCCATAAGTTCTGTGATTTGTTTTTTCAGTTTTTCTATTTCTTCTTTATGTTCAGCCCATGTCTTCTTCATGTCCTCCCTCAATTTATCGATTTCATTTTTGAAGAGGTTTTCCATTTCTGTTCATATATTCAGCATTAGTTGTCTCAGCTCTTGTATCTCATTTGAATTATTGGTTTGTTCCTTTGACTGGGCCATATTCTCCATCTTCTGAGCATGAACCGTTATCTTCTGATGCTGGTGTCTGGGCATTTAATCAGATTTCCCTGGGTGTCGGACCCAATAAGGTTGTAAGATTTTTCTGTGAAATCTCTGGGTTCTGTTTTTCTTATCCTGCCCAGTAGGTGGCGCTCGTGGCACACGTTTGTCTCACGTGTTTGGAAGGGATCCCCCCAGTCATCAATCTCCGTGGCCTGGGGATTTCCGATCCAATTCTATCCGTTGGTTCGGGGGGCCGCGCGTGGTGGGGGTGTCAGCCGCCGTGGCTTGAGGGGCCCTGTGGCTTGTCGCTGGCTGCAGCGGGCCCGGGGAATTCGCCACCGGACCAGGAAGTCGCCTGCGGGGAGGACCACCATGGCTTGGGTAGCCCTCTGATCCGAGACTCGTAACCAGACCAGGAATCCGCCCGCAAAAGAGGGGCGCCTGCCACCTCGGCTTGGGAAACTTGCCTCTCCGAGACTCTCAGCCAGCCCGGGAAAGAGGGAGGGAGGAGCTCCGGCCACCACAGGTGCAGCTGCTCGAGAAATCGCGTGCTGCTTGGGGATCTCACCGCAACCGTGTCTCACACTCAGACTAGCCAGTTCAGACTGGGGTACGCTGTGTGTCCATTCCCTGCTGTTGCCCCGGGAGCTGTTCTGCACTGTTTCAGTTCACCTAGTAGTTGCTTTGGAGGAGGAACTAAGATGCACGTACCTTACTAAACTGCCATCTTGGCCCCGCCTCCTCTCACTCAGTATCCCTAAAATTTAAGGATAATTCCAGTGGGTTTGATCTGACTGCTGCCTTGCCATCTCCTTTTTGTTCTGGAAGGGAGGGTAAGAATAAGGATTGGCTAAGGGAGAGGAAGAGAAAGATGGAGGGATCAAGTAGGTATGCAAATGCTGTTGTAAATATGTTGCTCTTTAATCAAGCCACACTCATACTGTTGAGAATTCCAACATTTTGAAGTACATTAGGGTTCTTTTAATCCATCCTTTTGGGGTCAGAACTTGGTTTAAGAAGGCCAATGACGTTCAGAGTTTCTCTCTCAACTGGAAAGGTGCATGGTGAACATGGTGGCATCTGCTAGCTTTCTCTCCTGGCTTCTTGGTTTGTGGAGCTCCCCTGGGGGCATTTTCTTTCTTCATCTCCAAAGGTCTCTGACTGCACAGACTCTGTTTTTCTGGCTTTTCTGACACATGGCAATGTAAATAGTTCTGTGGACTTCTACCTTCTGGATGCTCTCCAATGACTTCTTCTTTGTCTAATTTCCCTTGCTTCAAATGATTTCAGTCATCTTGTTTAAGGTCCAGCCTCTTTCAATTTGGGTAAAGTTTAGCTAATAAATCTTCAAAGATTTATTTACAAGTGAGTTCACATCCATATTACCAGGGGTTGGGAACTGAATATGTCTTTTGTGAGAGACATAATTCAATCCCCAGCTACTTTCTTTGACCAATTTGCTATTTGGTTTTTGTAAGTTTTGTATTTTTTTCATCCATAAATTTTTCTGTTAATGTCTACTTTCATGTTTATTTGATTTTTTGTAGTGTACCAATTTGAGTCCATTCTCGTTTCTTTCTTTGTATATTTTCCAGATATTTTCTTTTTGGTTACCATGAGGTCTAACTTTAACATCGTAAATCAATAATAATCTCATTTGATTTAATACCAAATGAACTTCAATAATATATAAAAACACTTCTCTTATATCCTACTGGGCCTGTTTGCAACTGTTGTGTACCCCAGAAAAGCCATGTTCTTTAATCCTGATTCATTATTGTTGGGTGGGATATTTTGATTAAATTGTTCCCTTGGAGATGTGACTCACCCAATTGTGGATGGGAACTTTTGATGAGGTGGTTTCCATTAGATATGATTCTGTCCATTCAAAGTAGGTCTTGATCTACTTACTGGAGCTCTTTAAGAGGGAACCATTTTGGAAAAAGCTTCAGAGCTGACACAGTCAGAGATGCTGGAGATACCAGCTATGGACCTTCCCATGTTAGCCTTTCTTGAGTGAAGGTATCTTTCTCTGGACAGAACATGGCAAAGACCTTAAACAAAAGCATTTTCCTTCTTCATCTTCAAAGTTCACTGGCTGGTGGACTCTTCTTTTCGTGGCTATGTCATTCTGCTCTGTTGTCTCTGAATCGCTCATTCTCTAAATGTTTCCTCTTTTATAGGACTCCAGAAACTTATCAAGACCACCCAAATGGGTGGAGACATGTTGTCACCTAATCCAGCTTAACAGCCACTCTTGATTAAATCACATCTCCAGGGAGATGATCTGATTACAGTTTCAAACATACAGTATTGAGTAGGGATTATTCTGCCTTTATGATATGGGATTTAGATGAAAACATGGCTTTTCTAGGGGACATACATCTTTTCAAACCAGCATACTTGGCTACTGCTACACAGCTTTACATTTTCAGGCAGCTCCCTCCAGCCTCTCCATTACATCTTAACTAAATTATTATTTAATGCATAAGAATAACCTCCAGGATAACCTCTCAATTCTGTTTGGAATCTCTCAGCCATTGACACTTTATTTTGTCTCATTTTACTCTTCCCCCTTTTTTCTTGAGAAGGTTTTCTCAATCCCTTGATGCTGAGGCCCAGCTCATACTAGGATTTCTGTCCCGCATTGCCAGGAAGGTTTACATCCCTGGGAGTCATGTCCCATGTAGAGAGGAGGAGGGCAGTGAGTTTGATTGTCCTGTAGGCTGAGAGAGAGAGAGAGAGGCCACATCTGAGCAACAGAGAGGTTCTCCTGGGGGTGACTTTTAGGCCTAATTTTAAGTAGGCTTTGACTATCCTTTTTGGGGTTAAGTTTCATATGTACAACCCCAAAGATTGGGGGCTCAGCCTACTGCTTTGGTTGTCCCCACTGCTTGTAAGAATATCAAGAATTCTCCACTTGGAGAAGTTGAATTTTCCCCTTTTCTCACCATTCCCCCAAGGGGACTTTGCGAATACTTTCTTATTCACTGTTCAAATCACTCTTTTTAAGAGTTACACTTGTTTCAATTGATGAAAGATTATTAAAGCAGTACTATAACTATTGTCTGTGGTTTACATTGGGTATTTTTCCCCATACTGTTGACCTATTATTTTTTTCATGCATTTCTTTATTACTCATCTACCCATCATTGTATAAATGAAGTGTCAGCCACACTGTCTTTGTAATCACATGGTCACATGATAAAAGCTATATAGTTATGCAATTATTATCAAAGATCAAGGCTACTGGTTTGCAGTTCAACAATTTCCTGTATTTTCTTCTGTCTGTTCTGATACACTAGAAACTAGAAAGAAATATCTATACAATGATTCAGTAGTCATTGTAATTTGTGGAATCTTAATTTCTCAGTTATACCTCTGCCTTTTCACTTGAGCATTCTCCCAATCTTCAGGGACATCTAGGCAATGACCATTTTGGAGTCTTTGTGCTGGAAAGTATGTCAACCTTATGAGTTAGAGGAATGAAGCCAGCTGATGTTCTTGGAAAGACTGTTTCCTCTGGGTTTCAGGGCTTATCTGGCATAGAAACCATCTGGGGGTCTTAAGTTTCTGGGAAAACTTACTAAGTAAAAATTTCTGTCTATCTTAGATAGAGCTCAGAGTATTCTTTAGGGTTTTCAGAAATAATATTGGGTTGGCAATTGGTGCACACTGAACATTTTAACATCTGAGATTTATTACTTGGTTTGTCTGTTCCTTAAGTTTGTGTCCAGATAGTGATACGGTATAGATTCCCTTGAGTTCCAGGAGTTAAAACAAACAAAGAAACAAAAGTCAAAGCGCATTTTACAATCTTTGAGAATTGGTTCTGCATTAGTTGATGTTCTTCTTCAGAATTTAGCCTTCTGATGAAGAAGATCATCCTGAGCTAAAAGCGTGGATCTTCCTCATCTTTTCTGAGCCTGGATCTAATCTTGGGCTTAAGTTCACTCGGCTTCAGGCATTCCTACACTGATAGAAATCTGAATGTCCTCTCTATTCCCTATGAAATAGACTTACCCTCTTCCAGGTGCTCTATTGTATGACTTAAAGCCAATAATCATTTGCCTTACATTATTTTAACTGTTGTTAAGCTACTTCTGCATTCAGAACAAGTTTAGTGTAGATGATTAAGAAATGAATGCCTTGGTTCAGTCTTTCACATTACCTTCTGATAGACTGACACCAACATACAGGCACCCCAGAATGCATATCAGGATTACTCTGCTTTCTTCTGAACAGGGCTGGTGACCCACTATGGCAGCTCAGGCCAGCCGTACACCATACTAGAGAAAGGGTTTGTAGGGACAAGAAAAGTCACCTTGAGTTTCTCTTACCATTTTTCTTTTGGGGGGTGCATGATTCTGCAAATGAACCTGGGTCTCCCACATGTAAGGCAAGCATTCTACCACTGAACCGTCTGTGCACCTTCTCCTACCATTTCTAAAGCTGCATTTTCTTCTTGGGCACTTGCCCAGTTACTGTAAACCTTTAACTGCTTTCCATGGTTCTAATGAATATGACTGTCAGTTTCTCATACTTGTTCAAAGATTTTGTGGGATAACGGAACACAGAGCATCTTATGCTTCTATCTTGGTTGACTGGAAATTTCTAGAAAGTCTATTATTAAATTGAAATTGTATTAAGATAATTGTAGACTCATATATAGTTAAAATAAATAATCCAGATAGTTCTTTTGTACACTTTCCCACCCTAATATAAATTTTTTAAAACTTATAATATAGTATCACAACCAGGATTTTGGCATTGATACAATCCTCTAATCTTATTTAGATTTCCCTAGTTATTCTTGCATTCTTTTGTGTGTATGTTTCCATGTATATGTTAAGTTCTATAAAATTTTATTGCCTGTGTAGATTCATGTGTTCACCACCTCAAATACTGAACAGTTCTTACACCACAGTATCCCTCATATTGCCTTTTTATAACCACACTAACCTCCATTCTTCACTCATCCCATCATCCCCTAACCATTGACAGGTAGCAATCTGTCTCCATTTCTGAAAATGCATCATTAAAAAAATGTTACCTATAAAATGTAACAAATAAGGCAAAAATGTGGGGAAACGGGTATATGAACAGTGTATTTGCATGCTATTGAAGTTAACTTATCAATGAAACATGATTACTATAGATTTAGGATAGTAAATTTAGCCCTTTGGTAACTACAAAGAAATATATGAAAAATGTATATAGAAAGAAATGAGAAGGGACTCAAAATGGCACAAAACAGAAAAAAAAATAAATAATAAAGTAGGCATTGATGAAAAAATTGAGCTGCAAAGATGATACAAAACTTACAAAGACCAAATAGGAAAATGGCAGAAGAAAGTCCTGCATTACTTGTAGTGACTTTAAATGTAAATGGATTAACGTGATCAGTCAAAAGGTAGAGAATGACAAAAAGGATAAAAAGTATGACATAACTTTATGTGTTATACAATAGACACACCTTGAATTCAAAGACACAACTTGGTTGCAAGAGAAAGGATGGAATATAACATGTCATGCAAATAGTAACCAAAACAGAGCTGGAGCTGGGTAGCCATACTAATTCAGGTAATACAGACTTCAAGTAAAAAACCTTTGCCAGGGACAAAGAAGTTCACTGTCTACTGATAAATGGGTAAATTCAACAAGAAGACATAGCAATTATAAATATGCACAGTGACAGAGTCCCAAAATATATTAAATCAATATTGACAGATTTGAAGGGAGAAAATAGATGGTTCTATATCAATAGTAGACTTAAATAACCACTTTCAGTCATGGATAGAACATCTAAACAGAAGATCAGTGAAGAAATGGTACATTGAAAGATGTTATAAACCAACTAGGCCTAACAGACATACATAGAATACTTCACAAAATAGCAGAAAACACATTCTTCTATAGTGCATAAGTATCATTCTTCGGGATAAGTCATGTGATATATCAAAAAGCAACCCTCAGTGAATTAAAAGATATTGAAATTATGCAACGTATCTTCTTCATTCACAATAAAATGAATCTAGAAATCCATAACAGAGGGAAAACTGGAAAATTTATAAAAATGTGGAAGTTAAACTGTGTACTCTTAAACAACCAATAGGCAAAAGAACAAATCACAAGGGAAATTAAGAAATATCTTGAGACAAAGGAAAATGAAAACACAACATACCAAAATTATGAGATACAGCAAAGGCAATGCTGAGAGGGAAATTCATAGTTTTATATGGTTACTTAGAAAAAGATCTATCAGAGCTCTAACTACCAAACTGCAGATCTCAAAAAAGAATAGAAAACAACCCAAAATGTGCAGAATGTAGGAAATAGCAAAGATTAGAAATAAATGGAGATAAATGAAAGAGAAAAAATCAAGCAGGATTTTTCACCAAATGCAAAATTATTTCTTTAAAAATATCAACAAAACTGAAAAAACTTTTAGCTAGACTGACAAAGAAATAGAGGACACAACTAGAATCAGAAATGAATTGCTACTGATACCATAGAAGTAAAAAAAGATTATAAGTGAATATAATGAACAATAAGATGACAACAGATTATGTAACCTAGATGAAATAGATGAATTTCTGGGAATACACAAACTCCCTACACTAAGTCAAGAAGAAACAGACCCCAACAGACCAACAACAAATTAAGTTACTGAATCAGTAATTAAAAAAAAAAACACCCTCCCAACAAAGAAAAGCCCATGATGAGATGGCTTCATTGGTGAATTTTATCAAACATTCCAATTAAAATTAACACAATCCCTTGGCTTTTCCAAAATATTAAAAAGGAGGGAACACCCCCAACTCATTCTACAAAGCCAGAAACACCCTAATACCAAAGAATGAAGAAGACACTACAAGAAAACAAAATTACAGACTAATATTCCTTATGAATTTAGATGCAAAAATCCCCACCAAATACTAGCAAGCCAAACCGACACCCAAGACTAAGTAGGATTTATACCAGATGTGCAAAGGTGTTCAACATAAGGAAAAATTGTCATAATATATTACATTAGTGTAACAAGAAAACCCCAAGTGTACATCTCAATTGATGCAGAAAATGCATTCAAAAAAATCTTGCTCTTTCATGAAAAAAACACTAGAAATCTAAAGATAGAAGGAAACTTCCTTAACATGATAAAAGTAACATGAAAAAAACACTGCTAAAAATATACTCAATGATGAAAGATGGAAATCTTTCCCTTGAAGATCAGTTTACAAGCAAGGATGCCCAGTTTTACCACCGTTATTCAAGATTTTACTGGAAATTGTAGCCAGAGAAATTAGGCAAAGAAAAGAAATAAGAGGCATCCAGATTGGAAAGGAAGAAGCAACCCTTCCCTTATTTGCAGATTACAAGTTCCTATATATGCAAAATCCTGAGAAATACACTACAAAGCTACTAGAGCTGATAAATGGGTTCAGCAACATGACAGGATACAAGAACACCACATAAAAATCAGTGTGCTTCTATACACTTTTAATGAGCAATCGAAGGAGGAAATTTTAAAATTCCACTCGCAATAGGAACTAAAAGAATAAAATATCTAGGGGTAAATTTAACCAAGGATGTAAAGGATTGATACAAAGAAATTACAAAACACTGTTTAAAGAAATCAAAGAAGACCTAAATAAATGGAAGGGCATTCTAATTTCATGGATTGGAACACTGAATATGGTTATGATGTCAGTTCTTTCAAAATTGATTTATAGATTCAATGCAGTACCAATCAAAATTCCAATAACCTACTTTGCTGAAATGGAAAAGCTAATTATCAATTTTATTTGGAAAGGAAAGGGGCCCCAAATAGTCAAAAGCATTTTCAGAAAGAAGAACAAAGATGGAGGACTCACATTTTCTGACATCAGAACATATTACAAAGCTCCAGTGCTCAAAACAGCATAGAACTAGCATAAAGATGGACATATTAATCAATGGAATCAAATTGAAAGTTCAGAAGTAGACCATAACTTCTATGGTCAATTGATCTTTCACAATACTGCCAAATCCACTCAACTTGGACAAGACAGTCTCTTCAACAAATGGTGCTGGGAGAACTGGATATCCATATTTGAAAGAATGAAAGAGGATCCCTACCTCACACCCTATACAAAATTAAATAGAGTGGATCATATTACTGAATATAGGTGCTAAGCCCATAAAACACATAGAAAATGTAGGGGAGCATCTTCAAGATCTTGTGTTAGGAGGTGGTTTCTTAAACTTGACACCCAAAGTACAAGCAAGGAAAGAATAAATAGATAAGTGTGACCTCCTCAAAATGAGCATCAAAGGACTTTGCCAAGAAAGTGAAAAGGTTGCCTAGTCAATGGAAGACAATATTTGGAAATCACATATCTTATACTTAATATCCAGAACATATAAAGAAATCCTATAAGTTAACAATAAAAAGAGAAACTACTCAATTTAAAAATGGACAAAATACTTGAGTAGACTCTTTTCCAAAGGGAAAATACAAATGGCCAAAAAGCACAGGAAAATATGTTCAACATCACTAGGTACTAGGGAATGCAAACCAAAACCACAATGATATATCATTTCACACCTGCTTGAATGGACACAATAAAAAAAACCCAGGAAACTACAAGTATTGGAGAAGATATAAAGAAATAGTAATGTTTATTCACTGCTGGTGTGAATGTAGAATAGTGCAGCCACTGTTGAAGACAGTTTAGTAGTTCCTCAGGAAGCTAAGTATAGAACTGTCATATGATCCTGCATCCCTGTTACTAGGTACATACTCAGAGGAACTGAAAGCAAGGTTGCAAACAGATATTTGCACACCAATGTTCATAGACGCTTTCTTCACAACTGCCAAAAGATGGAAATAACACATGTCCATCAACAGATGAATGGATAAGCAAAATGTATATACATGTGATGGGATATTATTCATTCAGGAGGGAATGAAGTCCTGACGCATGTGACCACATGGATGGATCTCAAGGATATTATGTTGAGTGAAATAAACTAGACACAAAAGGACAAATATTTTATGGTCTCGCTAATATGAAGTAATTATAATGAATAAACTCTAGGAGTTAAAGTCTTGAGTAAACATTATCAGGAAGTAGAATGAGGGTAAAGATTGGAGAGTTATGCTTAATTTGTAGATAGTTTTTAATAAGGTTGATTATAAATGTTTGGAAGTGGATAGAGGTGACTACCGTAAGTATAATTAGCAGCACTGAATTATGGGTATGATTATGGTTGTAAAAGGAATTTGGGGGGTGTGTTTGTCACTGGAAGGAAAGCTAGAGGAGAAAATATTGGACTATATAATATAGTGAACTCTGTTTTGTATGATTTCTGTGGTTTATTGTGCATATATATAGAATGTTCTTACATGAATTAGAAAAAAGGTTCATTGCTATTACAAGAAGTTAATAATAGGGTGGTATATGGTAGAAATACAACTACTGCAAACTATGACTATAGTTAACAGTAATATTGAAATATTCTTCCATATAAATTGTAACAAAGGTTCTGTACCAATGCTAAGGGCCAATAATAGCTGGTATAAGGGGTATTGGATTTTTCTTTTTGGAGCAATGCGTGTGATCTCAAATTGATTTTGGTGACAAATACCCAACTCTGTAATCACACTGAGAGCCATTGATTGTGCATTTTTATGGGCTGTATGGTGTATGAATAAAATTGTTTAAAAAATGGATGAAATTCTGATTCATGCTGCAACATGGATGAACCTTGAAGACCTCATATTGAGTGAAATAAGCCAAACACACAAAAATGAATATTGTGTATTCTCAATGGTATAAAATAATTAGAATAAGCAAATGATAGAGTGAGAAATCAGAATATAGTTTATCACGAGCCAGCATGGTGTTAGGTAATGAGGAGTTAATTATTAATTGGTACAATGTTTTTGTTTGGGATGATGGAAAAGTTTTGGTAATGCATAGTGGTGATTGTACCAGAAGATTGTAGATGTAATTAACACTACTGAATTGTATATTTGAAAGTAGTTAGAAGGGAAATTTTGCATTGTATATATGTTACTAAAATAAAAAAAATTTTAACTGTACAACACAGTGAACCCTAATGTAAATTGTGAGCTAAACTTAGTTGCTCAGCTATAACAATATTCTTTCATCAATTGTAACTAAGGTGACACACTAATGCAAAATATTAATAATATGGGTGGTTTATGGTAACTGCATTTTATACATTATTTTTGTGCAAAACTGCATCTTCTCAAATGAAGAGAAAGGAAAAATATTGTATAAATGGTATCATACAGTATATAACCTTTTTTGAATTTGATGTCTTCCACTCAGCCTAGTTCCCTTGATAATTATCTATGTTGCGTGTATTAATAGTTAATTTCCTTTTATTGCTCAGTAATAATCTGTGGCATAGATATACTATAGTTTAACAATTCATTTTTAAAAAGACCTCTGATTCCAGTTTTGAACTAGTACAAATAAAGCTGCTATGAACATCTGTGTGTAGGTTTTTGCGTGGTGTCAAGTACTAGAACTTTTGCCTAGCCATAGATCTGGAGAATTTTCTCTTATGTGATTTCTAAAAGTTGTATACATTTTGCATTTTGAATTAGTTTTTGAACAAGATGTGAGTTTTTTTTATATTTTAACATTGTTTTTTAAAATATTTTGGTTGAAATATCTTCACACACATACATTCCATCCAAAATATATGATCAATGGCTCACAATATCATCGCATCATTGTGTATTCATCACCATGACCATTTTTAGAACATTTGCATCACTCCAGAAAAAGAAATAAAAAACCAAAAATCTCATACATCCATACCCCTTAGCCCTCCCTCTCGTTGACTACTAGTATTGCAATCTACCCTATTTTTTACTCCTTATTCCCCTGTTATTTATTTATTTATTTTTCACTTATTTTTATTCATCTGTCCATAGCTTGGATAAAGGCACATCAGAGACAAGGTTTTCTCAATTACATGGTTGCAGTGCAAAAGCTATATAGTTATACTATCATCTTCAAGAATCAAGGCCACTGAAACACAGTTCAACAATCTTAGGTATTTCCCTCTAGCCATTCTAATGCAACATAAATTAAAAAGGGATATTTGTATAATGCATAAGAATTGCCTCCAGGATAACTTCTCAATTCTGTTTGAAATCTTTCAGCTACTAAAACTTTATTTTGTCTGATTTCTCTCTTCCCATTTTTGGTCAAGAAGCTTTTCTCAATCCCATGATGCAAGATCCCAGCTCATCCCGGGAGTCTTACCCTACATTGCCAGGGAGATTTACAACCCTGAAAGTCATGTTCCACATAGTGGTGAGGGCAGTGAATTCACCTGCCCAGTTGGCTTAGAGAGAGAGGCCACATCTGAGCAACAAAAGAGGTTCTGTGGGATGACTCAGGCATAATTATATACATAGGCTTGGATTCTCCTTTGGAGGAATAAGCTTCATAGGGGTGGTCCCCAAGATCGAGGGCTCAGATTATTCAATTGGTTGTCCCCACTGCTTATGAGAATATCAGGAATTACCCAGGTGGAAAAGTTTAATATTTCTTCCTTTCTCTCTGGTCCACCAAGGGACTTTGCAAATACTTTTTTTTATTCTCTGCCCAAATTACTTTAGAATTTATTGGGGTATTGCACTAATCTGTACAAACCAACAAGATCACATGACCTATTCAAGATTTCTTGTAATTATGGTGTTCAAATGAACTGATCATACAAGTTAAATTAGATAATGCACAAGCCAAAGTATAAATTTTGCATCAAATAAACATCTCTTACTTTTGTTTTCCACAGATGTTGACATTTTAAAATATAGACTATATCATCCTCTACCCTGTAATCTTATTTACATTAGTCCTATCCAGTTCAGCTTCATTCATATCTCTAGTTAAAATCTGATCAGTTTTTCAACTTTTTAAACTGTTGCTGTATGGGATAGCTTCAGAGCTCCAACTCTGAGCTGCAGGTATCACATAAATACCCGAAATTTTAGGGAATGTTGAGGTTATACACAAATAGCTTAGTATCTCAGAATTTAGAAAACAGTTACAACTCCAGAATAGATGTGACTGCTGTAAGAACTTACAATCAAGGACCTTTTACAATAGGCCCCGACCTGATAACCCATGCTCTATACTTCAATTTTCTAAGCTTGTATATTATAGTTAGTCCAAATGAGTGAGATATGATAATATTTGTCTTTTTTGTTTCTGTGATTTCATTCAATATACTGCCCTCAAGGTTGATTCACCTAGTTGCATGTCTCACAACTTCATTTCTTCTTGTGGCTGCTCAGTATTCTATTGTATTTATGCACCATAGTTCCCCCTTCCATTTCTCAATTATTGTACTCTTAGGCCCTGTCCATCCATTGCTGCCATAAACACGAGTGTGAAAATGTCTGTTCATGTCCCCACTCTCAATTTCTTCAGGTATAAGCCTAGGAGCAAAGATGCAGGATCATATGGCAACCCCACCCCAGCCTCCTGTAGAGCCACCACACTGCCCTCCAGAGGGGCTGAATCTCAGCTTCTCTACCGACAGTGAATAGGTTATCTCTTTCTCCACATTTTCTCTAGAACTTGTTTCTCTCTATTTATTTTTAAACAGTTTTATTCACACTTAATACAATCCAATCTATGTAAAAAAAATTAACGATTCCTGGTATAATCACATAGCCTTGACTTTGCTCCCATAGTGCATTTGAAGACATTTCTTTTCCTTTCACAAAGATTTCCATATTCCTCCCTCATATTCCCCACTTGTTGACATATGGTTTGGGCATAATGTCTTTGTTACATTCAGTGGAAGCACATTGCAATGTTGTTTTTAACTATAGACCCTAGCTTGCATTGACTGTATTTTTTCCTGTATACCATCCCATTTTCAACACCTTGCAATGTTGACATTCATTTGTTTCCCCTCATGGAAACACATTCTTATATTTATACATTTAATCACTATCGTTGTCTACTCTAGGCATTTGTAAGTTATACAGTCTCAGTCTTTATGCTCTCTCTTTCCTTCTGGTGTCATACCTGCCTCCAGTCCTTCTCCCTCAACCATATCCACATTCTGTTGCATTCAGAGTACTTATATTATTGTGCTACCATCAGATAATAGTGTGGTATCCATTTCTGATTTTTTACAATCAGTGCTCTTGCACATTCTGTACTCCTCCTGCACCAAATCCCCAATCTCCATCCTCTTTATATTTCCTGATAAACTCTTCTTAATCATAACTCTCAAAGTTCACTCATTAATATTAGTTCATATTAGTGAGACCACACTAATATACCTTTTTGTTTCTGGCTAATTTCACTTCACAAAATGTCCTCAAGATTCATCCATGTTGCTACATGCTTCATGAATTTATTCTTACACCTATATAATATTACATTATATGCATATACCACAATTGTTTAGCCACTTGTCCATTTATGTGTATTTGGGCTGTTTCCATCTCCTGGCAATCATAAATAATGCCGCAATAAACATCGGTGTGCAAATGTCCATTTGTGTCCTTGCCTTCAGTTCCTCTTTTCATATGCCTTTTAGCCATTTGTATTACCTCTTCTAAAAAATATCTGTCCATATCTTTTGCCCATTTTTAAATTAGGTTGTCTTTTTTTGTTCAGTTGTGTAACTTCTTTATGTATTCTGGATATTAAACCCTTATCTGGTATGTGGTTTTCAAATATTGTCTACCATTGCCTAGGCTGCCTTCTTTCTTTCCTGATAAAGTTTTTTGATGCACATAAGTGTTTACTTTTGAAGAGATCCCATTTATTTATTTATTTTTTCATTACTTGTGCTTTGGGTTTAAGATCTAGGAAAACACCTCTTATACTAAATTTATAAGACATTTCCTTACATTTTCTTTTGAAAGTTTTATGGTCTTAACTAATGTTTAGGTCTTTGTTCCATTTTGAGTTATTTTTGTTTAAGATATGAGTTATAGATCTTTTTCATTCTTTTGCTTATGGATATCCAGTTCTCCAAACACTTTATTGAAGAGGCTGGCTATCCCAGGTGGGTTGGCTTGACTGCCTTTTCAAAGATCAATTGTCTGTAGATAAGAGGGTCTATATCTAAACACTCAATGTGATTCCTTTGGTCAGTATGTCTATTTTTATGCCAGTACCATCTGTTTTGACTACTGTATCTTTGGAATATGTTTTGAAGTGAGGTAGTGTGACAGCTACCACTTTATTTTTGTTTCTCAAGATATTTTTAGGTCTTTGGGGCACCTACCCTTCCAAATTAAAAAAAATTGTCTGTTGGTTTTTTTATTTCTACAAAGTAGATTGTTGATATTTTCATTGGTATTACATTGAATCTATAAATCAGTTTTGGTAAATTTGACATCTTAACTACATTTAGGACATACCATGAATATGATATGCCCTTCCATTTCTTTAGGTCTTCCATGATTTCTTTTAGCAATTTATTATAGTTTTCTACATATACATCCTCTATGTCACGGTTAAATTCATTCCTAAATATTTTATTCCTTTGGTGGTATTGTAAATGGAATGTTTTTCTTGATTTCCTCCTTAGATTGCCCATAACTAGTATATAGAAACACTACTGATTTTTGAGTATTGATCTTGTACCCTGCCACTTTTCTGTATTCATTATCTCTAGTAGCTTTGCTATAGATTTTTCAGGATTTTCAACATATAGTATCGTGTCATTTACAAACAGTGAGAGTTTTACTTCTTCCTTTCCAATTTGAATGCTCTTTCTTTCTTTCTTTCTTTCTTTCTTTCTTTCTTTCTTTCTTTCTTTCTTTCTTTCTTTCTTTCTTTCTTTCTTTCTTTCTTTCTTTCTTTTTGTCTAATTGTTCTGGCTAGAACTTCCATCAAAATGTTGAATAACAAATGGTAGCAGTAGGCATCCTTGTCTTATTCCTGATCTTAGAGAGAAAGCTCTCAGTCTTTCCCCATTGAGTATGATGTTAGTTGTTTTTTCTTATATTCCCTTTATTATGTTGAAGAAATGCCGTTATATTCTCATGCTTTGAAGTGTTTTCATCAAGAAAAGAATGTTGACTTCTGTCAAATGCATCCTCTGAATCAATCAAGAAGGTGATGTAGTTTTTCCACTATGACTTATTGATATAGTGTATTCTTTAATTGTTTTTCTTGTGTTGAACCATCCTTGTATACCTGGAATAATTCTCATGTGGTCATGCTGTATAATTCTTTTAATGTGCTGCTGGATTTGATTTGCAAATTTTTTTGTTGAGGACTTTTGCATCTGTATTCATTGAAGAGATTGGTCTGTAATTTTCTTTTCTTGCAATATCTTCATCTGGCTTTGGCATTAGGGTGGTGTTGGCTTCATAGAATATGTTAGGTAGCTTTCTCTCCTCTGCAATTTCTTTGAAGAGTTTGCAAAGGATTGGTGCTAATTATTTCTTGAATGCTTGGTAGAATTCACATGTGAAGCCATCTGGTCCTGGACTTTTCTCTTTTGGGAACTTCTTGATGACTGATTCAATTTCTTTACATGTGATTTGTTTGTTGAGGCAGTCTATTTCTTCTCAAGCCAATTTTGGATGTTCACGCCTTTCTAGGAAGCTTTTCATTTCATCTGCATTGTGTAATTTATTAGCATATAGTTGTTCATAGTATCTTCTCATTACCACCTTTATTTCTGTGGGTACAGTAGTTATGTCCCCTCTTCCATTTTTATTTTTATTTATTTGCATCCTCTTCCTGTTTTTGTCAGCCTAGCTAAGTGTCTGTTTTAGTTTGTAAAAGCTGATGGAATGCAATATACAAGAAATGGAACAGCTTTTAAAATGGGAATTTATTATTCCCATTTATTGCAAGTTTACAGTTCTAAGGCTATGAAAATATCCAAATTAAGGCAA
This sequence comes from Tamandua tetradactyla, assembly GCF_023851605.1. Lineage (NCBI taxonomy): Eukaryota > Metazoa > Chordata > Mammalia > Pilosa > Myrmecophagidae > Tamandua > Tamandua tetradactyla. Next base: position 107,183,142 of record NC_135353.1, on the reverse strand, counting down.
GGCTATAAAAAAATGTCCAAACTAAGGTATCCAGGGAAAGATATCTTGGCTCAAGAAGGCTGATGATGTTCAGGATTTCTCTCTCAGCTGGAAGGGCACATGGCAACATCTCCTAGCTTTCTCTCCAGACTTCTTGAACAACTTCTCTGGGGGCATTTTTCTTATGCATCTCTAAAGTCTCTGGCTCTGTTAGTTCTGTTGGTTCTAAAGCTTTGTCCAAAATGTTTCCCTCTTAAAGGGCTCACCCAGCTTGAATGGGTGGAGACAATCTCCATCGAAATCATCTATTCAAAAGTTGCCACCCACAATTGGGTGGGTCACATCTCCATGGAAACAATAAAAAAGATCCCACCCAGCAGTATTGAATGAAGATTAAAGGCCATGGCTTCTCTGAGGTACATATTTGCTTTAAACTGGCCTATTTCACCATTTAGGCCCCCTAAAAACATGTTCTTTCCAAATGCAAAATACACTTATTACTTCACAATATCACAAAGCCTTAAACCATTTCAATAAAAATACAAATACAATATAAAGTGAGAAACAGTACAAAATCTTGTCAAAGTCAGCCACAGGCAGGATCTGTCTGAAGGTGAAATTCTCCTATCACTCTGGAACTGTAAATTCAGAACGTTATCTACTGCCAGTGACAAAGGAGGGATAGTCATAGGATATGTATTCCCATTTCTAAAGGGAGAAATTGGAAGGAACACAGGGATCCCTGGACCAAAACAGTTCCATAAATGTGCAGGGCAAACTCCATTAAATTTCAAAATTTGTGAGTCATTTATCCTTAGGGCTATAGAAAGCAGTATTCCTACCCTTTCCAAGGGCCTAGTTTGTGTCCAAGCTTTTCCAAATGCTGGGGTGAGAATTGCAAACTTGTAGGGCATTGGGGAAAACCACCTTTTTCTTGGTTCCGACCTCTCCAAGCATCAGGGAAACATTCTGGCTCCCTACCATCTCCAGCACACACACTCACCCCCTTCAGAGAAATGGTGTGGCAGCAAAGCTCTCCTAAATTCCCAAGGAATGTGCTTCACCCTCCCTGAGGCCTAGGGCACTGAAGCTCCTGCTTTCTGCCTTTGGGGCAAACTCACCCTCTCCAATTGCATGGGTGGTTCCAATGTCCTGGTACTAAGTTTCTTGGCTTCAGGTCTTGGCTTCTATGGTTCTGCTTTTGAAGTTATTTTTCCTTCAATTTTTCCCTTTTCTGTCCATCTTGGTGCACACTGGCAGTGGTTCCATTTATACAGATCCCACAGCACTCTCATTGGTTTTCTATGTAATAGGCAATGATTGTAACCATCAGACAATATTGAATTTCCACAAATCCTTCCTGGATAAATCCATTTCCAATTCTGGCTTTCTCTGAAATGGCTGACTGGTTCCACATTTGGCCAAATTCCCACATGGGATTTGGAAACCCAGAATTTTCCAGACTATCAATTTCTGGTTTCTTTGTACCCAAGAGTTCAGTTCTTAGCTTATCTCTTTCCTGTCACATTTTACTATAAGCTGGCTGCACTTTCCACATTTAATTTAGATATCTCTTCTGCTAAATATCCAAGCTTGTGGCTTTTAAAATCTGCCTTCCATCCAAAACTTGTAGTCATTTATGCCAGATTCTTTTGTCACTTTAAAACTAAGATCACTTTTCTTCCAGTTTGCAATAACAAATGCATCATTTCTGTCTAAGGCCTTATCAGAGGTATGTTTAAAATCCAAATTTGTACCAACAGTCTCATCAAAGGATTCTAAGCCGTCTCTATCAAGCTCCTCAAAACTCTTCCAGAATCTTCCCCTTAACCATTTAAAAAGCCATTTCATATTTGGTGTTTGTAAATCACAGTAGTACCCCCACTTCCCTGGTACCAAAATATGCTTTAGTTTGTTAAAGCTGCTGGAATGCAATATACCCAAAACAGAACAGCTTTTAAAAAGGGAATTTATTTAGTTGCATATTTACAGTTCTAAGGCCATAAAAATGTCCAAACTAAAGCATCCAGAGAAAGATACCTTAACTCCAAGGAAAGGGCAGATGACATTCGGGGTTTCTCTTTTAGCTGGGAAGGCACATGGAGATGTCTGCTAGCTTTCTCTCTTCATTTCATGAGGCTTCCCTGGGGGCATTTCCCATCTGCATCTCTAAAGGTCTCTGATTGTGTGGGCTTTCTTGGCTCTGAAGATTTTTCCAAAATGGTTGTCTCTTCAGGGCTCCATCCACATGGAATGGATAGAGATACATTTCCATGGAAACGATCTAATCAAAAGTTACAGCCCACAGTTGTGTTGGTCCCGTCTCCATGGAAAAAATAAAAAAGATCCCACCCCCAGGAATATTGAATGAGGGTTAAAGAACATGGCTTTTCTGGGGTATACACAGTTTCCAACAGGCACAAGGATAATATCATCTGCAAATAAGGAAAGTTTTACTTCTTCCTTTCCAATTTGGATTCTTTTTCTTTTTCTTCCCTAATTCTCTGGCAAAATCTTGGAGTAAAATATTGATGGATATGGACATCTTTGTCCTGTTTGTGATCTCAGAGGGAAAACTTTCAGCCTTTCATCATTAAAGAGGGTGCTAGTTGTGGGCTTTCCATTAATGCCCTTAATCATGTTGAGGAAGTTTCATTTTGTTCCTAGTAGCCTAAATGTTTTTATCAAGAAATGGTGCTGTATTTTGTTCTAGTGAATTTTCTGCATCAAATAAAATGATCACATGTTTTTTCCCTTCATTCTTTTAATGAAGAAAATCAATTACATTAATTGATTTTCCTTAAGTTGAGCCAACCCTGAATACAAAGGATAATTCCTACTTGATCATGGTCTATATCAGCAGGGTAGGTAGTAATGTTTCCATTTTCATTTCTGATTTTTGTTATTTGTATCTTTTCTGGGTTTTCTTAACAGTCTAGCTAAAAGTTTGGCCATTTATTGTTTTTATCAAAGAGACAATTTTTCATTTTGTTGATTCTATTGCTTTTGTATATTTTATTTATCTGCACTCCAATCATTATTATTTCTTTGCTTCTATTCAATTTGAATTTAGTTTACTCTTCTTTTTCTAGTCCTTCCAGCTTTGAGATTAGATCTCTGATTTTAAATCTTTGTTGTTTTTTAATTTAAGCATTTAGATGTATAAATTTCCTTCTCAGGGTTGCCATAACTGCATCCCATAAGTTTTGACATGATGTATTTTTATTTTTTTTTGGCCACAAGATATTTGCCACAAGATATTTCCTGATTTCCACTTATGATTTCCTCTTTAACCCATTCTTTTATAAAGAGTATGCTCTTTAATTTCCATTTATCTGTAAAATTTCCATTTCTACTTCTGTCAGTGATTTATAACATCATTCCATTGTGGTCCGGGGATATATGTTTTATGATTTCAACGTTTTAAAATATATTGAGTATTGTTTTGTGACCTCACATATAATTTGTTTTGGAGAATGATCCCGTACACTTGAGAAGAATGTGTATTCTGTTTTCATTGGGTGTAGTGTTCTATAGATGTCAGTTAGGTCTAGTTGTTTCAGTGCATCATCCAAGTTCAGTACTTCTTTATTGATCTTCTGACTAGATGTTGTATCCATTAATGAGAACGGTGTGCCAAAGTCTCTCACTATTTATGTAGAATCCTCAATTTTCCCCTTCAAATCTGTCAATATTTGCTTCATATATTTTGGGGCTCTGCTCTTAGAAGTATATATATTTATAATTGTGACATTTTCCTGTTGAATTCTCCCCTTTATCAATATATAAGGATTATCTTTGCCTCTTGTGGCTGTTTTTCACTTAAAGTTTATTTTATGTGATATTAGTACAGCCACCCCAGATATCCTTTGTTATTAATTGCATGGTATATTTGTTCTACATTTTCATCCTCAACATACTTGTATCTTTGACTTTAAGATGTGTCTCCTGTTGACAGCCTAAATGCAGATCATGCTTTTTTTTTTCATCCATTCTGCTAATCTCCATCTTTTGACAGGAAAGTTTAATCCGCTTATATTACACATTTTTTGTTATTATAGCAGTTGTGGGTCTACAGAACAATCATGTATAAAATACAGGATTCCCATATACTCCCCTCCACCAACAACACTTGCACTGGTGAGGAATATTTGTTACAATAAATGATAGCACTTTTCCTGTAATTCTACTTTTTTTTAAACAATAGTTACATTTGTTAAAATAAAGCAGCAATATTAACTATTGTCCATAGTTTACATAGGGGTATTTTGACCCCATATATGAAACCCATTATTATCATTATTATTTTCATTCATGTCTTTATTATTCATCTACCCATCATTGGCTAAAGTGGGTGTCAGTCACAAGGTTTTTGCAATCACACAGTCACAAGGTGAAAGCTATATAGTTATACAAATATTATCTAATACCAAGACTGCTGGATTAAATTAAACAATTTCAGGTATTTCCTTCAGGCTTTTCCAATACATTAGAAACTGAAAAGAAATATCTATGTAATGAGTCAGTAGTCAAAATCATTTGTTAAATCTTAAATTCTCAGTTACAACTTTGCTCTCTCATTTGATCATTTTCTCACCCTTCAAGGATATCTGGGAAATGACAATTCTAACTTCATGCCAAAGTAGGTGTTGACATTATGGGGTAGAGGAATGAAACTGGTTGATATTCTTGGAGAGATTGGTACCTGTGGGTTTCAGGGCTTATCTACAATAGGAGCAATCTGGAGGCCTAAGTTTCTGCAAAAAATAAGCTTAGTAAAACTTTTATAGAGTCTTAGACAGAATTCTAGGGTATTTTTTTAGGATTCTCAGGAATACCATTTGGTTGGGGTTTGACTTACTGTGGCAATTTGCAAATCTGTCCGCAGCTTGCATAAGAGTAACCTCCAGAATGACCTCTTGACTCTTTTTGACATCTCTTAGTCACTAAAACTTTATTTTGTTTCATTTCTTTCCCCCCTTTTGGTCAAGAAGGCATTCTCAATCCCAAGATACCAGGGCCAGTCTCATCCTTGAGATTCATAGCGTGGAGGGTAGTTAGTTTATTTGCAGAGTTTCCATGCCTTATTTTTTATTCATGGAGAGTCTGAGTCTGACTTGGTGTTCTGGTGATCTCACCTCACTGGGTGCATAGCACTGGGGAGAGATGTACTCCTGGGCACATCCCATGTCCACAGCTGCTCCCTCTGCTCATCTTGCCCTTGCCTGGGCTCCACCTGCAAGCAAAAACAGGGGTCTGTGGGAAAATATCTTGGAGCCTACCTGAGGAAGCAATTCTCTGTGTGCTCTCTGATGCATACATGCATTCTCTCTCTCTTTCTCTCCCTCCCTGCCTCCCATTCTATGGAAGGCTGAGGGACTCCTAACCTAGGGCCAAATCCTCCACATACTGCTGTCCCTCTGCTAGCAGGGGCTCCATCTATTCCAACCTATCCAGTCACCACACACTCACTTAGAAAGACACAGGGAAACAGTGGGGAATGGAAAAATGACTTTCCTTTCCATCTCTTGACTGCAGAAAACACTAGAGGGAAGGAAGTGTTTTCTTGTGTCACCTTAGTATGCCCCCTTCATGGAAGACAACTGCTGATGAGGGGGCTTTTGCTTATTTTAAAGTCAAGGAAGGCTTTGATATTTCTAAGGAGCCATGACAGGTAAAATAATGGAAGGGAGGACAAAAGAAGGGAAGGGAAGAAGAAGAGATCTTTCTTAAATGAAACTGGCTAATCTTATCCCTGTATTCTCACTGGGACCTCAGCTGAGTAATGGAGGACTTGGGAACAGTGCTTTGCTCTACAATATCTGCACACTCTCCAAGTTGCTTGGTTTTCTCCAAGGAATCAGAGTCATCATTTTTTAAAAGCATCATAAGGTTTTTGTATTTAAATAAGGCTGAGCACCATGCTGAGGACTCTTTGATTTAAAGACTTTTGAACTGTCCACCAAACATGAATGAAGCAAACCTCTGAGGGAGGGATTCCAATTAGCCCCAGTTTCCATACAATCAGAATCCTACACAGCCTTATGAATTTGGGAAGACACTGGCACCCTCACTGAGCTTTAGTTGCCTCTTCCATATCTGGAACAGCCCATCTGTTCTCTTGCTTATGGATGATCTCATACAACACAGTTCCAATGAGGTTTCCCATCTCTCTCCTTCCTGCCCTCTCATTCTCTATTGCTTCATTCATCTTTCCCTCCATCCTTCTCTTTTCATCATCTCTGACTGCATCTTTGCACATTCTTTCTTCAGCAAAAACAATTCCATCAGAGTTACTCAACACTTTGCAGTTCAAGAAGCCTTCTTACATCCTTCTCATTTGATCCATCATACTCATTTGTGAGAATTTCCCACTTAACTAAGTCTTTGCACATATATATATATATTTTCTTTCTTTCTTTTTTTTTTTTGCATTGGCAGGCACCCGGGTCTCCAGCATATCAGGTGAGAATTCTGCCATTAAGTCACACCACCCCACATATATTTTTAAATTCTAATTTTCATATAAATGATAAAGTGTGTAGGACCAGTGTTTCCCAAACCTAGCTATGCTATCCATCAGAATCATCTGGGAAGCTTGAACACATTACAATGTCCTGAGCTTCACCTGCTGAATGATTCAGAACCTCATGTCATCTCAATGAGTTTCCTTAAACTTATCTCTGAATCAGCCAAATTAATCTGCCATCTTTGTGAGTGACAGTGTATTGGGAGAACCCAAGGTTCTCCTCCATCCTTCACTTTAATGTTCTTAACATTAGGGTGATTATCAGGCAGAAGGGCAGGGAGCACTAAGTAATGGTAAGAATAGAGGTTGACTCTCAACTTGGAGAGGGCCTAAGGAAACAAGTAAGGTATTCAGGATTGTGGTGCTTCTATATTTGCCTGGAATCAAGCTGCGGCAGCAGGATTTATATACCTTGGGCTATGGATGCTGTTTCATAACAATATGTGTAACCAATGTTGTATCAGATTTCCTAGAAAAAGCTTTATCAATGCAAATATTTTTGCCTAGAAGCAGAAGGAAGGTTAAAATGATTCCAATCACCTTTCAATCTTGAAGTGTCTACTTATTAGTTGTGTGATTATTCATTTAATATTTTTGAGCACTTACTATGTGTCAGGCACTGTACTGGGTGCTGAGGTTAAACTACTGAATAATGTCAAGGAATTGGAAAGTTCTCTGCTCATACAGAGCTCACAGTTTAGATATAATCACAAATAAAGGTATAATTTTTATAGGTCCTATGAAAGAAAATACTGAATGTTAAAAGAGAACAAGATACATCCAAATTTCAAAGATGTTATAAAATTTTTTTAATGTGTATTTGAAAATTGATGAAATACACAGAACTTTCCCTGTAGGTTTGTTGATGTGAGGAATAAGTAAGTTAAGACATGCAAGGCCCAGAGAACAGAGAGTAGAAATTTTAGTGTATGTTACAAGAATAAAATTTTTAAATTCTTTACTAATAGATTTTAATGATTTTTAATTGTGAGATATAAAATATGCACAAAAAAGCAATAAATTTCCAAGTAATTTTTTTTTGTATATTGTATGGTGGAGGTCACATTTCATTATTTTTCCCTATGACTATCCTGTTATTGCAGCACCATTTGTTGAATGTTGTTTTTGGAAGTGCATGGGCCGAAAATCAACCTGGGTCTCCCACATGACAGAGGGAATTCTACCACTTAACTACCCTTGCACACCCTACCCTTTCATCCTGTCAAAGTACATTTAACAAGTAGTTAAAGAACATATTTTAAAGTTTGGTATGGCTTACATTTCTACAATTTTTTGTTTTTTCTTCTAGCTGTTCTGAGACACTGGAGACCAAAAGAAATATCAGCAGTCATACTTACTTGTTAAATCCTATCCTCTATGTTATACTCCTCTTTTTTTTTTTTTTAAATAAATGACATATATACAAAAAAAGCAATAGATTTCAAAGTACATAAAAAACAATTAGTTGTATAACAGATTTCAGAGTTTGGTATGGGTTAAAGTTCCACAATTTTCAGTTTTTACTTTTAGCTGCTCTAAAATACTGGAGATTAAAAGAAATATCAATATAATGATTCAGCAGTCATACTCATTTGTTAAATCCTACATTCTGTGTGTAACTCCACCATCACCTTTGATCTTTCTCCCACTCCTTTATTTGGACTATGCCCCTTCTGACTTTCTTATGTTTGAAAGGTCTGTTGATTATATGGGATAGGGGGATGGAACTAGTTGATGTTCTGGAGAGGTTGGCCTCTCTTCATCTCAGAACCTATCTGGTCCAGGGACCCATCTGGAGATTGTAGGCTTCTGGAAAGTTACCCTAATGCATGGAACATTTGCATAATCTTATATAATGTGCTAGGTGATATTTAGGATTGACAGAAATGATTTTAGCTGGGCTTTGGCAAGTTATGATAGGTAACAATGTCTAACAAGCTTGCATGAGAATGACCTCCAGAGCAACTTCTCCAATCTATTTTAACTCTCTCAACCACTGATATCTTATTTGTTACACTTTTTTCCCTTTTTTTGGTCAGGATGGCATTGTTGATCCCATGGTGCCAGGACAGTCATCTCCCACACCACCAGGGATGTCCCTGGATGTCATGCCCCACATAGGGGGGAGGGCAATAATTTTGATTGTAGAGTTGGGCTTAGAGAGAGAGACACTATAACTCAGAAAGAAAGTAGTCCTCCGGGCATGACTCTTAGGCATACCTATAGGTAGGCTAAGCTTCTCCACTACATACATAAGCTTCACTAGAGCAAACCTCATGATCAAGGGCTTGGTCTATTAATTTGAGTGTCCCTAATATTTGACACAGTATCAGGGGTTTCCCTGATGGTAAAGTTTAATAGTTCCACATATTTTTCTCTCATCCCTCAAAGGGCTTTGCCAATGCTTTTTGATTATCTCCTTAATATACTCTGGGGTGTGTCCAGGCATTACATTAAGATATACAGGATTAAAGGCTCTCATTCTTATTCTGGGCTCCCTGTGTTTGGATTGTTTAAATGATCTATCCAGGCAGATTGACTTAGATTATGTGCTAGAGAAAATGTAGGTTCTAGACAAAATAAATCTTTCTTCCTTTGGTCTCACAGAGTAGGTGAAGTTCCAAGATACAGACATTATCTTCCTTATGCCTGTATTCTGAGTCCCTGAAAATCCAGAAATAACAATTACCACTCTGGACTAAATGTGACTGCTATAAAAGCTTGCAATATAGCACACAGTTTTCATATAATATATAGCCGTTAGTTTCTGGCTACTTTTGTCTCAACAAATGTCCCACAGGTTCATTCACATCATTGCATGCCTCACAACTTCATTCCTTTTTGCAGCAGGACAATGTTCGATCATATTTCTAGATCATCATTTGACAATCTACTTCTCAGTCAGTGCATCTTTCAGCCATCTCCGTCTGCTGGACCTCATGTAACATGTCGAAAGTCAACAGTCCATCAACACTCTCAATTATAGATAATTACATTGTTCCCCTAAAAAGATAAACAATAAACACACTGTCACCAAATAGAAAAATCAAAACCTCCCTTTAACTCTTGTCACTCTCCCCATTATGCACCCCTGGTATTGATGAGGTACCATTGGTGTTTTCCTGTGAAACACAGCCCATAGTATGCAATAGCAGTTTTCTGCCTATACCCCAAATTATACACTCTTTGTGCAAGATTCATAACTTGAAGTAGTTCATAAAAGAAAATTATTTTTCCTTTTGTGTGGTGTATGGATAGATGAATTAAAAATATGGATAAAAATAAACAAATAATGGGGTACAAAGGTTAAAATAAATAGAATAGATTGAAATACTAATTATCAATGAGAGGGAGTGGTAAGCTGTTTGGTATATATGAGTTTTTTCTTTTCTCTTTTCTATTTCTTTTGCTGGAGTCATGCAAATATTCAAAAATATGATCATAGTGATGAACACACAACTATGTGATGATATTTTGAGCCATTGATTGTGCACCATTTTTATGGAATGTTGTATGTCAACAATGCTTGTATGTTTGTATGCTAAGGTTTTACAATAAAAATATTTTAAAAAGGAACTTATTTTTATTTGTAGTGTTAATTGGTGAGACACATGAGTCTGTGCGCCCCTTTCAATCATGGTCACCTTCAATATGTAATATTGCTTATAGACCAATGAGTGAACTGTCTTCACTTCTATCTATTCCCTAACAATTAAGTTCAACCTCATTAGCTAACTAATGTTAACCCATCTCAAGTTTCCATGTGTCTCTAGGTCCCCTATATTCTGTATTATAAGCCTCTGATTTTACCCTTACCATGGTCATAAAAGTGGAATCACACAGTATCTAGCCTTTCGTGTCTAGCTTATTTCAGTCAGCATTATGTCCTCAAGACTCATCCATCTCGTCATGTGCTTCAGGATGTCATTTCATCTTAGTGCTGCATAATATTCCATTGTATATATATATATACACTGCAATTTGTTAATCCAGTCATCTGTTGATGGGTACTTGAATTGCTTCCATCTTCTGGCAATTGTGAATAATGCTATTATGAACATTGCTGTGCAAATATCTGTGTCACTGCTTTCAGCTCTTCTGGGTATATAGTGAGTAGTGATATTGTAGGGTCATAGGGCAATTTGATATTTAGTTTTCTGAAGAATCACCAACCTGCCTTCCATAGTAGCTGTAACATTGTACATTCCCACCAGCACTGCATAAGTGTTCCAATTACTCCACATCCTCTCCAACATTTGTAGTTTCCTGTTTGCTTAATAGCAGCCATTCTTATAGGTATGAGGTAGTATCTCATTGTAGTCTTGATCTGTATTTCCATTATAGCCAATGAAAATGAGCATCTCTTCATGTGCTTTTTAGCCATCTGTGTTTGCTCTTCAGCAAAATGCTTATTCATGTATTTAGCCCATTTTATAATTGGGCTGTTTGTTATTTTGTTGTTGAGTTGTATGATTTATTTATGTATACAGAGAATCAAACTTTTAACTGATATGTGATTTCCAAATACTTTCTCCCATTGAGTTGGCTGCCTTCACCTTTTTGGCAAAGTCTTTTTTGGCATAAAAACATTGGATTTTGAGGAGTTCCCACTTATCTATTTTTTCTTTTGTTACTTGTGGTTTGGGTATAAAGTTTAGGGAGCTACCTCCTATTACTAGGTCTTGAAGATGTTTCCCTACATTTTCTTCTAGGAGCTTAATGATATGGGTTCTTACATTTAGGTGTTTGATCCAATTTGAGTTAATTTTTGTATAGAGTGCAAGGTAAGGTCCCTTTTTCATTCTTCTGGCTATTGATAATCAGCTCTTCCATGCCCATTTATTGAAAAGACTAACTTGTCCCAGTTCAGCGCATTTGGGGACCTTGTCAAAGATCAGTTTACCAGAGAATAGTTTGATTCTATTGGTCAATATTTCTGTCTTTGTGCTAGTGCCATGCTGTTTTGACCTCTGTGGATTTATAATAAATTTTAAAATCAGGGGAATGTTAATCCTCCTACTTTAATCTTCATTTTTAGGATGCTGTGCTGGTTTGAAAGGATTACGCACCCTAAAAAAGCCATGTGTTAATCCTGACCAATCTGTGGGACTTGTAGAGGCAACCTTTTCTTTTAATCCCTATTCAGTACTTTAGGTTGGAGACTTGATTAGATTATCTCCACGGAGCTGTGACTCACCCAATTGTTGGTATTAGAAGGAGATGTGACTCCACTATTCCAGGTGGGACTTGATTAGTTTACTGGAATACTTCAAAGGAGGAAGCATTTTGGAGAAAGCTTCAGAATAACAAGAGTCTTGACAGAACCATAGGAGAGCATGAGAACCATGAGAGCTCACATTGCCAGAGACCTTTGGGGATGAAAAAGAAAAATGCCCCTGGGGAAGCTTCATGAAACTAGAAGGCTGGAGAGAGCTAGCAGAGATCGCTATGTTTGCCATGTGCCTTTCCATTTGAGAGAAAAACCTTGAACGTCCTCAGCCTTCTTGAACCAAGATATCTCTCCCTGATGCCTTAGATTGGACATTTTTATAACTTTCTTTTAATCTGAACAGTTTTATGGGCTTAGAACTGTAAACTAGGAACTTAATAAATTCCCCCTTTTAAAAAGCCATTCTGTTTCTGTTTCTGGTATATTGCATTTCCAGCAGCTAGCAAACTAGAACAGATGCTTTTAGCTATTCAGGGTCTCTTTCTTTTTAGATAAATTTGGTAAGTAGCTTTTCAAATCTTTAAAATAGGTTGTTGGAATTTTGACTGGTACTGAATTGAATCTGTAGAGTTTCAGTAGAGTTGACACCTTATTTAAACTTCCTACCCAAGAGCATGGAATGTCTTTCTACCTACTTTGTTCTTCTTTGATTTCTTTTAGCAATATTACGTAGTTCTCTGTGTACAAGTCCTTTACATCCCTAGTTAGGTTCATTCCTAGATACTTGGTAATTTTGTTTTATTTCATTTATTTTTTATTTTTAATATTCTTTTTTAGATAATTGATTTTTTTAGTTCCTATTTTGAATGGATTTTTTTCCTTAACCGACTCCTCATTTAGGCCATTGATTGTGCATAGAAACGTTACTGACTTTTGCACGTTAATTTTAGATCAACCACCTTGCTGAATTTATTAGCTCAAATAACTTTGTTGTAGATTTCTCAGGATTTTCCAAGTACAGTATCATGTCATCTGCAAATAATGAAAGTTTTACTTTTTCCATTCCAATTTCAATGCCTTTTTATTGCTTTTTCCTGCCTGATTGCTCTAGCTAGAGCTTCTAGTGCCATGTTGAATAATAGTGATGACAGAGGGTATCCTTGTCTCACACCTGATCTTAGGGGGTGTTCTAGTTTGCAAGCTGTCAGAATGCTATATATCATATATGGAAAGGCTTTTAAAAAGGGGAATTTATTAAGTTGCTAGTTTATAGTTCTAATGCTGAGAAAATGTCCAAATTAAAGCAAAGCTATAAAAATGTCCATCCAGGGAGAGATATCTTGGTTCAAGAAGGCCGATTATATTCAGGGTTTCTCTCTCAGCTGGAAAGGCACATGGCAAGATCTGCTAGCTTTCTCTTCAATAGCTCCCTTGGGGCTCTGTCCATTCTGTCAGCTTTGATGATTCTGGTGGCTCTTGCTGCTCTCAAGCCTTTTCTAGATGATTCACTCTTAAAGGGCTCCAGTAAGCAACCCCATCTTGAATGGGTGAGGACCCATCTCTATGGAAATTGTTTAATCAAAAGTTACCACCCATAGTTGGGTGGGACACATCTCCATGGAAACAATAAAAAAGATTCCATCATAAAATTTAATAAAAATATATGAAGCTTTTTTGAATAGTAGAAAAAAGATTCCAACCATCAATATTGAATGAGCATTAAGGGACATGGCTTTTCTGGATATACATAATGGCTTCAAACCAGCAGAAGGGGAAACTTTCAGTCTTTCACCATTGAGTTCAATATTGGCTATGGATTTTTTATATGCCTTTTATCACATTGAGGAAGTTACCTTCTATTCCTAGCTTTTGAAGTGTTTTTGTCAGAAAAGGATGTTCTTTCCCAGTCCACCAAACTCTTTCATGGTTCTTTGTCTTCACCATGCCTCTTTGCCTTCACCATGCCTATTTCCTCTTCCTGAAAACTCCTCTGCCCATCCCACCTCTACCTTCTGGACCTGCTCAGTTCAGGTCTTAAGACTCAGTTCAGATATTGACTTCTTCCCAAAACTATGTCCCCTTCACAACCCACCCTGATTCCTAGCTGAGTTAGGAGCTTACCTAAGCTCAATTAAGAGTCAGACAAGAAAGCAGATAATTTATAGTGTAGTGAGTGCTATTACTAAAGGTAAAAATTGGTATAAAAATAGAGACCAATAGAAAAACTAAAATTACTAATACAACTACATTGGGATTGGGAAGGGGATGTAATTGAGGATGGATGCATAAGAAAGCTAAACTCTCACCTATCAAGCAGGAGGGCAGTAGAAAAAGTTTAAAATTAAAATGTCAACAGGTAGCCATTTCTGCAAATTATTTAGAAATATGTATATAACCAAGAGAAGAACTAGAAAGAGAAATAGTTTAAACAGTTGTAGGTGGTTCTTTCTGGGGCACAGGACTGAGGAACGTGAGAGTTCTAGTAGGGTGTCATTACTATAGGTTATTTAACCATGGGTTTGGTTCAACTTTTTAATTTATTTAATAAAATCCCCAGGTATCCTGAAACCCTGTTACTGGTCATTGCCATTTAGCTAATTGTCCACAAATACACTGTCAACTAATATTCCTATCCCTGAAATAAAAAAAGAAAAGGATGTTGAAATTTGTCAAATGCTTTCTCAGCATGAAGCAAGATGATCATATGATTTTTTCCCTTTTGATTTGTTAATGTGCTGTATTACAGTAACTGAGTTTTTTTTTTTTTTTTTTTTTTTTTTTTTTTTTTTTTTTTGCGTTGAACCATCTTTTCATTCCTGGTATAGAGCCCATTTGGTCCTGGTGTATAATTCTTTTAACATGCTGATGGGTTCAATTTGCTAATATTTTGTTCATTAGGGAGATTTGTCCATAGCTTTCCTTTCTTGAATCATTTTTACCAAGTTTTGGTATTAAAGTGATTTAGCATTAAAAATGAGTAGGTAGTATTGCTTTTCCCTCAAATTTTTGGAAAAGCTTGAGAAAGTTTGGTGTTCATTCTTTTTGGAATGTTTGATTAAATTCCCCTTTGAATCTTCTGGCCCTGGGCTTTACTTTATAGGAAGATTTTGATGACTGAATGAATCTCTTTATTTGTGATTGGTTTGTTGAGATCTTCCCATTCTTCTTGAGTCAGTGTATCTTGTTTGTGTGTTTCTGGGAATTTGTCCATTTCATCTAAGTTGACTAGTTTGTTGGCTTATAGTTGTTCATAATATTCTGTTATGATTTTTTAAATTTCTTCTGGGGCTAAGGTAATGATCCCTCTCTCTTTTCTGATTTTATTTGCATCTTTTTTCCTTGTAAGCCTTGCTAGTGGCACATCAATTTTATTGGTATTCACAAAGAACCAACTTTTGGCTTTATTGATTCTTTATGTTGTTCTTATGTTCTCCCATTAATTTAACTCTGCATTAATCTTTGTCATTTCTCTTTTTCTTTTTGCTTTAGGGTTAGTCTGCTGTTCTTTCTCAAGTCCCTTAAGGTGAGCAGTTAAGTCCTTCATTTTTGCTCTTTCTTCTTTTTTTAATAAAGGCATTAGGGCAATAAATTTCCCTTTCAGCACAGCCTTTGCCACATCCTAGTTCTGATATGTTGTATTCTCATTTTCATTCATCTCCAGATAGCTATTGATTTCTTTAACAATTTATTCTTTGACCTACTCATTGTTTAAGAGTGTGTTATTTAATCTCCGTGTATTGTGAAAGTTCTTATTCTTTGGTGGTTATCGATTTCCAGCTTCATTCCATTCTGATCAGGCAAAGTACTTTGAATAATTTCAATGTTTTAAAATTTATAAAAACTTTTTTGTGTGTCCCGGCATATGATCTATTCTGGAGAATGTTCCATGAGCACTACAGAAGAATGGTGTTTGGGGTGTAATGGCACATACATGTCTGTTAAGTCTAAATCATTTATAAAATTGTTTAAGTTCTCTATTTCTTTGTCTATCCTCTGTTTGGTTTTTCTATCTATAGTGGTGTATTGAAGTCTCCTACTACAATTGTTGAAGCATCTATATTTCCCTTCAGTTTTGCAAATGTCTGTTTCATGTACTTGGAGCTCCTAGACTGGGAGCATATGGATTTATGATTGTTACTTCTTCTTGGTTAATTGTCCCTTTTAACACTATATAGTGTCTTTCTTTGTCTTTTATGATGCCCTTACATTTAAAGTCTATTTTGTCTGATATTAGTATAGCTACTCCAGCTTTCTTTTGGTTACATCTTTTCCATCCTTTCACTTTCAATCTATTTGTATCTTTGTATCTAAGATGAGTCTTTTGTAAGCAGAATATAGCTGAATTATATTCTTAATCCATTCTGTCAATTTCTATCTTTTAATGGGTAAGTTTAGTCCATTAAAATTCAAAGTTATTACTGCAAAGGTATATCTTGAAGCCACTATCTTATCCTTTGGATTTTATTTCTCAGATCTATATATTCTTTTCCTTCTTTCTCTTTTAATCCTTTAAGTTGCCCTTACTGGCTCTGTTCAACTCTGTGCTCTCCTCCAGACCTCCCTCTCCTCTTTTTTTCTCAGCCAGCAGAACTCCCTTTAGTATTTCTTGTAGGGCAATCTCTTATTGACATATTCTCTCAGGCTTTGTTTTTCTGTGAAAATTTGAATATCTCCTTTAGGTTTTTTTTTTTTAATTTATTGTATAGTGTAACATGTATATATAAAGCAAAGAAAAAACAATAGTTTTCAAAGCACTTTTCAACAAGTGGTTACAGAGTTTGTCATGGGCTACTGTATGATCCTCTCATATTTTTCCTTCTAGCTGCTCCAGAATATAGGAGGCTAGAGGGCTTAAATATTTTTTTATCATCACAATCGACTTTTTTCCTTCTTTTATTGTGAAAAATAACATATATACATACAAGCTATAAATTTCAAAGCATAGCATCACAATTATTTGTAGAACATATTTCAGACTTTGACATGGGTTACAATTTCACAGTTTTAGGTTTTTACTCCTGGCTGTTCTAAAGTACTGGACACTAAAAGAGATATTAATTTAATGATTCAGCATTCATATTCATTTGTTAAATCCTATCTTCTCTGTATGACTCCATCATCATGTTTGATCTTTCCATACCTCTCTTTAGGGTTGTTTGGACTATGGAAATTCTAAATTTTTGATATTGGAAGGGTCTGTCACTAATATGGGGTAGGGAGATGGATATATCTGATATTCTTGAGAGGCTGGGCTAAGTTTCAGGACTTATCTGGGGATTGTAGGTTTCTCGAAACTTACTCTAGTGGATGAAACTCTTGTGGAATCTTATACATTGCCCTAGGTGCTCTTTAGGATTGTCTGAAATGGTCCTGGTTGGGAGTGTGTGGCAGACTATGATAGGTAGCAAGTTCTACCTGAAGCTTGCATAAGAGCAACCTTCTGAGTAGCTTCTTGACTCATTTTGACCTCTCTCTGGCACTGGCATTTTATATAGGGGGTAAGGCAATGATTACACTTGCAGAGTTGGGCTTAGAGAGAGTGAGGCCACATCAGAGCAACAGAGGTCCTCCAGAAGTAACTTTTAGGCATGCCTATAGGTAGCCTAAGCTTCTCCACTACCTAAATAATCTTCACATATGTCAGCCTCATGATCGAGGGCATGGCCTATTGATTTGGGTGTCCCTACAGTTTGACACAGTATCAGGGATTCCTTGATGGTAAGGTTTAATAGTTCTGTATTCTTTCTCCCCTCCCTCAGGGAACTTTGCCAGTACTTTTTGATTATCTGCTTAATATACTGTAGGATGTATACAGGGATTACAATAATCTATGCAGGATTAAAAGATTCTTTTCTTATTCTGTGTTTCAATTGTTCAAATGAGCTATACGGGCAGGTTGAATTATATTATGCACCACAGAAAATTTTAGTTCCAGATGAAATAAACCTTTCTTCCATTGGTCTCAAAGAGTATGTGTTGTTCTTTAAAATATAGACACTGTCTTCCTTATCACTATGTTCTGAATTACTTTAACCTCAACCTGTTTGACATTGTTCTTATCTCTAAATATCAGGTTGTAAATATAAAACAGCCTCTAAAAATACAAGAATATTAATCACCACTTTGGACTTAGTGTGTCTGATCTAGAAGCTTACAATCTAGGCCCCTGTTTTCTTATAAGTATTTTCTAAAGGTGACCATACTATTGTTGTTCTTTGATTTCTGGCTTGTTTTGTCTCACCAAATGTCCCACATATGCATTCACATCATTATATGCCTCACAATTTTGTTCCTTTTTGTAACAGCGCAACCTTCATTCATAAGTATACACCATCGTTCACCAATCTAGTTTCCTGTCAGTGTATCCTTTAGCCACCTGCATTCATCAGGCATCATGTAGAGGGCTCAAAGTTCACAGTCCATCAACATTCTCAATTTTAGATAATTTCATTGTTCCCAAGAGAAAGAAAACCAGCAAACCCACCCTCACTAAATAAGAAATCTAAACCTCCTCTTAACTCTTGTACCTCACCGCATTATTTACCTCTGCTATTATTGTGGTAGTGTTGATTGTTTCCTTTTGAACGTAGCTCATAGCACGCAATAGCAGTTTTCCCCCAGTACGCTGGGTTTAAACACTCTTTATACAAGAATCATATGTTTGAAGCAATTCTTATGAAAATGAATTCATATTTCTAATATTAATCAGTGGGACACATAGGTATAAAAAAGTTTAAAAAATAAGTAAGGGCAAACATGGAGCCAGTTGGCTCCTTCCCCTCAGAATTAAACCCTTTTCTACTGCCCCAGTTGTGCACTGTGTGCATGCTTATGCTGAGGTGGCCTTATGTGCTGTGTATGCCTATGCTGAAGTGGCATTATATCTCTATTACCTAGCCTTTGTTTTTCATTATGCATTATACCTACTGCATTTTTCCTATGTGTACACTGCACATGCTTCCCCCTCATTTTCTCTTACAATAATTAACCTATTCATCTTGCTGCTTGACCAAACTATGCAGCCCAGTGGTTTGGCTTACTTCCTGAATCCTCTCTTCTTTTTTATTTTTTTCAGAATATTCTACTTCTGATCTCAGCCCAAACCCCATCGTTTCCACCTTGACATCCTCCTCCACCCTTCCCTACCTATTTTCTACTTAACATCTATGTAACTAATGTAATGAGCAATCTGAGGAGGAAATCAAGAAAAAAAATTCCATTTACAGTAGCAACCAAAAGAACAAAATATTTAGGAACAAATTTAACTAAGGATACAAAAGACCTATAGAAAACTATAAGAAATTGCTAAAAGAAATTATGGAAGATCTAAATAAATGAAAGGGCATACCTGTGCTCATGGTTTGGAAGACTGAATATAGTTAAGATGTCAATTCTACCCAAATTGATTTATAAATTCAAAGCTATACCAACTAAATTGCAACAACTTACTTTGCAGAAATAGAAAAAACAATAACCAAATGTATTTGAAAGGGAAGGGTGCCCTGAATAGCTAAAAATATCTTGATAAAGAGAAATGAAGTGGGAGGGCTCATGCTACCTGACTTTAAAGCATGTTATGAAGTTACAGTGGTTGAAACAGCATGGTACTGGCATCAAGATAGATATACTGATCAATGGAATAGAATAGAACGTTCAGATACAGACCCCCTCATCTATGGACAATTGATCTTTGATAAGGTAGTCAACCCAATCCACCTGGGACAGAGCAACCGCTTCAATAATTGGTGCTTGTAGAACTGGATATTCATATGCAAAATTGTGAAAGAGGATCCATATCTCACACTCTACAAAAATTAACTCAAAATGTATCAAAGATGTATACATTAGAGCTAAGACCATAAAACTTTCAGAAGAAAATGTAGGGAATCATCTTATAAATCTTGTAATAGGAGGCAGTTTCCTAGGCCTTATAGCCAAAGCACGGGCATTGAAAAAAGAAATAGATAAATGGGAACTCCTCAAAATTAAACACTTTTGTGCATCAAAGAACTTTGTTAAGAAAGTAAAAAGGCAGCCTATGCAATGGGAGACAATATTTGGATCCATATATCAGATAAGAGTTTAGTATTCAGAATATTTAATGAGATTCTTCAACTCAACAACAAAGAATGAAACTTAAAGGACAGTGTTTTGAATGAAATGTCAGAAACAAAAAGCAAACATTATCATTACTTGCTCATATAGAGTAATGATAATATACAAACCCAGAGAATTGAAGTCAAAAGCATGTATTATCAGGTTGTGGCCTATTGTACAGGTTCCTAGATTGTAAGCTTTTATGGCAGTCACATGTATTCAGGAGGTGTAACTGTTAATTCTAAATTAAGATACTAAATTCTGAAATACTGATCTTTTGTATATAACCTGGTCTTTCCCTGAAAATTCAAGTATTTATGTGACACTTGACATTCAAAGTTAGAGTGCTGAAGTTAATGTCAGCATTACCCCATTCAGCAATTGTTTAAAGAGCTGAAAAACGTTATCAGACTTCAGGGAAAGATGTGAATGAAGCTGATCTGGATAGGACTAAGGTAAATCAGAATACTGGGTAAAAGATGTTATTTTCAAACTTCAATTTCTATATGAGACCAAAGGCAGAGATTTTTACTTGTTTCAAATTTATATTTTGGATAGCATATTATCTAATTTAACTTGAATGGTCAGTTTACTTGATCACCATAATTACATGAACTCTTGAATAGGGTGTGAGATCTTGTTGGCTTGCACAGGTTAGTTTGATGCCCCAATATACCTCAGAGTAACTTGGGCAGAAAATAAAAACATATTTGTAAAATCCCTTTGGGAGACTGGGGGGAATGAGGAGATATTAAACTTTCTAACCTGGGGAATTCCTGATATTCTTGTAGCAATGAGGACAACCAATTCAGTAAGCTGAGCCTTCAATCTTGAGGCTTGCCCCTAAGAAGCTTATTCCTGAAAAGGAGAAGCCAATCTACTAATAATTATACCTGAGTCACCCCCAGAGAACCTTTTTTGTTGCTCAGATGTGGCCTACCTCTCTCTAAGCCAACTCAGGAGGTGAAATTACTGCCTTCTCTGCTTTATGGGACATGACTGCTCCCTGGCAACATGAGATAGGACTCCAGGGGATGAGCCAGGACACACCATCAAGGGACTGAGATAGCCTTCTTAAGCAAAAGGGGGAAAAGACAAAATAAAGTTTCAGTGGCTGAGAGATTTCAAACAGAGTCAAGAGGTTATATTTGAGGTTATTCTTATCATTATATGGATACCTTTTTTAGTTTATGTAGTTTCAATGCGTCTAAAGGGAATTACCTAAAACTGTTGAACTGTGTTCCAGTAGCCTTGATTCTTGAAGAGGACTGTATAACTAAATAGCTTTTACAATGTGACTGTGTGATTTTGAAAACCTTGTGTCTGATGCTCCTTTTATCCAAGGTATGGACAGATGAGTAAAAAAAAAATAAGGATAAAAATAAATAAATAGTAGGGGTTGATAAAAGGTAAAATGTTGGGTAGATTGAAGTACTGGTGGTCAATGAGAGGAAGACATAAGGGGTATACAATATATGAGTTTTTACTTTTTTCTTTTGATTTGTTTCTTGAGTGATGAAAATGCTTTAAAAATGATCATGGTGATGAATACAGAACTGTGTGATGATATTATGAGCCATTGATTTTGCACTATGATTGGACTGTATATGTGAAGATTTTTCAAAAAAATTTTTTTAATCTCCATGGAAACAACTTAATAAAAAACTTCCCACCCACAATTGGATGAGCCACATCTCCATGGAAACAACCTAATTAAAAGATCCCACCTTAAAAAATATTGAATCAGGATTAAAGAACATGGCTTTTCTAGGGTACACAACAATTTCAAAGTGGCACAGTATCTTTCCCTGGATGCCATTAGTTTGGACATTTTTGTGGCCTTAGAACTGTGAACTTGTAACTTAATAAATTCCCCATTTAAAAGCTGATCCATTTGTGGTATATTGCATTCCAGGAGTTAGCAATGGGGATTCATGGAAGAGAGAAAAGGAGATGTCTGATTTACTCTGCATTCCAGAAAGATTATTTTGAAGCTAGGTGCATGATGAATAGAGGTGTTGGAGGAAGAAAAGCTGAAGGCCTATCAAGGTGGAAGCTGTTGCAATAATCCAGGCATAAGTTCTAGGATGATAGCCAAGTGTTTCCTTCATGATCTTGGGTCCCAGGCAAGAACCATAGTCTGTTATACATATTTCCTTCCTGCAGCCAGGAGTACCCCAGAGCTGAGTTAAAGCTATAGGGATAGGTTTGAGTTAGAGGGTGGAAACAATGAGATTGTTTTCCAGACCTCCCTCTCCCCTGACTCCTGAGTCCCCTACCTTCTCTCTGCAATGAACATATTTCAATCTGACAACTATGGGTTAAATTCCAGGTAGCCTTTGACACAGGCCCCAGTTTCTTGTGGTAGAAAACCCATTGTGCCAGTTTCAAAAGGTTTATGTACCCTAGAAAAGCCATGTTTTAATCCTAACCAACCTTGTGGGAGCAGTGGTTTCTTCTAATCTCTATTCAGTACTGTATGTTGGAAGCTTTAAATAACTTATCTCCATGGAGATACGACTCAGTCAAGTGTGGGTATTAAACTTTATTAGGTGGAGATAGGTCTCCACCCATTCCAGGTGGGTCTTGCTTAGTTTTACTGGAATCCTTTAAAAGAAGAAGCACTTTGGAAAAAGCTAGAGAACAAGAGAGAAAGCCATGAGATTCTGAAAGAGCAGAGAACACTGAATAACCACGAAGCAGAGAGTCCACCAGTCAGTGACTTTTGGAGATGAAGAAGGAAAATGCCTCCCAGGGAGCTTCATGAAACATGAGTCCTGGAGAGAAAGCCAGCAGATGCTGCCATGTTTGCCATGTGCCCTTCCAGCTGAGAGATAAACATTGATCATTATTGGCCTTCTTGAACCAAGGTATCTTTACCTGGATGCCTTAGATTGGACATTTCTATAGACTTGTTTTAATTGGGACATTTACTCATCCTTAGAACTCTAAACCAGCAACTTATTAGATTCCTCTTTTTAAAAACCATTCTGTCTTTGGTATATTGCATTCTGGAACTAGCAAACTAGAACACCCATGTAATGCTTAGTTCTTTAAAGACACTCTTTGCTTTAAGATTTCCTAAGCCAGTATTATAGATGATTTGTGGTGAGTGAACCTGGAGGCCTGAGGATGAAATAAGATAAATGACCCCTGTATCTTCAAGTTGTCCTACATTTTCTAGGATGCATTAACATCATACTACATGCTTCCACCATTCATGGGGATGTAGGAAATTTTAGTTTTCAAAACTAAAATTAAGACCCATGAAATGAGAATCAAATTTTAATTCTTACATGTGAAATTGTTCATATCCAAAAACATATGAAGATTGTTTTATTTTGCACTGAACAAATTGCTTGGTAAAATCTTTTTCATCATCTAAATTTCTGTTCAGTAGTTGATCCCATGCAGCTATCCTTGACTCCCTCAAACAGAGTTAATTTATTATTTTTGTATGTTCTTCTATTGTGTGAGGAGACACCTAAGGTACCTTTTAGGACTAACCACATTATATCCTTCTGTATGTATGCCTCCTTCTCTGGACTGAGAACTTTTTTTTTTTGTTTTTGTTTAAGAAAAGTTTTACTCATGTTAATATATCAGCAAAGTTATTGCAGTGATTTAAAAGGCAGACAGACACACTATTACAGGCTGTAAAGTAACAAAAGGGTTTTATACAATTAAAATAATACACAGACTTATGGGATTTATTGACTATCTAACAAACCCATAAGAAAAATTAAATCTGAAAGATAAATCCAGTATTAGCACCTACAATATCTCTGAAAGTAAAATTTATAATTGTTTCATTCTCTCCTAATATATTTCTTAACTCTCTCCTAAATACAGTGCTCAGAACTCCCAAAGGTGAACTAAGGGCATACGAAACCCTGATACTAAGAAATGTACAGACAAAAGGACTAGAAATGTTGACCTAGACTTGGGAGTTGTACTTGGAAATCACTTTATCTGAATCATAAGATTTCTGTGCACTGAATACTGTATATAAGGAAGGTCTAGGATTCTTAAGGTTTGCCAGAAGGGACAGTTAAAAACCAGCAATATACAGTATTATTCCTATCAAATTTTTCCTCGTAAGTTATATTTATAACAAAACTATAATTAAAATATTTATTACACTTGCTTATTACACATTCAGGGACACAGCAGAAAACATTTATGTATTTGATGGTTTAGCATCCACTTTATTGTGCTTACGTATTTTTTGTAATGAACAAGCAAAACACACATCTTCCCAACATTCATGGTAATGCAATAATAACAAAGTTCTCCAAAGAAAATAACTAGAAATTGCATTAAATACTGGTTTAATTAAGATTAACTGCTATAATAAAACAAATAACATTATACATTATTTTTCTAATGAGCTCTAGTTTAAGAAACTAAACAGCAAAAATTGATTTTAAGATCTGACTCATGGCAAAACTGGTAGTTCCTTGAAATCTGGGAGGTGCATTATTAGCAAAACCACAGGTACAGCCTATCCCTCACCAAAATCCCAGAGAAGAGCATTTTATTAACTTGGGGGAATAAAACTGAACACTGGTGAAGATATGACTTCTTGAAGTCTAAAGTCATGTGGGAAGCTTACCAAGAGGAATGAAGAGAACCAATGGTACTGATGGCACTTAAGGAATCAACTTTGCATTGGGATGACATATATCTTATTACATGGCTTTGAATAAAAAAGTGAAATGCTTCATTGTGTTTTTTCAGAAACTAATCAAAAGATGACAGAGTCCTACACAATTTTGAGACACAAAGTGGATGCTGAGCGACTAGAGTCACCCCAGGTGTGGAATTTTAGAAAGTTAGTCCTTGGAGTAAATGGCACCATGGCTCTGGCAGCAGATACAAAGGAAGGATGCTCTGAAGAGGAGGTAGGGGACACTCTGTGATTGGCCAGTGGACAGATGAGGGTCCCAGCTTAAGGTGGGATCTTTAATTCTATGGTTTATCTTCCACTGCTCATGCCTCTGTCTTCATAAATTGTTATTTCAATAACTCGAAGTCCTCTTTCAATGGGATCTGTCAGGAGGAGGCCTTGGGGAGCATATATCTTCTCATTTTGTTCTTGAATGTATTTGGAGACTTTCTTCAGAACCTTCTCATAATGAGTTTCCATGCATAAGAAAATGGTATATGCCATTAAACATGCCAAACAGCCTTCAAGGTATGACTGGCCCCCAAGCTTCTCTGCTTCTGCATAAAGGTTATTTAACGTTCGAACTGTTTCTTCGAACTGCTGTCTATCAATCCGGTTCTCCAGCTCCGCAGGGAACTTGGTCTGGAACTGGCAGCGTGTGCCACTGCTGTAGTCTCGCTGAATGAAGACCTTCCCAGACACCGGGGCCTGCTGCGGCCTCATGACGAGGACAGGACCGGCCGCGCCGCCTCCTCTTTGCCCTCCAGCTGCTGTCGCACCACCGACTGAGAACTTTTTGAGGGATAGTCATCTGTATACCTCCAAGATATAACATATATTCTGATACAGAGTGGCTATTTAACAAATATTTATTCAACTGAATTGAAATAGCAGGATGTAGAAATGGACAGTCTTGGCTATTCTGGGATGAACAGTTGCTAATGATCTAGCCTGTGGGGTAGGCCTGGGACACAAGGCTGGCCCTTTCAAGTGCCAAGGAGTGAGAGAATACTACTTAATCTTATAAAAAAAAGAGGAGCCAAGAGATCAGAATTCCTGGGTCCTGTAGATAGGAAAAGTAAGACCTCAGTTTTGATAGTCTATGTGCCTTCCTACCAGAAGGTCCTCTGGGTTGAACAAACATGCTAACAGTTAGGGTGTGTGTGCTCCAAGTGATGAATATTTATATTTTAGGAAGTATAAAACTCTTCACTTTACACTATAACCCTCCTATCCTATCACCCTGCCTCCTGTCTCTCATCTATCCAATCCACCCTCTACATTGCCACCAGAATGATCTTCCACAAATACCTCTTCTAACTTTCCCTTTTCTCATAAACTTTCAGGTATTCCCATTATGCCATTTTTTTTTTTACAAGGGCAGGCACCGGGAATCAAACCTGGGTCCTCTGGCATTGCAGGCAAGCATTCCTGCCTGCTGAGCCACCATGGCCTGCCCACCATTATGTCATTTTAATCTATATCTCCTAGCCTGACCCTAAGGGCCCTTTGTAATCTGATCCCAACCTGCCTATACAAAATAATCAACCATTCTCATCAGCACATATCTTTTTGTCCTACATACACACTTTAAGTAATGGGTCTTAATCTTGAACATACATCAAAATCTCCTGGAGTGCCTATTACAAAAGCATATCCTTAGCCCTTTCTCCAATATTTTGATTTAAGAGGCTTGGGATGGGGCCTCAGAAAATGTTTAATTTTTAACCTGTAAAACATGATTCTGAGGCAAGTGGTCCAGGGACCACACCTGGAGAAAGAGTGCAAAACACACTCCTTCTCTGTATCGTCTTCAGCTGGTGACGTCTGTTCTAGGAGTTGGTTGATTGATGCATTACACCTGTCATGGAGGTGTTTTAACCTGTCAGGTTCTGCCTGCCCAGAAACCTACTAGCTGGATATTACCAATATCCTGCCTCAGGTTAATAAGGTTGCTGCCACAGGAACCATTTCTATGACTTTTATTCTCTCTGAGCCCATGATCACTTGCCTGTTTAATGTCTGGGGTCTGCTTCTGACCTTTACTTGGGATGTGGTTTCCAAGCCTTTTGTATTTTCTCTAATGTATGATGCTTAGGGCTAATATTTAAGTTGTCCATGCCTGTATGGCTATACCAATTCTGAAAATATTGAAATAATTCCATATCAACTGATAAATAGTCACTGCTGTTAGCTCCCAGAGTGAGCCCCACTGATCCAGACTTTCCTGAAATTCAGCAATTAAATTAGTAACTCCTCCAGAACTCTGTTCCATAACTACAAGCCTGCATGCATTCAGATAGATTGGGGCCAGTGATGTATGGGTTTTAATCCTTCGCTAGTGTCTTTTGGGAAGAGGATAGAAGACAGTAAAAGCCCAGAGAGTTTGGAGAGGAAACCAACACCCAGGGGAAGTAAGAAGGACCCTAAGGAGATGAGAAAGTTATTTTGAAACCAGAAACAGGAGGGGAGGACAAGCAGACGTTGTCATGTGCCTTCCCATGTCATAGAGGGGGGCCAGCAGCCTTTCCTCAGAGAAGGTATCTTTCTCTTAATGTCTTAATTTGTACATTTTCTTGGCCTTAAAACTATAAATTTATAACCTAATAAATCCCTGTTTTATTTGTCAAAGCTAACAGAATGCAAAATACCAGAAATGGAGACTTTTATAAAGGGATATATTGTTACAAGTTTACAGTTCTAAGGTCATGAGAATATCTAAACTAAGGCATCCAGAGAAAGATACCTTGACTTAAGAAAGGACGAATGATGTTCAGAGTTTCTCTGTCAGCTGTGAAGTCATATGGCAATGTCTGCTAGCTCTCTCTCCTAGCTTCTCATTTCAAATGGCGTCCCCAGGGGTGTTTACTTTCTGCATCTCCAACAGTCTCTTGTCTGTGTCATCTCTGAAGATTTTAACAAAATGGTTCCCTATTAAAGGACTCCAGTAAATCACCCACCATGAATGGGTGGAAACACTATCCATGGAAACACCTATCAAAAGGTCAAATCCCCATGGAAACAAATTAATCAAAATGATACCACACAACAATATTGAATCATAATTAAAGAACATGTCCTTTCTGAGGTACACAACAGTTTCAAACAGGCACATTCCACCCTCTGGACCCCCAAAAGTCATGTTTTTTCCATATACAAAGTACACTTATTCCGTTACAATATTACAAAGCCTTAAACCATTTAAGTAGCAATACAAATACAATATAAAGTCAAAACCAGTGCAAAATCTCATCAAGGTCAGTTACAGGCATGATCTGTCCTAAGGCAAAATTCTCCTCTGGCTCTGGACTTGTAAAAGTCAGAACAAGTTACGTGCTGCCAACATACAAAGGATGGACAGTCATATGATAAATGTTCCCATGTCCATAGGGAGAAATTGGAAAGAACACAGGGGTCACTGAACCCAAATAGTTTCAAAAACTTGAACGGCAAACTCGATTAAATTTCAGTCTGAGAGTCATTTATCCTCAGAGCTTCAGAAAGCAGCAGTCCCACCCTTTCCAAGGACCTCCCCCATCCAGAAACTGGGGTGAGGATTGAAACCTTGGGGTAGGTTGAGGAGACCACCTTTTTCTCGGCTCTACCTTTTCCAAACATCAGCAGAGCACCTGGGCTCTTTAACGTCTCTGGGCACATGCTCAACCACCTCACAAAAATGGGGGGGGGGCATCAAGGCTTTCCCCAATCACCAAGGAATGTGCCCCACACTCACCAAGGTCTGGGGCACCAAAATTCTTCCTGAATAGTGATGCAGAAGTCCTTTTGGGGCAAGCTTACCCTCTTCAAGTGCATGGGTGGGTCCACACTCATGACCCAAGGTTTCATGACTTCAGACCTTAGCTTCTATGGTTTTGCCTTTGAAGTTATTTTTCCTTCAATATGTCCCTTTCCTGTCCCTTTTAATCTAGATTGGCGGTGGTTCCATTTATACAGATCCCACAACACTCTTGTTGACTTTCTACGTAGTATATTGGAATCATACACATCAGACAGTAGGGCTTTCTACAAATCCTTTCTAGATAACTCCATCTCCAATCCTGGCTTTTTCTGAAATATCAGACTTGTTCCATTCTTGGTTAAATTCCCATACAGGGCACTATTCTATGGGGTCACCCTTTCTAAAAGGCTAGAATTTTCCATACCATCAATTTCTGTTTTTTTTTTTAACCCAAGAGTTCAGTTCTCAGCATATCTCTTTCCTGTCACATTTCACTAGATACTGCAAGGAGAAAATCAGGCCATACTTTCCACATTTAATTTGGAAATGATTTCAGCTAAGTACCTCAGCTTGTGGCTTTTAATTTCTGCCTTTCTTTCAATACCAGGACACAGTTTGGCTAAATTCTCTGCCACTTTAAAACAAGATTCACCTTCCTTCCAGTTTACAATAACACATGCACCATTTCTAAGGACTTATCAGAAGTGTCTTTAGAGTCCATATTTCTACCAAAGCCTCTTCAAAGCCTTTCTTATTAAAGTCCTCACAATTCTCCTGGAATATTCCCATTAACCATTTACAAAACCATTCCAACATGTTTGGTATTTACAAACCACAGCATCCCACTTCTCTGGTACCAAAATCTGTTTTGGTGTGTCAAAGCTGCCAGAATACAATATACTTGAAATGGAATGGCTTCTATAAAGGGAATTATTAAATTACAAGTTTACAGTTCTAAGACCATAAAACTATTGACTCAATAAAGGGCTGATGACATTTATAGTTTCTCTGTCATCTCTGAAGGCAGATGGCCATGTCTGCTAGCTTTCTCTTCTGGCTCCTCCTTTCAAATGACTTCCCCAGTGGTGTTTCCTTTCTGCACCTCCAGTGGTCTCTTGTCTGTGTCATCTCTGAAGCTTTTTCCAAAATGGTTCCTTCTTAAAGAAATCTAGTAAGCACCCACTTTGAATGGGTGGAGACACATCTCTATGGAAACAACCTATCAAAATGTCCCACCCACAATTTGGTGGGTCACATCTTCATGGAAATCTTAATAAAAAAGATCCCATCCAATAATATTGAATCAGGATTAAAGAACATGGCTTTTCTGGGATACACAACAGTTTCAAACAGGCACAAACCCAATTGAAAAAGCCAATCCACTTCAGATATATTGCTTTCCATCACCTTTAGCAAATGGAGACAGATTTTTTTTATTAATTAAAAAAAGAATTAACAAAACAATTAGAAATCATTCCAATCTACCTGTACAATCAGTAATTCTTAATAACATCACATAGTTGCATATTCATCATTTCTTAGTACATTTGCATCGATTTAGAAAAAGAAATAAAAAGACAACAGAATAAGAATTAAAACAATAATAGAAAGAAAAAAAAGCAAAAACAAAAACAAAAAACCTATACCTCACATGCAGCTTCATTCAGTGTTTTAACATAATTGCATTACAATTGGGTAGTATTGTGCTGTCCATTTCTGAGTTTTTATATCCAGTCCCGTTGTACAGTCTGTATCCCTTCAGCTCCAATTATCCCTTCTCTCTCTTTCTTTTTTTAATTAACGGAAAAAAGAAATTAACCCAACATTTAGAGAGCATACCATTCTACATATGCAATCATTAATTCTTAACATCATCACATAGATGCATGATCATCATTTCTTAGTACATATGCATTGGTTTAGAAGAACTAGCAACATAACCGAAAAAGATATAGAATGTTAATATAGAGAAAAAATAAAAGTAATAATAGTAAAATCAAAACAAAACAAAACAAAAACCTATAGCTCAGATGCAGCTTCATTCAGTGTTTTAACATGATTACTTTACAATTAGGTATTATTGTGCTGTCCATTTTTGAGTTTTTGTATCTAGTCCTGTTGCACAGTCTGTATCCCTTCAGCTCCAATTACCCATTTATCTTACCCTGTTTCTAACTCCTGCTGGACTCTGTTACCAATGACATATTCCAAGTTTATTCTCGAATGTTGGTTCACATCATTGGGACCATACAGTATTTGTCCTTTAGTTTTTGGCTAGACTCACTCAGCATAATGTTCTCTAGGTCCATCCATGTTAATACATGCTTCATAAGTTTATCCTGTCTTAAAGCTGCATAGTGTTCCATCGTATGTATATACCACAGTTTGTTTAGCCACTCTTCTGTTGATGGAGATTTCGGCTGTTTCCATCTCTTTGCAATTGTAAATAACGCTGGTATAAACATTGGTGTGCAAATGTCCGTTTGTGTCTTTGCCCTTAAGTCCTTTGAGTAGATTCCCAGCAATGGTATTGCTGGGTCGTATGGCAATTCTATATTCAGCTTTTTGAGGAACCGCCAAACTGCCTTCCACAGTGGTTGCACCATTTGACATTCCGACCAACAGTGGATAAGTGTGCCTCTTTCTCCACATCCTCTCCAGCACTTGTCATTTTCTGTTTTGTTGATAATGGCCATTCTGGTGTGTGTGAGATGATATCTCATTGTGGTTTTGATTTGCATTTCTCTAATGGCCAGGGACATTGAGCATCTCTTCATGTGCCTTTTGGCCATTTGTATTTCCTCTTCTGAGAAGTGTCTGTTCAAGTCTTTTTCCCATTTTGTGATTGGGTTGGCTGTCTTTTTGTTGTTGAGATGAACAATCTCTTTATAAATTCTGGATACTAGACCTTTATCTGATATATCATTTCCAAATATTGTCTCCCATTGTGAAGGCTGTCTTTCTACTTTCTTGATGAAGTTCTTTGATGCACAAAAGTGTTTAATTTTGAGGAGTTCCCATTTATTTATTTCCTTCTTCAGTGCTCTTGCTTTAGGTTTAAGGTCCATAAAACCGCCTCCAGTTGTAAGATCCATAAGATATCTCCCAACATTTTCCTCTAACTGTTTTATGGTCTTAGACCTAATGTTTAGATCTTTGATCCATTTTGAGTTAACTTTTGTATAGGGTGTGAGAGATGGGTCTTCTTTCATTCTTTTGCATATGGATATCCAGTTCTCTAGGCACCATTTATTGAAGAGACTGCTCTGTCCCAGGTGAGTTGGCTTGACTGCCTTATCAAAGATCAAATGTCCATAGATGAGAGGGTCTATATCTGAGCACTCTATTCGATTCCATTGGTCGATATATCTATCTTTCTGCCAATACCATGCTGTTTTGACCACTGTGGCTTCATAATATGCCTTAAAGTCAGGCAGCGCGAGACCTCCAGCTTCGTTTTTTTTCCTCAAGATGTTTTTAGCAGTTTGGGGCACCCTGCCCTTCCAGATAAATTTGCTTATTGGTTTTTCTATTTCTGAAAAATAAGTTGTTGGGATTTTGATTGGTATTGCATTGAATCTGTAAATCAATTTAGGTAGGATTGACATCTTAACTATATTTAGTCTTCCAATCCATGAACACGGTATGCCCTTCCATCTATTTGGGTCTTCTGTGATTTCTTTTAGCAGTTTTTTGTAGTTTTCTTTATATAGGTTTTTTGTCTCTTTAGTTAAATTTATTCCTAGGTATTTTATTCTTTTAGTTGCAATTGTAAATGGGATTCGTTTCTTGATTTCCCCCTCAGCTTGTTCATTACTAGTGTATAGAAATGCTACAGATTTTTGAATGTTGATCTTGTAACCTGCTACTTTGCTGTACTCATTTATTAGCTCTAGTAGTTTTGTTGTGGATTTTTCCGGGTTTTCGACGTATAGTATCATATCGTCTGCAAACAGTGATAGTTTTACTTCTTCCTTTCCAATTTTGATGCCTTGTATTTCTTTTTCTTGTCTAATTGCTCTGGCTAGAACCTCCAACACGATGTTGAATAATAGTGGTGATAGTGGACATCCTTGTCTTGTTCCTGATCTTAGGGGGAAAGTTTTCAATTTTTCCCCATTGAGGATGATATTAGCTGTGGGTTTTTCATATATTCCCTCTATCATTTTAAGGAAGTTCCCTTGTATTCCTATCTTTTGAAGTGTTTTCAACAGGAAAGGATGTTGAATCTTGTCAAATGCCTTCTCTGCATCAATTGAGATGATCATGTGATTTTTCTGCTTTGATTTGTTGATATGGTGTATTACATTAATTGATTTTCTTATGTTGAACCATCCTTGCATACCTGGGATGAATCCTACTTGGTCATAATGTATAATTCTTTTAATATGTTGTTGGATACGATTTGCTAGAATTTTATTGAGGATTTTTGCATCTGTATTCATTAGAGAGATTGGTCTGTAGTTTTCTTTTTTTGTAATATCTTTGCCTGGTTTTGGTATGAGGGTGATGTTGGCTTCATAGAATGAATTAGGCAGTTTTCTCTCCACTTCGATTTTTTTGAAGAGTTTGAGGAGAATTGGTACTAATTCTTTCTGGAACGTTTGGTAGAATTCACATGTGAAGCCGTCTGGTCCTGGGCTTTTCTTTTTAGGAAGCTTTTGAATGACTAATTCAATTTCTTTACTTGTGATTGGTTTGTTGAGGTCATCTATGTCTTCTTGAGTCAAAGTTGGTTGTTCATGTCTTTCCAGGAACCCGTCCATTTCCTCTAAATTGTTGTATTTATTAGCGTAAAGTTGTTCATAGTATCCTGTTATTACCTCCTTTATTTCTGTGAGGTCAGTAGTTATGTCTCCTCTTCCATTTCTGATCTTATTTATTTGCATCCTCTCTCTTCTTCTTTTTGTCAATCTTGATAGGGGCCCATCAATCTTATTGATTTTCTCATAGAACCAACTTCTGGTCTTATTGATTTTCTCTACTGTTTTCATATTTTCAATTTCATTTATTTCTGCTCTGATCTTTGTTATTTCTTTCCTTTTGCTTGCTTTGCGATTAGTTTGCTGTTCTTTCTCCAGTTCTTCCAATTGAACAGTTAATTCCTGCATTTTTGCCTTTTCTTCTTTTCTGATATAGGCATTTAGGGCAATAAATTTCCCTCTTAGCACTGCCTTTGTGGCATCCCATAAGTTTTGATATGTTGTGTTTTCATTTTCATTTGCCTCGAGGTATTTACTAATTTCTCTTGCAATTTCTTCTTTGACCCACTCGTTGTTTAAGAGTGTGTTGTTGAGCCTCCAGGTATTTGTGAATTTTCTGGCATTCCGCCTATTATTGATTTCCAACTTCATTCCTTTATGATCCGAGAAAGTGTTGTGTATGATTTCAATCTTTTTAAATTTGTTAAGACTTGCTTTGTGACCCAGCATATGGTCTATCTTTGAGAATGATCCATGAGCACTTGAGAAAAAGGTGTATCCTGCTGTTGTGGGGTGTAATGTCCTATAAATGTCTGTTAAGTCTAGCTCCTTTATAGTAATATTCAGATTCTCTATTTCTTTATTGATCCTCTGTCTAGATGTTCTGTCCATTGATGAAAGTGGGGAATTGAAGTCTCCAACTATTATGGTATTTGTGTCTATTTCCCTTTTCAGTGTTTGCAGTGTATTCCTCACGTATTTTGGGGCATTCTGGTTCGGTGCATAAATATTTATGATTGTTATGTCTTCTTGTTTAATTGTTCCTTTTATTAGTATATAGTGTCCTTCTTTATCTCTTTTAACTGTTTTACATTTGAAGTCTAACTTGTTGGATATTAGTATAGCTACTCCTGCTCTTTTCTGGTTGTTATTTGCATGAAATATCTTTTCCCAACCTTTCACTTTCAACCTATGTTTATCTTTGGGTCTAAGATGTGTTTCCTGTAGACAGCATATAGAAGGATCCTGTTTTTTAGTCCATTCTGCCAATCTATGTCTTTTGATTGGGGAATTCAGTCCATTAACATTTAGTGTTATTACTGTTTGGATAATATTTTCCTCTGCCATTTTGCCTTTTGTATTATATATATCATATCTGACTTTCCTTCTTTCTACACTCTTCTCCATACCTCTCTCTTCTGTTTTTTCGGTTCTGACTCTAGTGCTCCCTTTAGTATTTCTTGCAGAGCTGGTCTCTTGGTCACAAATTCTCTCAGTGACTTTTTGTCTGAGAATATTTTAATTTCTCCCTCATTTTTGAAGGACAATTTTGCTGGATATAGGAGTCTTGGTTGGCAGTTTTTCTCTTTTAGTAATTTAAATATATCATCCCACTGTCTTCTAGCCTCTATGGTTTCTGCTGAGAAATCTACACCTAGTCTTATTGGGTTTCCCTTGTATGTGATGGATTGTTTTTCTCTTGCTGCTTTCAAGATCCTCTCTTTCTCTTTGACCTCTGACATTCTAACTAGTAAGTGTCTTGGAGAGCGCCTATTTGGGTCTAATCTCTTTGGGGTGCGCTGCACTTCTTGGATCTGTAATTTTAGGTCTTTCATAAGAGTTGGGAAATTTTCAGTGAAAATTTCTTCCATTAGTTTTTCTCCTGCTTTTCCCTTCTCTTCTCCTTCTGGGACACCCACAACACATATATTTGTGCGGTTCATATTGTCCTTGAGTTCCCTGATACCCTGTTCAAATTTTTCCATTCTTTTCCCGATAGTTTCTGTTTGTTTTTGGAATTCAGATGTTCCATCCTCCAAATCACTAATTCTATCTTCTGTCTCTTTGAATCTATCATTGTAGGTATCCATTGTTTTTTCTATCTTTTCTACTTTGTCCTTCACTTCCATAAGTTCTGTGATTTGTTTTTTCAGTTTTTCTATTTCTTCTTTATGTTCAGCCCATGTCTTCTTCATGTCCTCCCTCAATTTATCGATTTCGTTTTTGAAGAGGTTTTCCATTTCTGTTCGTATATTTAGCATTAGTTGTCTCAGCTCCTGTATCTCATTTGAACTATTGGTTTGTTCCTTTGACTGGGCCATATTTTCAATTATTTGAGCGTGATCCGTTATCTTCTGTTGGCGTCTGCGCATTTAGACAGATTTCCCTGGGTATTGGATCCAAAAGTTTGGAAGATTTTCCTGTGAAATCTCTGGGTTCTGTTTTTCTTATCCTGCCCAGTAGGTGGCGCTCGTGGCACACGTTTTTCTGCGGGTCCCACCAGTAAAAGGTGCTGTGGGACCTTAAACTTTGGAAAACTCTCGCCGTCCGGGGGGTTCGCTAGCTGAAGCGGCTTGAGCCGGCCCGGGGTCTGAACGCAGGGAGGGTTGCTGGTCGCCGCAGCCCGGGAAAGAGCCCGTCCGAATTTCCTAGTCGGCCCTGGGCCACAAGCGTGGCGGGATGGCACCATCGGCAGCGGCCCGCCCGAGAGAGTGCACATTCCCAGGTAGTCACGGGTTTGGAAGGGGCCTCCCCCACCCGTCACCGTTCTCCGCAGCCTGGGGATTTCCGATCCAATTCTCTCAGTTGGTCCGGGGGGCCGCGCGTGGTGTGGGCACCAGCCGCCTTGGTTTCAGGGGACCACCTCTCCAATTCTTCCAGCCGGCCCGGGAAGGGGGAAGGGAGTAACTCCGGCTGCTTGCCGCCCCGCCTGGTGAAGCCCGCGCGCCTCGGCGATCTCACCCGAGCTGCTTCTCTCAGCCAGCCAGCTGTTCCAGGATGGGGTACGCTGTCTTTTTTATCTCTGTTGTGGCTTTGGGCGCTTTCTGTATCGTTTCTACTCCCCTAGTAGCTGTCCTGGAGAAGAAACTAAGATCCGCGCGTCTTACTAAGCCGCCATCTTCCAGGAAGTCCTTGAATAAATCCTGGAGACAGATTTTAGTATCATAAGAGTGGGGTACTGTGAGATGCAAACACAAAAAATGCTGTAACAGCTTTATAAATGGATAAGGGGAAGATTTTAGAGGAATTGTGAGATGATTGATAGAAAAGGCCTAGATTGTTTTGAAGTTACTGTTGGTAGAGATATGGATCCTAGACATGCTTCTGATGATGTCTTAGAGAGAAATGATGAATATATCATTGCCAACTGGAAGAAAGGCAGTTCTTGTTTTAAAAGTTGCAGATTATTTGGCAAAATTGAGTGCTGTATGTAAGGCAGAAATTGAAAATGATGAGCTTGGATACCTAGCTGCAGAAATTTCCAAACTAAATGTAAAAAATACAACCTGGCTACTCCTTGTGGCATATAGTAAAATGTGACAAGAAAGGGATAAGCTGAGAAATGAACACTTGGGTACAAAGAAATTGGAAATTTATGGTTAGGAAAATTCTGAGTCTCTGGAAAGTGGGTCACCACATAATAGAGCCTCAGGTGAGGATTTAACCAGTCAGCCATTTCAGTGTGAGCTGGGCTTGGAGATGCAGTTATCCAGAAAGGATCTGTGGAAGGTCCTATCATCTGATGGTTGGGACCCCTGTGTCCCAAAATCTACAACTTGTTGTGGGATCTGAATGGAACCACTGCCAGCCTGGTCTAAAAGGGATAGGTTGATGTAAAAGTGACTTAAAAGGCAGAACCATGGGAACAGAGGTTTGGAGACAGGAAACCTCATGCCAGGAGAATGGACCCACCATGCACGTGGAAAAGGTGAGTTTGCCCTGGAGTTTTCAGAAGGAAGAATTGTTCCAGAAGGGCACTGCTGCCCCTGGCCTCAAAGATGGTAGAGTGCTTTCCCCAGGGATTGCAAAAACCTTAGTCATCATCCCATTTTTCTAAGGGGGTTAAGAGTGTGCCACAAAGATGGCAAAGAGTCTAACTGCCAGTCAGATGCTTGAAGAGTGTAGGCCCAAGAAGAAGGGGATCTCTCCAATGTTTGGAGATGTTAGAACTCTCACCCCAGTGTTTGGAGAGAGAGCTGTTCCACTGAATAAGCCCTTGGAGAGGTGGGACTGCAATTCTTTCAAGCTCTGTGCATAAAAAATCTTTCTGTAGGGTGGGCCATGGTGGCTCAGCAGGCAGAGTTCTCACATGCCATGCCAGAGACCCTGGATCAATTCCTGGTGCCTGCCCCCCCACCAAAAAAAGTATTTAAAAATCTTTCTGTTGATGGTGCCCAGTCTTTGAAATCTAATGGAGCTTGCCCTGTAGGTTTGGGGAAAGTTTAGGAATTTTGACCCCTATTTTTCCTTTCAATTTCTCCCTATGAAAATGGGAACATTTATCCTATGACTATTCCTCCTTGGTTTATTGGAAGCAGAGAACTTGTTTTGAGTTTCACAGGTTCACAGCCAGAAGATAATTTGCCTTGGGACATACCAGTATTTGATTGCTTAAAAAACTTTTTTATTGTGTAGTATAACATATATACAAAGCAAAGAAATAAAAAGGCAGTAGTTTTCAAAGCACTCTCCAACAAGGAGTTATAGGACAGATCCCAGAGTTTGTCATGGGCTACCATATGACCTCCTCAGATTTTTACTTCTAGCTGCTTCAGAATATAGGAGGCTAGAAGGCTTAGATGTATTTTTTATCACCACAGTTGACTTTTTTCTTTTCTGTGTGAAAAATAACATATATACAAAAAAGCAATAAATTTCAAGGCACAACACCACAATTAGCTGTAGAATAGATTTCAGAGTTTGACATGGGTTTCAATTCCACAATATTAGGTTTTTGCCTCTAGCTGCTCTAAGACACTGGAAACTAAAAGAGATATCAATTTAATGATTCAGCAATCATATTCATTTGTTAATTCCTATCTTCTCTGTATAACTCCACCCTCACCTTTGATCTTTCTATCCCTCTCTTTAGGGGTGTTTGGGCTATGGCCATTCTAACTTTTCCATGTTGGTAGGGGCTGTCGGTAATATGGGGTAACACCTGTAATTGATTTTGATAAAATTTTGTACTTGATATTGTTACTGAAATGATTTAAGCTTTTTGTGACATTGTGAGGAAAGAATGTATTTTGCCTTTTGGAGGTCTAGAGGACAAAATGCGCTGGTTTGAATCTATGATGCACCCCAGAAAAGACTATGTTCTTTTAATCCATTCTTGTAACAGCAGATCTATTGTGGGTGGGGTTTTTTTGCTAGGTTATTTCAATTGAGATGTGATCTAGCCTATTCAATGTGGGTCTTAATCCTTCACAGAGGTCCTTTGTGAAGAGGATAAAAGACAGTAGAAGCCCAGAGAGCTTAGAGAGAAAATGCCCTGAGAGGAGCAAAAAGGTCCTACAGGGGCTGAAAGCCATTTTGAAATCAGAACCAGGAGGAAAAGACCAGCAGACTTCACCATGTGCCTTCCCATGTGACAGAGGAACCCCAGATGCCAGCAGCCTTTCCTCAGAGAAAGTATCTTTCTCTTGATGCATTACTTTGGACATTTTCATGGCCTTAGAAATGTAAATTTGTAACATTACAAATCCCCATTGAAAAAAACCAACCCATTCTTGATATATTGCCCTTTGGCAGCTTTAGCAAAACAAAACACCTGTAAACTAATAAGCATGACAATTTTCAATGGCAATAAGTAATATTAAGAAAAGAAAATGTCCAAGATGGCTTCATCATTAACATTGATGGTGCTTAATCTGGTGCCACAGATAAACTAGGAGGATCCAAACTGAATAGAATAATGTGTTAGATAAAAAAAATATTCCCATAAGATTGTAAGTATAATGAACAAAGCTGAGTGTGAGTATTGTATAAAATGGAAGGATAGGGGCATGCATGATACTAGAAGGAAAAATAGAGGATAAAAACTGGTACCGTATAACTTAACTAAAATCTAGAGTGGATGATGATGGTGATTAAATGTTCAAATGTAAGAATGACTTCACATCAGGGAGAAAAAATGAATGTCAATGGTGCAAGGTTTTGAAAATGGAATGGTATATGGAAAAATACCATCAATGCAAACTAGGGTATATAGATAACAGTAACATTATAATATGTTTCCATTAAATGTAACAAAGGCAATATAACAAAGCTAAATGTCAATAAAGGGGATATAAG
Organism: Tamandua tetradactyla; assembly: GCF_023851605.1. Classification (NCBI taxonomy): domain Eukaryota; kingdom Metazoa; phylum Chordata; class Mammalia; order Pilosa; family Myrmecophagidae; genus Tamandua; species Tamandua tetradactyla. The sequence goes on along the minus strand of NC_135353.1, from coordinate 107,143,959 downwards.
GGAGGAGTAGGTGTTTCTTGGTATTGTTGCTGTTTCTCCTTTTATAATATATTATTTTATTCTTTATTCATTTTTTCTTTCCTCTTCTTCTTTCTTTTCAGAAGAAATGGAAATGTCCTCATGTAGATTGTAGTGGTGAATGCATAACTATATGATTGTACCAGGAATAATGACTTCTTATTTAGGATGGATTGTATGGTTTGTGAATAAAACTGTTTTGAATATAAACAGAAAGACAAGAGCTGGAGAATATGTGGCATGAGACATGTACCTATTCACTGTTGGTAGGGAAGTAGAATGGTGCAGCATCTCTGGTGAGCAGTGTGGTGGTTCCACAGTGCTTCAATAAGGTTCCACAGGTGGTTGCCATATGATTCTGCAATCCTTTTATTAGGTATATCCTTGGAAGAACTGAAATCAGGGACATAAATGGACATTTTCACAGTGGTATTTATGGTGGCAGTTTTCATTATTTGCAATGGATGGAGGTGGCCTAAGTTTTATCGACAGATGAATGGAAGGGTGAACTGTGGTGTATACATACAATGGGATATTGAGTACACTCAATGAGTATATTGAGTGGCTGCAAGAAGGAATGAAGTTGTGAGGTGTGTCAATTTGAAAGGGATTGTATGCCCTAGAAAAGCTGATTTAATCCTGATCCATCTCATGGAGGCAGCTGTTGCTTTTAATCCCTATTCAGTACATTAGGTTGGAAATAGATGCAATTATATCCACAGAGATGTGACTCCACCCATTCCAGGTGGGTCTTGATTAGCTTACTGGAATCCTTTAAAAGAGGAGACATTTTGGAAAGAGAGCCAGAGCCATGAGAAATCCATGAGAGATGAGAACCCACACAGCCAGAGGCCTTTGGATATGAAGAAGTAAATCATACCCAGGAGAGCTTCATGAAACAAGAAACCTGGAGAGAAAGCTAGCAGATGTTGCTATGTTCATCATGTGCCTTTCCAGTTGAGAGAGAAACCCTGAACATCATCAGCCTTCTTAAACCAAGGTATCATTCCCTGGATGCCTTAGATTGGACATTTCTATAGCCTTGCTTTAATTTGGACATTTTCACAGTCAAAGAACTGTAAACTAGCAACTTAATAAATTCCCCCTTTTAAAAACCATTCCATTTTTGGTATATTGCATCTGGCATCTAGCAAACTAGAACATGAGGCATGCAAGTAGGTGAATGAACCTTGAGGACAATATGGTGAATGAAATAAGCCAGAAATGAAAATACAGGTATTATAATGCCTCATGAATATGGACTAATTGCAATGCGCCAACTCTGAAAATTGAATTCAAGAGCATGGGTTATGAGGGAAGTCTTACGGTAAATGTTCCCATTTATTCCTGAGTTGTAACTATTATTTCTAAATTCTGAGATGCTGAGCACTTTCTGTGTAACCTGGTCACTCCCTGGAACTTCAGGCATCCATGTGTCACTGAAACTCAGAGTTAGAGTTCTACAGCTGTGAAAGTGAGGATTATCCCTGTTATAGTTTGAAAGCTTCAGGAATGTGATATACCAGAAACAGAATGGCTTTTAAAAAGGGGAATTTATTAAGCTGCAAGTTTACAGTTCTAAGGCCATGAAAATGTAAAATTAAGGCAAGGCTATGAAAATGTTCAAATTAAGGCACTAACAAGAGGTTACCTTCTCACAAGTAAGGCTGATGAAGTTCAGGGTTTCTCTCTCAGCTAGGAGAGCATATAGTGAAATCTGATAGCTTTCTTTCCCAGATTCTTCTTTCATGAAGCCCCCCAGGGGCATTTTCCTTCTTCATCTCCAAAGATCTCTGACTGCATGGGCTCTCATGGCTCTTCCCAAAATGTTTGCCTCTTAAAGGGCTCCAGAAACAATCCCACTTTGAATGGATGGAGACCCACCTCCAGGAAAACCATCTAATCAAAAGTTATCACCCACAATTGGGTGGGTCACGTTTCCATGGATAATCAAAAAGCTTTCACCCGGCAATATTGAATGAAGATTAAAGAACTTGGCTTTTCTGGGGTTTGCAACAGATTCAAACCAGCACAACCCCATACAGTAACTGTTAAGAAAGCTAAGAAAGAGATCAGACTTCAATTAGAGATATAAATGAAGTAGCTATGGTTAGGACTAAAGTAAATCAAACTAAAAGGTAAAGGATGATAGTGACTCTATTTTAAAACTTCAACTTCTTTGTGAGACCAAAGGAAGAGATATTTATTTGGTGCAAAATTTATATTTTCTGTAGCACACAATCAAATTTAACTGGTATGATCAATTTATTCAAAAACTATAATTACATGGAACTTTGAATAGGGAGTGAGATCTTGTTGGTTTATACAGATTATTGTGATGCTTTGATATATCTTAGAGTAATCTGAGCAGAAGATTAAAAACTATTTGCAAAGTTCCCTTGAGGGACTGGGGACAAAATGTGGAAATATTAAACTTCCCCACCTGAAGAAGGCCCGATATTCTTGCAGTCATTGGGGACTACCAATTTAATAGGCCAAGCCCTCAATCTTGGTCCTTGCCCTTATGAAACTTATTCCTGCAAAGTAGAAGCTAAGACTACTCATAATTATGCCTAACAGTTATCTCCAGAGAATGCTTTTTTCCCCCAGATGTGGCCTCTCTCTCTAGGCTAACTCAGCAGGTGAACCCACTGCTTTCCCCACTATGTGGGGCATTACTCCCATGGGTGTAAATCTTCCTGGTACCATGGGACCTGATTTCTGGGGATTAGCCTGGCCCTAGCATTTTTGGATTGAGAAAGCCTTCTTGACCACAAGGGGGAAGAGAAATGAAACAAAATAAAGTTCAGTGACTGAGAGATTTCAAATAGAGCAGAGAAGTCATTCTTGAGGTTATTCTTATGCACTATATAGATATCCCTTTCATTTTTTGGTGTATTGTGGTAACTAGAGGGAAATACCTGAAAGCATTGAAATGCAATCCGGTAGCCTTAGTTCTTGAAGATGATTGAATAAATATACAGCTTTTAAAGTGTGTAGATGTGATTGTGAAGAACTTGTGACCAACACTCCCTTCATCCAGTGTATTGACAGTTGAATAGGAAAATAGTGACAGAAAAATAAATAATATAAGGGTGAGGGTATGGGAAATTTGTGTTACTTTTTACTTTTATTTTTATTTTCATTCATATTTTTATTGTTTTTGGAGTAATTAAAATGTTCAAAAATTGATTATGATGATGAATGCACAACTACATGATGACGCTGTAAACCATTGATTATATAATTTGGATGACTGTATGGTTTGTGAATATATCTCAGTGCAATTGCACTTAAGAAAATATATTCCCCTGGTGTCAACCGAGACAGAGTGAAGTCTTGCAAAGGAAGTTTGCTAAATAAAAAATAAATAAAATAAAACAAAAAGGAAATAAGTATACATTACAAAGACATAAAATCAGATTAGTGAAAACAGTAGAGAATGTATGTTTAAAGAACTAAATTTTATCCACAGTTTCCCTTTGCTCATCTACCCTTTGCCTGTGTAGACCCTGATTTCTTAGGCAGCTTTGATTCAGAGATAACTAATGTATATTCAGAAACTACTATATGTCTGGGGCATGCGAAGCAATTTTATGTACATTAAATGATTTTAATATTAGATGATTGGGTATTACATTTTATCATTTTCGTATACCAGGGTGACAACCATCACCTGGTGCCCACTATTTCCCAGCCCTGATGTAGGAACAAACAATCTTGCCCCAATTACCATCCTGATTTGCTGTGTCATTGCCATAATTCCTTTCCCCTCTCTGGGCCCCAGTGACCCCATTGCTACAATGAAGGGTTTGGACCATCTCTGAGGGTCCTCCTTACCATGTCATACAATTTGCAGAGTAAGTTATGGGTCTAGAGTGAGTGTTACACAGATTCTTGCCAGAAAGAGTATCCTGTAGGATGTGATGGTTAAGGGGGGCTTCTTGGAGGAGGTGAAAAGAACAGAACCTGAGAGAAAGCCAGGTATGTTTTTTCATAGATGCTGGTTTTTTTCCTTTTTTTTTTTTTACTGCACTGAGAAGAGCTAAAGGGCAGGGACATTTGTACTTAAAAGTATACAATTATAGAAAGAACATAAGTTTTGGAGGTAGGTGGGCCTGGATTGAAATCCTGGCCCTGCCACTACTATAAGACATTGGACAAGTGACCTCAACTTTCAAATCCCTCACCTGTAAAAGAAGGATAGTAATAATACCTCTTTCAGAGGGTTTCTGGGAGGGTAAATTTATAAAGGAAAGTGTATAGCATGATGCCTGATTTGATGTCCATATCTGGCTATTCTCTCCTTTGCCCCTTCCTGTGTCTCTCTACTTCATGGTCTAGGCTTACCCAGACCTGGACACCAGGCAGACACTGCACCTACCCTGGTTTATACATCATTTAATTTGAAAGCTGAGGCTACAGTCAGGCCTAAAGAGGAGGCTAAACTGTCTTTGAAATGGTAAGTGAATGTGTGCATGTTTCAGACTGTAAGTGTTCTCCAAGTACTATTATATTAATTCATCAAATTAATAAACTCATTATGTAAACAAGGCCCCTGCTGCTGTGGCTTAGCAGGAACTGGAAATTATTGCTAATATGGTATAGATTATGACAGCATAATCTTTGTAAAATCTGGAACTGAAAATATGACCCTGTATGATATTTTCTAAATCATAGTAACAATTTCATGCAATTGACACTGCAATAAAAAAGAGGGCTTATGGCATGGCCATGTTTGGCAGCCTGGGCTGTTACAGTCACCAGGAGTTTGTGTTGTAAAACAAACAACAGTGATAAACAGGCAAGAGATCTACTCTTTGAACACAAAGAGCTTGAAGGCCAAAATCGTGGTAAGCTGGGGAACTGGGGGGAGGATGAGGTGGAGGGCATGGTCGGAGGGAATTCCATGAACAGAAATGTCCATATCCACTCATATTTGTGCATAGTTCCCCTCTCCCAGCAAAGAAGCATGTTTACATGCACATATGAACTACTCCATGCTCCAAAAAGCAGATATGTGCACAAATGTGGATGGCAGAAAGCAGAGGCTTTGCCACTGCACAAGAGAAGAAAGCTGATTAACTCAAACATCCCCATTCTAGTGCCAATGTGCAAATGCCATCTGATTTTGCTCATTGCTATATCTGACCTAAACCAGAAGGAAGACCTGGAAGAACCCCTAAAGGGTCTCTGACAAGTTTCTCATAGTAGAAATGGGACAACTAGATCCCAAAGCGGGGAAGGGACTTGTCTATGAACACATAAAGAATTGGTGACAGAGCCAGGATAAGAAGAATACAATTCTCATCTCCAGTATGCAGCCAGAAAGTGTTTCCCAAATCATGGCACAGACACCACTGGTCTATTGTATGCAAAATCAAGATGGCATTATTTTCCAATCAAAGTCCTTACTTTAACAGACACCCTGCAAGTTTGAGAATTTAGTTTACTTTGTAAATCTGCTACTTGCCCAGTGAGACTCTGGGTCTGGTTTTCAGAGATCTCAAGTCTGTGACCTCAGGAAATAATATTTTCTTTTAGGGCACACTTTAAAAACTTATGCATCTTTCATACAGCCTTTAAATTACAAATTTAAAGCCTTCAGTTCAAACCTTTCTCTCATAACTGTATTCAGCATATCTAGCCAGCATATCCAGCCAACATCATTAGACTTCTTTACTCCACAAAACTCTATAAAGGTGTCAAAACATTGTCATCTAGAGCCTTGCCTCATATAAGCATATGATTAGGAGAAGCAAATGGTGATATTTTGTATATGCGTATTGCCAATGCATGCCATGGACTGTCAGTGCTATCTTTATAAGTGGAAACGGTGTAATCAGTGGCTTTGAGTCTAATCAGAGTAGAAAACCAATTGTAAAATCCCATTTTTAAGATTCTATTTCTTAAGAACCACCCCACTCCCAGTACCAAGCTGTGTTAGGGTTCTCTAGAGAAACAGAACCAACAGGAGATATCTGGAAGTGTGAGATTGACAAAGATGTTTTACACAACCATGGGGATGAAAGAGTCCAAAATCTATAAGGCAGGCTGTAAAGCTGGCAGCTCTGATGAAGAGTCTAGATGAACTCCATAGGAGAAGCTTGTTGGCTGAAGAAGCAGTGATAAAGGCTCTCTTCTTCCCTAAAATTTTCTACTAATTGGGTTATCTCGTTTGTTGGAGACATGCCTTAGTTGATCACAGATGTAATCAGCCACAACTGCAATTAACTGACTGATGATTTAATACATGAGCCTTCTGGTTTATCAACCAACCATGAAATATTTTTGCAGCAATGGGCCAACTTGACACCAGAAACTAACCATTACATTAACTTATTTATTTACATCCCAGTTAATATTACACCCTCTGATCCTGTGTCCCATAATCATAAAAGTCAATCAAATAATGACTCCCTGGCTTTCTGCCTTTAACGTTGCCCAAGGTCATCTAATTCTCCAGCTGTATAATCTCTCCTGGTAATCTGGAGTTTCTGCTCAGAAGGTTGTAAATACTGAGGGCCCACCCCAGCAGGTCAATCTTGTGCTGTTTTTATTTTCTGCTGTTACACTGGGCATACTTACTGGGGTGGGGGAGGGGTTCCTCTTCCTCCATATTCTATATTTATTTCTTTTCCTCTTCTTCGTCATAAGATGAAGAATCTATGAGATTCCAAGCCTTTGGGTTCTACTCCCAATTAGTTAGTATTCTCCAGACTTGGACTCAGGCTAATTTTCAACCACAGGCCAAAACATATTTACAGGCTAAAGCTTCTCATTGATCATCCCACACAATACAAGTGCCTAGTTAAGACATCTTTTTTTGTCCACTTGAGTGAACTGTGTATCTCTTTCTAATTTTAATTCCTCCTCTAGATGGTGGGTTGTTGTTTTTTGCCACGTGTTCAGCCTCTGTGGTTATATATAAGGCTCCAAAAAGAGACCAGGTTATGGCCACCACTACCTGATGTTCTCTTTTCTTTTGCTAAGATTTAGCTGTTCTCCTATCTATTGCAAAAAAGTTAACAACCCTGCTGGACTTTTCAGGATATCCCTATTTTCTTGCAGTGGACCACATTCATCCAGGAGGGTGGGACCCCTCTGCATGTAGATGATGCAGACCCACCCAGGATTTCCCTGCCAAGTCCCCTTTCCCTGGGCCCATTGCTTACTGCTGCCCACAGTCTCCTGGCTGGCTCATCAATTATCCAGGCCCAGAGGGAGTTCATGCAGAGCACAGACTGGTGCTGCTGCAAGATATGCCAGGCATATAAGTAGACATATATTTATTGGAACTTATGAACAGGAGAGATTCTCCTTGGCAGCCATTCTGGAGGTTTAACACATTGCAAGGAATATGAGTTTGGAGGAGGGAGTGCAGGGGAGGTAATATGCAGTTTCAGAGCAAAGACATTTCACATGGTATGAGGACATTGGGTCTCTAGTATAATCATTAAGGGGGCCTAAGACCTGTTTTACTAAGATTAGTTAAGACTAAAATACAATCAATGCCATTTATACATATGTGGTTACATTCTTCCCCTCTGGAGAGGTTTACTTTCTTGAATTTTCTTGATCCAGCTAAAGCAAGTGTGTTAATGGCCGTTTAGGAGGGGGCCTGGGCCTTGGGCCATGACACTAAGTCAAGTCAATGGAACTATTCAGGGGTGTGGTGGAGTGTGTTCAGAGACTGAGGAGCAGTTCCAATTGGAGGCTCCAAGGAGATTGACAAGAAAGAGAGGAGAGAGACAGGCAAGGTTGCTTGGGGGAAGTTTCTGATAGTCCATGAGTATCAAGCTGAGGGTTTTGGATGTTATTTAGTGGGCAATGAAGTGCTGTGGGTCATTTCTGAGGAGGGAAGTACAATAATCTCAAGTGTGCTTGATGGAAAGAATATAGGAGTGTGGCCTAGAAAGGATAGAGGGATAGTGCAGTGAGAGGAGACAGGCCCAGAGGCAGAAGGCAAACCCTGGATCCTGCTATGAGATGGAAGAAGAGTGGCATTTTTACATGCTGGTGAGAACTCAGACTCATAAGTTAGTAATTAATAAATGACAACAGTCTTATGACTTCCAACAAATAAATAATGAATCACTCTTTCTAGCTGAGAACACTAGGCAGCTGTGGCCCATAAATGTAGGATGGTCATGACAAACCAAACCTAACAGGAAACTAAATTCTGACTAAGCCTTCAGCAGGACTGGTTCCTTTGTGATTTGGCCTATCCAGCTGTAGACTGTTCACTAAGTGGACAGGGACGTTTTCCCTGCCATGACATTGCCCTCTAATGGTCATTGCTCTTCCTACAATCAGAGGTTCACTCACCTCCAACCTTAAACTAAAACTGCTCCCCCTCCTGACATAGTTTTTTCTCTCTCTCTCTCTCTTTTTTCCCCTCTTATTTACCTCTTCTTCTCTCTTCCTCCCTTATTACATGGTAAAGTGGAATTAGTGGAGCATACAGGACTAGAGAGTATTATCCCTATGTATTAGAGATAAGGAAACTGAAGCTTATAAATGTGAAGTAACTTACTGGACATCCTATAGCTACAAAGTGGCTGAATTGGAATTCAAATCGTATGTCTTGATTCATAATTCCAAGTTCTTTCCAATCTTCTTTTCTCCCTTCCTTCTCCCTCTCATCCTTCTACAAATGCTAAGTGGCTACTCTGTGCCAAGGAGAGTGTTAGGGCCTGAGGATAGAATGATAAATAGATCCTATCACATAAGGAAAGCATAGTCTCTTTCTGAGGACACTCACACAACATAATAATTATAACCCAATATGATTAGAGCAGTGAGAGAGTCATGCTAAATATACTGGGTCAACAAGAATAGAGGGCAAGAAGAAAAGGGGGAGATGATTTCTGGTTAAGGAACCAGCAAGTACTATTACATGGATTTAGGAAAAGAATATAGCATGTTCAAAGATAGGGTGAGGGATTAGAGTGAAGGAGTGGGAGATGGGACAGGAGTCAGATTTTGACAATCTTTGTGTATCAGGCAGAACACTTTGGACTTTAGTGTTTCTATCTCTCTAGTTACACAGCTGCTGAAGCCTCACAAGTAAATACATTTTCCAAGCTCTAGCCACCCCTACTCCCACACACTTAACAAAGCTGTTTAGTTTGGTAGGCAGGGCAAAAAATAACAAAACAAATTAATTTTAAGCTTGCCCAGAGCCACCATGTGAGGCCGGATCCAAATGGGTCCCAAACATTGGCCTCCTGCCTTCTAGGTCTTCTGATATGGGTCAGAATGAAGGATGGGGGACACTGGCAGATGGGGAGAAAATAGCTCAAAATAAAACAGAATCCAGACATCTGGACAAGCCTTCTGTAAATCAGTTTGCAGACTAAGTCCTGTTTGCTCTGAATTTACCTCTCCTAGATTGGTTAGGATACAAATGTTTGTTTACCGAAGTATATTTATACACTGACCTCCAGAATATTTTTAGGAAGGTCACAGCTGTATTGAAAACATTCAGGTCACAACACATAACCTCAAACCACATAGGAATCCTTATAGTTCTTACAAATGGCACTCCATTTTATTTCCATGTTTAATGTGGATGCATGAATTAATCATTTCCTACCTCCCAATTTCTCCTCCTCATGGTTCCCCATGGTCAAAGATGTTTTATAATCATTGGGAACCTACAATAGCACTAGTTGGAAAGTTGAGAGGTGAATCAGCTCCTTGCTTTGTGGAAGGGGAAACAAATGTTAGACTTGTACTCAAGTAAGGGAGAGCAGCAGAAGGGGACTCCAGGTTCAGCACTGTTGTCACTGCTACGGTTCCTGCCTCTAATCAAAAGTTGTGATCAGTGATTGACCCTGTCCATCTTCAGCTTTGGGGAAAGTGATTTTTATGTCCTTTTCTGTGACCATTGAGCTAGTCAAGGGCTGGACCCTGTAGTCACCTGCTGCAAGAGCAGGGGATGGGTGCTGGTACTGCCAGGTGGAGAGAGCAATTTATTGATCTTTATTGTAATATATGAGCTTCTTCATCTCACTCTTCCCTGGATACTGTGCAAAGTTCTACTGGTCTCTGTAATTTCAAAACTCTTGTTTCAGAAAGTTCCTGACTGTTTAATAGTTATTTTGGTGAAAGGACTGAATCCTGGAGCTCCTTACCCTCCCATCTTCCCATCTCATTGTTTCATTTGTTTTACTTTATATTTTAACCATTTTTTTTGGGGGGGGGAAGGTTGTGCATGGCCTGGGAATTGAACCCAGGTCTCTCATGTAGAAGGTGAGCATTCCACCCCAAACCACCCATGCACCCTAAAGATGTTTCATTATACAAATATTACATGTTTATTATAGAAAATTTCAATACAGGTAAGCAAATACAAGAAAATAAAATTTTCTACAATTCCTCCACCACCACCACCACTTACCAATGATAACCACTGTAAATATTTGGGTGTGCATCTCTCCAGCCATTTTCCTGTATGTTTTATTTATTCTTATAATGTGATCATGTTGTTTTGTAACCTATTTCTTTTTACTTAGCAATTTAACATAGACATCTTTCCAGTTTATTAAGTGTTTTTATCTTGGTGTCCTTTAGAAGATATTTTTAGGTGTACAAATAATATTTTAATACATTATCCTTCTAAAAAGTGAAATATGCAAAAGTTAGATAAGATTAATATCTTCTTTGACTATCAGTTCCACTCCATACCAATCCTGGTCTCTTTCCCTACTCCTTAGAGATAGTCACTATTATCATCCTGTGCATAACCTTACAGGATGTATTGGTTTGTTACATGCTGCCAGACTGCAATATACCAGAAATGGAACAGCTTTTAAAAAGGGAATGTATTGAATTGCAAGTTTACAATTTAAGACAATGGAAATGTCAAAACTAAGGCATCAGAGAGATACCTTAACTCAAGAAAGGTCAATGTCCATCACATGGGAAGGCATGTGACTGGCATCTACAAGTTCTTGTTCCTGATTTCATTGCCTCCAGCTTCTGATGCCAGTGGTTTCCTTTCTAACTATCTGTGGGTCTTCACTTAGCTCCTCCAGGAAACAACTCTGGGTTCTGGTTTGCTTAAAATCTCATGGAAAGTCACATGGCAATGTCTGCTCTCTCTGTCAGCACTAGAAGCATCTCCAGATGCCTGCATCTCTGTCAGCGCCAAAGCACAACTGTTTTCCAAGCATCTGGACTTCCTCAAAAATGCTTCCCTTTTCAAAGGACTCCAGTAACCTTATCAAGAACCACCTTGAAGGGGTGGAGTCACATCTCTATTGAATCAGAAGGCCACACACACAATTGAGTGGGTCAATCTCCATGGAAACAATCTAATCAAGGTTTTCCACCCCACAATATTGAATCAGGATTAAAGGACATGGCTTTAAGGGTACACAACACTTTCAAGCCAGCACATTCCCATTCCACATTCTACGTCCCCAAAAAACATGTACTTTCCATATACAAAATACCTTCATTCCATTACAATACCACAAAGCCTTAAACCATTTCATTAATAATACAAATACAGTACAGAGTAAAAAATAGTACAAAATCTCATCCAAGTCAGTTACAGGCATGGTCTGTCCTAAGGCAAAATTCTCTCTGGCTGTCATCCTGTGAATCTAAAAACAAGTTATATGCTACCAATTTACAAAGAGGAATAGTCATAGAATACATGTTACCACGTTCATAGGGAGAAATTGGAAGGAACACAGGGGTCCCTGGACCAAACAGTTCTGGAAACTTGCAGGGAAAGCTCCATAAAATTTCAAAGCCTGATAGTCATTTATCATCTTCAGGGCTTTAGAATGTAGCAGTCCCACCCTTTCCAAAGTCATATGCAGCAGCCTTGCTCTCTGCAAATGCTGGGGTGAGGGTTGAAACACTAGAGGTCATTGGGGGGGGACAATATTTTTCTCGGCATCACCCTCTCCAAGCATTAAGGCAGCATCCAGGCTCTCTACTATCTCTGGGGCACATGCTTAACCCCTTCAAAACAATGGAGTGATCACCAGGCTCCCCACAATCCTGGAGGAATTTGCTCCACCATCTCTGAAGCCTGAGGTGGTAAAACTCTTCCTAAGCAATGAAGCAGAAGTCTTGCCCTCTGCTTCTGGGGAAAACTCACCCTCTCCATGTATGTAGGTGGGTCCGCTCTTCTGGCCCAAGATTTCCTGGCTCCAGATTTTAGATTCCATGGTTCTGCCTTTGAAGTATTTTTTCCTTCAATCTGTATCTTTTCTGTCCCTTTTAGTCCAGACTGGCAATGGTTCCATTTATACAGATCTCACAAAAAAATTTGTTGATTTTCAATGTAGCTCACAGGGATCAAAGCCATCAAGCAATCGGACTTTCACAAATCCTTTCTAGATAACTCTATTTCCAAGCTTGGCTTTTTCTGAAATGACCGACTGGTTCCATGTTTGGTTAACTCCTCATGTGGGGCTCTATTCTCTGGAGTCTCACTTTCTGAAAGCCTAGAAGTTTCCATACTATCAATTTCTAGTTTCCTTGTACCCAAGAGTTCAATTCTCAGCTTATCTTTTCCAGGTTGGGTTATACCATAAACTGCAAAGAGAAGCCAGACTGCACTTTCCACATTTAGTTTGGAAATCACTTCAGTTAAGTATCCAAGTTCATCACTCTCAAATTCTGCCTTCCATCCACTAAGATTGTTTTCCTTTTAGTTTGTAATGATTTGTTCATCATTTCTGTCTTTGTTGAAAGTATCTTTAGAGTCTGCATTTCTACTGACAGTCCCTTTGAAGCATTCTAGGCCTTCTCTATCAAGCATCTCACAAGTTTTCCAGAATCTTCCCCTTATCCATTTAAAAGGAAGTTCCAACATGTTTGGTATTTGCAATCTACAGCACCCCACTTCTCTGGTACCAAAATCTGTATTAGTTTGTAAAATGCTGTCAGAGGGCAATATAACAGAAATGAACAAGATTTTAAAAAGGGAATTTATTGCTTTAAGTTCACAGTTCTAAGGCCATAAAAAGTACAATCTAAGGCATCCAGGGAAAGATACGTTGATGCAAGAAAGGCGGATGGGTCCAGAACACCTTTGTGAGCTGGGAAGGCATGTGGCTGGCATCTGCTGGTTCTTTGGCTTATGGTTTCAAACAGCTTCCTTGGGGGCATTTCCTTTCTGCATCTCCAAACATCTCTTCCTGTGTCAGCTCTGGGGGCTCTCTCCAAGATGTTTCAAAAGGATTCCAGTAAACTAATCAAGACAAACCTTAAATAGATGGAGTCACATCTCCATCTAATCAAAAAGTCACATCCGCTATTGAGTGTGTCACATCTCCATGGAAATAATTGAACAAAAATATCCCACTCTACAATATTAAATCAGGATTAAATAATATGGCTTTTCTTGAGGTACACAACAGTTTCAAACTAGCACACAGGCAGTTCTCTAAAGATTTCCACACATATATAGGCTCTCATTGACTATTACATCATTTTGGGTGGTATGCAAGTTATTTGTATTATAAGTAAATGGTATCAGATTATACATATTGTTCTACAACTTTTAATATGACATGGGTAAATAGATAAATCTCATTCTTTGTGTTTTGGTTGTTAAAGCTGCCAGAATGCAATATACCAGAAATGGGTAGGCTTTTATGATGGAGTTTTATTAGTTTACAAATTTACAGTTCTAAGGCCATAAAAATGTTCAAATTAAGGCATCTAGAGGAAAATACCTTCTCTGAAGAAAGGCTGCTGGCATCCAGGGTCCCTCTATCAGCTAGCAGGGCACATGACCAGTGTCTGGTGGTCCTTTGCTCCCAGATCTCACTGCTATCAGCCTCCAGTTCCAGTAGCCTCCTCTCTGAGTTTCTGTGGGCCCTTTCTTAGTGTCTCTGAGGCTTGTCTCTCTCTTCTCTCTCTCTGGGTGTTTCTCCTTGAGCTCTCTGGGCTTTTATCCTCAGAAAGGACTCCAGTCAATGACTGATTCACCTTGAATTGGGATGGATCACATCTCAATTGAAACAACTTAATCAGAAGGTCCCATCCACAAGAAGTCTGCATCCACAGGAATGGATAAAAGAATATCACCTTTTCTGGGGTACATAATAGCTCCAATTTACCACATTTTGTAGCAACTGCATTGTATTGTATAGTATAGATGTACTATTGTTATACAACCAGGCCCCTATTGGTAGATATTTAACCTGTTTCCAATTTTTTGCTATTATAAACAGCACTGGAATGCCTTGGCATGCCTCTTTGCACACATATGTGAGAATGTTCTTTTAAGATAGAAACCAAGGAGAAGAATTACTAGGTCATAGGGGATTCATAATTTATTTTATTATTTTACTTTTTATTAAGGAAAATTTCAATACATATAAAATACAGAAAATTTTATGATGAATCCCCATGTCTACAACATTCATCTTCAGCAAGCATGAACACATAACTAATCTTGTTTCATCTAGATTCCACCCATCCCCCCCAAAATACACACCAGATTATTTTGAAGAAATCATATCATTTGGATGCATATTTTAAAATTTAGTATATACTGAAAAATTGCGTTCAGAATGGCTGAACCAATTTATACTCCCACCAGCAGTGCTTGAGATGACCTGTTTTCTACATCTTTGCCAAACCTGAAGTTAGCAATCTAAAAATTTTGCTAGTAGAAATGATGTTTATTTTTTAAAATTTGCATTTCCATGACTTATATTAAAATCAGGTATCTTTTCACACTTTTAACCACTATTTGTTGTTCCCTTATATGAACTACATACTCAAATACTTTGCTTATTTTTCTATTTGTTTGTCTTTTAAAAAATCGTATTAGATATTTATAAATGAAATTTTGCTAAATAAAAATGTACAATGTTAGCTTTTGCTAATATTTTGAACATTATGAGGCAAGTGCACTTTTCCTAGTACCCACTGATTCTTTTGTTCATACATTTGTTGAACCTCTATGATCTGCCAGACTCCTAAGGATAAAATGGTGAGCAAAAGAGAGGTATCTTCTGCCCTCATATAACTTATAATGGTCAAACTGGGGACATAGGAATTAATGAAATAATGACTGATATAAATGCATAATTGCCAGTAGTTATAAGTTACACAACCATTCTGGTGAACCAGTGGGGTGCTCCTATGCAAAGGGCCAGAGCCAAAAGGAAAAAATCTTTAATCTCTTGAAGACAATTTCTCCCTAACTTTGTCTCTTATTAGCCATAGAGTCACAATCTCACAATTTGTGTTAAAGGAGTTGTTTTATGAAATAAAGGTAGATAGCATATCAATCTTAATCTCTGGCAAAAATGAGGCAAAGACCATTCTCTAGCCCAATGCCAAAAGCCTTCTAGGGATTTTCTCTAGGAAAGCCAGCAGAAACATGTGATATATAGATCATGTGCTTTAAAAATATTTTTATTGAGAAATCTTCACACACATACATTCTATACATGATGGACAATCAATGGCTCACAATATCATCACATAGTTGTGTATTCATCACCATAATCATTTTTAGAACATTTTCACCATTCCAGAAATAGAAATAAAAAGAAAATAACTCATACATACCATACCACTTACCCCTCCCTCTCATTGACCACTGGTATTTCAATCTACCCAATTTATCTTACCCCTTATCCCCCCTACTATTATTTATATTTATCCATGTATTTTTACACATCTGTCCATATCCTAGATAAAAGGAGCAGCAGACACAAGGTTTACATAATCACACAGTCACATTGCAAAAGTTATATCTTTGTACAGTCGTCTTCAAGAATCAAGGCTACTGGGACACAGCTCAATAGTTTCCAGTACTTCCCTCCAGCCACTCCAGTACAGCATAAACTGAAAACGGGTATCTATATAATACATAAGAATCACCTCCAGGATAACCTCTTGACTCTGTTTGAAATCTTTCAGCCACTGCAACTTTATTTTGGCTCATTTCTCTCTTCCCCCTTTTGGTCGGGAAGGCTTTTTCAGTCCCATGATGCCAGGTCCCAGTTCATCCTGGGAATCCTGTCCCATGTTGCCAGGGAGATTTACACTCCTGTGATACACCAAGTATTTTTGAAGAAACTTTGGAAACTGTGAGTTGAGGAAACCCAGTAAGAATGTGCATTTAGAGCACCATCAACAACAGCCAAGAGCAGCAAGAGCAACAATGACAGAAACATCAAAATGTAGAGCAACTGCAAGGGTACAACATCCATAAGAACAACAACATCAATAAGAGTAAGAACAGCATCTACTACATCAGGACAGAGGATCATATAGGCACTTTAGACTTTTTAAATCTACTTCTTCAAGAAGACAATGATTCCATGGACAAGGATGCTAGCCATCTCTGTCCCATTCTGTGGAAAGAAACCACCAGCCTCAAGAGATGTCAAATGGGGGTAAAGTGTGACCCCAGAATGTGATCCATTAAACTCCAAATCCTAGAGACATACCATTCTCCAAGCATAAGAATATGAGATCTCAAATTTTTCAGGCCTCATGGCTGTCTGGCTGAAAAGTTTCCTCATCTGGCTTGAGGCTAGGCTGCTGGCAGAGTTTGGCTATGGTAGGATTGGAGATAGAGTTACTCTATTGGGAGGTTTGAACCCACATCCATCTCAAGAGAAACGTCGTGGCCAATGCTGAGCTAGTTTGTCATTGTTCTCTTAGAGTATTGTGTCCATAGGTGAAAACATTTTCCCGTCTGTGGTCTGACTAGCACTAAGCAGAGCAGGGCTGTTGTCTCCCTTGTTTTGGACACTGCATTTTTATGAATGCAGTCAAAGGTGGTGTTAGCTTTTGGAAACCACATCTCACAACTGACCCATACTGAGATCACTGTCTGCTGAAATCCTTAAGCTATATTACACACCCTAGACTTGTGTGTTTTAAGTAAATTTGTGTTTTAAGTAAATTTGCAGAAGAGGGAGTGAGAGAGCCAAACAGAATTCAGAACTGGATGAGAATTTCTGATCCAAAGGAGGTCCCACCAAGAAATGGCTACTTGTAGGGAATGGGCTTCATAGAGGAGTCTCCATTAACTCAGCATATGGATTTAACTTAAGGTCAGAAACTCAGTGATTATTTCAACCAGAGCTAATCAGGCATAGGGACACTGATTCTTGTTTTCCAAAAACAAAGGTGAATTACCCACACCTGCTATTTACCTGGGATGCTTGAGGGAAGACTTGACTGTAAAAAAAGCAATTTGTGGAATATAATATTAAGGCATAGGGATTTGGTCACCTTTCTGGGGCATTTCCGCAAAGTCAGGATAGTTGAATGAATTGCTCTCTAGCTTTAGAAAGATTCCTGTCTCAGCAGCACACATTGAGCCAGAATAAATGGCCCCTCTCCTTGGATAATGTCAAAGCCACACTGACACATTCTTTCAATTTTGTCTCCTCTTTCTTTAACTTCCATGGAGAATCCACTCAACAACCCTTCTGTTATGACAAAACAACAGTAACCTCAGCCAAGATAAAACATGACTGAGTAGGTTACTGTTTTCTGTACCCCAAATTCCATTTTTTCTATATCTTCCTAAGGAATGGACTTGGGAGACAACCAGGTCCCTTGGTGAAACTTGGGGCACATCTGATTTCCATCACATCAGTAATATGTGGCCACATACTTTCTGAGAATAAACTCTTTATGTTTAGGACTGAGCTCATACATTTCTTGTTGATTCTCTTTGGATCTGTTTCCAAGAACATTTGGTGTAGCTTACCCTCTCCATGAGTAAGTAGGGGTTGGATGGAGTGCATGTTTCTTGTGGGATTTGACATACCTCCACAATAACTATCCAAGATTCAAATCCACTACAACTGATAATAATCAGTTCTTACATATCATTTTTTTCTCGTTTCACTACAGGAGACCAATTATATAAACATGGTCACTCCATTTATCAATGATGAAACAAAGGTTTAGACTTCCACAACTAATTACAAGTAGGGACTAACCCAGGAGTTCTCCTGATTCCAAGTCCAGGCTTTCTCCCTTTCCTTCAGCTTTGCCTAAAAGTTGGTGGAAACTTCCAACTATCCCACTTTTGTCAAGACTGATCCTGCCTCTGGCAATCTCTGGCGATCTCAAAGAGGGAACAATGCATGCCAGGGCCAAATTCATTTGGCACCTTGTCCAGACCTGAGGCAGAAGACCCATGAAGTTAGCCTCATTGCTGAGACCTTGCTGCCCATGAGATGACATGGACACAGAGGTTAAGTATGAAGATTGAGAACTTGCCAGATTATTAAGAAAGCTTCCTTTTGCTAAGGGTATCAGTGGACAGTAGGCTGAAAAAAAATTGGTCTCTTTCCTTTGTTCCTCAGAGCTTGGTTTGAAACTGATCCATCCTTTTGACTTAAATAATTAGAGAGTAGCTGAGAAAAGAGGCACATGAATAAGATGCTTTGTTTTTGGCATGAATGGTGTGGAATGAGACAAGGCAGTATCTTAATTGTCATTTATATTTATTACCAGCTCCTCTTCTCCCCAGGTTCCAGTCCGTCCATGCTTGTCAGGCCAAGAGTTGCAGAGTTGCTTGGTAACACTCATTGTACTCTTGCAAATGTAATCTTTTTTTGCTAAACTGTTGTTTTTTCCTACTTTTTGGACAAGCTATTTTCCCTTGATAAAAGTTTGAATTCTTAACTTTCTAAAGACAAATATGCAAAGTGAGAATCATGTCCATATCTATAGATCTTTGATGCAGAAATGGACAATTCTGTCTTTAGGCAGTGGTACCCATAAATATGGTAGACATAGAATTCAGATTTCTCAGCACAATCCCAGGTCCAATCATTTGGTCCTGCTGCTCCCCTAAGTACAAGCGTATTTGTCAAATTTGTTGTTCTAATATGGTTTCATAAAATGTACTTTGGAAAGGTGATAAATGAATCTTAGTATTCCCTTCAATATTGTTTCAGAGACAATCTCTAAATTCAGCATAGCATTCAAGGTCCTCTGTGATGTGGACCTGCATATCTATCTAGCTTCATCTGCCACTCCTCAATATGAATCTTGAACTTACAGAATTTTCACCACCCCAAAATTGGCAGTCTCTTTCAAATATCCACATCTTTGTGCATGCTGTTTTAGGAAGATAGCTCTAGAATGTCTAGGGAACCCTTCTTCCTATCTTTACCTGTAAAATTTCTAGTATCCTCTTATTTATCTTTCAAGTCTCAGTTCAAATCTCCTATGTGAAGCTGCTCACACCCTCTCCAAAATGTTGATCATTTCCTCTATTTTGCCACTTTGTTTCAAACATACTATATTACACATTATACTTATACATGTCAAAGTGATGAGCACATTGGGCTAATTGAAAGATCCTGTCTATTTGGCTATCTTCTTCACTAGACTGTGGACTGTTTCAAGGCAAAGACCTGACTCACAGTAAGTACTCATGAGTTTGTTAAATGAGAGAATAAAATAATGGGAAAAGGAAATAATAGATGCATACTTCTTCCTACCTTACAACATGATCAACATGATATGAGATTGATATGATGAGTTAAGGGTGAGGAAGGACTTACACATGTTTATCCAGCTCAGCCTGGGCCTCTAGCCTTTTTATGAGAACTGATCTGAGCTGAGCTGAGTTTACAAGGTTGGGCCCTAGGAAGACTGCTCTTGTAATTAGATTAATCTAAACCCGTAAAAGTATAAATAGTTGAAGGGAGGGCAGGATGACCTAATAAACAAGTCCCCAGACAGACAAGGTGTCAAACTGAGGGGCCCAGAAAACCTGTTTCCTCACACTTTCATCACCACCCTAGGTCCCTGAGAAGACTCTGGGAAAATAGAACATTGCCACAATGATGGGGAAATGTCAGCCTGGAAATTGCCAAACATAGGCTTTGGGGAGACTGTATGGGGGTGAAGTAAGGAGGTGCAGAATGATACAGAGTGACTGATGCAAAAGCTAACTGTCATTCTTGAGCAACTGAGAAGTTATGGGCTAGAAGTCCTCAAGACTGTTGCTTCTGGGACTTCCTTCCACAATGACTCTGCAGTTTGGAGGCTTTGGAGGCAGTTACAGAGGCCCCATAAGGCCAATGTCGGACTGAGGGTGGTGACAGATAAGCCACCAACCCATTAGTTTCCTCCACATCCTACTTCCCTCCTTCACATCTATTGTTACATCACATCTGACAATAGCTGTAAAGTGGAGACAAGGCAACGATTATGACCTATGTTTTATACTCGAGGATATAAAGTCCCAGAGAAGTGGGGTGCCTTGCCCAAGGTCTGACAGCTTGTTTTGGTTGAACTGGGATTTAAAAAAAAATGCTATTTCTACTCTCTCAAATATGAGAGGCTGGTGCTGACTGGACACAGAGTTAAGTGAAATTGAAGCCATGAGGCAGTCTCTATCTCTACTCACCCACTCAGTTGACCTCCTCTCATGGTTCCTACATGCCCAGAGCCTGAGCTGTGCTCAGACTAGAGCTTCATGTCCATTCAGCTTAATAGCTCTTCAGCCCTTCCATGCCTTCAACTTCTCCATTACCACCTAATCATAATATTGATACCAGTATTTCCAACTCTTTCCAGACTGACTTAAGTTGTTTCAGGGCCCCCATCCTTTACTCAATAAATACTTATCCAAAACCTCCTACCATGTGCCAGGTACTATGCTGAGTAGTAGCCAATATATTGGTAAGTAAAACATAGCCTCTGCTTATGCCTACAGAGCTCTCAATCCTGTGGAAGAGACCAGCAATAAACAAATAAATAGACCAAAGATAAGTTATTCCAAAATGGACAGAAGTGCTATGAAGGAAATAAGTAGGGTGCCAATTGTGTGAGGGAAAAGGGGGAAGGAGAGCTACTTTAGATAGGGTTGGCTGGGAGGCCATTTCCTGTAGAGTATTTTAAGATGAGACTTGAAGAATGAGAAGAAGTCAGCCATGTGCTAATCTGAAAGAGGAGAGTTTTGAGGCAGGAGGCAGGATCCAAGGCCCTGAGATAGGAAAGAGCCAGAGGTGCACCCAGAGCCAATTAAGGTTGATAGTCATCTGGAGGTACCTTGGTATGCAGAAAGGCATTGGATGAAACCTTAAGAATTTCTTTCCTTTTCACTGTTGAGTTCTTTAAATGGAGCAGAAGGGAACTGGCATGTACTATGTTTGTACTATATGCTACACATGAGCCAATCCCTTACCCACATGAATTTTTTATTTTCCTCAGCCTGGCACTCTCATATATGTAACAAGGAGGTGAGTTTATACCATCCCTAACAGCTCTTAAAACTTGGAGAGATTCACTAGTCCAATCTCTGATACCATCCTCAAGTTGGAAATCTGTGGTTCTGGGAGATGAAGTGCTTTTGCTTCAGGTAGTCCAATGGATAAGTACACCCTTCTTCAACTGAGTGACCTGGGTAGGGCTGGAACAGTTTAATGTGAACTAAAGCTTAAGTGCTTATGGTAGAGTCATTGGCATTGCCCAAGGAGTAAGGTGTGGATGGGGAATTCCATCTTGGGTGCAGTAGGAGGAAATCATGTGGTAAACACTTTGACAGTGTGACCTTTGGGTGCCAGCAAAGCTTTTATTAGCAGCAAATATTTCCAAGAAGAGCAAAAATGGCACCAGTGTTTTGGGTGGACAAGGCCTATCCCAGTAGGGGTAGAGGTTCTGGAAGGGGGTTTTATATGAAGTGCAGAATCTATGTGCCTTCCTCAGAGGGGACCTTATGTTTCCAACCCATTCACACTTGCTTCCAATAGACTTTTCTTTTTTTCGGCATGGGCATGTTCCAAGAATTGAACCCAGGTCTCCAGTATGGAGGCAAGAATTCTGCCACTGAGCCACCATTGCACCGCCCCCAGTAGACTTTTGTACTTCTGCTTCTTTCTTTGGCTTTCACCATTCAGAATGCTCAGGGTGGCTAGGCCTGGCTATAACCTGGCTCAGGTTTTTCTCAGCGCTGGCTTTATTTCTAGCTTGAAGGAGATCATAGGAGAAGGTTAGGGAGAGGAAGAGAGAAAAAAGAGAGAAAAAATGGGAGAGGATGAGTAGAAAGAAAGCAAAGGAGAGCAAAGTGCAGAAGAGAAATAAACATTTTCCTGCCCTTTCTGATTAATAAGCTCAACAATCCTGCAACCCCAAGAAAGAAGTCTCTCTGCAGTTTAAGATTTTTCCCGTGATACTGTATTTGACCTTGATAAGAACCCAAGATAGTGGTTACCAAGCCCCTCAAATTAACATGCTTAACACAAAGTATATCTACAAATATCCTGAATCTTCCAGTGTCCCCCAAGCCTACTACTGTTTTTACAAGGTGAGAGAGAAAAGCCATTTTTATATAGAGGCAGGGATAAAGTGAAACATCCTTTCCTCTTCCCCTCCCACTTAAGGCAAAATTTCCCCCTGAGAGTTTAACCAGTAAAACCACCATGTAATAAGAGAAGATTACACATCTGGAGAATCCTTAAGGGGACAAGATCTCTCACAATGAAAGCAGGAAAAAACAGTGCCTCACAGAAATTGAAAATTTCACTAAGATAGAACCCCTAGAGGTCTAACCAAATGTTAAAAAGTTGTAGAAGCCTAATCAACAAGATCAACTCATCTAGAGAAATAATGCAGAAAGGAGATAGGGCTTTTGAAGATTGGGGAAAAAAGTGCCAAGAGCTTAAATTGGTCATTGTGGCTACGGGGCAAAGAAAGAAAGAAGAGACCTTGACACTTATCATCACCCCATTTCAATTAAGAAAGTTTGGGGATGGGAAAAATTCATTAAACTATTCTAATACCCTTTGTTCTGTCCATGTTCTCATCAAACAACTCTCTGATTAATTTGGCATTCAGCATAGATTTTCCAACCAAGAGAGAAATTGCTGTTCAACCAGCATGAGTGTTCCCAGATTTTAGGGAAGCATTTTTTGCTCTGGTATTCTGCTTCCTGTGAGTTTAACTTGCATGAGTCAGTTCATGAAGTATGGTCATGTCATCTCCAAGAGTCTTCTTAAAACTGGAATATGGGGTAATTTACAACTGAGCCCTGTGGTACATGGTGTGATGTCTCTGCTAAAAAGTAATCCCACATTCTTGGCAGAACATTTCTATATATCACTTTTTCCATCATGACAAGGAGCCAAACCCCTTATTTTATAGCTGAGGACATTGAAACCCAGAGAGGGGAAGAAACTTGCTCAAGTTTCTGCAGTGGGTCTCTCAGGAAAGGTTGTTCTCCTCTACAATTACATCTGGATACTGTAATCTTGTTTTCTGCTCCTAATTCAGGATGAGGGGTTCTGTGAACTCTCAAAAAAACCTGTCATTAAGTCAATTGAGTTTAACATTTCTAGTGGCTGCCCAAGGGACCAAGGTCTATTAACAACTGTGTCTTTTGACATTAGACAAGAGATTTTCCTCCCTCCAGCCTACCCAGCTTGGCCCACTTTGTCCATGGTCATTTCCTAACCTAAGGTGACAGAAAGTAACACTAGTGGAAGCTGTGGCTTGCTTCTTTTCAAATTACATCCATGGGGGAGAAAACATAGGTTTGGAAGATGTTATTCATCAATTTAGTTACTGTGCTAGTCTCACTATTTTTACCTCCAACCAGACACTCTCATCAGCTAATGAGACCTTAACTAGGGTAAGGGTGGATTTGGAGACAAAACTTGTTTGGAAAATATCCATGAACCAAGAGACTGTCAGACCATAGAGTACAACTTATTTTTTCAAAAGGCAGTTTAATCAGGTTTAACCAGCATTTACAGAAAGTCTGTTTCATGCTGAGACTTGAACTAGACTCTGAGAATCCAGAAATGAGTAAGTCAAAGTCCCTGAATGATAGAAATTGCCTTCTGTATTAGTGAGGGTTCTCTAGAGAAACAGAATTGACAGGGAACACTCGCAAATATAAAATTTATAAAAGTGTCTCACGTGACCATGGGAATGCAGAGTCAAAATCCACAGGGCAGGCTGTGAAGCCGTCGATTCTGATGGAGAGTCTGGACGAACTACACAGGAGAGGTTCGCCAGCCAAAACAGAAAGAGAGACTGTCTTTTCTGAATCCTTCTTAAAAGGCTTCCAGTGATTAGATTAAGGATCACTCATTGCAGAAGAGACCCCCCTTTGGTTTATTACAAATGGAATCAGCTGTGGATGCAGCCAACATGATCATGATCTAATTTTATGAAATGTCCTCATTGCAGCAGACAGGCCAGTATGTGCCCAACCAGACAAACAAGTACCACCACTTGGCCAAGTTGACACATGAACCTGACCATGACAGTTCACCCCTTGTCAACTTGGCAGTTGAGCATACTACCTTAAACCATACCTAATTTCTAAAACAAAACAAAACAAAACAAAACAAAACAATAAAACATACATATTTTCTTTCACCTAACAATACTCAACTGTCCCGCATACAACTGGAAATACATTAAATCTCTCCAGAATAGGGTGCAAATCTTTGGGTAATATTCATTCTTAAACTTGATATCTTAACAACTTAAATAGTATAACATGAAGAAAACAGCATTACAGTCCTCGTTTCTGTAACTAATCACGTGGTCGAAGTTCATATTTATCACTACTTCCTTTCACTACTCATTCCATGTTCCCTTTACCATCAGCAAGCACTTCAGCTGGCCATCGTTCTTTCATGGTGAGGTGACCCAAACCTTCATTCCTGAAGTTTTAGAGCCATTGGTAGCCCTGCCTGGATTGGGTTGTTGCAGTTTTCCATTGTTTTTAATCACAGGGCATGGCAGTACTAAAAGACGCCCTAGGGGATCTCCTATATTCCAAGAAAACTCTTCTTTACCTCCATTATGTAGTTGTAATCCTGATTCCCCCGACAGTGAAGGTCGATCACCCAATGATAATGTAATCCCCTTCTTGGCTTATTGATCCAGGGGCATAAGAAGCCCAAAGTGACCAGGTGGCAGTCTTAGATTCCAGTTCAATAGAATCATTTTTGTTTCTCCTGGTGGAAGCACTCCCCATTTTGGAACTAAAACGTGTAGACCAGCAGAGCTCAGGATCACAGGGACAGGAAGCAAGTTTTCCTAGTGGATCACTAGGGGTAATAGTGAGTGGTACCACTCCCATTTCCACTCCTTGGTTCCTGGACCCATGGATCCTGGCTATGGGAGAAACAGCACCATTCAGTGGATGCTGCTTCAGAGCATATACAGCTTCCTGGAGAACATTACCCCAGCCTTTCAAGGTATTGCCACCTAGTTGTCACCGTAATTGAGCTTTCAAAAGGCCATTCCACTGTTCTATCATTCCAGCTGCATCTGGATGATGGGGAACATGGTAAGACCATAGAATTCCATCAGCATGTACCCCTTCCACACTTCATTTACAGTGAAGTGTGTTCCTTGATCAGAAGCAACTCAGTGTGGAATACCATGATGGTGGATAAGGCATTCTGTAAACCACAGATGGTAGTTTTGGCAGAAGCATTGTGTGCAAGGAAAGCAAACCCATATCCAAAGTATCTGTTTAGTCCAGTTACAACAAGTTGCTGCCCCTTCCATGAAAGGAGTGGTCTAATGTAATCAACCTGCCACCATGTAGCTGGCTGGTCACCTCGGGGAATGGTGCCATATAGGGAGCTGAGTCTAGGTCTCTGCTGCTGGCAGATTGGGCACTCAGCAGTGGCTGTTGCCAAGTCAGCTTTGGTGAGTGGAAGTACATGTTGCTGAGTCCATGCATAACCTCCATCCCTACTACCATGACCACTTTGTTCATGAGCCCATTGGGCAATGGCAGGAGTTTCTGGGGAAAGAGGCTGACTGGTATCCACAGAATGGGTCATCTTATCCACATGATTATTAAAACCTTCTTCTGCTGAAGTCACCCTCTGGTGTGCATTCACATGGGACACAAATATCTTCATGTTTTTAGCCCACTCAGAAAGGTCTATCCACATACTTCTTCCCCAGACCTGTTTGTCATCAATTTTCCAATTATGGTCTTTACAAGTCCCTAACCATCCAGCCAAACCATTAGCAATAGCCCATGAGTCAGTATACAAATGCACCTCTGGTCAGTTTTCCTTCCAAGGAAAATGAACAATCAGGTGCACTGCTCGAAGTTCTGCCCACTGGGAGGATTACCCCTCACCACTGTCATTCAAGGACACCTCAGAAAGGGGTTGTAGTGCTGCAGCAGTCCACTTTGGTGGTACGTGCATATTGTGCTGAACCATCTGTAAACCAGACCCGATTTTTCTCGTCCTCAGTCATTTCACTGTAAGGAACTCCCCAAGAGGTCATAGCTCTGGTTCGGGAAAGAGAAGGTAATGTGGCAGGAGTGGAGACCATGGGCATTTGGGCCACTTCTTCATGTAACTTACTTGTGCCTCAGGACCTGCTCTGGCCCTATCTCATATATACTATTTCCATTTTACAACAGAGTGCTGCTGCACACACCCAACTTTATGGCTTGGTGGGTCAGACAATACCCAGGTCATGATAGGCAACTCAGGTCTCATGGTAACTTGGTGGCCGATGGTTAAACGTTCAGTCTCTCCTCAGGCCCAGTAGCAGACCAAAAGCTGTTTCTCAAAAGGAGAGTCGTTATCTGCAGCAAATGGTAAGGCTTTGCTTCAAAATCTTAAGGACCTGCATTGTGATTCTCCTATAGGGGCCTGCCAAAGACTCCAAACATCATCTCTATTTGCCACTGACAATTCCAGCACCATTGGATCTGCTGGATTATACAACCCAAGGGGCAGAGCAGCTTGTACAGCAGCATGGACCTGTTGCAGAGCCTCCTGTTGATCAGGTTCCCACTCAAAATTAGCAGCTTTTCTGTTCACTCGATAAATGGGCCAGAGTAGCACACCCAAATGAGGGATATGTTGTCACCAAAATCCAAAGAGACCAACTAGGCATTGTACCTCTTTTTCGTTCATAGGAGGGGCCAGATGCAGCAACTTATCCTTCACCTTAGAAGGGATATCTTGACATGCCCCACACCACTGGACACCTAGAAATTTCACTGAAGTAGAAGGCCCCTGTATTTTGTTGGATTTTTCTCCCATCCTCTGATACACAAATGCCTTACCAGTAAGTCTAGAGTAGTTGCTACTTCTTGCTCACTAGGTCCAATCAACATGATATCATCAATATAATGGACCAGTGTAATTTCTTGTGGAAGGGAGAAACAATCAAGTTCCCTGTGGACAAGATTATGACATAGGGCTGGAGAGTTGATACACCCCTGAGGTAGGACAGTGAAGGTATATGGCTCACCTTGCCAGCTGAAAGCAAACGGTTTCTGGTGTTCCTTACAAATAGCTATTGAGAAAAAAGCATTTGCCAGATCAATAGCTGCATACCAGGTACCAGGGTATGTATTGATTTGCTCAAGCAATGATACCTAATCTGGAACGGCAGCTGCAATTAGAGTTACCACCTCGTTGAGTTTACAATAATCCACTGTCATCCTCCAAGATCCATCTGTTTTCTGCACAGGCCAAATAAGAGAGTTGAATGGGGATGTGGTGGGAATCACCAACCATGCATCCTTCAAGTCCTTAAGAGTGGCAGTAATTGCTGCATTCCCCCAGGAATCTGATATTGATTCTGATTTACTATTTTGCTCAATAGGGGCAGTTCTAGTGGCTTCCACTTGGCCTTGCCCACCATAATAACCTTCACTGCACGAGTTAGAGTGCCAATATGGGAATTCTGCCAGTTGCTTAGTATGTCTATACCAATTACACATTCTGGAACTGGGGAAATAACTACAGAATAAGTCCAGGGGCCCACTGGACCCACTGTGAGATGGACCTGAGCTAAAACTCCATTGATCACCTGGCTTCCATAAGGCTCCACTCTGACTGACGGACTAGAGTGATGTTTTGAGTCCCCTGGAATTAATGTCACTTCTGAACCAGTGTCTAATAATCCCTGAAATATTTGATCATTTCCTTTTCCCCAATGCACAGTTACCCTGGTAAAAAGCTGTCAGTCTCCTTGGGGAAGGCTTGGAGGAAGATTAACAGTATAAATTTGTGGTAATGTAACAGGGTTCTTCCCCAAAGGGACCTGTTCTTCACTTCATTCAAGGGGCTCTGGGTCTATAAACTGTCTCAAGTCTGGAAATTGATTAAGGGGCTATGACTCTGTGTTTTTGTAATTCAGGTTAGACTTCTGTTCACTTGACCTAGAACTCTTTTGTTTATACAGCTCAAACAAGAATTTAGTAGACTGCCCTTCTGTTGTATTTCTAGGTACCCCATGATTTACTAGCCAATGCCACAAATCTCTGTGATTCATATAATTTTTTTAGCATCTCATGATTTTTTTATTAATTAAAAAAATTAACTAACACAACATTTAGAAATCATTCCATTCTACATATGCAATCAGTAATTCTTAATATCATCACATAGATGTATGATCATCATTTCTTAGTACATTTGCATCAATTTAGAAAAAGAAATAGCAAGACAACAGAAAAAGAAATAAAATGATAAGATAGAGAAAAAATAAAAATAAAAAATACAAAAAATATATAAAAAGCAACAAAAAAACTATAGCTCAGATGCAGCTTCATTCAGTGTTTTAACATAATTACATTACAATTAGGTAGTATTGTGCTGTCCATTTTTGAGTTTTTGTATCCAGTCCTGTTGCACAGTCTGTATCCCTTCAGGTCCAATTACCCATTATCTTACCCTATTTCTAACTCCTGATGATCTCTGTTACCAATGACATATTCCAAGTTTATTCTCGAATGTCGGTTCACATCAGTGGGGCCATACAGAATTTGTCCTTTAGTTTTTGGCTAGTCTCACTCAGCATAATGTTCTCTAGGTCCATCCATGTTATTACATGCTTCATAAGTTTATTCTGTCTTAAAGCTGCATAATATTCCATCGTATGTATATACCACAGTTTGTTTAGTTACTCATCTGTTGATGGACATTTTGGCTGTTTCCATCTCTTTGCAATTGTAAATAATGCTGCTATATCCATTGGTGTGCAAATGTCCATTTGTGCCTTTGCCCTTAAGTCCTTTGAGTTGATACTTAGCAATGGTATTGCTGGGTCGTATGGCAATTCTATATTCAGCTTTCTGAGGAACCGCCAAACTGCCTTCCACAGTGGTTGCACCATTTGACATTCCCACCAACAGTGGATAAGTGTGCCTCTTTCTCCGCATCCTCTCCAGCACTTGTCATTTTCTGTTTTGTTGATAATGGCCATTCTGGTGGGTGTGGTGAGATGATATCTCATTGTGGTTTTGATTTGCATTTCTCTAATGGCCAGGGACATTGAGCATCTCTTCATGTGCCTTTTTGCCATTTGTATTTCCTCTTCTGAGAGGTGTCTGTTCAAGTCTTTTTCCCATTTTGTAATTGGGTTGGCTGTCTTTTTGTTGTTGAGTTGAACAATCTCTTTATAAATTCTGGATTCTAGACCTTTATCTGATATGTCGTTTTCAATAAAATATTGTCTCCTATTGTGTAGGCTGTCTTTCTACTTTCTTGATGAAGTTCTTTGATGCACAAAAGTGTTTAATTTTGAGGAGCTCCCATTTATTTCTTTCTTTCTTCAGTGCTCTTGCTTTAGGTTTAAGGTCCATAAAACCACCTCCAATTGTAAGATTCATAAGATATCTCCCTACATTTTCCTCTAACTATTTTATGTTCTTAGACCTAATGTTTAGATCTTTGATCCATTTTGAGTTAACTTTTGTATAGGGTGTGAGATATGGGTCTTCTTTCATTCCTTTGCATATGGATATCCAGTTCTCTAGGCACCATTTATTGAAGAGACTGTTCTGTCCCAGGTGAGTTGGCTTGACTGCCTTATCAAAGATCAAATGTCCATAGATGAGAGGGTCTATATCTGAGCACTCTATTCGATTCCATTGGTCGATATATCTATCTTTATGCCAATACCATGCTGTTTTGACCACTGTGGCTTCATAATATGCCTTAAAGTCCAGCAGCATGAGACTCCAGCTTTGTTTTTTTTCCTCAAGATAGTTTTAGCAATTCGGTGCACCCTGCCCTTCCAGACAAATTTGCTTATTGGTTTTTCTATTGCTGAAAAATAAGTTGTTGGGATTTTGATTGGTATTGCATTGAATCTGTAAATCAATTTAGGTAGAATTGACATCTTAACTATATTTAGTCTTCCAATCCATGAACATGGTATGCCCTTCCATCTATTTAGGTCTTCTGTGATTTCTTTTAACAGTTTTTTGTAGTTTTCTTTGTATAGGTCTTTTGTATTCATATAATTTTGATGCCTGTTTTGAGTTTGCTGTCTATTATAATAGCCAGGTCTACCCTCTCTTTGGCAATTAAGTGCTGCCACCTGGCTTCTGCCAACTCAGGATCCTATCATCCCCATTGTGTTTAAGGATTCCAGCTCAGTGACAGCAGATATCTGACCTACAGGGAAGTGCAACCACAGAGCTCTTCAGGGATGGTGGTGCTAGTCTCACAAATTTATTTCTCACTGTTCTGGCAAAAGGTGCATCCTCTGGACATTCCTGGGGTGTAAGGGCAGGCTTTGCATGATAAAACCACTCTAACATTCCAATCTCTCTAAGTCTCTGGATCCCTTCATCTACATTATACCCAAGCAGTTCTGGCATGTCAACCTTGGGTAATGTTGGCCACCTTTTATTTTTATTTTTTTAACTTTTTTATTAATTAAAAAAAAAACAAAACATTTAGAAATCATTCCATTCTACATATATAATCAGTAATTCTTAATATCATTACATAGTTGCATATTCATCATTTCTTAGTACATTTGCATCAATTTAGAAAAAGAAATAAAAAGACAACAGAAAAAAAATAAAATGATAATAGAGAAAAAAAACTATACTTACCATACCTCTTACCCCTCGCTTTCATTTACCACTATTTCGAACTGAATTTATTTTAACATTTGTTCCCCCATTATTTTTATTCCATATGTTCTACTCTTCTGTTGATATAGTAGCTAAAAGGAGCATCAGACATAAGGTTTTCACATTCACAGAGTCTCATTGTGAAAGCTATATCATGTTCAATCATCATCAAGAAACATGGTTACTGGAATACAGCTCTACATCTTCAAGCATTTCCCTCCAGCCTCTCCACTACATCTTGAACAACAAGGTGATATCTACTTAATGTGTAAGAATAACCTCCAGGATAACTTCTCGACTCTGTTTGGAATCTCTCAGCCATTGACACTTTGTCTCATTTTACTCTTCCCCCTTTTGGTCGAGAAGGTTCTCTCAGTCTCTTGATGTTAATACTCAGCTCATTCTAGGGTTTTTCTCAGTCCTTTGATGCTGAGTTTCAGCTCATTCCAGGATCTTTGTCCCATGTTGCCAGGAAGGTCCACACCCCTGGGAGTCATGTCCCACGCAGAGAGGGGGAGGTTGGTGAGACTGCTCATCATATTGGCTGGAGAGAGATGTTGGCCACCTTTTGATTCATGTTTCAACCAACCATCCAAACAAACTGTTAATACCTTTTCTAACCCCTCGAGCTATAACATTGAATGCAAAATCTCTGCTTAGTGGGCCCATATCAATAAATTCAGCCTGATCCAGCCTTATATTCCTTCCACCATTATTCCACACCCTTAAAATCCATTGCCACACATACTCCCCTGATTTCTGTCTATATAAATTGGAAAACTCACACAGTTCTTTTGGAATATAATGTACCTCCTCATGTGTGACGCTTTGCACCTCATCTTTAGGGGCCTGTTGGGACTTTAGTTTAGTTATAGATCTGAAAGAAATGAAGGGTGGTGGGGGTGGGTCATGAAAAGAATTAGAATATCTTCCAAGCCATTAGCTCCAGGGCATTCATTTGCAGTTTCATCTGGTGAAGCAGGATTAATCACTCTAGGGCTAATCCCTTCAGGAGGAGGTTGGGTGGCTAACTCCTTAAGGCAGGCTGGAGGTGGGGCGGCTATGTCCTCAGGGATAACTATTACAGGGTTATCTAGAGAAGACTCAGCATGACCTAGCATTTCAACCTCACCCCAGACATCATCATCACTCCATATATCAGCATCCCATTTTTCTGGGTCCCACTCTTTTCCAATCAATGCCCTCACTCTAACGGCAGACACCATGCAACATTGAGATTTCAGTTTATGTTGCAAAGTTGCTACTCTAACAACAAGATTCTACATCTGATTTTCAGAGCTCTCAAGTCTATGGCTACAGGAAATAAGATTTTCCTTCAGGATACTCATAGAAGCATCTACATCTGTCAGACAGTGCTTAAGCTTCTCGTTTGAAACCTTAAACCCATCCCTTTCACCCCTTAATGTAGCCAGTGTATCTAACAACTTCCAGAAACATCTCTATACCTCTTATTTCCACAAAGCTCTGTAAAGGTGTCAAAAACATTATTCCCCAGAACCTGGCTTCATACAAGCGAAGTATTAGGAGAATTGAACAGTGGTATTTTGACTCTCTGTTTTGCCAACTCACTCCATGGATTGGCAGTGTCATTCTGATTACGGGAATCAGAGTCCTTAGTGCCTTTGAGTCCAGTCAGAGTAGAAAACCATTCATAAAAGCCCATTTCTAAGATTCTGTTTCTTAAGAACCACTCCTGGTACCAAGGTGTATTAGTTAGGGTTCTCTAGAGAAATAGAATCAACAGGGAACACTCACAAATATAAAATTTATAAAAGTGTCTCACATGCCCACAGGAATGCAGAGTCCAAAATCTGCAGGGCAGGCTGTGAAGCCAACGATTCTCATGAAGGGTCTGGATGAACTCCGTAGGAGAGGTTCACCAGCTGAAGCAGGAAGAGAGTCTGTCTCTTCTGAATCCTCCTTAAAAGGCTTCCAGTGATTAGATTAAGCATCACTCAATTCAGAAGACACTCCCCTTTGGCTGACTACAAATGGAACCAGCTGTGAATGCAGCTGACATGACCATGATTTAATTCTATGAAATGTCCTCATCGCAACAGACAGGCCAGCACTTGTGCAACCAGACAAACAGGTATCACCACTTGGCCAAGTTGACACATGAACCTGACAATGTTATCTTCCCATCCATATGAGCAGATAACTAGAATGCAATGGGATTCGGTGGTAGTTAAGGTACATGGAAAGTAAAGGGACCTTTCTATAGGGGCATCAAGAGAGGTTTCCTAGAGGCAGTGATAATTAAACAGAGCTTGAAGAACAAATAGTAGGTCTTATGACATGATAGATGTGAGAGGGTCAGGAAGATGTTCATATCTCCAGAGATGTGTATGTAAAAGGCAGAGGTGTACTAGAGTATTGTAGTTGGAATATAGGATAGATGGAGAGGGATGAAGACAAAGGTTGGGGACAGATTGTAAAAGGTCCTGAACACCTGGAAGAGGAATTTTGAGCTTTCACCTCCAAGCGATGGAGAGCTCTGGATTCTTTTCAAGCAGTGAAGTAATACCATCAGAACTCTATTGTTAAACTATTAACCTGACAATGAATACCAAACTTTAAGGAAAAAGACACTATTTGTTGAAAATCAACAACTTCATCTTTTTTTTCATTTTCATCATTAGAAATAACATAATCCTCTTCCTTATTACAGGCATTCTGGGTGCTGACTTTGTCACCCTTCATTCATTCAGCTAACATATCTTGAACAGTTATTTTGTGTGGCAAACACTGGGGATACAACCATTAGTTTAGTCAGAGATACTACCCTTAATGGTATTCCAGGCTACTGTGACTTCTGATGATGGAATTCAATTTGAAAATGGAAAATATCATCTAAACCAGTTGAGGAAAGAACTTTAAGGAAGGAATGGCCAACAGATTCATCTGCTGCAGAGACACTGAAGGGAATTTGGTAGCCTCAAAGAGCAAGGTCAGTACAGAAATAGTGATAGAGGATGAGTGAAAAACTAAGTTATGGTGGTTTAAGAGATGAAACAGTGAGGCAATGTATAGAAACTCTCTTTTTAGATGGTCATATTGAGTGATCTGAAGAATGATGGAGTGGGCACTGGAATGAGATTTTATTTCAAGTTGTTTGAGATCTGAGTATTTTTAAAGGCTAAGAGATGAAAGCATGATGAATCAAATAGGATGATGTCAGAGAAGAGGCCTTTGGGTTGATAACTTTTGTGAGGCAAAGTTAGTACAGTGGTGGACAGGGGTGAGGTGAGAGTGCCCCTAATCTCAGTTCTGAAACCCCTTTGTTTGATGTAAGGGTCAAAGTGAGAAGTACAAAAGAGGCACCAGAAATTGGAGGCCGAAGCTTGCAGCCGAAGGAGGAATGTTTGGAGCAGAGTTAACATAAAGGGAGAGGAGGTTGATTTAAGCCACAATAGGGATGGTTGACATGAGATGGAAGGATCAACTTCTTGCCAGGGGAGCATAGTTTATGGCACTTCCAAGTGACACGTGGTAGAAAAGAAAGTAGGAAAGTTGGTTTTAACTACAGCTCAGCTGATTAATAAGCATCTTGAAGTAAGTCATTTGAACAGTCTGGATCTTATTTCCTCATCTATGAAAAGGGGAGAACAACTCCTACCTCCTAAAGAGTTGTAAAGATTACATGAGAGGATGTTCACAAAGCATCTACCATAGTACCTGAGTGTGGTGGTTTGAAGCTGTTATGTACCCCAGAAAATGCCGTGTTCTTTTAATCCATTCGTGTAGGTACAGACCTATTATAGGTGGGAAGTTTTGGTTAGGTTATTTCAATTGAAATGTGACCCAGCCTATTCAAGGTGGGTCTTAATTCTCTCACTGGAGCCCTTTAGGAGGAAACAAAAGACCGAAAAAGCCCAGACTGCTTAAAGAGAAAAAGCCCCAGAGAAACTAAAAGAGGACCCACAGTATAAGGAGAGGAAGTCACTAGAACCAGCAGGTGAAAGCAACAAAC
The DNA here is from genome assembly GCF_023851605.1 of Tamandua tetradactyla. Taxonomy (NCBI): domain Eukaryota; kingdom Metazoa; phylum Chordata; class Mammalia; order Pilosa; family Myrmecophagidae; genus Tamandua; species Tamandua tetradactyla. Next base: position 107,109,091 of record NC_135353.1, on the reverse strand, counting down.
CCTGGAGTGAAGGACCAACATACACTGTCCATATGCCTTCCCACATGTCATAGGTGTTCCTGATGTTGGCAGTCTTAATTTAGAGTCCAGGTATCATCATGCTGATGCCTTAAGTTGGACATTTTCATGGCCTAGAGCTGTAATTTGTAACCTAATAAGTCCCCATTGTAAAAGCCAACCCATTTCTGGTGTATTGCATTCTGGCAGCTTTAGCAAACTGAAGCACTGGGACATAGTAGACATTCTTCAAATGTTATCTCCCTGCCCCCATTTCCTCTATTTCTTTAGTTCTATCAACACCGTGTGCTGGATTCTCAAGCCTCTTCTCATTAGTGTTAAGAGATGATAGGAGGGCGGGCCGCGGTGGCTCAGCGGGCAAAGTGCTTGCCTGCCATGCCGGAGGACCTCGGTTCGATTCCCGGCCCCAGCCCATGTAAAAAACAAACAAACAAACAAAATACAATAAAACAAGAAAATGTTTAAAGATGTTTCCCTTTCTTCCTCCCTTCCTTCCTTCCATCCTTCCTTCCATCCTTCCTTCCTTCTCTCTGTCTTTCCTTCCCTTCCTCCCTCTCTCTAAAAAAAAAAAAAAAAAAAAAAAAAAAAAGAGAGATGATAGGAAAATAGGAAAGTCTGGGGAAGCTGGAATATACACCATCACATTCAAGAGCTGAACATCTCCTGGATAGTGTCAAGTTGACCAGAGAGGCATGAAGATAACCCTCCCATTCCTTACTCTCTCCCCTCCACTTGCAGAAGAACCAAGAAGTTTCCAGGATGTTGGATAGCATCAGTGGGGTCAGAGAAGCAACACTAATATGTGGTTAGAGGGGCTCCCAGGTTCTTCAACATATCTTTACCTGTCAGAGATAGATGGATCTTCCCTAAGCACTTCTGAGAACAATAACAAGTCCCCCTACAAGTCCCTCAGGATTTCATGTCCAGACTCAGGCCCAGCCTCAAAGGGCCTACTGATAGAGCCCCCAGACAGCTCTTGAGAAAGCCCCAGCCTCATGAGAAAATCTTCCATCTTCCCTTGCATTTGTATTATAACTTTACAGTTTACAAAGTTCTCTTCACATGTTTAGTAAAGGCTTTAAAATAAATTACGTACATATATATGTGCACATAATATATATATAAAACACACACACATACACACATATATATATAATTGAAAGTCCAGAGAACTTTACTTAATTTGAATCATACTTCAGTCCTCGATTTTAAACATTTTTGAAGAAAGACTTCCCTAAACTCATACCATATTATGTTTCCTATTGTTACCTATGTGACACTTCTATATTTACTGTGTGATTATTTGGCAAATGTCTGTTTTCCTTATATGAACTTGATCTCCAGGAGGGTAGGGACTGGTTGGTCTTGTTGTCAATACAAGTCATGACTGAGCTGGTCTTGGAACTCAGGTCTCCTGACACTCTGTCTAGGGCTCTTCTTGAGCTTTTCAACTCTGACTACTTCTGCATCTCAGGTCTTTAGAAACTAGAGTCAAAAGAAGGTCTGATGGTAATAAATATTTTAAAATGTCACCTTCTGTGTGAGACTAAAGCAAAAAAATGTTTATTTGTTACAAAATTTATATTTTGACTAGTGCATTTCCTAACATAACTTATGTAGATAGTTTGATTGAATGCCATAAGTACTTGGAATCTCAGGTAGGACATGAGATTTTGCTGATTTGTCCAGAGTGATGCCCCGATGAATCCCAGAGTGATTCGATCAATGAGTGGAAAAGTATCTGCAAAGCCCCCTTCGGGGAGTGGTGAGAACGGGGAGAAATTCAACTTCCCCAAGTTGAATTCTTGATCTTCTCACAAGCAGTGTGGACAACCAGAGCTATAGGCTGAGCCCCCAGACTTGGGGTTTGTTCATATGAAACTTAACCCCACAAAGGATAGGTCAAGCCTACTTAAAATTAGGCCTAAGAATCACCCCCAAGAGAACCTCTTTTGTTGCTGAGATGTGGCCTCTCTCTCCAGCCAACACAACAAGCAAACTCACCACCCTCCCCCTGTCTGTGTGGGACATGACTCCCAGGGATGTGGATCTTCCTGGGAACAGGAGACAGAAATCCCAGAATGAGCTGAGATTCAGCATCCAGGGATTGAGGAAAACACTAGAATGAGCTGAGACCTAGCATCAAGGGATTGAGAAAACCTTCTCGACCAAAAGGGGGAAGTGTGAAATGAGACAAAGTGTGAATGGCTGAGAGATTCCAAACAGAGTCGAGAGGTTATCCTGGAGGTTATTCTAATGCATTAAGTAGATATCACCTTGTTATCCAAGAGGAAATGGAGAGGCTGGAGGGAACTGCCTGAAAATGTAGAGCTGTGTTCCTGTAGCCATGTTTCTTGATGACGATTGAATAATGATATAGCTTTCACAATGTGACTGTGTGACTGTGAAAACCTTGTGTCTGATGCTCCTTTTATCTACCTTGTCTACAAAGGAGTAGAACATATGGAATAAAAATAAATAATAGGGGGAACAAATGCTAAAATAAATTTAGTTTGAAATGCTAGTGATCAATGAAAGCAAGGGGTAAGGGGTATGGAAGGTATAATCTTTTTTTTCTTTCCTGTTTTCATTTTATTTCTTTTTCTGAATTAATGCAAATGTTCTAAGAAATGATGAATATGCAACTAAGTGATGATATTGTGAATTACTGATTATGTATGTTGTTTTATTTTGTTCCTTTATTTTTTAATTAATAAATAAATTTTAAAAACCAAAAAAAAAAACAAGAACAACAAAAAGAAGGTCAGAGATTTCAATATTTAGATGTCACCACATTCTCAGGGCTGCACAGGAGGAAGCATTCTTGTTCATTTAACAAGTATGTATTGAGCACCTATTTTTAGCCAGGCACAGTTCTAGGCACTAAGATATAGTTGTTAATAAGATGAAATCATTGCCCTCATGGGGTTTACATTTTAATAGAGAACACAGATAATAAAAATATAAAATGCTAGAATCAGAATCAAAAGGTAAATTCCAACCTGTTTGGGGGGATATTTGCGATTCTTATCACATACACAGGGAAAATCTCTCTAATATATAAAGAACTCCAAAAATTTCTAAGCAAAGCAAATCAGGGGACTGGGCTAAAAGGTAGAAATATTAAACTTCCCCATCTAGGGAAGACCTGATATTCTCACAATCCTTGGGGACCACCAATTTGATAGGCCAGGCCCTTGATCTTGAGACTTGCCTTTATGAAACTTATTCCTGAAAGGAGAAGCTAAGCCTACCTATGATTATGCCTGAAAGTCACCCCCAGAGAACCTCTTTTGCTGCTCAGATGTGGCCTCTCTCTCTAAGGCAACTCCATAGGTGAGCTCATTCGAGCTCCTCCCTAAGTGGGACATGAGTCTCAGGGGTGTAAATCCCTTTGGCAATGTGGGACATGACTCCCGAGGATGAGCCTGGACCTGGCACCATGGGAGTGAGAGAGCTTTCTTGACCAAAAAAAGGGAAGAGAAATGACACAAAATAAAACTTCAGGGGCTGTGAGATTTCAAATAGAGCTGAAAGATCATTCTGGAGGTTATTCTTATGCAGTATATAGATATCCTCTTTCAGTTTTTTTGTGTATTAGAGTACCTAGAGGGAAATACCTGAAACTGTTGAAATGTAATCCAATAGCACTGATTCTTGAAGATGAATCAATAACTACAGAGTTTTTAAGGAGTGACCATGTGATTGTGAATACCTTGTGACTGATACTCCCTTTATCCAGTGTATGGACAGATGAGTAAGAAAAAAAAGACAATAAATAAATAATAAGGTGGAGGAGGGTATGGGATGTTTTGGGTGTTCTTTTTCACTTTTATTTTTACCTTTGTTCTTATTTTTTTAGAATAATGAAAATGTTCAAAAACCGATTGTGATGATGGATACACAGCTATATGATGATGCTGTGAACCACTGATTGTGCAATTAGATAATTATAGGATATGTGAATACATAATATATTTCAATAAAATTGCATTCAAAAATTGGAAAGCCAGGATACAGATCAACAACAAAAGTCCCAAATTGCTGCTATTTTTAGATCTGAGATTCTGAAGTATATAAAGCAACAGATGTCAAAAAGGATTCTTGTCCTGGTGGATGTGCCCTTCCTATCACTTCTATAGACCACTCACTATCACTTTTGTCTGGCACATGCATATGAACACACACATACACAGCACACACACACAAACACACACACACACACACACACCCCTCATACCTCTGCATAAAATCCACTAACATAATATCTATTTTGGGTCATGACCCAAACTTTGATGAGGAGTAGAAATATTCAACAATTTCCCCCAGATAAGAGACTGTTTGTTGAGACTTCCTTCCAAAATTTTTTCTTTAAGATGTTCGGGTGTTTGAAGGTTTTTCTGAAGCATTTAAATGTTGACTCTTTCCAGCGAGTCTGGAACTTTGAGAGCATAAAGGGAAGATGCTGTGGATGTTATCCTACCTGCTGTTACAACCTACAAGTCTCTGAAAAATGGCCAAAGAGTCCATTGAAAAGGACTGGAAAATCTCCTGTATGTGATTATTGCACATAAAATCCATGAAAGAAAGGAAAGAAATTACATTTTAAATTTTAAGTAATTTGTGTTGATTTAGGGCACTCTTTAGGGTTGCACTTGGGACATCCAGATTTATATGTATATTCCCAGGCTGCCAATTTATCCAAAATAATGGAATATGCTTTAATGGATCTCTTTTTCCCCCACTAATCCAGGGCATATGCCATCTCCCAAAGAACTAATGAGAACCAAGAATACTGTGAACTGCTTGCCCTATTCTTTTGGACAGAACAGGAGACACATGAGTTCTGGGATCAGGAAGGAATTAGGGAATTTCTCTCAACTGGTTTTACTGAAATTGTCTGAACCTGTTTACATTCCAGGGGAAGGAGTATCATTAAATAAGCATTTTCAAAGATCTTAGTTATCTGATATAATATCCTGGATTTGTTTTAAAATAATGCAGCAGGGAAAAGAGGGAAGTCAGTGGAAATGTAGCTAAAACAGTTAGAACTGGATAAATTGTAAATGAGGGTTCATTGTACTATTCTCACTATTTTTGTTTGTGTATGCAATTTTCCATAATAAAAATACTTTATAAGGCAAAAAAAAGAAAAGTAAATAAGCATTTCAATAGAAAATTATGTATAACAAACGTGATTACTGTTTTCATGGAGCTTACAATTTAGAGGAAGAATACTTTTTTACCCAAGACTTGGGGGTGCAGCTGGACTGCAGGGTTTTAGAGGTCATGGAGAGGGTGACTCTTTCGGTAGCCCTTCTCATGCCATCTTAGGGAGTTGGCTAATAAATGCCTATATATGAGCTCTGCCACTTACTAAATATGTGGCTTTAAAGAAAGTTGCTTAATTTCTTTGAACTTCAGAGTTCTTGTGTGTGAAATGTGAATAATTTTTACTTTATAAGCTTTTTGAGAGGAGAAAGTGATATAATAGATGAGAGCACTTGGTTCATAATAAGCACTCAATAGAAGCATTTTTCTTCCATTTTCTATTTTATCATGCTACCTAGAATTGACAGTAGAACAGAGCCTCTTCTTATACTAGTATCTAGATTTTCTGCTTCTTACCTTGCATTAGATGGCCTTCACAGGAGCTCTAAGGTACACCAATTTCCTGAAATTCCATGAGGTAGGTATTATTAGCTCAATTTTGATAAGGGGAAACAGATACTTAGAAATATTAGTAATTTACTAAAAGTTCCACTACTAGAAAATGGCAAACAGGGATTCAGACTCATGTGATTGAATTTCAAGTTCAATGCCCTTGTCACTATACCACAAGTCCTCATGTAACACCCTGAAGTGCCTGTCATGAACCAGTAATCCACTTTGAGCATCTTTGATATTTTGCTTTTCCCTTAATCTAGTTATAACACTCTCTCACAGTACATTTAGTCATATGCATCATAGCATCTACTGTTATAATTCAGAAAATTTTAGGTTATACATTGGGAATCTTGAGCTACCTATTGTCACCCATGTTTGGCACTCTTCAGATGAGACTGGTGAAAGCTCACATATGTAAATATAGGTCAGGAACATCAGGGAAGAAATCTCATAGTGAATAAACATATATTAAGAAGTACATAGAGATTGACAACTTCCTAAATTGACACCAAACCAAATTCTAGTATCCCAGTTCCAGAAGATGTCTAGCTGGAATCTAAGCTCAAGGGTTCGGTCTATATTCTTTTTCTGTCCCCCCAAAGGTATCATCTTTCCCCTTCTTTTACTCAGAGTAAATATTCAGGAAATGAGTTGGTATCTGGGTGTGCCCAAATCAATAAATGCCAGGGCACTCACCCCAGTCTGAATTTGAGAATATATACTTTAAAGAAATACATAGTTTTGTACCTGCCAAATATATACAATATACTTTAAGAAGTTGGTTCATCCTTACTTCCTTTCCTGTTCACTCAAAACTGTTGACCAGTGGGAAAAATGCTTTAGGCAGACCATTATAGATATGAGTGGTTGGCTAAGAACACTTCAGTTATTTCTACTACTTTATAGATGGCAACTTCTGAAGGACTCTGGCTGCGGGAAGGGGTGGGGAGTGAAGAGTGAAGCCTGTTTGTGTTTCTAAGTCTTTAAGCAACTCTCCAGAGCTCCCATTTCATTTTTTTCTTTTTAAGAAGCTAAACAAAAGTGAACTTTAGCTCAGGACCTGTCTAATGATCACATATTAGAAATTAATGAGGTTTCCCAGGATAAAACTTTCCTAGTAGAATAAAATGATAACTGGCTTGAATTTGATTTTTCTTAGGCAGAGTTAATTTTTGCTGCAAAATTCCTACCCTTCATAAATTTCTGGAGGACATTTAAACACTTCCTCTGCCATTTGCTATTTAAGTGGTATACCCTCTCTGAACCTCAACTTCTCTTTAGTAAAATGGGAATGACTATTGCATCTTCTTCATAAAAATTGTAAGAACTACAGAAACTAATACATGTAAGGACTTGAGACAGTGCCTGGCACTTAGCCAGTTCACAGTACCTGTTCATTATTATTATTATAATATAAAACGGTTCTTTTAGTAGGTCTTAGGTCTTTGTCTGGTTTCTCTCAGGACTTATTTGGTATGTGGATAGGACTTTTGGCCTGCTATTCTTCTAGTACACCTGTAGATAGTCAAGGATGTTCTTAGGCTTATATTTACTCTACTGTTATATTAGTTTTGCCAACATCATGAGCTTGCCTTCTCTTTCCTACCTCTGCACTTTTACGCCTGTTCTTTTCTCTGCTTAGTATGCCCTTCTCTCACTACTGATCTTTTTATCTTTCAAGGGTCTTTTTAAATGCTGTCTCTTCTTTGAAGCCTCCAATCCAATCACTTAGAATGAACTTTTCTTTCCTCTTTGTCCCCATGTCCTAGATTCTAAAAATCCTAGGCTTAGAGTTGAAAAGTACGAAATTACTTACAACCTTCTCTGGATTCTCATGTCTCATTGGATAAGTCCCAAATCTTCAACATAGTATACAAGGTCTTCTTCAGTTTTGCTCCCACTTACGTCTCTTATCTTGCTTTGTTCTAGTCTTTTCTTTGCTTACTCTATGCCAGGCCACATCAACCTCCTTATCTTCCTGGAGTATGCCACATTCTTTACCACCTCAGATTCTTTGCACATGCTGTTCTTTCTGCCTGGACCTGCTTTTGACCCATCATTCACTTAGCTTACTCCATCTCATCTTTCAGTCTCAGTTCAAAAGTTATTTCCTCTTAGAGGTTTCCTTGACTTGTCTGAGTCTAGTGGATTATCTAAATCTAGTGGATTTTGTTATGTGTTTTTCCAGATCTCTAGACTTCCCATTTCTCATCATATTTACCTGTAATTATTTGTTTAATAGTTGATTCACACAATACTGTAAGTGTCAAGAAGGCAAGATATCTTATGTGTCTTATTCACATCTATATACTAAGTGCCTTACACTATGCCTGCCATTTAGGAAACACTCTATGCATATTTATTGAGTGAATGAATCTAGTCCAACTTCATTGTTGACATAAAAATAAGGAGGCCCAAAGAGGGAGAGGGATTTGCCCAAGGTCACACAGAAAATCAGTGACAAAGAAAAAAATGTAGCCAAGACTCATGATTCCAGTTATGATGCTCTTTCCCATACTTTTGCCTCTACTATCCTATTCATTCCTTGTGCATGGTTATGCAAGAGTCTGGGGAGCATTTTATATCTGTGCCGCCACTAACAACATATAGCAACTGAGTATTTGAAAAGTTGCTTGTCCAAATAAAGTTGAACAATAAATATAAAATACTGGATTTCAAAGAGTGTAAAATATCTCAATGTATTTTATAATATTATTTCACCTTGAAATAATATTTCAGATGTATTGAGTTAAATGAAATATATCATTAAAATAATTTCACATGTTTATTTTTAATGTGGTTATAAAAAATGTGTGGCTCATATAATATTTCTATTAGGCAGCACTGTTATCTATTCATTTTTCCACTTGATGCTGAGCATAGAGCTTTGAACCCAGCGGGTGCTCAGCATACACTCGTTAAATAAAATTGAGCTACAGTTGGTGGGCTAATTGCTGCCACCCATCTTGTCAACATCATTGGCTTTGTGGGAAGACCCACTGTAAAACTTCTGCCCTCAAGTTCAGGCGTAAATGAAGTTCTTCAAGACTGGTCTGGGGCTGCCTTCAGTATTAATCAACATTTGGGTTTCCTCTGGGAGGAAACCCTAGTGCAATTGTATGAACAGCAATCACCAGGTTTGAGGTAGAGTGTGGACACCAGCCTTTTGCACAGGAAGTGGCCTCAGCTTTGCAATTGTCACTGGGGGCTCTTCCTGACAGACTTCTGAAGGGAGGCCAGGGTGGGAGAACAGGAGGATAGACTCTAAGTAAATAGCAGCTTTCTCAAGTCCTTTATGGAAGTGAATTAAGCAAAGGAATGTGTGGGTCTTGGGCTATGAGGTATCATTCATTTGCTCATGACTGACTCATTCATTTATTCAGCCCACAGTTCTGACCCTGAAAAGACAGGAAGGGATCAGGCATAGTCCTTGCTTTGGCCAGTTCTTAGTATCTTGTGAATGACTGACACATAAGCAAAGTGTGGACAGCTCTTTGAGACTGGATGGCAGTAAGGGAGGGAGCAACCAATTTTGCTGGGAGAGTGGTGATCAGAAAAGGTCTTCCAGAGACAATAAGCACTCTTTTCTTCTCTCTCCATCCTTTAGATATAGCTAAAATCCTACTCCAAGAAACTTTCTAATCACTGCCACATCTCCACCCCTGTAACAATATGTTTTTCTTACCTGCACTTTTTATAGCTCTTAGTACCTTTTTCAGATCACTTGTCATATTCTGAAGAATAACACAGTTCCTTATGTGTAGGCCTGCTTTCCCTCTTCCTTCCAGCCTGAAAATCTCTCAATCTGATGTAGTGACTGAGGCTCAGACAGGCTTTACATGATTGTTCAAAGTCACATAGTTAGTGAGTTACAGATTTGGATCTATAATACAGGGTATGTAATTTAGGATCTAAGACACAGGGGCACTGACTCAAAATTCTGTGTTCTTTCTAATCCAGCCCTAAGTGGATACATATATGTGCCTACACTGTGGGGTCCCAGAACTGCATGCTCTCCAACTTTCTTCCCATCTTTCTTGTCCCCCTCCATAAGCACAGCCAAGGCAGAGAGCATCCAAAATAGAAGGATTCTGTGAATTTTGGTTGCTCTAAGCAACATCTTGAACAACAGATCTTAAGGAAGAGGTCACTTTGTGATGTTGCTTGCAAAGAGCTTGGCCTTTTTCAGCATGCTTTGTGGTTGTGTGGTAAGGAGGAATTCCAGGAAACCCAATGCCTTTTGTTCTCATTCAGGGCCTCTACATTTGTGGCATGATCTGTGCACTCAACTGGCTCATACAACTCTCTTTCATGAACCTGCTGTAGAGCTCATAATGGCAACGATTAATTACTCCTTTAGGTGAAGACATTGTCTCCAGATGGCTCCTGGAGACATCCAGTAAAGAGCCAGTAGAGGACCCTAACTGAAAGAGTGAAAAGAAAGAGTGGGTAACTGAACTTAATTTCTGTGCCGTAAGTAAAGAGGAGGTGGTCCCTTCTTAGGAAATTGACCATAGCACCACCTTGTTCCTGCCTTAAGCTTTAAGCAGAAACCAAAATGAATTAGGAACTGAATCTTTCAGGAATTCAGATCTGGGCAAACTGGTCTTTAGGCCTAAGCCAATAATAATTTTTTTCTGTGGGCAAACTGGTCTTTAGGCCTAAGCCAATAATAAACTTTTTTAGTAGAAGGAAGTTTTCTGTAAAGCATTATGAGAGCAAGTGAATTCTTATCTCAGGTTGTCTTAATGGCTTCCAGGCCCTTCAACCATAGCAAAGCCCAGTGAGAAAGGAGAGGATGGATGGAAAGAATCATAAAGAAACTAGGGGCTGTTTGAGTTGTAGAGGCCAGCAAGACTGTCTAGTTCAAGATCTGTTGGTTAAATGGGAAACCAAGGCTCATGGAGGGAGACAGAGGTGGAACCAGGACCCAGGGCATCTGGTTCCCAGGCTGAAATATTTTCTCTTGAACTTGAATTTATAAGACTGTTTATAACTTGGATAGACTCTTGCTAATGTAGACTGGGATAGAATTTGGTCACTGCAATCATTGACAGCCTTTCCAAAGATACACTGAGAGAATTGAAGGCGCCTCCACTCATGGCTTCCATGTCATAAGGATCCACGATGGAGAGTATTGTACGATGAGAATCTATCATCTTCCTATTGTGGACGGATCTGCCCAGGGATTGAAAACTTGAGGTTAGGAAGACACGCACCTCCATCTTGTTCCTTTCATGTTCTCATGCAATCTGAGGTCACAGAAGATCTTAGGGTTCTGGCACCTCCTTTTCCTTTTCAGAAGCAACTATTTTTTCTCTTCCCTCCTTGTAGCTAATGTAGAGGAGTAGAAAAAGTCTAACATTTGGAGTTTTGTGTCCTTAGGCAAGTCTCTTTACTTCTATGTACTTCAGTTTCCTCACTTATATATATGGCTTATATATAATACCCAATCAGAAGACTGACAATTAAATGAGATAATACATGTAAAGCCAATAATAAGTATTCTAATAAAAGTGAATTTCTTTCTCTTTTTCTGTTTCTTTCTTTCTTTCCTTCTGTAAGCCCCCAGATGTCAGCAAGTAGTTATCAGGACTTACTTCATAGGCATGTGACCTGTGCAGTTGCATAGGGCACCACACTTAAAAAGATACCAGACTCAGAAGGGGCTTGTACTTGATTTAATGTTCTACAGTTGCTATCTTGAATTTATTAATATTTTTAAGCAAAGGGTCCCTCATTTTCATTTTACATTGGGCCCCATAATTGGTTTCATGTGCTGGGAGAGAAGTTGGAGGTAAAAAGGATACTCAAGGACAAGGAGGAAGTCTAACAAAATGAGAGAACGTAGGATTTGAAGTCAATAGAAATGGGTTCCAATTTTAACATCACCATTGAATTGCTTTGTGATATTGGACTTTTCCTTTCATCCCTAAGAGCTTTGGTTTCTAAATTTTTTTTTTATGTCTCAGCTCTGACATTCCAGCATTGCCTTCAGTAATTCTAAGGAAACCTCCCTGACACACAGACAGAATCTAGGGTGGCCAGAATCTTCCTGCTCTAGCTTTCTCACAGGCATTCTGCTGATCTGTTGGAGGTTGGCTGTGGATGGGGGGGGGGTCTTGGGCATGGCAATGAGGACTGTTGCTGCAGTAGCAGGCCCTTTCACAACAGCACTATTTTGTCATTTTGCACCCAGATTTCCGTTGGCTAACCTCAGCTTTATCTTCCTCATTTCTATTTCCTCTTGAAGACACCAAGGGCCCTTCAAAACACACAGCCCCAGCCCACAGCACAAAGCCCAGCTCTCTGGCCTCTGCAGTTTGGCTCAACAACAGGGAGACTGCCCGGTCCGAAATCCAGGCACCACTCCTATTACAGGTATAGTATCCATTTACCCTCTTTGCTTGGATTTATAGGCTGGGATAGTGTCCTGGAAGCCAAGGGTGGCTTGGACCCTTGCCCATCCCATTCTCCTTGGGCCCTTCTCAAGGATGCAAGATTAAGTGTGAGAGGAAAGTTCCCACTGGGTTTCTATCTTGCAGCTTCTAGTGGTGGGAAAAAGTAGAGGGGGTGATATTTCCTCCCCAACTTAAGTTGTCTAGGAGGCAGCCATGGGGAAGTAGAATGTTCTGTGAACTCAAGAGTTAAGGATAGGTTTTGGAATTTACCTACTGTCTTACTTTACTTAAGTCGTTTCTCTACTCTAAGACTCAGGTTTTTGGTATCTTCTGCAAAGGGGGGAAGGGAAGTATTAGATAGATGCAGTCTATAGGGTCTTTTATTTCTTAAAGCCCATATTTTAAATCATTTTCAGCCCTCTACTGAGAAAGGAGATGAAAGTGATGCTGAATAAATATCTTTCGGTGGGTTTGTTCAAATCCAGGAGGAGAGCTGGTGGTCAACCATATAGCACTCTCTGAGAGGCATCAGTCAAAGATGACAATCTCTTTTCTTCCTTAGCTCCACCTTAGACCCCTAGAATTTCAGAATTGGAAGAGTTCTTAAGAGAGTAGAGAAACTAAGGCTCAGAGAGAGAAAGGAAGGAAGTTGCCCATGGTCACACAGAGAATCTGTGGCAGAGCTGGGTCTGGACTCCCAGACCCATTCTCTTTCTGCTCTAACCTGGGAAGGCTGATGCACCAAGAAGCGGGGCCTGTTTTATGAGTCACCCATTTGGGCCTCCTTACAAATAGGAGGTATTCTGGCTTTTTTCAAGAATGTTTGTAAAGATCCTTTCTTTTCTCCTCTGCCCAGTATGACAGGCCAAGAAGAGAAATTTCCAAGTCCCTTAATATCACCTCACGTAGGTTTCCAACTCTTCTTTTATGAATGAGACCATCCTCTTAACTGAACCTGCTTTTCTTATACACATTCTATTAGAGAAGCATAAACTAGAACAGCAAGATTCTGAAGTAGAGCCAGTTGAATTTCAGCTCAGCCATTGGCTCTCTCCATCAATATTGAAGTGATATATTCTATAATGTCCTTAGTTCTCCTTCTGGAGTACTAAGAGGGAATCTTTAACCCATTATTCCTTCAGCCAGGTTTTCTGGAGTAAGTGAAATCAGCAAGGGCTTTCAGAAGGCTATGTGTACCTTCAGCTTTTCCAGGTCTTCTCACTGGAGATGGTAGCCAATGTGGACGATTATAGAAGGAAGGCATCAGTCCAGTTCTCTCTCCTCTGACACTGCCACATCAAACTCTGAAGAGTCAACTTCCTTGGCTGGCCTACACCCACAGCTCCAAGGGCTCAACCAAGGTACCCATGAGCCTCCATATGAGAGGCCCTGGATAGGTCACAAAACTCCTTATCAACAGTCCTGTCAGATAGGTCTTCTTGTCCCCATTAATAGAGAGCCAATTGAGGCCCAAAGAAAGGTTTCCCAACATCATGACTGGCTATTTGGTGGCCAAAACAGCATTATAAACCACATTTGTCTGATTTTTTCCACTACATCACATCTGGTGACCATGACTGCTTTGGCTGAAAGAACCCACTTCTGGAAGGCTGGATTGGGTAGTCATAGAGGTAAGTGGAGGGAGGATGGTGTAAAAAACATTTTAGATTTTTTTGCTTTGATGTCACCCTCAGCTCTCATATTGGGGGAGCACATCAACCTCTCACCAACATACATAAAACTGAAAAAGGTGAGAACAAAACCCACTTTAAGAATTCTCTCTCTGCCTTACCTTGACTGGGACAGGGTCTTCTGGTTTCATGGGGCAGTTTTCTATTCCCAATAACCTTGCGATGTTTGCCATTTTTCATACCAGTATTTAATAAAGGCCAGCTACTCTCTCACAAGTTAGCTGCTTCATATGGGAAGAAGTTTGACTTGAGAAACCTGACATTTTTAGAAACAGGATATAGGTATTGCCAAGAAAATTAATTCCAATAGTTCCTGGTCTGACCCTGCTCCTGGCAGTTTCCTTATTGCTCTGATGATTTAAGTTCAAGGATCTCAGTGATGCACTGTCGATTCTACTGTCTGTCTTTTGCCCTGCCCCCCCAGTTGTTGATGTATTTCCGTTTTCCCAGAGGGATATAGTCAAGGGGTATAAGGACTGGGTCAGGAAAACTGAAAGGCACAGTGGGATGGTATAGGGTACAGTCTAGAACTGTAAACAACTTATCTTCTGACCTTTAGCAAGTCTCTTACCCAGTATTAACTTTTGTTTACTTATCCATAACGTATGTTTGACACTAGATGATCTCTAAAGGCCCTTTTATAGCTGCCATTCTTGATTTCTGTGATTGCTGATAGGATGAAGTGACTATTAGGCAAGGCTGAGGCCACAAGAAATCTCTGTCTCATCTGTACTACTCCTGTTAAATCAATTGCCAATGGCCATTAGACTTTCCTTTGCTAGCAAGTGCCACCATTTTTTTGAGCATTTGTTGTGTAATAAATAATGAACTAAGTTTTATATGAATTATCTCAAGTCATTCTCACAATAACCCTATGAGACAGTACTGTAATTATACCCATTTTGTGGGTGTGGACCACTGGGATCAGAGTAGTGAAATGCTTTACCCATGATTCCCCAGCTAGCTAGTGATGGAGCCAGAATTAAAGCTCATGTTTAACTTAAAGCCTGTGTTCTTAACCACAACACTATGAGGACACAGCCTGGGAGGATTGGGAAAGGGGACCATAATTTATTCTAGGACTTAGTCTTCTTCTAGGTAGAAGGATAGCCAAATTTTCCTCTTTCTACTGCATAAAGGAGCTCATTGAAGCTTGGGACCCCTGGAAATGCCATAGCTATAGGACCTGGGTCCATGGAGTCCCGAGCAATTGGTGCCTTGCCTGCAGTCTCAATAGGGCCTTCCCTACATACTCTCAGGATCTGTCTTCTGGCCTTATGCCTGTTTTTCTTACTTCTCTGTTCTGGAGCTTAGGTTGGTCCCTTCAGCTTCTGCATGTTGCCTGGGGCTGATGGTGTGACTTTACCATACTTTTCTCTCCCTTTTCCTCCAGGATCACATTTACTGAGAAGATATCACTTCCCCATTGAAGAAGTCACTGACCTGACCTCCTGCAGTGCCATGCTCCGTGTATTTGACAAGCTGAGTTGGACACTCCATATGGTAGAGTGTCAGTTTGTCAAATACCCCAAGTGCGGCACATGCATAGCAACTCCAGGCCAGAGCAGATGAGATACAACTAAAGATGGCCAGCTGGCTGCAAGAATTCTCAACAAACATCACCTAAGCTCTCACAAAGTATTTTCTGTGACCTTGATGAAACTGAGATATTGTATATGAAAGATCCAGGGGAAAAGTGAGGCCCTGTACTGTGGCTATGCACAACATAGGAGCCCAAGGAGGGCACAGAAGGTTTGAAAAGATCTAAAAGGCCAGGGATGGAAGTGCTTATTGACTTTCTATTCTCTTCTTCCTTCACATTCCCCTTTCACAGTCTCCCAGCCAGGATGCCAGAATTCTCATGTGGGCATCATGCTTTTGAGATAGCCCCTTGGATCTGGTCCTATGCAGACATGTTTTCTGAACATACTTTGACCTTGCCTACCCCCTCCTTTTTGTTCATGCCTTTTGATCTTCTGGGAATACCCTTTCCATTCCTCTCTGTCTATCCAATTATTCCCCATACTTCTTGACCCAGCTGAAATCCAGTCTTTCCAGGAACTTTTGAGGTCAACTCTGCACTCTTTATTTCTTCATTTATAAAGTGCTCCTTGTTTGCATCTCCACATGTGCCCTTTTTAACTCTTACTGTCCAGTGGCATCACTTGTGTTGTTAGTGAACTTTTACATGGGATGATTCTGTATTCCCAACTAGACTGTGAGATTCCAGAAGACAAATCCATGTTTGCTTGATTGAAGGCAATCAAGGAAACTCCACCTTTACTCCAGTCCCTAGCATAGTAGTCCGCATATAGAAAA
This sequence comes from Tamandua tetradactyla, assembly GCF_023851605.1. Lineage (NCBI taxonomy): Eukaryota > Metazoa > Chordata > Mammalia > Pilosa > Myrmecophagidae > Tamandua > Tamandua tetradactyla. Next base: position 107,092,995 of record NC_135353.1, on the reverse strand, counting down.
TATCCAGTAAATATTGATTGATTTATTGACTTTTCATTAATCCATTAACTTTGGGTTTTGGTGCCAAAGGCCATCCATGAATTTTGTGGAAAAAAACAAAACAGGACCCTTCAATGATACAGAAATAGGTGGTAGCCAATATGGAGGTTTTATTTCTTCCTGAGGAGGGCAAAAAGTAGACTGAAAGGGTAAATAAGTAATGAAATTACTTTATTACATAATGTTATACAGGTGCTTTATTGCAAGATTTTTCAGAGCCTTTTATATGCTAATGTACATGGTGAATCTCAAAGAGGGAGCTACAGAATAAAGCCCTTCCCACATTTACCAGGTCATGGAAATATTTTTTTTCATGGGCCATCCTCTGGGGTCTAATATTCCACTATTTTCACTGACCAGCCTCTCACCTAAGACAAGGCCTATGTTACCACCCCCTTTTGTTTAGCCTCTCCTGAAGCTTTGGTCTAACTCTATAACTAGGACTCCCTTACAGGCTTGCCCAGTGTAGAAAATTCTCAGTCACTGGGCCAAAGATGATCTCCAGAAGTTTTCTACTGTAGTGAATATATGCTCCTAGGAGTTCACAGGACTAACTTCTGGTCTCAGTTCTACAATTGAATTGATGTGTTGTGACTTTAGACAATTCACTGTTAATCTCTGAGCTACATTTCCTCATTTGTAATATGAGATTGTTAGAATGAATACTCTCTAAACTCTTTAGGACAAAAGATTCTGAGATATCTCTAGGGATCTGTAACCCTCTGGATGGGTGATGGGAGTCTCTGGATTTGGGGTTTCTTTTATCAATGGAAATGCAATTAAGATTCTCTTCCCAACACCAGGAGTTAGTTCTTATTAGGGTAGTGGGAAGAGATAATGGATATTTTAAAAATGTGTGGTGTCTGGATGCAGAGTTGTTTCATAGGGGAAGCTGAATTTTCCACTGGGTGGGGGCCTTGTTTTAGCGGACTGTAAGCACAATGCGGAAGAAGTTGATCCTTTCCATGTGGGACTGAAAAAGTGTGAGGGTTTGATCATGGACTTGGCAGGTTGGGTGGTGGTGAAAATGAAAACTCCTCCTCTTCTCTTTCATGTAGTATTTTGACTACTGAAATCATCCCAAAAGTGAACAGCTCCTGGTGAAAACTGAGCTGACCTTTGGACAGAATTGGAACCAGAAATGGCAACATAGCAGTGTCCAACATAGCAAGTTGGTTTGACATGAATTATGTGAGGGGAAGGAAACATTATAGACCTGGGCCAAAATTAGTCCTCATTTGGGAGACTGATTTAAAGGCACACACAAATACACACACACACACCTAACTCCCATTCTTACTTCAGACTTCCTTGCTCTGCCCTTCATTGCACATTGTAAAAAGGGCAGAATAGTAGAGAAGAGGACCTATGAAGAATGCTGCCGAGATTCATTGTGTTTCAGCTGGGCCCACCTGTGGAGTGAGATGGTGGATGTTAATGGGTAGAGAGGAAAAGACCAAAAAAACAGGTGTCATCCATACCTCCAGGGATCCCAACCATCTCAACTGGTCTCACTTCAATCTCTTTTGGTAAGTCCAGCTGTACTTTGAGAGAAGATGAACACAACTGAGGTTGCTATCATAAGTAAATATTTATTGAGCACCAAAAGAATACCAAGGAACTAGACCAATAGCGCAGGGGAAGAAATTACCTATGGCCTGTGACCTGACAATCTCAATTAAGAACTGTCTGGTCCTGGAAAAATGGAAGTGTTCCGGATACAGTTGATCCATTGATCTGGCAGAGCTGAGCCTCCCTCAGGTGTTCCAGTGTTAAGATAACAAAGCTGAGTGTGCCTGGTGGCATGATGACCAAGTCCTAGTACTAGAGGTATTTCCCTCCGGTACTGTGAGAGAAGCCAGGGAGAGGAGGAAGGAGACAGGCCACAAAAGCTCCAGGCAGGGATGCCAGAATGGACTAAGGCCAGATCTAGCAGCCAGCTTGCTGGAGGTGAATATAGCAAATTTTCAGGCAAAGCCAGTCACTTACAAGGGCACTAATATTGGCAGGGCAGAATCTTTGGTCTAGCCAGGAAGAGAAGTAGTGGGGAAGGGGACCATGCAGAAGACAGAGGCTAAATAGCTAATTATGTCAGCATGCCTTGGCCTAGTGGGGCATTTTTAGCAGATGCGCTTGCCCTCCATGGCCAGAAGGTCAAAATTTGGTGGCATTGTGTGAAGCAGGCGGGCATAGTCACCGTTGATCTGGGCGATGATCTGGTAATCCTGGCACAGGCAGGGTTCATTGGAGTAGTCATTGCTCAGAACCTGGGCATCTGGCTCTTCACTAGAGCAGCCACTCGCTAAGATGGCTACCCTCATGGTTTCTTCACAGTTGCGGGCCTCTCTGGTATGCATTCTGTGGTCCAAAAATGCACCATCCATGAGAGGGACCTCAGGGTCAAAGCTGTGGTTTGCTGCCCTTCTGCCCCAATTCTTGCCAAGTGACCCTCTCTTGCCATCTAGGGTTTCACCTACAAGGGGCTGATGAATTATCCTATGTTCAGTGGACCAAGACAGAGTCTTGGAATGTGTCTCAGAGAGCAAAGAAAGCTGTGTTCTGAGCCCGAAGCACTCTGATCTGGGATTTCATCTGCTCCACACCCCACCTCCATGTTTTCTACCAGTGATCAACAGAACTGAGGGCAGGGAAGGGGTCAGAAGATGAAAGAGGAGAGACTATCTTACCTGGCCACTTCATAGACATGCTCTAGAAAAGAAGGAGGAATTAGGTCAGAAGTTTCCATGGGGAGTGGACAGGGCCAAGCATTGACCCTAGTGAGGGAAAAGGAGATGGCAAGGGGGATGTTAAGATGTCTCAGCTTTCCAAAAACTATGAGGTAATGGGAGAGGGGCGCAATGGAAACACAGAGATGCAGTTTTCTCGGGAGAAGTAACTCAGCCACTATTCTCTTTCGCAAAATCTGACTCAGGACATTGGGCTGGAGAGGTGGTTTGTTGTGTATTGGTGGAGTGCACAGGAATTGGACCCCTCTACCCAGGAATCTCATGAAAGATCCCCCGAGAGCCCTTGTGGGGAATTTGGCAGGCAGAGAACTTGGTAGGGTAGATGTGAATATATTTGAGAGTGGCTTGGGCTGTGGCCCCATGCAGAGGGGGCTGGGTTGGTCCAATGTCAGGGCCATGGCCCAAGCAACTCTCAAATATACTCATCTCTACTGTGCACCCAAGAAAGGCCCTGGAATAGGTTACTATTGCCCTCTAGTGTCCACTGAGAAATACCTGACATTCCACGCAGACCCAGAGGCTTAGCCTGGTACAGAGATGGATGTCTCTTGGTACTGGTCTCTAGAGGCTTATTAACATTTGAGGGAATACAACTGGGAATGCATGTACTAAGCCACAACAAAGCAAACATGGCAATCCATGGGCCTTCTGCTGTGCGGTAGAGTCTTGTATTTCTGTGCCTTACTCCCCCACTGGTCAGGGAACTCTGCAGGAGCCATATCCCTTTCATCTGTATATGCCTAGCACCTGACATATAATAGGTACTTAGTAAGTATATGTTAAATGGAATTGATGCCCCGAGGCTGCTTCCTTTATAGAGTTGTAGAAGGCAGCTAGAATTCTGGGACATCATTCCAGGAAAAGAGAAAACATAGAGGTAAGAAGTTTAAAGCCTGTTTGCCTGTTTGACTAAATGAACTGGAGATAAGTATAGGTATAGAAAGTGTTGGATAGTGACAAGATGGTCTTGAGTCACATCACAGAGGACCTTGAATGGCATACTACATTTTACCCTCTCTCTTCTGAGTCATGAGGATCCATGTAGGGTTTCTGAGAGGAAAGGGATCTGATATGGTTACTGTTATGCTCAGCTTCATCAAGACTATGATGAATGCTTTTCTATTAGTACTCCCAGGTGTTTGTGACCACTTGAATTATGTCTAGCCCCATGTTAAGCCTCATGGGACATGGCCATGCCAACTGGCCAATTCCAAAGCTTATACTTGAGACCCTGAGAAGGAGATACTTAAGGCTTTCCTCTCCTCTTTGTTTGGAGAAACCAGACTATGTGGGAGTAAGAGTTACTCATGTAAAGAGACAAGGTAAAGGCAAAATGGTGAATGCAGTGGACATTGAGTTGTGGCTGCATTTTTCTTAGGAAATAAATAACCTAATTCCCTTCTTCCTCCTCTGTGGCTCATAGTTGTTAAATGGCTCTGGCAGCTGCATCATCATCATTTTGTTCCCCTTTTCAAAAAAATTGATTTTGGAGTCTTTGTAAGAACAAGAGAACAAAACAGCAATCCCTTAGTTTGGCATTCAAGGCCTTCTATAAACGAGAATGAGCTTTTCTTTTCTTCTGTATTTCCCCACTGCTTGTCTGCCTGACTTTTCTTTATTGATGATCCTACTCACAGTCATCTTTTATGATTTTATATATTTATTCATTAAGTTCCTCCTTCCTGGAATATTAACGTTTTCCAAACTGCTTTCATCCTCCAAGGCCTGTATTAAGTCCCACCTCATTCCAAAAGCCTTTCCTGTTTTAACTCCAACCCTAACTGACCCTCTTCTCCTCTGGATTCCTTTAGCATTAATTGTCTTCTTCAGGCCTTGAATCCTTAGAGTTTAGCTTTTATTTCTATGTGCTGTTATTGATCAACTCCATGCTTCCATCTTGAATCTCCTAAATAACTTGTAGGTAAGTTTAGGGAAAAAACTGTGACTTCTTCTCTTGCATCATTATGATGCAATCCATTATAGGAATGGCTGTACTACATTGGGTACCAAAGATTTGTGAATTAACTTCCATTGGTTGTATTGTCATTGTTAGCTTACAGTTCTGATTCCAAGCATCCCCACTCCCACTCCCAAACTAAAATGGGACTCCTTAAAGTGCCTAACACAGTGCCTGATACAGAGTATATGTTCAAATATGCAGCCAGAATGAATGAGCAAGAGTCAACCAGCCATATTCATCACTTACCTTGTTGGAGTGTCTTCCGGCAGGTCATGATATAAGCCATGGTGAAAACCACCACACAGCACAGGGAGATGATGAGGATGATGGCAAATAGAGGCAGGCCTTTTACTAGAAGGCAAAATAAGACCAGGAGGTATGTGGTTGAAAATGAGGTCAGAAACATGGGCTTAAGCATCAAGTCACCCCAGCCTAGGCCTCTCTTCTCCATCTTTCATTTTCACCCAAACTTCTTAGCTAGTCAGTGAGACAAACAATCCTCAGGCTCAGGAGAGAAACTTAATAGAGGCCATGTCTAACCAGTTTTTATCAAAACCACTGGTTAGTGGGCCTAGGCATTTGAGCTAGTCCTCCATGCTCTTAATGGGGCCAAAACAGGATTTTTTTTGAAAAGTACTTTTTAGAAAAGTAGTACCATGGCCTCCCAGCTTTACCAAAATGCTATCTTAATGAATTCTGACAAGTTACTTTTAGCCACAAAGATTCTCTCCTACATAATCTATGGCCAAGTCCCCAGATTCCTTCTTTCTATCATGCACTTCTACTAGGTCTTCTTCAGTGCTTATCCCAAACATGTCTAAAGGATGGAAGAACCTACTGGACTGGGTTTCCAAGTTTGTATCTTTTATTTATTTGCTGTGTGATCATGGTAGGCAGAAAAACGGACCCCCAAAGATGTCTACATACTAATCCTGGAACCAGTAAATATGTTAGTATACAGAGCAAGGGGGAATTAATGTTGCAGGTAGAATTAAGGTTGCTAATTAGCTGACCTTGAGATATGGATATTATCCTGAAATATTCAGTGAACCCAATCTAATCACACAGGTCTTTAAAGTGGAAGAGGGAGGTAGAAGAGGAGGTCAGAGTCAGACATTTGAAGATGCTGTGTTTCTGGCTTTGAAGATGGAGGAAAGGGCCATGACACAAGGAATGGGAATGACCTTTAGTAGTTGGAAAGGGCAAAGAAACAGATTTTCCTCCAGAGCCTCCAGAAAGACAACACCATGATTTTAGCCTACTGATACGTATGTTGGATTTCTGACCTCCAGAAATGTACATAATAAATTTGTACTGTTTTGTATTGAAGTTTGTGGAAATTTGCTACAACAGTCAAATCCTTAACTGTCATTAAACCTCAGTTTCCCCATCTGTTCAATGAAAAGTTTGGGTGCTCTCTAAAGGTACTTGCAACTGTAATATTCTGAAACTAAGGGAGTAAGATGAGGAGTTAGGAAAGAGGAGGCAAAGGAATCCCAGTGTCCTTAGGAATTGCTCTTGCAATTGGCTTTGTTCTCAGACTCCAAGATGTTTTTTCCTAGAGATTTATGGTCCTCAGAACTCTTGATTAGAGCTGGAGAATCTAAGTTAAAAGATACGGATTAAAGAAGAAAGATCTTCTTTTGGAAGGGGTCCGTAGTGAAAAACCTTAGAAGTAGTAGGTGCAGCCCTGGCCTCTGAGAACTTCTATTTTCCTCTAAGGTTATCTTTTTACCTTCTGAAACCAACTCTCCAAGAGGCATCTTCTAGCCTCCCTTCTTACAATGAGTATTACCTTACAAGAGACATGGAGCTATAGAATCCAGGCCAATGCCTCCAAGTCAATGATAGCAATGCAAAGGTGACACAAAGGGCAAGCTTGGGATGTGCTGAGAGATATCCAAGAAGTTCTTCAACTAGGTGAGAGGCACAAAGATATTTAGAAGTTCACCCTCAATGATGCATCACCAGAGAATGAGAGCAAGAGTCAGAATCATCAAACTATCTAGCACCAACCAATAAAAAGTGATGCCAACTCTAGAACTGGAACAGGGTCTAAAAGGTACCCTACTGTGCCAGGAATTAGCATTTTTGTTATGGGACTATGGAATAATCTGGAGAGTGCCGGTGGATGAGCCATCATAGCTCAAATGATAATAAGAAACGTAGGAAATTCAGGTAAGCAACAAGTTATCAACTGATATGAAAGTATTTCATTATTTTAACAATCAACTTTGTCATACTAGTGCATACCAGCTGAATATCAGTTCAGGTGAAACACAGTCAGATCCACAGTTTGGATCTCTGAAAAGTCTAGACAGTTTGGAGGCCTCAGAAATAAGTTGCAAGCTGTTTAGAGAGCCCTGGTTAAGATTCCAATAAAAAACTTACATTATCTTTACTTGGCTTATTGTTGGTCTCTTTCAGAAAGCTGAGAAGTCATGAACCCATCCTTATTATTGTTCAATGTTACTATAGGAAAGGGAACCAACCACAATTTTGTCATAGGCTTGACCATATTTAGGAGAAGTTAGACTCTCTGGGAACTGAGGGGCAGCAAAAATGTTCTCCAAACAAAATATGACTTGAGTCTGTCTTTATCTTGTGTCCCCAGCCTGATTTCTGGATATTCAGACCATCTCTTAGGACCTTGCACAAATTCTTATTGTACAAAAATGGTAATAACTGTTGGATAAAAAAGAATACATCTGCTTTTCTCCATTTTCCCACATTGATTTTGCTTGTCTCTGGATCTGGCTCTGTCCCTATCGACTTAGACTTACCCCCACCCAACTCCTGGCATACAAAAGATAATCATTTGGAGAGCTGAATTTCATAGAACAGTGTATATAGTGGAAAGTTTGATCACAAAACTCAGAGTGAACAAGGAAGGAAAGAAATCTTGATATTACCCTTACCTGACCCAGCACTGGTCTCCCCAAGGTAGGCATCCACTTCAGTGGTTCTGCTCCAAGATAGGTTCATTGTAGATGTTGCTATGGCAACAGAGAACTAGGGTCAGAGGCCTCTCTTCCGGCCAGGAATTTTGGGATGGGGGAAGGGGTGGGAAAGGTTTGGAGCTTTCTCTAGGGCTCTGTGCTGGGTTTTCCAAAGTACCTAACAGTGTCAGTAATCACTAGTACTATGAAGTGAAGTATCTTAGTTTCTTACTGTTGTGGATGGAGAGGGGAGAAGGCCTGTAAAGGATAGGAAATAGACCTAAGGTCACATAGGAAGTCACACTAGGGGCAGGACAGAAGTTTCAGTTTTTCCTCTTCTGACTTTTATCATATGAGCATTCTCCCTCCTTCCTTTTTGCCTCAGCACTTTTCATAATAATAATGTATATTCAAGATTTGACATCTTTACCACCCTTAACTCCTTCCTATCTTTTTTTAGTCTCTACTCCTTTACTGCCACGCTCTTTCTGAGGACTCCAGTGACCTTGTAATTCCCAATCAATTGGCATTGGGGTTTCTCCCATGGTTTCCATGACTCCATTCTGAAACTCTACTATTCCCCAGATCCCAGTAAAACTCACCTTTCAAGGAGGTTGGCAAGATTGTAGATGCTTCAGTCTTGGTGTTGAGTGGTTTTGAGGAGTCTGCAAAGAAAAGGGAGCCCAGTCAGGGATGCTGGCACCCTTGAGTGAACAGTTGAAAGCTCTAGGGAAACTGGGAAAACAGTAAAGGACAGTCAGGCCCATAAATAGACCTGTCTCAGCAATTCCTTCCAGAGACTGATAAGTTCCACATTGTTTGTTCATCCTTCACACACCAATCTAAGGTAAGATTCTTAACTCAGGAGCTATAAATTCCCCAGGAAATCTGTCTAGAGGATCCATGAGCTTGGATGAGAAAAAATAATTTTATTTTGACTAAATTATAACTAAAAATTAGTGATTAATTCTCTTGAAAGGAATCTGGGAAGTATCCACCAAGAGGTGGTAGTGGGTGACATCAGCTAAAATGGCAGAGTAATAATTTCTGAAAATTTATCACTTCATAAAAACAACTAAAATAACTGGACAAAATTTGTCAGAATTAAATTTTGCAGAACTTTGGAAATTAACCGAAGGCAAATTCACAACATTTATGAAAGGAAAATCATCTGAATCTCAGCAAAAACAGCAAGCTTTGAGGAGTTGAAACTAATTTTAGTCTTATTCTCTTTTCCTAGCTCAGCAGTAGCCTTGAAAATTAAATCCTAATTTCAGATACTAAGGGGAGCATAGCAGGCTTCATTCCTAAACAGTTGTCATTATTTAAACAGTCTGGTGGTTCCCTAAAACCTGACAGGAAAGGCTTATCTTTATGGGTCACTGACTGCAGAAAGCCTCTCTCTAAGAAAGGAGAAGGATCTTTGTCACACAGTTGTCTGCAGCAAGAAGTGACAGTTAGACGAAATAATAGACTAACCAAAACAAACCTTAAAACAAAAAGCTGAAGAATGAGATGTCCATTCTGCCTTGAAAAATTCTGACATTTTTGTGGGTATTTAGAAGTACACAAACATATGGATAAGGCTGTGAGCAAACTCAAGAAAGAGCTGCAAAGGCCCTAAGCTCTTGCTCTGGCTATTCTTGAGGTCCATATAAACAGGATGTGAAGGTCATGGAAAAATTGTAAAGTGTCTGACAGAGTGCTGAAGGCATGCCTCAACACTCAGTCAGTTTCTTGGTAAAGACTGGAGGATTTGTTGGTTCCAGACATTTAAGGAGATCTCCATCCAATCACAGCTGATCACTAAGCTGAGTAGAGACTTCAGTGGCCACACATGATGATGAATACAGAAAAGTCACTAAAAAATAAACAACCACTTCAATAAAATGCAACAACAAAAAAACTCTATGGACAAGGAAGAAACATATTTCCAGAGTTGTCATATTATATTATTTAAGAAATTCTGTTTTCAAGCAAAAAATACAAGACATACAAAGAAACCAGAAAGCATGACCCATTAAACAGGGAAAACAATGATCAATAGAAATTACTCCTGAGAAAGCATAGTATTGGACTTACTAGACAAAGACTTGAAATCAACTGTCTTAAATATGCTCAAAAAACTAAAGGACACCATGGACAAAGAGCTAAAAGAAAGAATGAGAATGAGTCTCAACAAATAGATAAAACCAACAAAGGGACAGAAATTATAAAAATGAACTAAATAGAAATTGTGGAGTTCAAATGTATAACTGAAAGGAAAAAATCACTAAAGGGACTCAACAGCAGATTTGAGCATACAGAGGGAAAAAATCAGTGCATTTGAAGATAAGTGATTTGAGATTATTCAATATGAGAAAGAAAAATGAATGAAGAAAAATGAACAGAGCTTCACAGACCTGTGGGACACCATCAAGATAATCAACACATGCATAATGGGAGTCTCAGAAGGAAAGGAGAGAGAGAAAGGGTCAGAAAGGGTATTTGAAGACATGATGTCAGAAAACATCACAATTTGAAGAAAAAAAATCTACAAATCCAAGAAGCACAATAAATTTAATGTAAAAGAGATCCACACCTAGATACATTATAATCAAACTGTCAAAATCCGAAGACAAAGATAAAATCTCGAAAGCAGCAAGAGAAGCAACTCAATATGTACAAGTGATTCTTGTTAAGATTAACAGTTAATTTCTCATCAGATTCCATAGAAGCCAAAAGGTAGTTGGATGGCATATTCAAAGGGCTGAAAGAAAGAAGCTGTCAACCAAGAATTATGTCTGACAAAACTATCCTTCAAAAATAAAAGGAGGAGGGTGCATGGGTAGTCCAGTGGTTAGAATGCCCACTTTTCATGTGGTTCGATTCCCAGACCATGCACCCAAAATAAATAAATAAATAAATAAACAAATAAATAAAAGGAGGAATTGAAATATTATAGCATAACAATGGAGAGAGTTCATTGCTAGCAGATTTGCCCTACAAAAATATTGAGAGTTCTTCAGGCTGAAGTGAAAGATCAGTAAATAGTAAATCTAATCACCCTAGAGAAATAAGGAACACTGGTAGAGGTAACTACATAGGTAAATATAAAAATAGTATTAATGTGATTTTTGCTTGTAACTCCTTTTTTATTTCCTATCTGATTTAAAAGACAACTGAATAAAGCAATAATTATAAATCCGTCAAGATTTTAATGTATAAAGAGGTAATTTGTTACAATAATAGCAAAAAATAGGGGGAATTGGAGCTACATAAGAGAAAAAATTTAGTATACTATTGAAATTAATCTAAACTAGATGGTTCTAAATTAAGAATCAATTTATTAATTAAGCCACAGGGCAAGCACTAAGAAAATATCTCAAAATATTTAATAAAATAAATGAAAGGAGAATTGAGTGGTATACTAGAAAATATCTTTTTAAAATAAAAAATGCATTAATAGAGGAATAGAGGAATAAAAAAGACTTAAGACATATAGTAAACAAATAGTAAAATGGCAGGCCTAAATCCTACCTCGTCAGGAATTACATTAAATATAAATGGATTAAACATTCAATTACAAGGCATAAATTGCCAGAATGAATAAATAACATAATCCAACTATATGCTGTGGACAAGAGACATGCATATGATTAAAAAACACAAATTGAAGGTAAAATGATGGAAAAAGACATACCATGCAAACAGTAACAAAAATATAGCTGAAGTGGCTCTACTAGTATGAGAAAAATAGACTTTAAGACAAAAATAGTTGCTAGAGACAAAAAAGGAAATTTTGTAATTATAAAAGAGTCAATCCATCAGGAAGACATTGCAGTTATAAACATATGTGCTCTTAACAACTCAACCCAAAAATACATGAAGGAAAAACTGACAGAACTGAAGGGAGAAATAGACAATTCTGTGATAATATTTAGAAATTTCAATACCTTACTTTCAATAATGCACAGAAAATAGTCAAGGAAATGATATTAACCTGATAAAGGGCATCTATGGAAAACCACAGCTAACATCATACTTAATGGTAAAAGACCGATTTTTCCCAAGGAACAAACAAGATATCCACTCCTGATAACTTCTATTCAAAATTGAATTGGAGATTTCAGCTAGGGAAATTAGGCGAGAAAAAGAAATAAAAGTTATGCAGATTGAAGAGGAAGAAGCAAGTCTATATGTCAGATGATATGATCATCTACATAGAAAATCCCAAATAGTTGACAAGAAAACTACTAGAGCTAATAAACAAAGTCAGAAAAGTTACAGACTAAAAGATTAACACACACAAATTAGTTGTATTTTTATACACTACAATGATCAGTCCAAAAATGAAATTTAGAAATCAATTCTATTTAAAATCACATCAAAATATAAAATACTTTAGAGCAAATTTGGTCAAAGAACTGAAGGACCTGTAAACTGAAAGCTATAAAATATTGTTGAAAGAAATTAAAGATGACTGAAGGAAATGGAAAGACACCCTGGGTTCATGAATTGGAAGATTTAAAATTAAGAAGCAATACTCCCCAAATTGATGCAGATCTAGAGATTCCATGCACTCTTTACCAAAGTTCTAAAAGCCTTTTCTTTTCTTGCATAAATGGACAAAGTGACTTTAAAATTCACATGGAAAAGCAAGGAACCCAGAATAGCCAAAATAGTCTTCAAAAGGGAGAACAATGTTGAAGTATGAACACTTCCCAATTTCAAAACTTACTACAAAACTATAGTATTGAAAGAGTGTGGTACTTGCACAATGATAGACTTTCGGATTCATGGAAAAGAATTTAGAATCCAGAAATAAATTTACAGATCTTTTGGTCAATTGATTTTTGACAAGGGTTCTAAGACCATTCAATGGGGAAAAATAAGTTTTCTCAATAAATAGTACTGAGACAACTGGATTTCCACATATGAAAAAACTATTTTGGAGCCTTATATCATATTATATGTAAAAACGAATTCAAATGAATCAATGGCCTAACCGAAAGAATGTAAAAGCTCAAACTATGAAAGTCTTAGAAGAAAATACAGGTGAAAATTTTCATGCCCTTGGATTTGGCAGTGAATTCTTAAATATGACACTGAAATCACAAGCAACTAAAAAAAATAAATTTAACATCATCAAAATTAAAAGTTTTGTGCATCAAAGGACACTATCAAGAAAGTGAAAAGACAAATCACTAAGTGAGAGAACATATTTGCAAATTACATATATGATAAGGCTCTAATACCAAGAATATTAAATGAACTCTTACAACCCAACAACAAAAAGACAGAACAATCCAATTAAAAACTTGCAAACGATTTGAACAGACAGTTCTCCAAAGAAGGTACACAAAAGGCCAACAAGCACATGTAAAGGTGCTCAAAATCATTAATCATTAAGGAATTGCAACTCAAAACAGTAATGAGGTACCACTTCACTCCTACCAGTTTGTGGTCCTTGAATCACCACAAAAAGTACTGATTATGGATGGGGTCACCAATAAATTTTATCAGGTAGGCAAATTAGTAAATACAGAATATGTGACTAATGAAGATTGACCGTACAGTAGAAGATAAGGCTGGATATATACGTTGGGTCAGAATAGGGGCTATTGGGCTTTGTTCTTGTGGTAGAGAGGTTGATGAGGAGTCACAAAATTTTTGAGAAGTTGGAAACAATCTAAGTTTTAGGGAAATTCTTTTGACAATAGTGTGATGGGATTTTTGAAGGTGAAGGAGCAGCATATTCTCTCCATTCATTTAATAAATATTCATTTAGTGCCTCGTATGTGCCAGGTACTTTATTGAATACCAGAGATACAGCCATGAACAAGATAGGTAGGATTCTGAGCTTTTGAATTTTAAAATCTAGTGACTTAAAATAAGTACTCAATAAATGCTGAACAAATGGGTGGTTTGGTGAAGGAAGATGAATGTATATGGGAAGAGCATTTGGAGGCTATTGATATTGTTGAGGTAAAAAATGATGAGACCCTGACCTAAGGCAGAGGGTGAGAAGAGAAAGAAGGAAATTGGTAAGAGAGCTGATTCAGTAGAGTTGAATTTACAGAACTTGGTGATCTTGGTGATTATTTGACTATGCGAGGTGAAGGAGGGAGGAGGAGTCAAAAATAAGGTTGTGTCTTCTGACTTGCGTGACTAGTAAGACAGAACATGTTTGAGGAAACAGGTTTGGTGAGACAATGGTAAGTTCAGTTTTGAACAAGCCAAGATTAGAAGTGAAAGTGTCCGTAAAGTAACTAGACACTGGGATCTAGCAATCAGGAGAACAACTGGAATTAAATTATTAATTTGGGGGGTCATCAGTCTAGAGGTGATATTTGAAGCCTTGAAAGTGAATAAAATTCTCTGAAAGAAGACTATAGAAACAAAAGAGAGAAGTAAGAACCAGGTCTTTGAGAACACCTATAATTAATGAAAGAAGAGTCAGCAAAGAAGACTGAGAGGGGCCAGTCAGAGACGTCTTGGGAGAACAACAAGAGAGAGTGGTGTCACTGATACCAGTGGCCTACCGGATCAACTGCTTCAGAGATGTTGAGTAGGAGAGTGTAAATGGAGGCCTTGGACTTTGGCGGTTCAAAGGTAAATGATTACCCCAGTTTACAAGGATATGTTATGGTAGAACTGGGAGGGGCAGTTAGTGAAAAATACTTTCTTCAGAAGATGGTTAGTGGCCAAAAGAGAAAAATGGTGTGGCAGACAGAAAGAAAGATTTTAAAAATAATATACATACATATGTGCATATATATTAGGTTCAAGTGGGGGATAACAGGCGGAGCAAGGCATTGGAGTAACTGGGGTTAAGAGCTCTGGTAGAGGGTTTGCTGTAGGAGAGGGACAAAGAATATTTTATTCTGAGCCAAGAGGGAATGGGCAGAGAAATGTCAAGGCAGGGAGGAATGCGGTTGATGGAATTCACATCTGAAGAGGGTTTGGATCTTCTCAAAGTAGGAGGAGTTGACTTCATATTCTGGGAGCTGGTATGGGAGCTTGAAATAGGTTGGAAAATATTCTGAACAGCTGCCATAAGGAATGGGACACAGTAGCACACAGATTGGGAAACAGCATGGAGACCTGCAGTAGAGATTTCAGAGCATAAAACTAAAGTTGATGCAATGCACCTCTGTCCTTTGTGTTTATACTTTGTGTGTGTGTGCTTTATTTTTTTTTTCAGAAGCAGAGCTCAGCAGTCCAAGAGCATGAACACTGCATGGCATATGGCACAATCCCAGAACTGAGGACCATCACAGAGCGTGAGGCAGAGGGGTAAGGGGCACAGACCTATGTTGGGCAGAGATGAAGCAGGGAACAAGACTCATGGGGCCACATTGAAGTGGAGAGGGAGGCAAAAAGGCAAAAAGAAACAGTATCTTGGTGCAGAGAACAGGGGAAAGTGGAAGACTGAGAGTCAAGAAGGAGGTGAAAGGTGAACTAATTTAAGTGAGGGAGGAGGAATGGTGAAAAATGTGAGGGTCAACTCAGAAAGGACACAGCAAAGTTAGATCGTTAGCAATCTGAGGTATCAATTGGAAGAAGAATTAAAACTATATGTAAATAAAGGACTTGGGTTCAAGATCTGGCTTGTGCATGCCCTTGCTGTGGGATTTGAGGTAACTGTGTAATTTCTCTGAACCTGTTAATAGGAGGCAATAGTGACCACTGCCTAACAGCATTGTTGCCAGTAAGCACCAACTAATAAGGAATAGGCAAACTGGTTGGCTGTGAGCAAGGTCCTGAGATGAACCAGGAATTAAATCAGGGAAATATGAGAACATCTTGTCTCTTTATAAAGATTCTTGGACTTTCTGGTCATACCTTGCCCTCTCTGATTGGCCAGATTATCAGCTCTCAAGAAAATTGGACCAAGGTCCATATAAATCTCTCAAGATAAGGCTTCCCTTGTTCCCTCCAAAAATAACAGACCAAGACCTACAGCACACAAATCCTCACTACAATTCAGCATTGAGAAACAAATGCATCCAGGCAAATGCAAAAGTCTCAAACCAACATCAATCTCCTAACCCGAGCGATGAGAGCCAATTCGCTCACCCTCCTTCAAAAGGAGGATTACAAGAGGGCAATATTTTTCAGGAGGCTCTGAGTGTATTTCCCAAACAGTTGTCAGTTCCTAACATGTTTTGGGTACTGCAGCTTTGTTGGGATAAATGTATCCACTTCCAAAGAGATCTCTTAGAAGGGAAGAAGATTCATCTGGACAAGTCATCCCTGGGCCATTCAATTAAACCCCAGCCTGCAGTCTCTATGTATATAGCTCATAGTGCGCCTATGAACGTGCTGTAAGGAACAGAATCAGACCTTAATTAACCACAGCCTGTCTCCACGGAGACCTCAACCAGGACTTACATTTGGCTTTAGGCAGAAGGGGCAAAGTTAAAGGAAATATGTAGAGATCAGGGCTTTATTTTGTAAAGCAAAACCAAACTTAATCAAACAAAATAAAAGCAGCAACAAAAATAAACAAAAACAAAAGAAAAACAACCCAAAACAACCACACAAAAAGAATAAAGAAATAAAGATAGCATCTACAGGGTAAAACATCTGGTATAGAATTCAACTTTAAGAGATCATCAGGGGCAGGCTATGGTGGCTCAGCAGGCAGACTTCTCACCTACCATGACAGAGACCGGGGTTCGATTCCCGGTGCTTGCCCATGCAAGAAAAAAAAAGAAAAAAGACCATCTGACTTAGTGGAAAGATCATGAGATCTGAGAGCAAATCCCAACTTGCACTCCCTTACTGTGAGGCCCTGGGCAAGTAGTTTCCCTCTGTGAGTCTCAGTTTTCCCTCTTGTAAAATGAAGATAATGATATTCATTTCATGGGACAGTTGTGGGATTCAATGAGAAAATGTATGCATTCATAGTATTAGGCAAATACGAGGTACTTAATAAATGCTACTTTTTTCCCTATACCATCATTATCTGCTTAAACTATGACTAAACAAGCATTATCACCAGTCTTCCAAATTTTATTTGCCTTTGTGACTGTACAAGTATTTCCTGTCAGGGAACTCACACCACCCCCACCCCCACCCCCCACCCTCGTTCCTCCTCTCTGGGTTGAGGGTACTATCATAAGGTGTCTCTGGTACCTGGTTCAAGGTGGCCCATTGAAGTGTTCCCCAGGACAGAGGGCTGCTCACCTTTGACCACAAACTTCACAAGTTCACTGCGCTTCTCTGAGCCAACCCGGCCCTTGGCAGTACAAAAATATGAGCCCGAGTCAGACACCACTGCAGGCTTGAAAAGTAAGGTACTCAAGGCTGCCACTTTGATGGGTTCCTGGTTGCTAGTCCGTTCCTTGTACCAAACAAAACTGATGGGTGGAGAACCCTGAGCTTCACATTGAAGGCTAATCCTCATCCCCTGTGGCACGGTGAAACCATAGCCATTGCCAGTTGTCACTGTGGGCTTGGAGACAGAGACTGCAAAGGACAGACAAGAGAGGAGGGTTTAGAAAGGAACACAAGACTGAGTCATTCCTGCTGGATATAGGGTTTTGCATATATCTGCAAAGGGAGTTAAGTAGGCTCCTGACTTGGAAAGGAGGAAAGGAATTGGGCAATGCTATTAAAAATAGCTTCCTTTGGAGGATTAGATGTTTTTCTCTCGGCATCTATCTTCTCTCCAAAACCTTGATCAGATTTGTCATTTTATGAGGTTTAGGGTCCTGAGCCCAAGTAGGGAAACCAGGCTATGAATGCTGGAATTTATGTGCCATTTGGAGAGGTGGAGATTTGAAGGCCAGGGACCATTCCATTTCCAACACTTCTTAAATCCTGATGACCCTGATTATCTTCTGCTTGTCCACTTGCTCTGATTAGCACATATAACTGAAGGGAGCCTATATACAATTAAACAAAGGGCTAAGGATTCCTGAGGTGCTTCTAGGATTATAATCCTCTATGGAGTCTTTGCCTGTCAGTGCTCTTCTAAACCCACAGTAACTCACGTTTCTGGACACGAAGCTCAATGCTCTTATCTCTCACCACCGAGTTGCCAACAGAGGTCTGCCAGGTGACTTCACAGATGTAATGGCTTCGATCATCCATCTCCAGGGTTTTCAGTTGAAGGGACACATCTCCTGGAACTTCTTTGTTCACATGCATGCGGCCCCGGTACTTTGCCCTCTGGATATGGTCACCAGAGGAGTCACGCAAGAAGATGGTGACTGGGTCTGAGCCATGTTGTACCAGCCACTTCACCAAGACTTGGGTATAGCCTTGAAGGGAGCTGTAAGTGCATGGAATGTTCACATCCCCTTTCCAGGGTCCTGTCACACTCTCTGGAGCTTCCAGCATGGGAAGGCCTGAAGAGGGGAAGAGAGGAAGGAAGGAGACATAGATGGCACACCCACCTGTGATCTTGCATAGCATTTGTAGGCCTCCAGAGTCTTCTGAGAAAACCCCCTCAACTTATCCCCCATCACACTTTCAGAGTCCCTAAGGCCTTATGTTCTTTGCCAGCCTTCACATTAATCAGAACCAGTCAGTGGAAAGCTATTAGCTTTGTTTAGCTTTTGTGAGTTTTAAGTCCTTTCCTTGTCACTACCTTGTTGTGAGGTGAACCTAGGTAAATCACCAACTACCATGAATGACCCATTTTTTCATCTGTAATGTAGAAAAGTTTAAGATGGAAATGATCTTCAGGAATTCTGTCAAACTCTAGTATTCTACAGGTCCATGAGAAAATTTTCTGTCAACGTTTTCCCAAAGAGACGGAGTAGCAAAAAATAAGCATCTGGATCTGGTCTATTTCATTGTTTGTAAATAGAGACCTGGAGAAATATGGAGGCTGCAGGGCTCAACAAGAACTGGACTTGTTG
Source organism: Tamandua tetradactyla (assembly GCF_023851605.1). Taxonomy (NCBI): domain Eukaryota; kingdom Metazoa; phylum Chordata; class Mammalia; order Pilosa; family Myrmecophagidae; genus Tamandua; species Tamandua tetradactyla. The sequence goes on along the minus strand of NC_135353.1, from coordinate 107,074,454 downwards.
CTTGTCTCCCATTGCTCCCTCAAAAAGCTTGAGCGATTGGAACCCCAACTCCAAGCTCTGTTCTGAATAAGAAGAAGGGGCCAGGTAAAGGGCAAGACTGAGGGTAGAACCCCGCATGAGAAACAGCTATAGTTATGTTTGAAACCTGCACTTCATAAGCCTGACTTTTTTCTGGTTTCTTTCTTTTCTTTGTTTATTTCCCATTTGTTTCCTCAGGAAAGATCCATTGGAAAATTGAAGTCTGAGGGGGAAAAGAGAGGGTTTTGATTTTGTGCATTCTTTGTCTGCAGACAAAAAGAGTCCAAGCAAAATACTGGGACAGGATATGTTAAAGATGTGGTAGGACCAAAGGGCAATTGCTCTTTGGCATGCTGGGAAAGGAGATCCAGGGGGAAAAAGTTGGTGGTATTGAGATACCGTTCCCTACCTTCAAAATTTTCCATCCATAAGCTCATACTTTGAAGATTTTGTATTTTATTTAACTGGGGCCAGAAGTAGAGGTATATATTTCAAGAATATCTTGGTGGCTCTCTTAGAAGAGATCGTTTCAAAGTGTGAGCTATTTTCAAATAAAAACTTATTATTCAGACCAGGATTCCCAGGCTTCAGTCAAGCAGATGAAGATGATGCCTTTTGTATGGGGCAAGAACATGCTTTCTAGCTTCCAGAATGTTTTGCTGAGCACCAGGGCCTATGTCAATGTGGAGATTAAAGTCTAGACTCTGGAATGTGCCCTTACCGAGGACTCTTAGAATACCAACAGCATATTTTGACCAAGATAAAGGCCTTGAGTGGAAAGGAAATGAAATGAAAGGAAAGGAAAGAGGAAGGAAGGGAAGGAAAGAAACACATGCCCTCATTGCTAGGTCCACCATATACTCCCTGGAGTGTTTCATAATGGCAGGGAGCAAAATTCAGACCCACGAATGGGCAAGATCTTGATTTGCCCTAAAAACGAACTTTATAATTAATCATAGCTGTCTATGGATGGGCTGATCTGTTTGGGGAAATTTCAAGTTTGTTTGGGGCATGGACAGTACTATTCTTTAAGGGACCTTACAATACTGAAGGATTCTGTGCATAGCTTGCAATAGAAACAGATGTTAAATAATTAAATGTACTTTCTGGTAATGGTGTTCCACCAGGTAGTGGTTTCTACCATGCTATATGACATGTAATTCTTCTAATGTGCATGTGGATATGGCTTTTCATCAATGTGCGTGCATTTTATTTTGGCCACACACTAGTACAAACACACCAGCCTTAAGCCTCATGAAGACCATCTGAACCTTTCAGTTAGTGGACCCTTTCTTATTAATCTCTGTCCAACCCTTTCCAACCTCCCTTCCATCCCCAGGAAAGCATTCTCATATTCATTTCATGAGCAACAAAGCAGCATTTTACTATAAGGACATCTGGAAAAGCTGTAAATGCCTTTATCTGTGAGTATGCATGTCTTCCCTTTGATCTCAGAGGAGGTGCAAGGGCTGGCTTGCATTCCCTTCTCTGTGAACTTACTAGGGATCCCCACTCTAGTTGGTCAAGTATATGACAAGCCATTCCCAGTTTTCCAATCTTGAAAATCACTTCTGGAAGTAGGCCAGGCTTGACTCTCCCATCCAAGATTTGGGGAACTGGATAGAGTTGGTGACCTAAATTCCAAAAATGAAATGGTTTCTTTTTTTTTTCCTCCATCCCTCCTTTTCTTCCATCCTGCTACTTCTCCTCCTCTTTCTCCTCTCCTCCTCCCTCCTCTTTCTTATTATTCTTCTTCTCCTTCTCCCTTCTTCTCTTCCTCCTCCATCTTCATTAGTACCATAAAAAGTAAGTGGATGATAGGCACAGAGAACCATAGGAAAGAGGACATTTTCTTTTCTTCATGTTCCCTGATCTCCAAAAGAATGTAAATATGCCAACATTGACTTATACCTTCCAATTCTCCCTAAGGTGCCCAGAGAGCCTAGAGAAGCACTTAATAAGAGCACCTAGTAAGATCAAGAGGGTAGTAAAGGACTGGATGGCATAGTAGGAAAAATAAAACCAATCTAGGTCTGAGGTCTGGCTTATCGTATGCCTTACTTTGTGACCTTGGGCAAATTACAAAACCCTTCTGAGCTTAAGATCATTATCAATAGGACGGAGGATTATTGCGGAGCTCAAATGAGCTCATAGTTCTGAAAGCACCTAGCATAGAGGTTAGCATTCAATAGGTATTACATAAATGTCAGTCCTGTCCTATGCCCAAAGTGAAACTTCTCATATTAGTCTTGATTCTTTCTATCTTGCGACGTGCTTAATCTGTCTTTCCCTGGTTAGACAGATTCATTTGTTTGTATCAGTATCGACTTCAATAATGACCTGAATGACAAGTTGGTACATGAGAAGTCAAGAAGTCACCCTCTCCAGCCTAATAGAACCTACTTAAATTATGGGCAGGTGTTTTAGTTTTCTTTGCGGGTCAAGCAAATACCAATGCAATGGGTCAGCTTAAACAATACGAATTTATTGGCTCATAGATTTGAGACTAGAAAAACGTCAAAATCAAAGCATCATCAAGGTGATTCTTTGTCCCCAAACACTGTGGCATTCTGGGGTTGGCTGCCAGTGGTCTTGGACCTGGACTCCTCTGTCACATGGTAATGTACATGATAGCCTCTTTTGGCCTTTCCTTTCTCTCTGGGTTCCCTTGATCTTCAGTTTTTTGATCCTATGGCTTTCTTTCTCCCTGTCTGAATTTCATTCTACTTATAAAGGGCTCCAGCAACAGGATTAAGACTCATCCTGATTGAGTTGGGCCACACCTGAACTGAGTAACCTTATCAAAAGGTCCTACATACAATGGGGTCATACACAGAGGAATGGATTAAGTTTAAGGACATGTTTTTCTGGGGCACACAGCTCCAAACCATCACAGAAGGTAAAGGGTCATCTATGAGTTGCAGAGCAACCAGGGAGGACATAGCAGCCTGTGCTTCCAGTTAACAGGGCTGGCTTGGCAGCCAATGTGAAATATTGGCTGAATTAAGCAACATGCCTGACTTTCCTGGAAGATTATATAGGAAAAACCCATTTCAGAAAAGCCCCACCTCCTGGGAACATGCTCTGCCCTTTGTGGATACCTCAAAATAACAAAATAGAAAGGTATATTCTTGGTATAACAGGGGCTGAGGTACCAGGCAGGGTGGGATTTGGAGACTTCTTGAAAGTTGGAGCTGGAAGGGCTTTCAAAAACAAGTTATTGGGCAGTGCAATGGTGGCTCAGTGGCAGAATTTTCGCCTGCCATGCCAGATACCCGGGTTTGATTCCCAGATCCTGCCCATGCCAAAACAACCAACCCAAAACCAAAACCAAAACAAAATCAAGTTATTCGTTATTCACATTTCCTCATGGTATATATGGGTAAACTGAGGCTCAGAGCATGAAAAATTCTCACCTGGAGCCACACAGGTAACAGGATCAAAACTTGGCCTAGAGGCCTAGAATACAGGTCTTCAGATACTACACTGTCTTCTTGCCTTGTTAGACCACAAGTCACGGCTGAAAACAGCAACCCCTCACCAGGGCCTACCTGACATGGTTTAAGGGATGTTGTCCTAAGGCTGGAAAGTATCCCTAGACTGCCTTGGAAAAGAATATTCAGAAGGCAGCCAGCAGTCTTGTTCCAGAAACTCAGAGCCTTGCTTCCCACCTCCTCAGGGAAGATTTAGATTTTCCTGAAATATCAACACCCTGAAAAGATAGATTAGGGCTGGATATTGATTCCAAGGACTCTGTCTAAGGAGGGTTTGACTTGAGAAAGAGGGGACATATCTAGGGTCCACTCTGTTCCTGAGACCTGAATTTAGAAAACCAAAGGTGTGAGGCAATTTCCTGGTTAAGGGCCCCTTTTAGAACCCATTCTGGGTCCCTTTCTGAATCTTCTCCTCTCATTTCTGTATCTGGCCACTTTCTGACCACAACTCCACTCTCTGGGCTGTTTTAGCTTAGAAAACAGATTTTTATAAAATGTTTTTAAAATGTTGAAGATGTTTATAAAATGCAAATGTCATGATTTTTTTTTCTTTTTTTTTTTTTGTATGCTGTATGGCGGTTGTCACATTTCATTCTTTTTCCATGTGAGAATCCCACTATGGCAGAACCATTTGTTGAATTTTTTTGCTTGTTTGGTTTTTTGTTTGTTTGCTTGTCTGCTTGGGGAGTGCATAGGCCAGGAATCAAACCCAGGTGTTCCACATGGCAGGTGAGAATTCTACCACTGAACTACCCTTGCACCCCTGATTTCTTTTCTTTTTTGGGTGGGGGTGGGGGTGCATGGACTGGGAATTGAACCCGGGTCTCGATTTATTTTTATTATGGTAATTTTAACATGTGTCTCAGTCCCACAGGGATAGACTGATAGTTGATTCTGGCCCCTAAGGGTTTTTTTTAACAGTGAACTCACACTTCTACAGAGCTGCCCAGCTAACAGGACCTTTCAAGGCCAGCAACCTCCTCACCATACAGATGGGCTGAGGGCACTGGAGCCTAAGGAAAAGGAAGGTTTTACTGGCCATTCAGTTTATCCTGAGTCACAAGTCTATAGTATAAGACCCTCTCCACAAATATAAGTCTTGTTTCTAGGGCTAGAGTAGCTCACAGGCTGAGGAGGGAACAAGATACATGTATGTGCATGCACACACTCTTACACACACAAACATGTGCACATGATTTAAATTTAACATTTACAAAATATTCCCCCAAGCCCTAGCCTTGCCACCACAAGACTCAATTCAAACAATGGATTTAGAGAATGCAGAGAGGTGTTAGAGGATGAAACTATTGTAGCTATATAAAGAATACTGTTTTCAGGAGCACTGACTATTTTACTAACCCTGTGTGGCCTGAAGAGAAAATTCTTTTCCCTTTTAGATGACTTCCAGGGTCTCTTCTGGATCTGAGGTTCTAGAGTTTATTGTATTACAGAGTCCCAGGATAGAGTGGTCTAAGCTGAGCCAGCTGTGGAAGGCTGGTTTCTTCTGACCCCACAAGGACAAGCTAATACCCACCCAGACTTCTCCTTCAAGGAGATGGAACAGGCAGGGTTGCAGCACAAACCCCATTACCCTATGTTGGATCAAACTTAGCTATTACCCAGGCTTAGTTTCCTGAAAGGCCAACTCATATCTCAGGGTTATAAGTGAGGGTGGATGTGGATCCAAGGAAATATTACTACTAATGGAATAGTCAGACTTCTGTTGAGATATATGTTTAGCATTGGACTTCCACAAACAAACCAGAAAAACTGGGCTATGTAAACAGGAAAGTGAATTTGTCCAGAAGGAGGCAAGAAACCAAGACCTGTGAAGACCAGTTGAAGGAGCTGGGGCTGTTTAGGTTGGGGATGAGAAGAGTCAAAGGTACATGGTGTCTGTCCTCAGACCTCTGAAGATCTGTTGCCAGGCAGAGGGTGAACATGTTTTGTGTGGTGCTCAGAAGCATATCTGGGGCCTTTGGATGAATGCCACAGGAAGGAAGATTTAGTTCAACCTAAAGAAGACATTTCTAACAGTTGACATTTCTAACTTGTTACTAATAGTAAAAGATGAGTATCGGTTACTTCTAAAGTCTCACCTAGCTCTTAGATAGCATTCCTTCTTTGCAGGCTGTATATCTTAATGGAGATCGAAACCTTGAAGCAGAGGGGTTAAGGTCTAATAGTAAAATTTTGAGTGAGAGGCAGGAAATGCAGGAGGGGTTTGGGTGGCATTTGTAGCCTTGTTGAAATCCCTGAGATACGATAAGTACTAGATAATCATGCCAATGTTTGCCATAAGAAGATCCGTTTCAATTCCCATTCAAGTTCCTTCCTGTATCCTTTAGCAGTCTTTAAACTACCTCCTTCCCATCCACCCAAAGCTGAGAGCTTGCAGCATTGGCCAAGAACATCTACCTACCAGGTTTTCCTCAGTAGGCATTCAAACCCAAACCCTTGGCCTTCTGCTCATGCCAACAATGGCAGGCAGACCGCCCCCCCCCCCCACATGCTGCCTTACCATAGGTGACCACTGTTAGGTGGCCCAGGAGCAGCAGGGCCAGTAAGAGCCCCATCACAGCCAGAGCCACTTCTGTCCCTTCTTCCAGCCTTCTGCTATCAAAGAGGCATGAACTCCTGGTGGCTGCCAGTGTCTGTGACTGGTCACTTCTCTTCCTTCCTTATATCTCTCACTCAAATTCCCAGTCCCATAGCACATTCCCCTTCCTTCCCTATTTTAGCACAAGTCACATGGGGTGCTTCCCCTTCCCTAACTCCCCTCCCTAGGTTGAGGTTCCAGGGTGAGTGAAGCAATCCTTCCCCTTGTTAGAGTATTGACTTGACTTTCCCTGGAGTCAGTTGGGTTTTATGATCTTTGATCTCCCAGGCTGTGTTTATTTTGATTCTTTTCTGCAAGATTCAGAGGTTGGGAGGCCACTTTCAGGATGAACCTGCTCATTCCAGTGTGGGAGTATTTTTCTTTCTGGTGGGCCCAGGAAGAAGACATCAACTTTACTGGCCTATGCAATATTCAACAGTCTTACTATTAACCTCTGCATATTCAGTCAATGCAAAGAGACAGGGTGTTAGGGGCAGAGCACCTGTGGATCTCAGAGTACTAAAGCTAAAGTATGTGAAAGGGCTTTGTAGACATCAAGGCTTACACTATTGGGCAAGCCCATGACTAGGAATGTTATGGGGAGTATACTGTTATATTTCATGCTGGGAAAACTTATTGAATTACTTTTTTCAGAAGTACCACCTCTCTGGTGGTAAGGGACTATTCAACCCTAATAATGCTCCCCATGCTTTTTCATGAGGGATCTGTTATTTATTTCCTTTAAGGGAAAGTTAAGCCTAATTTCCAGTGCACCAACCCATTGGCTTGATAGTGTTATACTCTGTTCAGTTGAATTAAGGATAAATGATTTTCAATTTCCTTGGAAAACTCAATTGCTCTAAAACTCCCTCCTCTTTACAGGCCCCAGAGTGATTAATTCATTCCATAGTCTAATTTTAGGCTTAGCATTGCCTAAAATTACACTCTACTGCACTTGGAAAATATAAACACTTCCAAAAAGAGAAATATATTCAACAAGTTCATACAACAATGTAACGGATGTTGAAGCTTATCTTGAGAAGCCCTGGTCATAGGAGGCTTATACAGTGAGGAACATTATCACTTCTACATGTTATGGTGGTTTGGAGTAATACTCCAGAGAAACAAGTTCTGAAACTATTCCTGTAGGTGTAAGCTCATTGTAAATAAGACTTCTGATAAAATTGCTTCACTTAGAGTGTGGCCCAACTGATTCAGGATGTTTAATCCTATTCCTGGAGGCCTTATTGAGAAGGCCATAGAAGGATAAAATCAGGGGAAAAACAAGAAGGTCAACAGAACACAGAAGAGAAAGGAAAAGATTCCACTATGTGCATTTCCATTTGATGGAAAAACCAAGGAACCCCAATGATTGCTAGCTAAGCAGAAGATACCAACCCCATGAGGAAGCAAGCCTTCTAGTCTCTGAAATCATCAGCCAATAAATTCCTGCTGTTAAGCCAACTCATTATACGACATTTGTTTTAGCAGCTGGGTAACTAAAACACTTGGCAGAGGGTGGTTATGTGCAAATGAGTTGGAGGTATGTAAGGGCTGAGAGAAAATTCAAAACTTCTGACCCTATCATTCCCACATGAAATTCTGTCAGGTTCCTCTGTCTACAGAACCAACTTGCCATGGCTGTTTTTCTCTTGTTTTTTAGTTATTTAATTAAGTCCTCTTCACTGTAACTTCCAAGTATTCTTTCCCATTGGGTACACACTCAAGGAATCCTGGACTTTGTAGAACCTTCCCTTTATATTTTTCAACCAACACTAGAACCCTACAATCACACAAACATACACACATGCACACACACCTATTCCCCTTAATACCACTTTCCTGCCAAAGAACTGGAAACTCATTTCCCACCAGAAAGGTGCCAATTTCTGCCTGGCTCAGTGACTGGATCTCTTTTTTATTAGAGAAGCTGTGTGCTTACCAAAAAATTATGCATAAAATACAGGGTTCTTATACACCTCCTTTTTTGTTAACACCTTGTATTTGTGTAGTGCATTTATTACAATTGATGAAAGCACATTTTTATAATTGTATTATTAACTATATAGTCCATGGTTTAACTGAGGGTTCACTGCTTGTGTTGTACAGTTATATGAATTTTAAGAAATTTTTATTCTAGTGACATATACACAGCCTAAAATTCCCCCTTTTAACCACACTCAAATATAAAATTCAGCACTGTTAATTATTTTTACAAGATTGTGCCACAAATGTAGTAAATGTACATTTATTACATGTACTACAAATGTACTACAAATATAGTGACTGTACTATCACTGCCATCAATTACCAAAAACTTTTCCTTCAACCCAAATAGAAAATTTGTATATTTTAGGCATTATTGCCTCTTGTTAGAATCTCTTGAATTTTAGGATAAAGACATGCTTCAGATAACATTCTCAGCATTTTTCTGGGAAAGGCACCCACAATCATGTACAGTGGGCTCAGCAGCCCTGTTGTGCAAGAAGAGCATTGAGCAGGAAGTCAGAAAGCCTGGAGACAGGCGTGGTTCCGTGTCTACTTTATTCTGAGATATTGGACAAGTCAAATCTCTGAACCCTTCCTCATTTGTAATTCGCGTACAATTAGATTTGATTTTAGTAGTCTTTCATATTTAAAAATCAAACTATACAATATTTGCAATAGAAATGATAGCAATGTTAATTACTGTTTATTAATTCTCTACTTCTACAAGCACTGTACTGACTATTTTGCATGGATTATTTAATTTAAAATTTACAACCCCTCAGGGAAATACTATTTGACTTATACTTGCACCTTTCTCTGCCACTCTTTACTACCTTACGCTGCTCCATTTTTCCTTCAGAAATTCACCACTACTTGGGCTATTGTATATTTATTGATTCACTTCTTTGTTTTATGTCTTCCACACTAGAATGTAAGCACTATGAGGGCAAGAAATTTTGTATGTTATGTTCACTGTTGTACCCCAAGGCTTAGAATAGTGTGTGGCATATAATAGGCACTTAACAAATATTCATTGAAAGAATGAATTGAATAAATTCCCATTTTACAAATTAAATCCAAGCTGAGACTAGTAAAATTACTAACCTAGATAGAAGCTGCTTATACAAGATTCAAACCTATATTTGGGCTTCTCCCAACATAATGTTGTTAAGCACCAGTCACTATTCTACCTCTTTCATATCTTTAATGACCACTTATACAGGAGGATTATTAACTGAGCTTTGAAACTTTTTTTCAGGGAGCATCTTAGGAATTCAGAAGAAGGTGAAAGCCACAGTAGTGTGCGAAGACTTCCCAGAGGAAGTGATACTAAAATCACCATTTATACAATTCCTTCTCTGCACTGTGCATATTACCACTAGATCTTACCTTGAAAGTAAGGCATTATGAATCCCAATTTTTTGGTTGAGGAAACTGAGGCACAGAGAATTGGTAAGTGTCAGAAATGAAATTTCCAATTCAGGTTAGTCAGCTTTCAAAGCCTGTTCATCTCCTCATGTCCCAAGGCTATAATTGAAATGAGCTGGGAGAATGGGATGGTTGAAGAAAAGAAGAGAGAGACATGCATTATCGTTTAAACCAAGGGGTTCACTTTTTTCTCATTTTCAAACTGATCCCTCCTGGTGTGATGGTATACGTGAGGTAAGCACTCATAGATTGTGGAGGAACAACAGATAAAATGACCTGCACCTGGGTGATACATACCCTTTGAGGCCCAGTGTCCTGCTACAAAACCATTGGAATTCTACCATAATATTTGACTAAAAGAGATCTATGACTTGAATGGTTTGGAAATCACAGATATAGGTCATCTTTTAAAGTCCTCATAGATCTGCCTTTATAGGGTTCTGGTAGAAGAGCACAAGCATGAGATATTTTGATACTATTCTAGTTTGGGGATAAAGTAGCAAACAAAACAGACATAGAACTTATATTCTGGAAAGAAAAAGATACTGAACATAGTGGAAAGAGATAGATACTAAGCAAACAAACAAATAAATATGGTACAGGAAAAGTAATTACACTATACTACATGGTTCAGCCATAAATCACTGTAACATAAACACTGAATCTTGCTCTCAAGATCAAAATTCTGTATAACTTTAGATAGCACAGAAAATGTACATGAATGTGTACGTGAAGGTTTAGAGGGAATGAAGGTAGGGGAGTAAAGGAGAGTTAGAGTCTTTTCTTCCATAGTGGGTACATTGGTTTGCTAGAGCTGCCAGAATGCAATATACCAGAAATGGAGCAGCTTTTATAAAGGGAATTTATTAAGTTGCAAGTTACAGTTCTAAAGCCATGAAAATGTCCAAATTAAGGCACCAGAAAGAGGTTGTCTTCACTCAAGAAAGGCTGATGCCATCTGGAACACCTCTGTTAGCTGGGAAGGCACCTGGCTGGCATCTGGTGGGGTCTTTGGCTTCTGGACACCTCTGTCAGCTGGGAAGATGCATGGCAAGGCCTGCTAGCTTTCTCTCCTGGCTTCTCATTTCATAAGGCTTCCCCAAGGGCGTTTTCTTTCTTCATCTCCAAAAGTCTCTGGACTGTGGCTCTGAAGCTCTTTCCAAAATGATTCTCTCTTAAAGGACTCCAGTAAGCAACCCTACCTTGAATGGGTGGGTTTACATCTCCATCAAAACCACCTAATAAAAAACACCTCACCCAGCAATATTGAATGAGGATTAAAAAACATGGTTTGTTTTTCAAGGGTACACAAAAATGTCAAACCAGTACAGTGGGAGCAATATAACATATTATTTGGAAATATGGAGTTAAAACCTAAAATAATCAACTAAAAGAGTTGAAAATGATTGCCACTGGGGCAGGAAAAATGTTTTAACGGACATCATAGAACTATTTGATTGTTTTAATTATATGCATTTCAGCCAGCAAATATATATTGTATATAATATGTCAGTAGGTGATGAATACCACGAAGAAAAATAAAGCAAAGTAATAGGTTAAAGATTATTGTAGGAAGAATACTGCCCCCCTAAAAGTATCCATATTCTAATCCCCAGAACAGGTGAACATGTTAGGCTACAGGGTATTTTAGTTTTCCAGCTTCTAAAACAAATACCATATGGTAAATTGGCTTAACAACAGCAATTTGTTGGCCAATGATTTCAGGGGTTAACAGGCTTGCTTAATCTCAGGGTCAGTACATTCCGGCTGGCTGGTAATCTTTGGGGTTCCATGCAGTGCATATGGTGGTGTCTCTTCCTTTCTTTTGCAGGATTTGTTTACTTCTAACTTTTGGCTACTCCTTGTGGCTTCTCTCTCTGACTTTCATTCCTTTTATAAAGTACTTCAATAATCCAGATTAAAGCCCAACTTGACTCAGTTGGGCCACATCATAAGTGAAGTAATATCTTGAATAGATTTTATTTAAAGTGGGTCCAGACCCACCAGAATATGGATTCAAACAAAGTACATGTCCAAACTGAGGTGCACAGTTCAATCCACCTCACACAGCAAAGGGAATTAAGTTTGCAGTTGGAAATAAATTTGCTAATCAGATGATTTTAAAATAGGGAGATTATCCTGGATTATTCAGGTTGGCCCAATGTAGTTACAAGTGTCCTCAAAAGTGGGATAGGAAGGCAGTAGAGTCAGAGTTAGAGGAAAATGTGCCTTTGTGCTTATGGAAGAAAGGCACATAGAGATGCAGCATTGCTGGCTTTGAAGATAGAGGAAGGGACCACGGACCAAGAAATGTGGGCAGCCTCTAAAAGCCAGAAAGGGTAAGGGAATTGATTTTCCCTTAGAGACTACAGAAAATGTAGCTTGGCTGATATTTTTATTTTAACTCATTAAGGACCTTATAAGACTTCTGGCTTCCAGAAGATAATAAATTTGTGCTGTTTCAAGACACTAAGTTTGTGGTAATTTGTATAGAAGCAATAAGGAACTAATTTAGAGAGTAACAAGATGGACTGTGCTCTTTTAATTAGGAAATTGTCTCTGAGGAGGTGACATTTAAACAGACACCTGAATGATTTAATGGAGCAGGCTAGACAGATATCTGGGGAAAAACGATTCCAGGCATGGACTGCGAGTGCAAAGGCCCTGAGGGGGATGCATGCCTGGAATGTTCAAGGACGTGTGGTTGGAACAGATTGAGTGAAGGGGAGAATGGTAGAAAATGATATGGGAAAGGGGGTTGTGAGGGGAAATAAATCATGTGAGGGCTTGTAGGCCATTTAAAGGATTTTTAGCTTTTACTCTGAATGAAATATGGAACAATTGGAGGTATCTGAACAGCTAGATGGCATGATCTGATTTGTGTTTTAAAAGGATCTCCCTGACTTCTGTGTGGCAAGATTGTAGAATGGGAAGGGTGGAAGCAGAGATAACATTCAGAGATAACCTGGAGGCTTTCCCAATAACTAAATAAAATGCAGAATAGTGACAATGAAATCAAAGTGGACGGGTTGGATGCCAGACACTAAAGAAATAAGAGTGGCTAGGTCTTGGCTGTGTGTAGAGTGAATATGGCTAAGTGGACAGCACAGACATTGTTCATGTTATAGATCTAAAAGGAATGAGTAACAGTAAGGTCATGAACAGAACTGAGGAAATTTGGAAGGGGAGGATCTATTTTTAGGAGAAGACAGTTATAGACAGGTCATCTGGAATTAGTGGTGATGGGAACCCTGCATTAAGATGTCCCCTTAAGGAGGAGATGGTAGGAGTGGAGCTCAGAAGAGAGTCACGGGTAGAGAGAGCTTTGAGGATGCTTTTAAGAGAGGTGATGGTGAAGCTATGTGACATTCTCATATCCCTGAGTAGAGAAGAGTAGAGAAATAAATTAACAGACATCCAATTATGGAGAAACAAGTGTTCTTATGAGGCACTACTCTACCACCTCCTATGTTACCCTTGAGACCACAGTGGGCCCTACTTTCCCCCAGCTTTATAAGTGGGAAAAATTGAAGCCTAAGATGAATGGGATTTGTTTAAGGTTACACAGTGAAGGTTAGTGGCAGAGGCAGGACTACAACTCAGACTTCCTTTAACTACATCTCCCTGCCATGCCTGCTGCTACATCCCCGAATTCTGCAGGCTCTACCCAATAACCTTTAGAAATGTATTTGGGAGAGGGAGCATCTAGACTATGTGAAGTGGAGCTGCTTTGTCCTTACTGGGCTTCGGTTCCTCTCCCTCAGGTGTAAAACTGATAGAATTGATCAGTCTATTGGAACAACTAAGAAAATGTTTGGGAAGTCATGACTGGCTACATTGTGTACATACATGCACACCAACTGGGAAACAAACAAAAGATAACAAGTGCATACCGCCAATCCTTCATTTTGATTGAGTAATAAGAACCGATGTTTCTTGAGCTCTATTTCTTTAGGAGACAGAAAAAAAAGAAAGTTGGACAGTTGTGATGACTGTAAGTGGGTGGATATGCTATATACACATTGTACAAATTACATTAATTTCCTACTCCCACCTATTCTATCCATTGACTTGGGGAACTGAACAAGGGACATTGACATCTAAAAGCCTGGGAAGATCGTTAGCAGGCGGGGTCTGCCAGCTTTTCCCAAGACTCCCTCCTGAAGACACTTGCTATTTAATTTCAATTCATTTCATCAAAAGGTTTGAGTATTTGCAGTGTGTGCCAAGCTTGGTACTAGGCTCCTAACAAGGATTGTCTCTTTTATTCCCTCATAACAATGCTATGAGGAAGGTACTAATTTTATTCACATTTATGGATGAAGAGAGGGAAAGTAACTTCCCTGAGGTTCCATAGGTAGTTTGAAAGAGAATTGAGAATAGAACTCACATAGTTTCTAGTTAGAGTCCATGCTCCATCTACCACTATCCTATACCAAATCTTATACTATGAGTTTCATCTGGGGCCAGCCAAGGGCCTGGTATGCATCAACACTTAGAATCTTTTATGTATAACCAAACTGAATGTAGAAGGTGCTATGCTTAAGAATTTAAAGAACTATTAAATCATAATGGAGGGAAGGATTAAATCCCACAGAAGATCAGGAGAAAGGTTTTGAGAAGTGTTGGCATTTGAAATGGACCTTGAAGACTGAATAGATCTTCCATAAGAATTAAGCTACTCCAGGCTAATATTCAGAATGAAGCAAGGCAATTTGTGTGTGGATAGATGACATCCTCTTCAGCACCACTAGCTTTGACTAATCTGCTAGATTTCAGCCTCCATATGTGAACGGCTGTTTTGTTTTAGAACAGCATTTGAACTATGCTACATCCAAATTCATGTAATTGAAACCATGTAATGAAATTTCTCCTGTACTTGACACAAATTTACATTTCCTGAGCACGTACCATCTGGAAGATTTCAAGAGGTGTCTGATCCATATTGGAAGGTAAAAACAAATAAGCTGGTGTTAAAAATTCATCATAAGAATAGAGTCAGAAAATAGATTAGTGGTTGCTTTGAGTTAGCGGTATATGGGGGTGATAGCCAAAAGGTATATAGTTTATTTCGGAGATGATAAAAACGGTCAAAAACTGATTATGGCTATGTTTGCACAACTGTGCAACTGAAAAGCACTGAATTGTACACTTTGAACAAGTGAAGTTTATAGTCTGTAAATTATACTGTATATCAATAAAACTGATAAAAATTCATCATAGTTTTGGAAGAATTTTTAATGACCTGGACAAAAACTTACAATATAATGTTAGGTAATAAATCCACATATGAAACTGTACATGTGCCATGTTCCTAATTAGGTTAAAAATGATAGGCTTAAAAAAGGGATAGGGACAGGCCACGGTGGCTCAGTGGCAGAGTTCTCACCTGCTGTGCCGGAGACTCAGGGTCTATTCCTGGTGCCTACCCATGCAAAAAAAAAAAAAGGGGATAGGCTTGCAGGCAATTTTTTCTTTTATGATTTCTACATTTTCTAATTTTTCAATTATCATATAGTTTATTTAAATTTTTAATAATTTTCTTTTATTTCATATGTCTATATCTATGGAAAATTTGCACCAAAATATTAGTATTGATTGATTTTAACTGGTGGGCTTAAGATAGATTTTTCTTTTATACTTGTAACTTTTAACCATTTTAATTTTCTACAATTAAAATATATTATTTTATAATCAGACAAAATTGAACATTTTAAAATATTACAAACTATCCATTTTATATTGTAGCACCTACAAATAAATAAGGAAAATTTAAATGACTAAATGAAAAAGGGAATAAACATTAGGAGATGCACAAAAAGTAATACATTTGGGTAGTAAACATATTTACCTAACTTAGAATATAATAAATCTAAGTTAAAATAAGAAATAATGTTTTTACTTCATCAGATTTGAAAGGATTAAAACAGGTGATATTACCCAATGTCAGTGAAGGTGTGGGGAAATAGGCACTCTCCCACACTGAAGGCCAGAGTATAGACTGGTGGCATCACTTTGGAAACAATTTGGCAATATCTATCAAGAGTAAAAATAAACAAACATATTGACAAAGCAATCACAGTTTTAAGGTATTATTCTACGGAAATGTTCACAAATGTATAATGAAATCAAGCAAGGATGTTTATTGTAACATTGATTGTAGCAGTGAAAATTAGAAATGATCTAGTTGTCCATCAACAAGGCACTGTTGAAATATAGTTCATCAATGAACCCTTTTTAATTGAGTTGGGGGAAAGGAAGAAGGGGGAGTGTTTGTTTGGAAAAATAAAGAATAATGCAAACCTATATAGATAGATACAGAAAGATATCTACAACATATTTTTAATTGAAGAAAGTAAATTGTAAAAGAATGTATTACATGAGCACATTTTTTGTTTGAAAGTACAGGCTAATAAATGCCTAAAAAATTCTGTGAAAGACATACAACAAACTGTTATCTATGAGGGTGGTGTTAAGTAAAATATATGGCTGTCTGTATTAGCCATTGCCAAGAGGAACCCACTTCTGAGAAAGGATTTTCCAGAATACAAAAACAATTGCTACGCAGGGGCTTTCTATGAAAATGGAACAGTGGAACAGAAGTTACAGAACTGCAGATACAGTGGCTCAGCAGGCAGAATTCTCACCTGCTATGTTAGAGGCTCAGGTTTGATTCCTGGTGCCTGCCCATGCAAAAAAACAAAACAAAGCAAAACAAAAACAAAACAAACAAACGTTACTAGAGATAAAGAACTGCAGATAAACACCTGATGACAAAACAGTTTCAGTCCAGGAGAGATAGCCTATCAGAGTGGGCATACCATACTGACTAATGTATATCTGCTCCTCACTCTATAAGACCTGCCTATGCAAAATGGAAATTTAAAGTCAACCAATCAGAACATTTCCTCCTTTGCTTCCATGTTCAACCTATATAAGCTTCCCCTTTCTACTTCCTTGGCAAAGCTCCCTTCTACTTTCTGAATGGGATACTGCCCAATTCATGAATCGCTAAATAAAGCTGTGAGATCTTAAATAACATTGAATTTTTTTCTTTTAACAATTTTGGTGACAAGGACAGGATCTGGAGGTAACTGCTGACAACTCTGGAGACAAAAAAGACAGGTGAAGGTGCCTGCTGAACTCCTTGCATTCTCTGTCTTCTCTGCAATCTCCAAGGGTTGCGGGTGAGGCCCTCTCAGATCTGAGCCCCATTGTCTTTGTGTTTGAGCTCTCCAATCTCACTAACTATTAGTCCAAAGGTTAATGGGTCATTCTTGTTGATGAGAAGGCTCAAATTTTGAGCCCAAGTCGCTAGCCTTTTGGTGTAGTCCACATTTTTCATTTTTGCTACTGCTGGTTTCTTTGCTCCATGCACAAGGTAAGAAGTGACAAGATACAGATGGGATCCTCAAATTCTAAAAGTTTGATTCTTCACTCTCTGGCACCCTAACATATTAGATGTTTAAAATTGTGGGGCCAGAAATTGTGCTTATCTAGCAAAATGGCAAAACCTCACCAAAGACAATATGGAGTTTCAATGGTTATTATGATGAATATTCCAGTTAGACAAACATTCATTTCAGAGGTGCGCTTCACTCAGAGCCTACTAAGAGACTGCAAGACTGTAAAATATCTCCATTAAAGGATTTTTTTTACACAAAGCAAATGAGAAATAAAAAACTCATTGGAAACCTAAATTTGATGGTGTTTTAACCCCTTGACTGATGCCAGTCTTTACAAAAAGCCAATGAAAAACTTAAAGGAGACGCCAAGACAACTAATGAGGACTGTAGACAAACTGACAACTCCAAGTGTGTCTTTGGTGTCTTCTCTTTACCTTCCTTTGCTGATTACTCTGAATCTACTAACCTTCTTTCCCAGCAAATGAGGGATCAAACAAAAATAGATTGATATCCTTTAAGGTTAGATCTTCCACAGACTCTTGTGTTCTGCCCACTGCCATTTTTAACCTGTGATCAAAGATGGAATTCAGAGGCATAATTTTTCATAGAATTTATAATTCTTTTGGGTGT
This sequence comes from Tamandua tetradactyla, assembly GCF_023851605.1. Taxonomy (NCBI): domain Eukaryota; kingdom Metazoa; phylum Chordata; class Mammalia; order Pilosa; family Myrmecophagidae; genus Tamandua; species Tamandua tetradactyla. Next base: position 107,056,890 of record NC_135353.1, on the reverse strand, counting down.
GTATGAGCTAGGGTTAATTGATGCATAGCTTGATCACATATTGGTCTGAACCTCAGTTGCTAAATTCTGGGAGGCAAAAGTTGACTGGTCTGACTGGAGAGGGATTTACAGGATCCCTCTTTCCATGTTAAATCTAAGGGTCAAATAGTCCTAGAAGGGAAGAGCTTCTGTAAGATTACACATCAGAGCATAGACAATCTTAAATGTCTCCATAATATCAATGGGAAAGCTTTAGCAATCATATAAGCAAATGCTTGAATTTGTTTCATCTATGAAGAACAATTTGATAAAAATATAAGAGGAGGGCAAGGACATAAAGGTAATTATTTTTACAAACTAATGAATTTTGTATTTCTGTTTTCCATCTATGTTTTTATGTCTGACTCGTGAACGAAAATTTTTTATTGAAGCTATAAGCTCTCTGATTCTATGTTTGATGTATGCTACTTTCATATCTCTGGATGGTATTACCAAATTACTTGTAAAACACCTTAAAAATGCTCTATTCAAATTGGCGTAAAGATAAATAAGTGGTTATATATAAATTAACTCCCTGAATGCCTTAGAAGTTAAGGAAACCAAGTACTTTGGTTTACTAAAGCTGTCAGAATGCAATATCCCAGAAATAGATTGGTTTTCCAATGGGGGATTTATTAAGTTATAAGTTACAATTTTAAGGCCATGAAAATGTCTAAATTAAGGCACCAACAAAAGGATACCTTCTCAGAAGAAAGGCTGCTGGCGTCCAGGTTTCCTGTGTCACATTGGAAGGCACATGGTGACGTCTGCTGGTCCTTCTCTCCAAAATGTCTTTGTGGGTGTTTTCTTTCTCTTACCATCTCAGACTCTGAGCTCTCTTCAAAACGTCTCTCCCTTAAAGGACTCCAGCAAACGAATTAAGACCCACCTTTTATGGGCAGGGTCACATCTCCATGGAAACAACCTAATCAAAGGGTTCCCAGCCTTATGGACCAGTAGAGAAGGTTGCTTCCTGGGAAGCAGAGTAACCATATGATATTTTAGGACCTCAAGAAAGAAATCTATAGGTACTTAAGGTGAAATCTGCTGTCGAGTTCTTAACTTGGCTTCCTAGTATTGAGAGGCCTTAGATCAAAGGCTCCTTATGAAAACCACCAGCGAAGCATTAAAAAATATATAAGGGGTGGAGTTATACAGAGAAGATAGGATTTAACAAATGAATATGAATGCTGAATCATTAAACTTATATCTCTTTTAGTCTTCAGTATTTTAGAGCAGCTAGAAGTAAAAACTTAAAATTGTGAAGTTGTAACCCACGTCAAATTCTGAAATATGTTCTACAACTAATTGTGGTGCTGTGCTTTGAAATTTATAGTTTTTTTGTACATATATTTTTTCACAAAAAAGAAGGAAAAAAGTCTATTGTGATGAGAAAAAAGTATTTAAGCCTTCTAGCTTCCTATATTCTGGAGCACCTAGAGGGAAAAACATGTGAGGATCATATGGTAGGCCATGACAAATTCTGGGATCTGTCCTGTAACTACTTGTTGAAAAGTACTTTGAAAACTATTGCCTTTTTATTTCTTTGCTTTGTATATATGTTATACCATACAATAAAAAAAAAAACATCTCACCATTCTTGCGGCACCTTGTGAATAATCATGCCAAAACTAACGAAACCAGCCTTATTTTATGATCAAGTATAATTAATCTTTTGGGGGTTACCTTTGATAAAAAGGAGGGGAAGAATAAAGAGAAACCTTGTGTTTCAATACAAAACTGTACCATACTCCTGTGGGTTACCTACCTGTAAATGGACTGGATCCTGTGATCTTGCATATATTGTCTACCTTAAATGCCAGTCAGAAAGTTAACTTAGGCTATTTTTACATTGAGCCTTGTGTTGTTTTGGAAGCTGTTATGTACCCCAGAAAAAGCCATGTTCTTTTAATTCATTCCTGTGGGTACAGACCTATTGTGGGTGGAACCTTTTGGTTAGCTTATTTCAACTTGAAATGTGATCCAGCCCATTCAAGATGGTTCTTGATCCTTTTACTGGAGTTCCTTATGAGAGGATAAAGGACAGAAAAATCCCAGATAGTTAAGAGAGAAAAGCCTCAGAAAAGCAAGCAATAACCCACAGAAGTTGAAAGAACCCCTAAAGCCAGAACCTGAAAGCAATGAAACCCAGGAGCGAAGAACACATGCCAACCATGTGCCTTCTTATGTGACAGAGGTGTCCCAAATGCTGGAAGACTTTCTTCAGAGTTCTGTTGATGCCATAATTTGGACATTTTCATTGTCTAAAAACTGTAAATTGTAACTTAATAAATCCTTGTTGTAAAAGCCTATCCATTTCTGGTATATTGCATTCTGGAAGTTTGAGCAAACTGAAACAGATTTTGGTACTGAGAAATAGGGTGCTGCTAAGATGCAAATGTCAAATACGGTGGAACAGCTTTATAAATGGTAAAGGGAAAATTCTCAAAGAACTGTGAGATGCTTGAACGAAAAGGCCTAGATTGCTTTGAAGAAACTGTTAGTAAAAATATGAATGCTAAAAGTTCTTCTGATGAGGTCTTTGTCAGAAATGATGAATGCATCATTGCAAGTTGGATGAAAGTTGATCCTTGTTTTAAAGTGGCAGATAATTTGGCAAAATTGAGTACTGATGTTAGATGGAGGGCAGAATTTGAAAGTGATGAGCCTGGATATCTAGCTAAGGAAATTTCCAAACTAACTACACAAAATGCAACTTGGATTTTCTTTGCAGCATATAGTAAAATACATGAGGAAAGGCATAAGCTGAGAACTGTACTCTTGGGTACAAAGAAACCAGAAACTGATAGTTTGCAAAATTCAGAGCCTTTGGAAAACAAGTACCCAGAGAATACCACCCCATGTAAGGATGTAACCAAACCTAGAAACAGTCAGCCATTTCAGTACAAGTCAGGATTGGAAATGTAGCTGTGTGGAAAGGATTTGTGGAAAGTCTTAGTGTCTGATGGTTGGGCCCCTGTGTGCTGCATGTGAAACTGACAAGTTTTTTTCTGAGATCTATATGAAAAGAGTCACTGTCATCCTGGACTAAAAGGAACAAAGAAAAGGGACAGATTGAAAGAAAAATAACTTCAAAGACAAAACCATTAAAGCTGAGGCCTGGAAACAAGAAACCTCAAACCTGGAGAGTGGACCCATCCATGCATGTGGAAAGGGTGAGTTTGCCCTGGAGTTTGTAGAGGGTGGGTCCTTCTCCCAATTGATTAGGAAGAGTGCTTCCACCCCAGCGCTCTTAGATGTCTGGGGAATTGAGTGGAGCTTGGCTGCCCTTTCGTTTAAAAAGAATGTTGCTGCCCCAGGCTTCACAGAGTGTAGAGCACATTCCTCGGGGATTTGGGAGCGCCTGGCCACCACCTCATGTTCTGAGGGGATTGATCCTTTGTCTCCAAGATGGCAGAGAGTCCAGCTGCAACCCTGATGCTTGAAGAAGGTGGAAAGGAGAACCTCCCCAATGCTTGGAGATGTTGGAACTCTCACTTCAGTGTTTGCAGATAGCAGGGCTACTGTGCAAGCCCTTGGAAAGAGTTTTAGTTTGCTAACATTGCCAAAATGCAATATACCAGAAATAGGTTGGCTTTTTTTAATTTAAGAAAGCAAACAATACACTTATAACCACCAAAAACGGATCTCTTAGTTAGCTTTAACCATAGACATGTTTAACTAAATTATCCGTATAATCATTGTAAAGCCTGTGTTTGCACAGTAAGTTTCATAAACCAGTTTGAAATTAGGGCAACAAGAAAAAAATCTACAAATTCAGATAGCAAAGTTCTTAAGTTCTAAATATTAAACACTAACTTAGATACCATTTGATCAGCTATCAAAACTGTGAATGTTCTCAAAATATCAAGTAGAAAGTTCTTAGAAATATCTGCATTGCTATAGTAATGACTTTTGTTACTAAATATATTCCTGATTTCAGGAAAACATGAAGATACAAATATTTGTACAATTAACATATGAAAATCTCAACCACCTAAAATGGATATCTTAGTTAGCTTATCTATAAGCATATTTAAAAAGTATCTAAGTAATCATCATAAGTCTGTTTGTACAATATGTTTCATAAACCATTTTAAATTTAAATCAAAGAAGGAAAAAATCTATACAGATATCAGAGTTTCTTAAATTCCAAATATTAAACACTATCTTAAATACCATTTGATTAACTATCAAGCCTGTGTGTGCTCTCAAAATATCAAGTAAAAAGTTATCACAAATATCAGCTTTGCTATAGTGGTGAGCAATGTTCCTAAAAATTTTCAAATTTTTTACTTTAAGAATTTATCTTATCTAATATTACTATAGCTGTTTATAGGTCTTTTTTTCATTTTTTGTTGCAAAATATATATATACACAAAGGAAATAAAGAAAAAAGCAATAATTTTCAAAGCACACTTCAACAAGCAGCTACAAAACAGGTCCCAGAGTTGTCATGGGCACCATACTCTCATCTCATATTTTTCCTTGTAGCTGCTCCAAAATACTGGTGGCATTATCAGAGTCATAGTAATGGAATCATACAGTATGTGTCTTTTTTTGGCTGACTTATTTCACCCAGCATCATTTCCTTAAGGTTCATCCATATTGTCATATGTTTAGGGACATCATTTTGTCTAAATGCTGCATAATATTCCATCATAGGTATATACCACATTTTGTTTATCCACTCATCTGTTGATGAGCACTTGGATTGTTTCCATCTCTTGGCAATTGTGAATAGTGCCTCTAATGAACATCAGTGTGCATATGTCTGTTTGCATCACTGCTCTCAAATCTTTTCTGTATATACTGAATATTTATATTGCTGGACTGTAGGGGCAACTCAGTATTTAGTTTTCTGAGGAACTGCCAAACTGACTTCCAGAGTGGCTGAAACATTTTACATTCCCACCAACAGTGAATAAGTGCTCCAATTTCTCCACATCCTCTCCAACATTTATAGTTTCCTGTTTGTTTAATAGCAGCCATTCTAATAGGTGTGAGGTGATATCTCATTGTCATCTTAATTTGCATTTCCCTTATAGCCTATGAAGATGAGCAGCTCTTCATGTGCTTTTTAGCCACCTGTATTTGCTCTTCAGAAAAGTGCCTATTAATTTCTTCTGTCCATTTTATAATTGGGTTGTTTGTTCTTTTGTTGGTAAGCTGTATAATTTCTTTATGTACAGAGGACATCAAGCCTTTATCCGATATGTGGTTTCCAAATATTTTTTCCCATTGAGTATATTTAAGAAACCCCTGATAAATTCACAACAAAACTACTTGAGTTAATAAACAAATTCAGCAAAGTGGCAGGACACAAGATTAATGTACAAAAATCAGTAATGATTCTATACACAAACAATAACCTATATGAGGTGACAACTAAGGAAAAAAATCCATTCAGAATAGTGACCAGAAGAATTAGGTATCTAGGAATAAGCTTAATCAGGGATGTCAAGGACTTATACACAGAAAATTACAAAAAATTGCCAAAAGAAATTTTAAAAAAGGCCTAAATAGATGGAAAGATATCCCATGCTCATGGATAGGAAGGTTGAATATTGTTAAGATGTCAATTCTACTTAAACTGATCTACAGATTCAATGCAATACCAATACAAATCCCAACAACCTACTTTGAAGACTTGGAAAAGCTGGTTATCAACTTTATATGTCAGGGAAAGAGACCCCGAATAGCTAAAGATATCCTGAAAAAGAAGAGCAAACTGTGAGGGCTATCACTTCCTGACTTTAAAGCTCACTATAAAGCCACAGTGATCAAAACAGCATGGTACTAGCACAAAGATAGAAGGACTGACCAGTGGAATAAAATTGAGAGTGCAGAGACTGACCACCAAATTAATGGACATTTGATCTTTGACAAGGCCCCCAAATCCACTGAATTGGGACAGAATATTCTTTTCAATAAATGGGCATGGGAGAGCTGGATTTCAATAGTGAAAATAATGAAAGAAGACACTTAACTTACACCCTGTTCTAGTTTGCTAGCTGCTGAAATGCAATATACAAGAAACGGAATGGCTTTTTAAAAGGAGGCATTTAATAAGCTGCAAGTTAACAATTCTAAGTTCATGAAAATGTCCCAATTAAAGCAAGGCTATAAAAATGTCCAATCTAAGGCATCAGGGAAAGATACCTTTGTTCAAGAAGGCCAATGATGTTCAGGGCTTCTCTCTCAGCTGGAAAAGCACATGGCAAACCTTGCAATGTCTGCTAGCTTCCTCTCCAGGTCTCTTGCTCCATGAAGTTTCCTGAGGGGCATTCTCCTTCATCTCCAAAAGTCGCTGTCTGGTGGACTCTGCTTCTCATGGCTATGTCGTTCTCTCATCCTTCAGTTGTGGTTCTGTGGCTTTCTTCTCATTTTCAAAAGGAACTCTCTCCAAAATGTCTTCTCTTTTATAGGATTCCAGTAAAGTAATCAAGACCCATGTAGAATGGATGGAGACATGTCTCCATCTAATCAAGTTTAATACCCACAATTGATTGGGTCACATCTCTGTGGAGATAACCTAATCAAGTTTCCAGCCTATAATACTGAATAGGGATTAGAAGAAACCATTGCTTCTACAAGATTGAGTAGGATCAAAACGTGGCTTTTCTAAGGTACATAAATCCTTTCAAACAGGCACACACTGTACACAAAAATTAATTCAAAATGGTCAAAGACCAAAATGTAACAGCCAGTACAATAAAACTTTCCCTCTTTTATGTGCACCATCTTACTCTCTTCGGTACATATGACTTTCAGCAAGCAATTATAAAATTACCTAAGGTTGTCAAACAAGGCTTTAACACTACCTTCAACTATCTTCAGGCCCTCCAGGCTGAAGTTGATATCTTAGCATCAGTGGTCTTACAAAACAGACAAGTTATAGATACCCTGACTGCTTGTGAACAATGTTGCAATTATTTTGATAAATCTAGAACAGTGATACATAACCTACATGTTTCATAGGACCAAGTTAAGGGGTTTTATGATATCAGTTAAGTTCAAACATTTCAACAGGGCAACCTACTTTCTGATTTAGGTTCTTGGCTTAATGTAATATAGGTACAAACTAGTATGCTTTGGATTTCTGTTTTCAATGTTGATTATCAGTCTGCATGTTATTTCTTGTTGTACAAACTGTTTGAATATTCTGTCCAAATTCCTTGTCACCCTCCATATACCCCTCATACAGATCCTCCCCTTAAGATAGCTAATTCAAAAGAAAATTAGACAGAAGTAGTACTATTTCTAGAGGACAAAAATTAAAACCCAATATAATAGTAGCATGACTTAGAGAGAGGGCTGTATCTGTAATTCACTCAAATGAGTTATGTAACGCCACTCCAAGGGTCTTCAAAATAATTGAACAACCACAGAACAAGCCTCACTGCAATCAAGAAAGAGAACAATCACAAAAAATAAGGGATAAATGGAACAAAGAAACTGATGGAGTCTGACAAGAAAAGAGATCTGTAGTGGTGACTGGATTGTTTTGGTCACTTTTCCAATGATCTCATTGGACCAAAAGGAGGGACTGATTAGTAAAATAAAATGACTGCTTGTATTGGGTGTTGCCAGGAGGGAGCCGTTTCTGAGAACGTGTTTTCCAGAGGACAAAATCAGTTTACCTGCATGGGATTTCTGGGAAAAATGGAAGCATGAGACATACCTTAAGAACCGAAGATAAGCAACACCTGGCGACAAGCCAACTTTGGTCCATGGGAGATAGTTCATCATATTGAACATACCATACTAATCAATGTATGTCTGCTCCCCATTCTGTGAGGCTCCGTATGTAAAATGGAAACTTAATGCCAGCCAATTAGAACATCATTCTGCAAATGAGCTCCATGGATTAAGAAAGTATTAGATTTCTGTTGTTGAGATTAATGGAGAGTGGAGTATCACATATATTATTCCATCTAATCCTCATCCCAACCCTGCCAATTGGTATTATTACTCTACTTCATAGATGAAACAGAGACCTGAGGTTAAGCAATTTGCCTAGGAACACACAGTTAATGCTTAGTGGAACCAGGAACCCTGAATCAAAGTTTGTGCTCTTTCATATTGTACAACACTGTCCAGATTTATTGAAGTAGAGACTGAATAGATATTCCCTGGTGCATCGCCTTGGTCTCTTGCACAGCCTTAACCTCTTCAGATACCCAGGCTGTTTATTCGTTTTAGAAAAGCACTGGAAAGTGGAAGTGGAACCTCCTATATTCTGTCCTGCCACATTTCCGGGCTTAGCCAAGAGTAGCTTTGTGTCCTGCTAGGTCATGGTCTTTCACTGACCACAATGATTGAGAATACTTGAGCAAGTATTTAGTGAGCAAACCAAATCCTTCTATCACCCTTGTTTTGGAGCATAGCAGAAGTGGCAAGAGCTGACAAAGCCCAGCTGGAGCAGGGATGTTGAAATGAGCACAAATAACATGCCCTCATGACCAATATAAAAATTCCAACCTTATTCCTCTCCCTATGTTTATACTTTTGGCTGCACTGTCTCTAATTTTGGAGGTACTAAGTATTTTTATCTTCTTTTCTGTCCCCTCTTTTAGACAGCTGCCTCACTGTGAGTCTGTCTCCTCTTTATCATTGTAGTCAAATCTGCATTTAGAGGTTCTGTGTAGCTCACAGATGGGCTATTACAAACTTCTCCTGGTGGACCTAGCCATCGTAAATTTATGTTTGAATTTATGCCAAATGCTCTATTTTAAACATCTTTTCCCAGTCATCAAAATCCTTCACAAATTCCTCATCACCATCTGGCTTCATTATCCAATGCCTTAAACCTGAACTTAAATATCCCAGATATACTAGCAGGGTACAGGTAGAAGGTGGAAACAAACATAATTTACTTCTCATTTGTATTGTCTTCTAGAATTTAAACTCCACAAGGAGGAGATTTTGTCTGTTTTGTTTACTGATATGCCACAGTGCTTGGAATCTACTGGGAGGTCCAGAATTTTATAGTTCATTCTCTTCTTCGTAATGCTCAAATCAGAATCAAATGTTCCCTTAAAGCTTAGCAGTCAAGTATTCCATGGAAGAAGATTCTACAAATTTTCTGAAAAATCCTTTCTAGTTTCTAAAATTGCTCACTGCTAGAAAGTTTGTTTTTTTGTTCATTTATTCATTCATTCAGTTGCTGAATATTTTCTATGCGCCAGACCCTGAGCTGGTGCCAGAAATACAAGAGCCAGTTCAAAAAAATGCTTGTTTTCAAGAAGCCCAGAGTTTAGAGTAGAATATAGACTCAAAGGAACTAACTATGCTTCTAGGCCATACATGATACATTCAGGTTATCTATACTAAATAGTCCCAAAATGCAAAGAGAAGGGATCACCTTCAATTCTGTAATGAGAAAAAAATCCTAGTACGGATGTCTTTCTTGTGGCAACTTAAGCCCATCAAGGTCTTAGCAGAGAATAGTTAGATGCTATTTAGCATATTTTCCAAGATTTAAAGACCATTAGAAAGGATGCCCCTTCCTTTAACATCCTGTCCCTCAGTCTTTTCTTCTCTGTAATTCCTCAGTTACATTAGGTTTGTTTCACAGGTCATGGTCTTGTGGCCTTCAACACTTTTTGAGAGTCCTTACTAGGTTGTCTTCCTAATGATTATTCTAGTAAGTTGTGACATTAAACCTCATGACTGGGGAGTTAGTAAATTCAAGAACTCTTAGAGGGTTTGTCGATTGAGATGGAGAAATAACCTTGATGACATACAAGTGAAATCAGCCCTCCATCTCCATAGAGCATGGAGCAACTAGGGTGATGTAGACACAGCACAATCAGGGCACAAAGAGGGTAAGTGGAGAGAAACAATCAAGACAGATGTAAAAGAAGTCACCAGAATGCCCAGAGTTGCAGAGATCAGCACCACTTGTACCTCTTTGATTGGCTTGGCTACTATTACCTAGATTAGAAGCAGTTATCTTAAATTTATAATTATGCTATTTTGTAAAGGTGTTCCTGGAGGACACTAATGGGAATGAAACATAAACAGACAGTCCAGCTCCTTGTGACAAAACTGGCTCAAGGGAATGGTACAGATGTTGAGCAGTATGAGGGGATGTAAAGTGGCTAACAACAGATGCTCCTTTTTCAATATTCATTAACCACACAGCTTCTAGAGTATGTAGCACAGCTACATGCAGCTGCTGCCCATCTCCACTTTGGAAGCTGTTACAAGGAACAATTAATTCAATTAATAATACTTTCATATGGCTATCTCCCCTTATTTGCTGTAATTCCTCAACATAAAAGTTATATATTGCTGAAATGTAAAAAAAAAAGCTTTATTAAGCATGCTTCATGTTTTCAAAAGCTTAATAAACATGTTATAGCTTTCAGATACTAAGAAGAAACATGTACTTCTCATACTAGCTTGGAACACATGTTAATGCTGTGGCTGGTTGAAGGAACTTCAAGTGTTCATTTGGTTCCAACAACTTTGGGGTAAGTTCTCAAATTTATGGATCCAGAAAGTCACTCTTACTAACTCTGATGAATGGTGTCAAATTAACCAAATCTACAAGGCAGTGTTTCTCAGTCTTGGATACACTTGAGAATACTCAGGGGAACTTTTAACATTTCCTATGCCCAGATATTACCTCAGATCAATTAAATTGCAACCTTTAAGAGTTAGCCTGTACATCAGTACTTTGAAAAGCTCTCCAGCTGATTCCAGTGTGCAGCCAATGTTGAGATCCCCAAGTCAAGAAAGTAATCGCCATGTAAATTTAAATGTCATTTGAGATACTTTGATGAGAGACATAATGAGCAAGATTTCCAGGGATTATTATTTATTCTCCCTACTCCATTTTTGGTACTGGCATGCATATGCAATACTATCCTAGAATATCAAAATAAGTATTAGCCTTGGTGAGTATGTAATCAAAGTACAGAGTCAGGAACTCACCAGGCATGAGAGAAATTCTTAAGATCTTGGAAAGCACCAACACAGGGAAAAGGGTAAGGGGAGTTAAAGGAATTAGGTAATAGTAAACACTGTACCCCCACACTTCAGCAGGTCCATTATTACTAGTATGTAATACAATCCAGTATGCAAAGGGGCTGCTCACCATATTAACTGATTCTTTGGTAAGTTTCTTACTCTATGATTTCTTTCATTATTCTTTAATGGAAACTAGTGCTACATAAAATGTTAAGAAATTCATTTTCTAGTCAATTCGTTGGTATAGATGTCATAAAACAATAATTGTACCTATCGGGCTAAGATAAAATCATTAAAATAGTAACCTTTTGGGAATATATAGATCAAGCCCTCATTTTTACAGGTCACCATAGTACTACAGGAGAAATAAGAACAGATTTTTAAGGAAATGAATCAATATTGGAAGGCAGAACAAAAAAGACATGAAATGGTTACTGCCATTTAGATTATAAAACCAAAAGTAAACTCTCTTGCCCAATTTTAGTAGATGATTTCCAAAATGAAAACCAAAGAAGTGAAATGTATCCTTACTTTATTTCAAGCAATTTGAAATATTTCTTGGTCCTAAGTGGAATGATCCAGACTAACTATCGTCCTTCTAATTCTCATTGGATGTGGAGACCAGTTCTTTTTCACAAGAACTTCCAGCTTTGTTCAAGCACTGTGAGACAGCTCCTGCTACTGAACAGATAGCTCGACTGAACATTCATATATTTATTTGCTCAACAAACATGTATTGAGTGTTACTATGGTCTAGGCACTGGGGATATAGAGGATGGGAAAAAGAAAATCCTGATCTTGGAGCTTACAGTCTCGCTATGAGGAATGAATGACATGCAAACAAATAAAACAAATCTCCCCTTTACTTTTCTTCTTTGCATTTAACACAAGCATATATTTGACTGATTAATAGGATTCCCCTAATAGATTAAGCACCAAGAGGGCTAACCCCTATCTTGGTCACCACTATATCTCCAGCTTTTGGTACAGTATAAGAACTCAATGAATATTTGTTAAATGAAAGCAGAGTAACAGGAAAGATAAAGATGGCTTTTAATTAATTGGCCTTAATGGATGAATTTTACTACTTTTTAAATTCTATCCTGTCCTTGACAGTAACACAGTAGTCAAACAGTCAGCAAAGACTTATCCTTGTCTAAAGATCTTGTGTCTTGAGAAGTCACTTGAGGAAGGAACCAATACTGAGAGATCTTCCCCCATTGTTCTAAAATCAGATGTACTTGTTCTCATTTCTGAACAATTCCTTGAACATAGGCAAAGTAAAATGAGATAAGACACTTGTAATAGCTTTTTAAGTAACTCAGTCTTCATCAAATGGGACATTTTATCTTTTCTCAGACATGCACTCTTATATGAATGTCCATGAAAGCAGTTGGGCACTTGTCTGGCCTGGAAGAAGGAAACTCTACTCTTTGGAGAAGAAGAGAAACAAAGTCCACGTTCCTGGAACTTACTCAGTGATTTGGCATCTGGAGAACTTGCTCAGGTTAATTTGTGGCAGTCATACCACTCGGCACACTGATTTTTTTTTTTATAGACTGTCCAAAGCAATGTAATGATGGATTTAGAAAATAATCTTACACAAAGAAAAACCCAGGTTCAGTATGCATTTGCTAAACATTAAGATGACTACCTCAGTTATTTAGTCTTTTGTTTGAAGTCAGTAGCAAAGTATGTTGAGTAGCTCAATATGTATTTGGTATGGCTTGTGGACTCTGGGAAAACAAAACATTTTGGTAGATTTATAAATGTTTGGTTTTTAAAGCTGTCCAAGCGTGCCTATTTGATCTTATCTTACTTTTCAGATCATCCTTGTTTCCTGTTGCTTATCAGATTAAAATATAAACTCCTAAATGAACTGTCTTAACGCGACTACGTGACTACGTGACTACATCTACCCATTTGCTCTAATTTTAATCTCTGCTCCAGTTATGTTCTCTCTTTGCTATTTTTAAAATTCTTTAAGGAATAAAGCCTGAAGTCTACTTCTCTGGTTGACATAGAATCACCTCTTAATCAAGCTTACATTTTCTCATACTGCTTTGTGATACATATCTGTGATGTTTTTACCATGCATAGAACTATATAACTGCAAAGCACTAAGTCTAAAAGGAGATTTTTTTCTGAAGCAAAAGAAATGGTACAAACACAAGTTCATATTTATGCATTTTACACAATGCTTCATAAATAGATTCACATGCAGTTTAGAAGCTGTATTGGGGCCCAGACTACCCCAGAGAAGAGGACACTATGCAATGAATGCTAAATTCTTTATTAATTTTAAATAACACGTGAAACAACATTATAGTGACACTATGATTTTTTCATTTTATGATGCCTACTAGCTTTACTCCTAGATATCAAAAGCCCATTCCTGAATAAAATGAAGTCTGGGCTTTCTCAAGAATTTTAAAGATCATATAAACCATTATATTAAGTGAACAAACATGTTCTTTTTAAGATAAATGAGCTGAAAACAATAACAGAATCCTTCCTTTCCTATAGAGTTGCTTTAATTGGAGAGGCTGTGGAAGCATATGTGGAACTATATAAAAATGAGGAGCATAAAATAAGTAAATATATGGGGAGGTTTATTAGTTGGGTGTCAAAGGGTAGGGCAGTGGTACAAAGTGATCTCTTAAAAGATGTTTGGCTGGAAGTTTCTGTATTCATTTTAAAAACCTAAAATCTGCACATGCTTTAAAGTGCTCCCTCTACCAAACAAAATATCTAGAATCTAAGTTTGGTGGTGCCCACTGGTGGGTAAATAAAAATGCTGCTATAGGGAAAATTTATATGAAAATTATTCTGGGTTAATGAAAAATAAGTCAGTATTTCTGAAGTGTAATTCTTTCTGAAGGAATTACATCCATGTCAGAGTGTACTTGAACCAACTAGAGAGAATGCAGAAATGGGAGATAAAATTGAAAAATGGTTAAATGTGATAGTGGCAGGCCAACCACCTTTCTAATGAGTCACTTGTTTTTGGGTTTCCCTATGTTTTACAGGAGAATTTGGCTACAACATAACAGAGTTCTTGCATATGGCCTTAGTTTGGATTCAAGGCACTGAGTAAAAAGAACCCTTTGGCCAGAGCAATAGATGGCCACTGGTACATAAAAATAACATTTTATACTGAAAACTAATTTTCCATCAGAAATTTTAAAATATATATAAAATAAAACTAAACCATAGAAGAAAAACCGTAAAATAAATCAAATAAATCTGTAAAATAAATCCGTAAAATAAAAATAAATCTGCAAAATTTAGGAAAACAGTTTTTGGTATTAAAACAGATTCCATTTTTCAAAAACAGATCTAAGTGTCAGAAGAAACCCTACAGATGTGCTAATTATTTAGAAAACTCCATATTATGTGGTATTTAACAGAAATGTCTCTTCTAGACATGAATATGGCATTAGAAGAGCGTTGTTTTAGAACTTTTTTTGAACTTTTTATTACACCTCACCAACTTTGATGTATTTCCAATTTTTTACCTGTGGTCTGAATTTCTTCCCAGCTTCTAAGTCTTATCTATATACCAGGAGGCAATAATTTTAACTACATTCAAAGTTACAGAGCTTAAAAGATGAGGGAAATACATTAAACAGCCAAAGGTAGTGGGACCCCTGTCTATTTTCCAGCAGGAAGCTGGGTGGGGGGGGCACTAAAAATAAATTCAAGTAGAAGGCTCAATCTTAGCGGACTCTTCAGTAAAATTAGCAACAGGGTTGAGAAACGGCAAAGGAAATAGCTTGTATTTCCCACTGGTTTCCTCAGATAACTGGGTCTCCAAGATCTCAATAGGATTTGAAACATCTTCGGGTTGAGAAGAAATATTCAAGGCTACATAATCATGGTCACGTAAATCTGGTAAGACATTTGATGGATCCTTCATATCATACAAAAGAAGATCATTAGAATCTTGAAATCTTTCTCCAAAGTTGCTTATCGGCACCTCATCAAACATGGAAAACAGAGGCGTCTTCATGTATTGTACCACCTGCTCGTCTGTGGAGAAGATAGTCCTTTGTTATACATGATGTGGAAGGAGAAGGGTTAAGGAAAGTAAAGTAATTCACAAAAAATCTAGCACTGTTAAATGCATCACAGCACAGGGCTAGGGTTATTCTCCCGCTGTTCTGAGTCATACTCTCCAAACTGGCCACTGGAGGGGCTGCCTCAGTTAATGGTTACAGTAAAACCATGAAGAACGTATTCTCACCTCTGATATTAGAAGCCTACCCTAATATACCCACTATTTCAATCTTCTTGGCGCTTCTACAGGAAAAGAATAAGGATCTTGGATACATAGTTATGTCAAAATCCTTTGATTTATGAATAGCACTAACCATTAAGATATACTTCCATAAAATCGAAGGCTGACTGTGGAAGAGAAGGCTCAGAAAGCAATGAAGAATGTACTTTCTAAGAAAGAAAAACTTCTTTGGAGTTCAGGTGCAAAATCCAAGCTCGTTAGAGCATATCTCTTTGGTGTTTTTTTCTTTTTTTCTTTATTTTTGTCTTGAAATCAGAGACAGCACAATACATATTATCTAGGACATACATCTTCTGATCCCTCTACAAATATGCTTTCATACCTTTTTTTCCATCGGTTTCAAGTAGACTTATCTCTTCTTCATTTTTCATGACACTTAGACTCTAGGCAGGAAAAGAAAACACTATTATCTTTATCAACCAATCATTCTTGCATATAAAGCTAAGTATTTTGGGTAAACAGCCTATCTCTTATAGAAAACAAGGTTCAGAGAAGAATTTTTCCATTTAATTTAAGTTTTTAAAGGTTATAGATTTCTTTACTACCTACTTTTCAGAGAGGAGGGATAAAATCAATTGATGCAATAAGAGCCAACTGTACCAAGTGGGTCCAGTTGCTATTTAGCTTGAACTAACATTGACCAATATTTATCTGTTCAGACAGAAGTAAATATAGTAAATATTGGATTTGAACCCAAATGTTTGAACCTGAATGATGAGACTCATCAAACATGCTTAGTCGATCTGGCAGGAAGAAAAGAATGCTTTTTTCAGGTCACCTGGTTAAATCACATAACAAGAAGCAAAGCCTAGTTTCCTTATCTTTTGGTCAAAGACTAAAAATAGTTTCATTTGGGCATCTTCTCTAGCTATATAAAACAATTGTGAGCAAGTAGAAGGTCTATTTTTTCTAAATAGCAACAAGACTCTACTACACTAAGAAAAGGAAACATGTAAGAATGGTATAATCAACTGTCAGGAATTATGTCACCTTGTTATTTATGGAGGTTGAGGAAGACCTCAATAAAGGAAAAGAAAAAAGAAAATGCTTGATACTTTTTGGTCCTCTTAAAATTTCCAATCCTAATAATGGCCATTCTTACCTGACTCAATACAGTAAAAGTGCACAGCTTCTTTGTATAGCTGTATTTTGGTTGCCTACCTAATATTTATACAATAGTACACTTAGCACTTGGACCCTTACCCATGTCACAATCTAAAATGTTCAGATTCTCCCTTTATCAAATGTTCTCATTAAAATGTCACCCATGGTTATAAACATATGGTATAAAACATTAGGTGGGTATCCTAGTGTATGAACTAATGTTAAAGAGAATCAAGGATATGGCAAATGTGGCAATGCTAGTGATTAATCTGCTCATATATATTTTTTTTCTGACTGACTGACTGACAAGTTCTTTTAAACACTCCACTAACTGCTCTCCAGTCTTCTTGGTCATTCAATATGGTAACTAGTAAAATACCACTGAATTAGCCCTCATCTTGTCCAGGTTTTGATCATACAGAGAGGGATAGAATAAAATCTCCCTTTGTATAATTTATAAAGAAAGTGACTATCAAGAAAATTCATAGTTTACTTAAGAGAAAAACTTGTTAATTATTTTTATCAGTAGCCATTTACAAAAGAATGAACTGATGATTTCTACTTAAACAGGTCTTAGCTGTATTTCCCTTGTACACCAAAGTAACGAAATGTTTTTATTTGTTTGTTTTGTTTGCTTTTACATGGGCAGGCACCAGGAACCAAACCCGGGTCTCTGGCATGACAGGCGAGTACTCTGCCTGCTGAGCCACGTGGCCCACCGTGAAATGTATTTTTAAAGAACACTTTCAAATTTAGACTGACCTTTTCTGTAATTTATCAAGATTGAGTTAGAAGAGAAAAAGTGGTAATAAGATAGTGGAAGAATATAGATGATTTGACTTAAGCCATCCTACTTGATTCAATTAACGTACGTTTTCCTGCTAATGACCTACTACCATGGCAATCTTCACCTATATGTATATAATAAAAGACCTTATAGTTAGGTGGTACATAAAAAGCAATATAGAGGAGTACAGAAATGTATCTTACATCTATTTCTGTTATGACGTTCATACTGAGTAAAGTTTCAGTTTCATCTGCCATCAAAGTAGGAAGCTCAGAACTGATTGACTGAAAATAAAAATAAGGAATTATGAACAAAGTCCTCTAAATACAATAGCTTATATTCTAAAACTCTAGTTAATGAGGAAAAAGGCTTTTACACAATTGTGAGGAATAATGATGACAAGAAGAGGAACTTTGAATACATGAAAATCTTTATTAAAGCGTCTTAATTCTACACAACAACTACTTTCATAATGATTATTTTTAAGTGATTAGATCACAGGAAAAAAACACTGCATAATAAATAAATCATGATATTACTATGGGGAAGGGAAGCTATATAACGTGGCATCTTCCAGTTCAGTAAACCAAATGTAAGCTACGTATACACCCCAAATGGGTAGAAAAGCCAAAATAAGAATTAAAGTATTCTTGTATCCCAAGCCAAGTATTACCTTCAGTGTCAGTTGTCTTATATCACATCACACTTCTTTGTTTAATAATATATATAAATGCAGTAAAGCCTCAAAAATGAATTGATAGGCTTACCTCACCAACACAAGCAGGGACATAATTCACTTTCTTCCTAGACAACAATGACTTGAGCTCCACCAGATTAGTTTCAATACAGTGCAAATCATCCCTAAAATGACATACGGGGGGAAAAAATCAATAAACTCTGCCACCAAGTAGGATGAAAGTGAATGGAAAAAATGGTAGTTTAACTGGCAGGTGATCCACAATCCTGACACTAATACTTGAGTCAATCATTGAGAAAATACCATGAACAATACATTTCACAGATTGTGCAAGTTCTTAACTAAGACACCACAAACCATATGGCATTTTCTGGTGTTACAGATATTTCATTTCTAAACTATAAAGCTTACTGCTATCCAGAAGACTGTATTACATAATTCATTGATTATAATTCAACCAGAGTGGCCATATTCTAACTACAGAGTTTGCAACCTGTACAGAGTTTGAAATCCAGAAAAGGAGGATAGGAAAAAGCCCACGTTATTCTGTTCCCTAGAAATCCTGAATAGGAAGTATTTTTCAATCCAGGAAAGCTCTTAGACCAAAGGGTGCCTTTTCCCCAGCCAATGACAGATAAAGACTATAAATCACTGGCACCTATCAGAATAGAGTGAGCTACAAGGTATTGCAACAATGTAGCTGGTTAATCCAAATGGCCTTTGAGATCCTTCCATCTAAGACATTCTATAAATTCACAAGTTAAACTTTGAAGTGGCTATATTCCTTCAAGTGAACAGCACTTAGTCTGAATCTTAGCAATAGATGAAAGCCTCAGACTTGGGGGAAGGGTGTCATGTCAGCGGGCAACCAGCAGAAAAGTTGCATATTTTAACTTTACTTTATGGTGCCTCTCTTAAATTTGCTTTATAGTGCCATTCATTAGGCAAACCAGGTGTGCTAAGGACCATTTGTGATAATTACTATCAATGATGCCAAGAGCTCAGGATGCCACTAGATCTCTACTGGCCACTAACACAAGGAGTTTTTGGTCTTCCCTTATGCTCTCTCAATCTAGCAGAACTGAATTCAGCTTTGGTGGCCAACTCAGGTAGTGTTAAATCTACCCAGAATAATCATCTCAACTTGTTAGTTGCTATGATCAGTTAAGGTTCTGAGGAACTCAAATGCCCTATGGGGTGAATATTGTTTCATTGCCTGCAGTAGTTCCTTTCAACACAGAACCGAAGTTATAGCTTACAGTGTAATTTGGGGTCAGGCTGAGGAAGCTTACACCCTTTTTGGTTCTCTCTCTTTAGCACATAAGAAAAAGCCTCTAAAAAGTGTGTTGCTCAGGAAGCTGCTTAGGTAAAAAGGTCTATGAAGACAAATACCAGACCGTTTTTCTCTCAGGGTGGGGGTAGACAGTAAAGGATGATCAGTAGCAGAGAATAATACCAACATAAAATGATAAAGCATGCAGATAG
Source organism: Tamandua tetradactyla (assembly GCF_023851605.1). Lineage (NCBI taxonomy): Eukaryota > Metazoa > Chordata > Mammalia > Pilosa > Myrmecophagidae > Tamandua > Tamandua tetradactyla. The sequence continues at coordinate 107,037,519 of NC_135353.1, read as the reverse complement.
ACAAACTGTAAGCATTGCTGATGGAGATGAAACTCAGGCAGACACCCTTCCTCCACATGCCACTCAGGGTTTTCATGGGTAGAGATTTGCTGATGATAGTGCTTTTGTGGCACCAATTTAGTAGTACTTCTGCTGAAGCACACAGAACTTCCTAGTTTCAGGAAATTAAGATATATATTTCTTTATAGTTCAAGCCGAAGTAGGAGGTTTCAACCTACTTAAAGAGCTAATTTCAGATATAAAACCTGTTCCACAGGATATTGCATTATCTTTGGCTCTTATTTTCAGAAGACCTCAGAGGGGTAAACATCAAATATGCTACCAAATAGTGCATATATGGTATATGAAAAACAGTAATAACGTTTGGGAGTGAAGCTGCAAGGGAAATGTTCCCTTAATCATGTCTTTCTCCTTTCATCATCATAATATACTTTGGACTAACAGAAAATTTTCTAACCCCAGAAGAATACATGCTTGAAAATCAGCATCCAGGGTTTTCCCACAAACACAAGCCACATATTAGCACTAAGTCCTGGTATAAGGTGTTGATCAGAATTTAGTTTTCCCCTAAAAAATATTTGATTGGTTGAGGTTTCAGTTAGTGTAGAGTCAATATTCAATTGTACAACTATGTGTATAGCATAGAATTATGCTACCTTTTAGCTAGACTTAGGGTCACTAACTATAGACTTAGATTTCCAATTCCCCATCACTGGTTTAAACAATGTTTTCTGGGCTTCTCAGAAAAGAAAGTGAAAGAGTGGGTAAAGGTACTCTTACAAGCTATTATTGATATACCTCTTCCTTTTCTCAGCTATCCAAAGTGATTTAAAGACTGTGAGAAAAAAATAAACACATATTATCCTCAAAAACAGCTGGAGGACCCTCTAAGTTAGGGAAGGAAGAGATTGTATACCTGTTCATCATAGAGTTACACTGAGCACCTGATAGGTCTTCACCCAAGATTGGATCATTGTCTTGAGAAGGAGACAGTAATTCTGGAGAAATATCATTAGTTTCCTGTCCAAAGGATTCCTCTGCCATTAGTTCTTGGAAATCTGGCATGAGCAAATCCAAATCAACGGCCAGTGAATCTCCACTTATAGGTATATCCTGAATCGATATTTCATGGTCTTTTCTGAGAAATAATCAACATAGGAGAATATTAATCCAACAGGTACCCAAGAGCTCAAATGATATGGGCCGTAGTTTACCCATCAGTCACATAATATCAGCAGATTTGCAAAATTTAGGTCAAATAACCTATACAAAACCTTCTTCTATTTTTTTTACATATGATATAGTGTAATGTATAAACATTGTTACAGACCAACAATTCCATTTATTTACTTTAATAGATAAAAACAAAAACTTATCACACCCAGAACAGCTATAATAAAAAGGGCAGATAATAACAAGTGTCAGTGAGGATGTGAAGAAATGGAAACCTTCATACATTGCTGGTGGAAATGAATATGAAATGGTGTGCCCACTTTGGTAAATAGTTCAGCAGTTTCTTAAAAAGTTAAACATAAACTTATCCTGTGACTCAGCAATTCCATTCTTTGATACCCAAGAGAAATGCAAACATAGTTCCGCACAAAGATTTGCATGTGAATGTTCATAATACCATTATTCTCAGTAGCAAAAAAATTGGAAATAACCCAAGTATCCATTAACTGATGAACTGGTAAATAAAATATGATCTACCCATACAAAAGAAGATTATTCATCAATAAAAAGAAATGAAGTACTGATTCATGCCACAACATGGTTAAACCTTGAAAACTTGGCTAAATTAAAGAAGTCATTCATAAAAGATCACTTATTGTATGACTCCATTTATATGAAATATCCAGAAAAGCCAAATACATAGAGAGAGAATATAGATTAGTAAATGGGTATGAGGGATCATATTGTAGCAATGAAAATATTATAAATCTGATTTATGGCGATGGCTGCACAAGTTGGTAAATTTAGTACAAATCATTGAGTGGTATATTAAAAATGGATGAATTTTAAGATACATAGATTGTAGCTAAATAAACTTATTTATATATATATAAAACTTAGCTATATCTATTAATATGTATCTAGCCATTCATCTGTTTATCTATCCATTTATATATTTATTTATACATACATTTACCCATATCTTTCTATCTTTCTTTTTTCTATCCATATCTTTCTATCATCATCTATCTATCTAATTGATCACATCTCTCCATTTGTCAGAGAGACTGTAGCAAATCATAAACAATGTAATGACAAGACGAGGGTCAGCACTCACAGTCTAAGTTTCCATTTAGTGGTGTATGTACTAGCATCTGATATCTCAGTTATGACTGAAAAAGAAGTAGAATGGCATAACTATTTGTTTTTCACATAAATGAAGGAGACTAAAGAGAAGACACATGATTTCTGGATTGTGCGCTTATATTGCTCATTAACATAAGTAGGCTTGTCTTAAGGCTCAGCAAGGAAAGAGAAAAAGCAAAACTGCTGCTTACAATTTATACTGAGTTATTGTACAGATGCAGCAGAAGTTAATTTTCTCTTAGGATTAAATGCTCTTTTCCAATCAAATAAATAGTTTGGGTAAGGAACCACGTTTCTTCCATATATTTTGACTTGGTATTTTGGAAGACAGTCAAATATTTGTGAATGTGCAGCTTCCCTTAAAGCTGAATTATTAACTTAGCTTCTAAGTCCCAGTGAACAGATGTTTTTACTTACAAATATCATTCATTAGAATAATACCATTCTAGATGTCATAAAGTCTGAGAATCACTATTTTCTTTCTCTCTGGTCCCATTAGGATAAAATTTTGCTGGTATAATCTGCTTTACAGACATGGCCACTGTTAGTACTCTGCCCTTCTGTTCACTTGGTGGGCACCAACACCCAGATAGATGGCTTTTATGCTGTTGGCTTTAGCAAACAATACTGGTGCAAAAATTCAATTCTAGAGCTAACTTCTGCATTCGTAACTCCTTCTGAAAAAAGACTCCCCTCCTGTTGTCTTATTCCTTAATCATCTCAGTTTCCAGCCCCTTTTGATTCAAAGAAACGACTTCCTTTTACTGTTCATAATACCCAGGCTCTACGATACTTTTGCTTACATCTGTAATGAACTTTTCCTTCAAAAACCTTATCTCTTCCCAAATATTCTAGCCCTTTAGGTTTAATTTGAATACTACAAGAATATTTTATAATATTCTGATTCCTCAACGATCTTCTGTTAAAAGGGCTATCCTTCAACAGTCTCCTTTACAGATACCCTCTTCCAAAAACTCTCACCTTACCCTACCAGTCTCCACTTGTTCCTTCTTTCAACCCAAGCAAGCATCTAAACAAATAAACAACAGGTATCTACAATCTATAAAACAAGTTTAAAAGGATATTGTGTTGATTTTCTCATGTTCTTTAGCATACATAGAGAACTTCAACTTTGCAGACCAATGTTAAAGTCTTTATTCTTCAAATCTACACTTTCATTGCACTTTGTTTTGGTTTTCTAAAGCTGCCATAATGTACTATACCAGAAATGGAGCGGATTTATAGAGGGAATTTATTAAGTTGCAAGTTTGTAGTTCTAAGGCTGTGAAAATGTCTAAATTAAGGCACCAACAAGAGGTAACCTTCAAGCAAGAAAGGCTGCTGCCATTCAGAACACTTCTGTCAACTGGGAAGTCATGTGGCTGGCATCTACTGGTCCCTTGATTCTGGGTTCCACTGCTTTCAACCTCTGTTTTCTATGTAGTTCCTCATTTGGCTTCTCTGGGATTGGGTTTCATCTTTTGGGTTCCCTTGGCTCTCTCCAGGTTCTATCTTGTTTAGCATCTCATGGAAAGGCATATAGAAACATCTGCTAGGTTCTGCATTTCCAAACTTCTGGTTCTTTTGTTGGCCCTGTTGGCTTTGTTCTCCAAGCGTCTGCATCTGAGGTTTCTCGAAAATGTTTACCTTTTTAAAGGACTCTAGCAAACTAATCAAGACTCTAGTAAACTAAGTCTACTCAAATGGATGAGTAGTGTCACATCTCCATCTGATTAAAAGGCCACACCCACAACTGGGTGTCTCACATCTCTGTGTAAGTAATCTAACCAAAAGGTCACACCCAAACAGGGTGTGTCACATCTCCATGGAAACAATCCAGTCAAAGTTTTCTACCCTAAATAACAGGTCTGGTCCTACAAGATTGGATCAGGATTAAAACATGGCTTCTCTGGGGTATATAATAGTTTCAAACTGCCACATTCCACCCTCTGACCCTCCAAAACATGTTCTTTCCATATACAAAATACATTCATCCTATCACAATATCACAAAAGTTTCAACCGCTTCAGTAACAATATAAGTACCATACAAAGTAAAAAAACAGTACAAAATTTGTCCTAAAACAAAAAATTCTCCTCTGGTAAAAATTAGAACATATTATCTGCTGCCAATACACAAAGGGGGGACAGTCACAGGATACATGTTTTCATTGCCATAGGGAGAAATAGAAAGGTAAACAGGGGTCACCGGAACCAAACAGTTTTGAAAAACTGCAGGGCAAACTCCATTGGATTTCAAAGTCTGAGAGTGACTCATCCTCGGGGCTTTAGAAAGCAGCAGCCCCACCCTTTCCATGGGCCTACACAGCAGCCTTGTTCTCTTCAAATGCTGAGGTGAGAGTTGCAACACTGGGGCACACTGGGGGTCCACCTTTCTCTGTGCTTCACACTCTCCAAGCTTCAGGACAGTACCCAGGATCTCTGCCATCTCCGGGGCACATGTTCAACCCCTACAGAACAATGGGGTGGCAGCCAGGTTCTCCCAATTTCTGATGTATGCACTCCATCCTCTCCAAGGCCTAGAGTGGTAAAACTCTTCCTGAGTGTGCTGGTTTGAATCTGTGGTGGACCCCAGAAAAGCCATGCTTTTTAATCCTCATTCAATATTGCTGGGTGGGAGCATTTTGATTGTTTCCATGAAGATGTGACCCACACAATTATGGGTGGTAACTTTTGATTAGATGATTTCCATGGAGGTGTGTCCTCACTCTCTGAAGGTGGAGTTGCTTACTGGAATTCTTTAAAAGAGGAAACATTTTGGAGAGAGTCCTTTTTGGTAGAGCCACGAGAAAGCCAGCGACATGGCCATGTTTGCCATGTGCCCTTCCAGCTGAGAGAGAAATGCTGAATGTCTCGGCCTTCTTGAACCAAGCTATTTTTCCCCGGATGCCTTAAATTGGACATTTCTATAGACTTGTTCTAATTGGGACATTTTCTTGGCCTTAGAACTGTAAACTAGCAACTTATTAAATTCCTGTTTTTAAAAGCCATTCTGTTTCTGGTAAATTGCATTCTGGCAGCTAGCAAACTAGAACAGGTACATAAATCCTTTCAAACCAGCATGCTCCCCTTAACTCTTATCCCTGACCCCATTATTCACCCTTGGTGTTGCTGTGGTGAATAAACTAGTTGTGCTAGTAAACTAGCAACTTACTAAATTCCCCTTCACCGGAACCAAACAGTTTTGAAAAGCTACAGTGCAAACTCCATTGGATTTCAAAGTCTGAGAGTGACTCATCCTCAGGGCTTTAGAAATCAGCAGCCCCACCCTTTCCATGGGCCTACACAGCAGCCCTGTTCTCTCCAAATGCTGAGATCAGAATTGCAACACTGGGGCACACTGGAAGACCAACCTTCTCTCTGCTCCACCCTCTCCAAGCTTCAAGACAGTACTCAGGATCTCTGCCATCTCCAGGGCACATGCTAAACCCCTACAGAACAACAGGGTGGCAGCCAGGCTCTCCCAATTTCCAATGTATGCACTCCACCCTCTCCAAGGCCTGGGGGTGGCAAAACTCTTCCTGAGCAATAAAGTGGAAGGCCGACCTTCTGCTTCTGGGGCAAACTCGCTGCCTCCACGTGTATGATTGGGTCTGCTCTACTGGCTACAAGGAGCAGCCAGGTTACGTTTTCCACATTTAATTTGGAAATTTCTTCAGCTAAGTACCCCAGCTTGTCACTTTTAAATTCTGACTTACATCCAATATTGGTACTCAGTTTGACCAAATTATCTGCCATTTTAAAACAAGGGTCACCTTTCTTTCAGTCTGCAATAACACGTTCTTCTTTTCTGTCTAAAACACCTCAACAGAGGTATGTTTAGAGTTCACATTTCTACCAACAGTCTCTTCAAAGCAATCTAGAACCTCTCTATCAAGATCCTCACAATTCTTCCAGAATCTTCCCCTTATCAATTTAAAAAGCTGTTCCAACATGTTTGGTATTTGCAAACCACAGCAGCACCCCACTTCTCTGATACCAAAATTTGTTTTGGTTTGCCAAAGATGCCATAATGTGATATACCAAAAATGGAACAGTTTTTAAAAAGGGGAATTTATTAATTTGCAACTGTACAGTTCTAAGGCAGTGAAAATATCCAAATCAGGGCACCAAAAAGAAGTTACTTTCACTCAAGAAAGGCTGATGCCATCTGAAACACCTCTGTTAGCTGGGAAGTCACATGACTGGCATCTGCTGGTCCCTTGCTCTTGGGCTCCATTGCTTTCAACCTCTGTTTTCTCTGAGGGTTCCTCACTTGACTTTTCTTGGCTCACTCCAGGTTCTGGCTTGTTTACTGTCCCATGGGAAGGCACATGGAAATGCCTGCTGGGCTCTGCATTTCCAAACTTCTAGCTCTTCTGTTGGCCCTGTTGGCTCTGTTCTCCAAGTCTGTGCATCTGAGGTTTCTCCAAAATGTTTCCCCTTTCCAAGGGCTCTAGTAAACTAATCAAGACCCACCTTGAATGAGTAGTCACATTTCCATCTAAACAAAAGACCTATACCCACAATTGGGTGTGTCACTTCTCCATGGAAGTAATATAACCAAAAGGTCACACCCACAACAGGGTTTGTCACATCACCATGAAAACAATCCAATCAAAGCTTCCTTTCCTAAACAATAGGTCTGGCCACACATGCTTAGATTAGGATTAAAACACTGATTTTCTGAGTATGTAATCATTTCAAACTGGCACACACTTTAAATGAATCCGTTAATGATGTTCTTTACGAAGGGATCCATTCAGATTTTTTTGTGTCCTGCACAAAAATCAAAATCAAAATGTGTGCATGTTTTCTGTATGGTTATTCTGTAGACCTACAATTGTTCTAAAAATTAAAAATAAATGAAAAAGTGTACATATACCGTTAACATGTATATTCATAGAAAAAGACAAGGAAGGAATACACTAAAATGTTAGCCATGGTTATGTCAGAGTGCCTTAAGCTAATATTTTTGTCGTTTAATTTTCTGTATTTATCAGGTTTAATACACAGTATGGGGTAAAAGACATAAATTGTTCGGAACTGCTTATGCCTATAATTTAATTTAGAAAGCATTAACATTAGTTAGGGAATGTAGTCTTCTATTCCAAGAAATGTGTTTCTCAAGTTTTTCTATCCCTCAATAACATTTTATAGATTTTTCCTAACAGATACTTTATATCCTTTATTAAATGTATATTATTTTATAATTTATATATTTTTCGTGATTTTGTGAAGGAATCCTTTTTCCAACTAAAATCTTTAACAGTCTATTGCTGGTATGTAATAAAAGTACTGATTTTATACATTTATTTTATATTAAGTAAGGTATGGTTTAATACTGTATTTCCTCAAGAACTATACTCCCATATGTATGTATGTGGTTTATGGGTCAGTTGGCTTTGCTCTGTTCTGAGGTCAAGAAATACAGGTAAAGCTAGCTATTTTGTAAATATGGTTTGGTGGTAAAAAGGGGAGATGGGCAAGAACATAGATGGCAACACTTATCCATCACCAGAATGAAGAAATAAACTCAAATTCATAAAACATTATCAGAGTGTCAGTGGTGTTATTTTTGTAACTGAAGAAAAGCATTATTGTTTCACTTAAAATGGATATTTCATAAGTTTTTAAAAATATAGGTGCAGTCCATATTATATTTCATTACCAATACATGGCCTACAAGGTTGCTCACCCATCAGTTCCACATGCTTGGTCCATAGCTGGAACTAAATCTTTGGATTCATCGTTCAAAGTAGATAAAACATTGTCGATGAGACTTTTATTTTTGTCTTCAATAAGTGCATAACCATTTTTTAATATCTCCATCTAAATAAGGGATTTGAGGAAATGAGAGTTGATAATGTACCTGTTTATACATCTGATCTTTCTTATATCATATTTGATGTGATTCTTTTTTAGTAAATTTAACAACCTTATGAAAAATAATCAGCAAGTGCTGGAAATTTTATGACAGTAAACGTGCTTCTTTTACCCACCCACCACTACCTTATCCCAGAATCTTACAGCTTCTTTCTTCTTCTCCACTGGAATATGGAAATACTGACGAGCACATTTGGAAGCTGAAGCCCCTATTGTGACTGGTAATGACCTGCAATGAGATCCAGATTTCACTGCTATCAGCTACCTGAATGTTGCAATAGTCAGCCAACACTCCTGTAAAGAACCCAAATTCTAATGATCCGTGCCAGAAAGGTTCCATTAGACATAAATTTTCGAGGATCCCAGCAGCAAAGTGGGAAAAGAAAAGGACCCAGCACACTTAAATAATGACCATTTGGTATATTATTCCTATAAGTTAATCCATGAGTGTGTACATTAAGACAACCTAAAACCTTGTATTTTAAAAAATATACATAAAGTAAAAAAAAAAAAAAAACTAAAGCAGAAAGAAAGAAGGGGAAAAAGTATTCTCAGAGCAATGGCCGATCCTAGGGCTGGGCAGGCAAAGCACAAGATGAGCTTGGAACATCATATTGTGTCAGAAGAAAATACACAAAAATTAAAGGGGAAATGTCAATGGAATATTTTAATTGATGATAATACCTTGAGTAAAATAAGAATCCATGATTCCAAACTGATAAAATAAATCAATAAATAGTAGACTGCAAAGTAAAAATGTAGAATAATGTTGTAGCTAGAAAATTATTATTGTACAACCTTTGCAATACTACGTGATCCAATGAATAATTATCAGTAGATGTTAAAATTAATTGGTAAAATTTTGAGGGATCCTACAATTTACTTATTAGTTATAAGGGGAAAAATAGTAACCCAAGAGTGCAGTAAACAGTTATACAATATCTTAACCAAGTAATGAAAGTCAACATCACCAATAATGAGACAAACTGACATTAGGTGACTCTTATATAATGTAGTGAGAAAACAATACTTCTTGGAAATCTTGTCAAAAAGAGATAACCTGATTCTACTCATGAGGCCAGGCTAGAAAAACTCAAAGTGAAGGGCATTCTACAAAAATTACTGCCCTGTTCTTTTAAAAAATATCAAAATGATGGAAGACAATGAAAAACTGAGAAACTGTTTCAGATTAAAAGAAAATTAAGAAAAGTCAGTAAGATCAACTGATCTTTATATCTAGGCTGACAAAAAAAGTCAGAGGATAAAATAAAAAATGGGAGAAGGGACATAACTACTGACTCCACAGAAATACAGGAGATAATGTGAGGATATTATGAGCAACAATATGCTAAAAAATTAGACAACACAGAAGACATGGACAAGTTCCCAGAATAGCATGAACAACCAATATTGACTCGAGAAAAAATAAATGACCTCAGCAAATCAATCACGAGTAGACAGATTGAATTAGTCAACAGAAAGCTCCCCAAAAAGAAACATATGGGACAAGATGGTTTCACACGTGAATTCTACCAAGCATTCAAGAAAGAATTTACCAATCCTACTCAAACTCTCCAAAAATTTTTGAAGGGGAGAGAAAGCTACTTAACTCATTCTATAAAGCCAACATCACCATATTACCAAAGCCAGACAAAGACACTACAAGAAATGAAACTTACAGACCAATGTCTTTAATGAATATAGGTGCAAAAATCCTCCACAAAATACTTCCAAATCAATTTCAGGACCACAAGAAAAGACTTCTACTCTATGACCAAGTGGGACTTATTCTAGGTGTGAGAGGCTGACTCAACACAAGAAAATCAATTAACGTAATACACAAAATCAATAAATTAAAGTGGAAAACAACATGATCATCTCAGTTGATGGAGAAAAGGCATTTGACAAAATTCAACATCCTTTCTTGATGAAAACATTTCAAAGATAAAAATAGAAGGGGACTTCTTCAACTTGATAAAAAGAATATATGGAAAGCTCACAGTTAACATCATACTCAATGGGGAAAGACTGAAAGCTTTCTTACTAGGATCAGGAACAAGACAAGGATGCCCACTGTCAGCATTGTTATTTAACATTGTGTTGGAAGTTCTAGCTAAAGCAATTAGACAAGAAAATAAATTAAAGACATTCAAATTAGAAAGGAAGAAGAAAAACTTTCAATGTTTGCAGATGTCACGATACTATATGTAGAAAGCCTTGAAAAATCTACAGAAAAGCTACTAGAGCTAATAAATGAGTACAGCAAAGTGGCAGGGTACAAGATCAACATGCAAAAATCAGTACTGTTTCTATACACTAGTAATAAGCAGTCTGAGGAGGAAATCAAGAAAAAAAATTCTATTTACAAGAGCAAACAAAGGAATAAAATATTTAGGAATAAATTTAACCAAGGCCTCAAAAGACCTATACACAGAAAACTACAAGAAATTATTAAAATAATCAAAGAAGACCTAAATGAATGGAAGGAGACACTGTGCTTATGGACTGGAAGACTAAATATAGTTAAGATGTCAATTCTGCCCAAATTAATTTATAGAGTCAATTACATACCAATTAAAATCCCAACAACTTATTTTGCAGAAATAGAAAAACAAATAACCAAATTTATTTAGAATGGCAGTGTGCCCCAAATAGCTAAAAATATCTTGAGAAACAGAAATGGAGTGGGAGGTCTCATACTATCTAGCTTTAAAGCATATTACAAAGCTACAGTGGTCAAAACAGTATGGTACTGACATAAATATGGATATACTAACCAATGGAATCAAATTGAGTGTACAGAACTAAACTCTCTCATTTATGGACAACAGATCCTTGAGAAGGCAGTCAAGCCAACTCAACTAGAACTGAGCAGTCTCTTCAATAAATGGTGTTTGGAGAGCTGGATATTAACATCCACAAGAATGAAAGAGGATCCTTACCTCACACCTTATACAAAAATTAATTCAAAATGGTACAAAGACATAAACATTATACCTAAGAACCTAAAACTGTTAGAAGAAAATATAGGGAAATAATTTAAATATCTTGTGATAAGAGGTAGTTTTCTAGACCTTATGCCCAAAGTATGAGCAATGAAAGGAAAAATAAATAAATGGGGTCTCCTCAAAATTAAATACTTTTGTGCCCTGAGGACTTTGTCAGGAATGTTAAAAGGCAGTCTATGCGATGGGAGACAATATTTGGAAATCATATATCAGATGAGGGTTTATTATCCTGAACATATAAAGAGATACTACAAATAAAAATCAAAAAAACAAAGAGCTGAAATTAAAAATGGGCAAAAGACATGGACAGACCACAATAAGATATCACCTAACTCTTACTAGAATGGTCATTATAAAAAAACCCCAGAAAATTACACGTACTGGTGAGGATGTGGAGATAGAGGTACAGTTATTCGCTGTTGGTAGGAATGTAGAATGGTGCAATCACTCTGAAAGGCAGTTTGGCAGTTCCTCAAGAAGCTAAATATAGAATTGCCATATGATTCACCATTCACATTACTAGGTAAATATTTAGAGGAGCTGAAGGTGGGCCACTAATGGACATTTTCACACCAATGTTTATAGCGACATTATTCATGATTGCCGAGAGATGGAAATAGTGCAAATGTCCATCAATGGACGTGTCAACAAACAAAATGTGGTACATACATACAATGGATATTACATAGTTGTAAGACAAAATAAAGTCATGAAGCATGCAACATCGTAGATGAACCTTGAGGACACTATGTTGAGTGAAATTAAACAGAAACAAAATGACAAATACTGTATGGTCTCAGTAATATGAGCTAACATAAATGATCAAAATTTGGCAGTTAAAGCTGAGAACACAGGTTTTTAGGAGATAGAAAAATGGTAGAGATAGGGCCTTTGATGCTGAAGGAGTTTAGGAGGTTCAACAGGATTGACTGCATAGATACAAAAATATATAGCACAGTCCTACGGGTAGCAGAATGTTTTAAGTACTGAACTAAGATGACTATGAGCATGATTAAAAGAAGAAGGCTAGGGGCATGTACGACATGAGAAGGAAATATAGAAGATAAAGATTGGGACTGTATAACTTAGTGAAATCTAGAGTGGTCAATGATGAAGATTAAATGTATAAACACAAGAATGCTTTTACATGAGGGAGAATAAATGAATGTCAACATTGCAAGCTGTTGAAATTAGGATGATATATGCAATCATTGCAAACTAGAGTTTATAGTTAACAGCAACACTGTTACATGATTCCAATAAATGTAATAAAGACAACACATCAAAGCTAAATAACAATAAGAGGGGGATGTAAGGGAGAGGTATGGGATTTTTGGTGTTGGTATTTCTTCTTTTTATTTTATTTTTCTTATTTCTTATTTTTATTTTTATTCTTCACTTTTCTTTTGCTTCCTCTTCCTCTTTCTTTGTGGAGGAAATGGAAATGTCTTCATACAGACTGTGGTGGTAAATGCATAAATAAATGATTATACCAGGAACCACTGATTGTTTACTTAGGATAGATTATATTATAAGTGAATAAATCTGTTTAAAAAACAAACAGAAAGATACAAATTCTGGAGAAAATGTAGAGAGAAGAATGTACTGTTCCCTGTTCACTGTTGGTAGAAAACTAAACAGAGCAACCCATCTGGTGAGCAGTATGGTGGCTCCACAGGAGGCTAAGTATAGGATTGCTATATGATCCAGAAACCCTGTTATTAGGCATGTACTTGGAAGAACCAAAAGCAGGATATGGATGGATATTTGCATACTGGTGCTTATGGCAGCAGTATCCACAATTTGCAATGGATGGAGGTGGTCTGAGGGTATTTACATTGCTGAAAGAAAAGACAGAACTGTGGTCCAAATATAAAATGGAATATTGAGTGGCTGCTTTTGCAGCATGTTTATGAGGCCTGCAACTAGGTGAATGAAACCTGAGGACAGTATGTTGAGTGAAATAAACCAGAGACGAAAAGACAAACATTATAATACCTCACTAATATGGACTAATTATAATGTGCAAACTCTAAGAATTGAACCAGAGAGCACAGATTATCAGGGGAAGGCTATTATAAAGTTTCCTAGATTGTAAACTATTACAGCAGTCACATATATTTGAGATTGTAACTGTTATTTCTGAATTCTGAGAGGCTGAGCTCTCTGTATAACCTGGTTTTCCCCTGGAACTTTGGATGTTTGTGTGACAACTGACACTCAGAACTAGAGTTCTGCAGCTCTGAACGTCAGTATTACCTCATACTGTTAAAAGAAAAAAGCTGAAAAAGAGATCAGACTTCAATCAGAGACATGAATGAAGCAAATCAGGTCAAGACTAAGGTAAACCGGACAAAAGGATAAAGGATGATATTGACTGTGTTTTTAAACTTCAACTTCTGTGTGACACCAAAGGAAGAAACGTTTATTTGGTGTAAAATTTATATATTTTTGTAGCATACAATCTAATTTAATTTGTTTGGTCAAGGTTTCCAAATGCCATAATTACATGGAAACTTGAACAGGAGGGAGTGAGATCTTGCTGGTTTGTACATGTTAGTCTGATGTCCGATATATCCCAGAGTAATTTGGGCAGAGAATAAAAAAAAAGTATTTACAAAGCCCTCTTGAGGGATTGGGGAAAAATGTGGAAATACCAAACTTCCCCACCTGGGGAATTCTAGATGTTCTCACAAGCATTGGGGACTACCAATTTAATAGGCCAAGCCCTCAATCTTGTGGCTTATGAAATTTATTCCTGCAGAGGAGAAGCTAAAACTATGCCTAAGAGTCACTAAGAGTCACCCCCAAAGAACCTGTTTTTGCTTAGATGTGGCCTCTCTCTCTCGAAGTGAACTTGGCAGGTAAACCCAATGCCTTTTCCTCTGAGTGGGACATGACTTCCAGGGGTGCAACTCTCCTTGACAATGTGGGGTATGATTCCCAGGGATGAGCCAGGTCCTGGCATCACGGGAATGAGAAAATCTTCTTGACCAAAAAGAGAAAGAGAAATGAAACAAAATAAAGTTTCAGTGGCTGAGAGATTTCAAATAGGGCTGAGAGGTCATTCTGGAGGTTATTCTTCTGCATTATATTGATATTCCTTTTTAATTTTTAGTGTATTAGAATAACTAGAAGGAAATACCTGAAACTGTCAAACTGTATTCCAGTAGCCTTGATTTTTGAAGATGATTGTGTAACTATGGAGTTTTTACAGTGTAACCACGTGATTATGAAAACCTTCTGTTGGCATTCCGTTTAACCAGTGTATGTACAGGTGAGTAAAGAAACTAGGGCAATAAATAAATAATAAGGAAGTATAAGGGGTATGGGATGTTCTGGGTGTTCTTTTTCATTTTTATTTTTTATTTGTATTGTTACATATATTTTTTGAGATTGAATTCTGGACTGGGAGTGGGGTAGAGGGGATTGTGGTGGTAAGGGACATCACTAAGACAGCTGGTGAAATTTGAATATGGATTGGAAATTAGATAATTTTCTTACATTAATGTTATGTTTCTAATTTTGATATTGTATCATGGTTATGTAAGAAAATTTCTTGTTCTCAGGAAGTATATATTAAGTATTTAGAAGTACATGGGCATCATATTTGCAACTTACAAATGGTTCAGAAAAAAATTGTGTGTGTGTATGTATCTATCTCTATCTATTTGGAGAGACAGAGGTAGGACAAAAATGATAATATGTGAGAATCTCGGAAAAGGCTATATGGGAGTCCTTTGTACCATTACTTTAATTTCTCTGATCAAATACCTAAAAAGGAAAGAAAGAAAGACTCACTCAAGTGGCAGCAATATAACATAGTTGTTAAGGACCAAAGCTTTGGAGTAAATGGCTCCACTACCTGATTTTGAATTTTGCTCTATAAATTAATATTTATGTGACCCTGGACAAAATATTTAAACTTTACAATCAGATACTCTGATTCTAAGGTCTGACAAAAAATTCTAGAACCTTAGGTTGCAAAAAGCCAGTTAGGATGGAATCAAACCAGAAATCATAGGTGAAAATGTTTTGTTTTGCTTGGCCAGAGAGTTCCAGGGATCCTTGCCAGGGTAGAGTTGAGGGGTATCTTCCAATGTATTCTAGGAGAATCCCAGGGGACATATCAGAAGGGATCCAGTTCCATTTGCCTCCTCAGAGCTGACTAGGAGTCTTAGAATGACTGGAACTTCCCAGGCTTATTTTTTAGTTCTCAATTACACCCCTAGAACATCTTAAAGGTACAGACAGAAGCAATCTACAACTAAGAGCTAGCAACTATGGTACACTTTTCAGAATCATGCAGGAGTAACTTAGTCTGTTTCATCTTAAAAGTATGAAAAATGGGAAAACAATATATACTGAACTGACCGTCTGTTTTATTTTCCTTGGAAGGTATCTTTTTTATTCTTATGTGACATATACAATTTATGCATACTTACTAATTGCTCTGGCCTAAAAGATAAAAATAAGCTTTGAAATACGAAAATTATGAGACATTAAAGTGAACTTCTAGTAACTAAGAAACTACTTGAAATCAATAAATTCACCTTTTTCTATTCACGTCTATCATGTAATTTCCACTGATCGAACTCATGATAAACTGGAGAGTCTGAAAAATCAGAGAATATTTTAATTAGGACTCATGCTCAATATTTAGGGAAACCGACAGTTAAAGAAGAAAGGTATAATACAGTCACCTTAGCACTACTAAAAATGAATATATTTTATTTTTGGCCTTCACAGACCATTTTATATCTAAGCAAAAATGTCAGAGAATAATTCTAATCAACAATTTAGAGAAAAGTAAGGGAAAGAACACTTCAAAAGGCTGAACTGGTACCTGTGTTAACAGCTGCTGTTGCTCACAGTGCTTCTGTCTTAAGTTTGTCATTTCAAGCCAAAGGGTTGTGTGTTCCCTGCAACATTTAACAGATTACCCAAATTAATCAGGATAGAAAGGTGTCTGCAGAATTTTGAGGATACATTATCTAGAAGTACATTGAACTGTCTGAGTTAATAGCATTCACAATGTAGTTCATGAGGATTTTCCCCCAATTCCCCTGCCTGAACATTTCAGGCATAGCTTCTTTCAATCTTTCAGTCAGTCAATCAATCTGTAGAAATATCAAACTAATATTTTAAAAGCATAGACTACCTTAATCATCTCCTGAACTTGAAAATATAAGACTCACTGAAAACCAAGATACTACTAATTCTTTACTGACACACATAGGTGTAGAAAAACACTATACAGAAGGCTGGAAAAACAGGCAAATCTCTAGATCACTGGGTTTATACCAAA
This sequence comes from Tamandua tetradactyla, assembly GCF_023851605.1. Taxonomy (NCBI): domain Eukaryota; kingdom Metazoa; phylum Chordata; class Mammalia; order Pilosa; family Myrmecophagidae; genus Tamandua; species Tamandua tetradactyla. Next base: position 107,020,999 of record NC_135353.1, on the reverse strand, counting down.
CTAGCATATCTACTTCCCACTGAACCATATGACAAGAGACACCTTGTATCATATTTAGATATCTCAAATTTCTCATATAGAAATAGTTTCAATTGTGATCTAATATAATCAAAACTCTCTACTGGGAAGATTTCACAAATATTTGGCTAGAAAGAACCTCAGAAGGCCATCTAGTTTACTGTTGCTCAGCAGCATTTGGTCTGATTTACTTATAGTATCAGCCAGAATCCACTGAAGCATCATCAAGCACATGATATAAATATCATAAATATATGTATATGTTTTGGTTATATATATATGATATATATATATATATATACACATATATATTTTGGTTAATAATCAACAACAGGTTAATGTCCAGAATTAACATGGACGATTGGTTTATGGTCAATTAAAATGAAAACCCTGGCTCATATTCAATGTTAATGAAAGGAAAAGAAAAATACTACTACATCCTTCACTCCCTCTTTTCTCCTTTGCCGGTTGTGAAAAGTTTAATTTACTAAGTCAATTACAAAAGACAGAAACATAAAATTAAAAGTATATTTGCATTTCACTAAAAGATTTGGGGATAGTTCAAGTTTATATTGACTATGATGAGCATGTGCACTCATATCGTCTCTAGGTAAATAGTGGATTATAACCTTTTCTCACAGGTATTATCATACAACTGTTTAATCATTTAAATTCTACATTTGAACACTACTGCCAGAATGAAGACCTTAAAATTAGAACCATTTTGCATATTATGCAATGTGTGGTTCCTTACGGAGTGCTGAAAAATAACTTAACGTATCCGTTTTATAGGCAAAGTAAAAAATACGACCAGAGAAATGCATCATAGATCATCATGGACTCACCAAAATTTAGCAAATAAGCTAGGAGCTGAGGTCAGGATACTTAAATAGAACCTATATATCTAACATATTTTTTCTATTTTCCTACTACCAAATGACAGCTATGTTATGCTATATTACTCATATCTGTGTGGTCATCTTAGCTGCTGGTAACTTTATTTATTATTTATACAGTGGGGTGCTAATCAGCCAGTGTACTTTGATCTGAGCAATTGTTAATGCTGTTAACATTAACAACAACCCAAACCCTAAAGCACTGGATTTGGTGCTGTGGTTTCACTTAAAAGAAACCTCACTAAAGTGCCATAGAAAACAAGAGGTCAGTTTCTCAATTCAGAGGCAATCAACCTTGAAAACTATGGAAACAGGCATTGGAAATATTGATAAATACCCACTTCTTCACTTTTGTAAATTCGGAATCCATGTTGTTCTGCTTCTCTCTCATCTCTTGCACTTCAATCATCATTCTCTGGAACTCATCAGGGTAGATTCTGACATCTTCGATTTTCATTGCTGGTGCCTAAATGGGTACAACTAGATTGGTTAGAAATTCCATATACAATCAATTCTAGGTACTAATGGAAAGGAAAAGAGGCATGATTAAAACAGTCAACTAAATCCTGCAAATAAATCTCTATTATAGCAATAAGTTCACATTAATATATTAAGCTATATTAATATATAAAGATAATATTTAATATATATAAGAATAATAAAAGTAAAACTTTAACAGAATGAAGAAACATATCATGTTATCAGTTGTTCCAAATTGAAATGTTGTATCATGCAACTGAAGTGAGTTATCCTGGTTTCTAGCAAGCAAGGTAGTACAGATTCTAGGTTTGTAAAATTAAAACTTGACAAATGTTAACAAGGATGTCCAACTTGTTTTTAGTTGTTGTAAAGGTGCCTGAGAAATGAGATGATCTATCAGAGATCTATCAGAGATCCCCATTCAGGATCCCCTGATCCAGCAGACAGGCTTAGCAGACCTTTTGCTCATTAAGAAAAATATCAACATAAAATTATTACTTCCTAACTTATCTTCTACCCACTTCCTAAAATGTTATATCCCCATATTGATGGATGAAAAATAACAAACCTATAAAATATGCCTAAGGAAATACAATCATAAGACTTTTGATAAATTGGTTCCTAAAGGTCATCTTTCCAGAGGACTACAAGTGCCTAGGAAATGAGTTCCAGCTGGAGAATTCCTTGGGCCAATGACCTGGCCCCTGTGGATCAATAAGACTTGTGGCAAAATATCAGGAGAGAAGGTTAAATATTTAGAAATAAAAAAGATGCCTAGATATGCCAAGTAGTATGTCATAAATGGAAAATGAACAGCACAGATATTACATTTTATCAAGATGCAGAAGAGGGAGCAACCATATTTTGGAATGAATCAGATGTCATTATTCTATGATAATGGAGAAATTGCCTGTCATATGTTTAGCCCAGAACCTGGTGATAAGTGTTGGTGGCTTATACCAGTTCTCCAAATATTCACTTAAGCCAGTGGACACAAAAGCTAACAAGTCAACTCAATACTAGAAAAAGGAGTCAAAATTTTGTTTTCTTCCATAAGAAATTAAGAGGAAAATTCCAGTATCCCTTTAATCTACCAAGGTCACCACTCACACTAACCTGCAGGATATGGTTGTCATTGTTGCTTTAGACTCAAATTAAATATTGGTCTCTTCAGATGCCTAAATATTATTCTGAATGGGATCAACTGAATAGGAAATGCTAAGTAGACTCAGACATATTCATACATGGCTTCTTCTTCAATGGGATTGTGTACTGATTTATCTTACTTTAGTTCTCTCTTCATTCTCATAGTTCATATAATGGAGAAGGCCATTCCAATGCCACCACAACTGAAACAAATACCATGTTGCTTTTGCATTCTAAAAAAGTACTCTGTGAACCTAGTTTAGTTTATGTCAGTAATAGTCTTTAGCCCTTTTCATGCTTAAATAAAGAGCTTTTGCTTATATCGATTAGTTATATCAATATTTATCACATTAGAATTTAAAACTGATAAAATTTTAAATATTTATGAATTCCTTTTAAAATACACCCATTCCATATTAACATAGAATGGTCATTAGACATCATGTAGCCTGGGGAAAATCCCACAGTACTCGTGAGAGAACGAGGGTTAAAAAGGCAAAAAAAAAAAAAAGAGCATGAGATTTTGTTGGTGTGCCCAGAGTGATGCCCCGATAAATCCCAGAGTGATTTGAACAGTGAATAAAAAAGTATTTGCAAAGTCCCCTTCGGGGACGGGTGAGAATTCTTGATATTCTCACAAGCAGTGCGGACAACCAAAGCTATAGGCTGAGCCCCCAGTCTTGGGGTTTGTTCATATGAAACTTAACCCCACAAAGGATAGGTCAAGCCTACTTAAAATTAGACCTAAGAGTCACCTCCAAGAGAAACTCTTTTGTTGTTCAGATCTGGCCTGTCTCTCTCAGCCAACACAACAAGCAAACTCACTACCCTCCCCCGTCTACATGGGACATGACTCCCAGGGGTGTGGACCTTCCTGGCAACGTTGGACAGAAATCCTAGAATGAACTGAGACTCAGCATGAAGGGATTGAGAAAACCTTCTTGACCAAAAGGGGGAAGAGCAAAATGAGATAATGTCAGTGGCTGAGAGATTCCAGAGTCGAGAGGTTATCCTGGAGGTTACTCTTATGCATTAAAAGACATCACCTTGTTATTCAAGATGTAGTGGAGAGGCTGGAGGGAACTGCCTGAAAATGTAGAGCTGTGTTCCAGCAGCCATGTTTCTTGAAGGTGATTGTATAATGATACAGCTTTCACAATGTGACTGTGTGATTGTGAAACCCTTGTGTCTGATGCTCCTTTTATCCACCTTATCAAAAGATGAGGAAAACATGGAATAAAAATAAATAATAGGGGGAACAAATGTTAAAATAAATTTAGTAGTTTGAAATGCTAGTGATTAATGAAAGGAAGGAGTAAGGGGTATGGTATGTATAATTTTGTTTCCATTTTCATTTTATTTCTTTTTCTGAATAGATGCAAATGTTCTAAGAAATAATCATGATGATGAATATGCAACTATGTGATGATATTGTGAATTACTGATTATATATGTAGAGCGGAATGATCAAAATTTAAGAAAGTTTGCATTTGTTTATTGTTACATTTTTTTAAAAATTTAAAAATTAATTTAAAAAAATTTCGCCAAAAAAATAAACTCAAAAACAATATGTAGTTCTTCAGAGTATTATTGAATTTCTATTAGTACTGAGTTCCATAGATAGAATTATGAATCATTTTACCTCACCATAGACCCCCACATACTAATGCTCCTTGAAACCTGTACTATAATTATGCCATTAAAATTTGATTAGAATAAAAAGCCTTTTAAGAGATTAAATAACAGTTAAAGTGACGGAAAAATCAAGCTATGTCTTAAAAAAAAAAAAGGCAAATAATATCTTATTATGAAAACAGTTTAGACCTTACAAGTCTCCTGAAAATGTCTTGGAGAATCCCAGGGGCTCCTTAATAATGATTTGAGGACCACTGGTCTAAGTAATATTCCAAATATTCCTGGTTTGTGCTCTTTGCCTTGAACTTCCAGAATGGAACCTGCATCTGTATACTGATTGAGGCCTAATATCAAACATAAATAGACAATTCAAAAGTAAAAAATGTGTTTCTGTTTTATATTCTGCTTTGACTTACAGGCAGCTCTGTGTGAGAGCAGGCAGGCTTAGCAGACTTTTTGCTCATTAAGAAAAATATCAACATAAAATTATCACTTCCTAACTTAATCTTGGTCTCCTCTGCCCACCTCCTAAAATGTTATATGCCCATACTGATTGATAAAAATAATAAACGTATAAAATATGCCTAAGGAGGTATAAGCATAAGATTTTTGATAAATTGGTACCTAAAGATCATCTTTCCAGAGAGCTGCAAGTGCCTAGCAAATGAGTTCCAGCTGGAGAATTCTTTGGGCCAATGACCTGGCCCCTACAGATCAATAAGACTTATGGCAATTATAAAATGTTACGACCAAGGACTGGCTCTAGTCCAAAACGATGTGGAAAGATGTGAGGCTATAGTCCCTCTACCTTGCGCTTGATCTGTTCCAGAAGGTTGGTTTCCCCCTTTCTGAAGAATTGATGCTGGAATTCCATAGCTACTTTCTTCTCTTGGCCAGTCATTTCATTCTCCAATGCAATCACCTTTCGGAAACCATCTAGTGAAAACAACAACAAAGATATTAAAATATATTCTAACAGGAGAGATGAAAATCATTAGAATAAATAAATAATGCAGCAAAATATTTGCTACAAAGTACTAAATGGTGCATAATGGCTTAATTTTCAAATTTGGGAACTGAGATCTCAACATTGTATTTTACTTTGTTTTTACAGAACTTGTAAGCAACTTTAGAGAAATAAGGGCAAAAACATAGTAAGGAGAAATCTATATATAATCCTCAAGCTTTATTTTAATGAACACCCTCAAATTCCTGTAACACCCACAAATCTTTCTCAAGGATTACTGAGTAGGAGCGAAATGAACTGATTTGAGTTTCATTTCCTTTTAGTGCTCAGTTCCCTCTCTAGAAAAGACTCAAAAGAAGACAAAGCAGAAAGGAAAAGCAAAGAGACTTGGAGAGATGACAAACTAAATAATCTGTCCCTTAATAACAAATATTGGGAGTATTGTGTATGTGTGTATATGCATTTTTTAATGTAAGAAAATAACTATTACTACATAACTAATCTAGAGGAGACAAAATTAAAAACAGTAAGGTAAACTGTTTAAAAATATAAGATTGCTACTTTTCCAGGGGCACTGGTATACTGGTGTACTGATTAACAGGCAGTCTAAAAAAAGATGGCAACAAGAATATAACGAGGTACTTTGAGTGAATTCTTATATGTGGAAATCAAAGTTGGCTTACCCATCCCATTTATTTATTTATTCATTTAGGAATGTGGATTTATGAACACAAACATATATTCATAATTCAAAGAAATTAATCAAAGAAAACAGAAAAGTATATGATGTTGTTAGCCAGAGTTTAGCCTATGCATATATAAAAATACTGTTTCTGAAGCATTACTGTTTCCTCACGTAATAAGAAGTTTAACTTTCTCTTTGTGCCTTCCCTCAGTAAGGCAGTGGTTTAAAATGACATCTAGTGAGATTTTGTCTTAACGTAGTTAATGAAATCTTAAATGCTCTGATGAAGATGTGAAGTATGCCCATTATATCACTGTATTCTAACAGCAATGCTTGATATAATAAGTTTCCTTCCTGGGCTTGAAATACAACTGGATATGTCTTTGCTCGGTAGCAAAAGGAAACTTTGTACCTTATATTTGAAGCACAAGTCTGAGGAATTACTAAAATTTATGCTTTTAAATTATTCACGCTTTGAAAATTTCATAATTTAAAATATCAGTTTATTTTAAGTGCTAGGAAACTAAACTACTTATTATTATTCAATGTCTGTCATGAAGAATTTGAATATACACTGCTAAGGAGAAGTTACAGCTGAATTCTAACCAAAGGAAAATTGAACTTTATAATTACTTCCTTTGAAATATTAGACTCTCAGCATTCATGTATCAGTTCATCTAAATAATGACTCCTTTCTTTCTGGGGGTTAATAAGCTTCTATTTCCTGTTTAACCTGGGGCAATAAATAAAAGTGTTCTTGCTATGGAAACAACTAGAAATCAGACTACGTTATCCCGTCTAATTTAAATCCTTCCACTAGCTCAAACTGAGTATAGGAAAGAAAGAAAATTTTTTCACTTGTTCTTTTTTATGTGCTGTATCTCTCCTGTTTTTCTTTAACAGTTTCCCCTTTTTTACCTCTAGCCATGTACCCCACTTATCTTCTCTGCATTCATATGAGCTACCTACACAATACTTAAAATACTACCTCACTGCCTCAAGAAGTGAAAAACCATCTCTGAATTCTGAATTCTTCAATACTCCCCCCAAACTTATATTTTGGCCATGGGCAAGGAAATATTATAGTCTACTCTCTTCTGAATTCCACCCTTCCATTTTTTGAGCAGACTTTACATTTTTCCACTTGTGATTGTTATTGTTGCCCATGTGGCACGTTTTCCTGACAAATACAGGAAGGGACATTTTCCCTGCTTGTATTCACTAAGACTAATAATTTTCATAAGAATTTTTTAGTATAAGAATATCACTGTGCTTTAAAATGAGAACTGTCCCTGAGGTTTTTCTTGGCATATATATATATTTTTTTTTATGTGCAGGCACCGAGAATCGAACCTGAGTCTCCAGTATGGTAGGCAAGAACTCTGCCTGCTGAGCCACTGTGGCCCACTCTCTTGGCTTATGTTTTAAAGGCAAAAGAGAAAAAAAATTCAGGTAAACAGAACCTAGCTGTTCCATTTCTGGGAGGAAAGGGGTTAAACATGAGTGCTACAAGCCTATACTCACTCAATAGGAGAGAGTTGTTAGAATGTACTTTCAAAGGGGATGCATTTCTTTAAGGAATTATTTTCTGAGGCACTATTTCTACCCCATGTGGTGAGAAATTTAACTTTCATTTTTAATCCTTGTATCCTCTATTTGAGTAGATAGCATAAAAGTTTAGTAATTTGCGGTTATTTTGTCTCATTGAGGCCCCATATTTTTAAAAGAAAGATATATCTCCTTTTCACTCAGAGAAAATTCTCAAACAAACAAGCTCACATACCTCCATGGCCAATCCACTCTAAAGATTTGAATTTTCCTATCAATCATCCATTTAACAAACATTTACTGAACACTTCTCCACCTTGTTTATTGGCTAGGCTTTGTGAAGGATCTGCAGGCCAATAATGTGAAATTCCTGTCTGCAAGAAGCTAACAATCTAGTAAGGAAGACAAACACAATCACAACTACTATAACACAATGTGGTTAAATAGTCATCACATGGAGAAGTACTTGCGAGTATGTAGAGTGAACAAAGAATTATATCTAGGATGGATGAGGATGGATGGATCAGATATCTTTACTACAAAACTCACAAAATAGGAAAATTGAGACTTGTCTTTCTAGAAATCTAAATTCCCACACAAATAAAAATAATTACACAGAATTCCACAGGAAATAAATCTGAATCAGAACATTTGATGAATCCAATATTTGTTGCTTTATTTTAAAACCCCTGATAACATGTTGAACACAGAAAATGAAAAAAACCTAAGGAAAAAGCTAATCCAATGATCATTAACAATGCAGTTTCCTTAAGACCTGTTAAGAACTGTGAGAAATGACTGCTGTTGGTCTACAAAGGCATTTTTAAAACGAAGATTCTTGCAGTTTATTTATAACATTATCCAAATAATTTTCCTATAACTTGTCTATGAGATAGACAATTCAATCATTATGAAATGAGTGGTAATAATTGCTATAAAATGTACTCTGTCTGGACTTCTTCAGACTACTGCTCTAGAGATGAATAAGACCTCCATATCTCTCACTAAAGAATTCCAAACTTGGAGAAGATAGACATATAAAAGTGACCATAATAGAAGCCAAGCTGTGTGGAGTGGGGGAAGTGAGGAGTGACTCTAAATAAGCATAGTTTCTTTTTGGGGTGACAGAAATGTTCTAAAATTTGATTGTGGTGATGTTTGCCCCACTCTATGAATATACTAAAAACCAGTGACATGTACACTTAATATGGGTGAATTGTGTATTATGTGAATTATATCTCAATAAAAAATCAGACTGTGATATGAACCATGTTAGTCATATAACGAAGTACTTTGGGTAAAAATGAAAAGAAAAGATTAATTCTGATTGAGGGCATATGAAAAGACTTCTTGAAACAAGTAAATGTTTAGCTGGGACTTCAAAGAAAAAGAGAACTCTGACAAGCAGATACTAGCAGTATGGTGGCAGACAAGGGGAATTCCAGGCAAAGGAAACAGTATAATATGTATGCACTGATACAAGTCTAAGGCAATGTTACACAAAGTGCAGTCTGTGAACTGGTGCTGGTCTACAAACTATTTGTTGTCAATAGGTGATGACGTAAAAATAGAAATTGAGAGAATTCCTCTGAAAACTTTTATAGCATTTTGACATTGCTGTGGCATCCAAATATGATCATCTTTCTAGTAATCTATTTTATTATATTATGCAAAATTATGGACTGAAGAGTAAAAAGCCGTGAACTTCACTATAGTTTGCAAAGGCAATAACCTGTGGGGCAGAAAAATGTATGTGAAAAAAACACACACACATACACATGGCGTATGGGGGGTAGAGGTGGAGCAAAAAGAAATAAACACAGAGGATAAAGCTGAACTGTAGAAGGATTTGAATGCCAAGCTAAGTTGAACTATACTTTGTATAACGTGGTGCGGACCAACTGAGATCATTGAGTAATGTGGCGACGTAATCAGATTTATATTTTGAGCAGGTAAAACAGACAGCAATATGCTTGATGAGCAATATGCATAATTTATTAGAATAGGGGCAAAGATTGGAAGACCAGTTCAGGAAACTACTCTCTGACAGTAAGAGAGAAGAAAAAAGGAAGAGTCACTAAGAAAAAAAAGATTGCTACTTTTTCTTTCATACGTCTAAGAAAATCAGGGTATATAAAATATTATCAATAGTTGTCTTGGATTGTGAGATGATTTTTTAAATTCTTTTTAAAGATTTTGTTGTTATTTAATTTTGAGATGGTTTGTTTTACTTTTAGATTTTCTATATAGGACATTGTGGTGGTTTGGAGCTGTATGTACCCAAAAACAAAGAGGTTCTCAAACTTGATCCTTTCCTGTGGATGTGAACTCATTGAAAGTAGGACATTTTTTCTTTTGGGTGCTTGGTCTGGGAATAGAACCTAGGTCTCCCACATGGAAGGCAGGCATTCTAACCACTGAACTACCCGTGTACCTTGAAAGTAGGACATTTTGATGCAGTTCCTTCAGTTAAAGTGTGGCATACCTCAAGTACCAAGGATAGCCAGCAGTCAGCCCCAGAATGCTGTTCTTCAGGAAGAAAGCATTGCCTTGATGACATCTTGATTTGGATTTTCTTTTAGCCTTGAAACTAGAACCAAGAACTGTGAGAAGATGGTGGAATAGGGAGCTCCAGAATTCAGTCCTTCTATCAGGACAACTATTAAACAGGTAAGAACTGCCTAAAACAACTATTTTGAAAACTATGGAGACCAGAAGAACACTACAGCATCCAGGGAAGAGGAGGAGGAAAAGTCCGATATATTACAGTAAAGAACAGTAAATTGATCTCTCTGCCTGTCCATCCTCCACTCTTGCAGCAGGGTGCCATGGAGTCCAGCCCCTGGACACTTCACTGGTGACAAAAAGGGATGTAAAAATCCTCTTACCCAAGACCAGGGATGGGCATGGCCGATCACTGATCAAGGCATTTGTTTGGCTACTTTGGATCACTGGAGGCCTGGCTCTGAGGCGGACCATTGTTTCAATCTGCCCTGTACAAAGGCTGGGGTAGAGGAGACTTAAAGATGCTCAACTTCATTAAGGCTCCAGGAGGAAGTTAGTCAAAGGTCTGTATTTTCTAGGCAGGCCAAGAAACCTCAGCTTTGGGGAGCCTTAAAATAATTCTTGGTGCCCTTCCTTATCCCCACTCCACCGTCCCACTTTTAGGACTTTGCAGCCAGACTGAACCTCTTGCATAGGATCTGTCTATGTTTCAGCTGGGAAAAACTGATTTCGGAATGTCCCTTCCTTTCACAATATGCCCTCCAGGCAAAAGTAGCTTGAGACAATGAAAAGAGTATAAGGAGCTAGAGAGACAATCTGGGGCAAAGGATTTCAGGCTTAGAACACCTGGGTGGGGGGGTCTGCCTCCTGGAATAGAGAGGAGACAACCAAACTCTTCTAAACAGGGGAACTTCAATACAAACAATAAGCAAAAGCTCAGGACAAGATAGAGGCCAAGAAAGACAGGGAAAATCGGCACATTGCATTTTCCTTCTTGAGAGGAGGGCTGAAACTCAAGAAAATCTCTCTTATCAACAGCTCACTAAAAAATAAAAAATCATGCATCTTAGGGAATAAAACCCAGAGTTAATATTCTAAAATATTAAAATGTACCGTGGGCAACAAAGGAGTACAAGACAAACAAAGAAACAGGAAATGATAGCCCATCCAAAGGAAGAGAATAAAAATCCAGAAAATGCCAATGAAGAAGACGTGAATGAGGACATACCAAACAAAAGTTTTGAAAAAATTATTTTAAAAATGCTCAAGGAGAAAGAAAATACATTTAAAGAGCAGGGATGTCCAGAAAATAATGAATGAACAATATGAGGATCTTAGTAAAGAGATAGAAATTGTAAAAAGGAACCACGTAGAAATACTGGAGTTGAAGACCACAATAAATGAAATGAAATATTCCCACAAAGATTTCAAGAGCCTGTTGAAGCTGGCCAAAGAAATAATCAGTGAACTCTAATTGAATACACTTGAAATGAGTCAGGCTGAGGTGCAGAATGAAAAAAGAATTATAAAATGTGAAAATAGTCTAAGACACCTCTGGGACATTATCAAGCACCCCAACATACACATTATGGGAGTCCAAGAAGGAGAAGAAAGAGAGAAAGTGGAAGAAGGAATATTCAAAGAATAATGACAGAGAACTTTCCAAACTTAGCAAAAGACTTGACTATGCACATTCAAGAATCCCAGAGAACACCAAAGAGTATAAATATGAAGAAAAGTACAGCTCATCAAATATTGATCACACTGTTGAATGCAAAAGACAAATGCAAAGGATAAGGAGAGAGATCTGAAAGCTGCAAGAGAAAAGCAATGTGTTATATACAAGAAAGTCTCAATTAGATTGAGTGTAATTTGTCACCAGAATCCATGGAGGCAACACCTGCCCTACAAGCAAGCTAAGGGACTTATTCAGACTGAAGGGAAAGGACACTAGATGTTGGTTTAAAGTGGCATATAGAAATAAAGACCTGTGGTAAAGGAAACCATCTGGGTAATTATAAATGCCAGTATTATTGCATTGTTTGGTATGTAAATCCATTCCTTCCTACAGATGCAAAATACAAATATATAAGAAATAATAATACATTTATAGTTTTGGACATAAAATGGAAAAAACGTAAGTGGTAACAAGTACAAAAAAAGGGGAGTGGATGGGTACAGGAAAAGTATGTGTGTGTGTTATTGATACTAAGTTGTTATCAAAGTAAATATGATTATTGTATTTTTAGGATATTAAATTTTAACCCCATGGTAACCATAATGAAAATAGGTAAAAAATATATCCAGACAGAAATGAGAAGACACTCCATACAGTGCAACACATAACAAATTAAGAAAATAAAAAAGTAGACATCAATAGAAAACCTGAGGGGCAAAAAGATAAGACTTACAAACACTAATTAGCAAAACGGCAGAACAAAATCCTGCATCATCAGCAGTGATTTTAAATATAAAATGGATTAAACTCTCTAGTCAAAAGGCAGAGATTGGAAGAGTGGATAAAAAAGCATGACTCAACTAAATGTTATGTGCAAGACACTCACCTTAAATAAAAGGTACAAGTAGGTTAAAAGTGAAAGGATGGAAAAATATACCATGTAAGCAGTAGCAAAAGGAGAGCTGGGATAGCTATACTAATATCAGTTAAAACAGACTTTAAATAAAAAAACAATGGGGCAGGCCACAGTGGTTCAGAAGGCAGAGTTCTTGCCTGCCATGCCGGAGACCCGGTTCGATTCCCAGCGCCTGCCCATGCAAAAAAAAAAAAGTTACAATGGACAACAAAATCATTATATACCAACAAAGGAGACAATTAAACAAGAAAATGTAACTATTATAAATATTTATGCACCTAACAGCAAAGCCCCAAAATATATGAAGTGAATATTGACAGATTTGAAGGGAGAAATTGATGGTTCTACATTAATGGTAGGAAACTATAATACACCACTTTCAATAATGGATAGAATATCTAGTTAGAAGATAAAAAAGGAAATAGAAGACTTGAATGATACTGTAACCAGGTTTGACTTAGCAGATATATATAGAATGCAGCAATAACAGAATACACATTTTTTTTTCTCGAGTGCACATGGATCATTCGGCAAGACGAACACATGATAGGTCACCAAACAAGTCTCAATAAATCAAAAAATTTTGAAATCATACAATGCATCGTTTCTTACCACAATTGTTCAATTGTGAACCTAGAAATCAATAACAGATGGAGAAACAGAAAATTTTCAAGTTCAGTGGTTAGAATGCCTGCTTTCCATGTGGGAGGCCGGGGTTCGATTCCCAGACCATAAACCTCTCCCCACCCCACCCCCCCCACAAAAAAGAGAAAGAAAAGAAACTTCAAATCAGAGAACGAACCTCAAAACCAGAAGAACTAGAAAAAGAAGATCAAACTAAACTCAAAGCAAGCAGAAAGAAGGAAATAAGAAAGATCAGAACAGAGATAAATGAAATAAAGAACAGAAAAACAAGAGATAGTCAACAAAACCAAAAGTTTATTTGAAAGGATCAATAAAACTGACAAAACTTTAGCTAGACTGGCAAAGAAAAAAGAAAGAGGATACAAATAATGAAAATCAGAAATGAAAACCCAGACATTACTACTGTCTCCACTGATACAGAAAGGACCATAAGATGATACCATGAACTGTACTCCAATAAATTAGATAATCTAGAAGGAATGAACAAATTCTTAGAAACACATGAACTACAAGAAAGCTCTTACAACTAATAAATGAATTAAGCAAAGTATTGGGGTACAAGATCAATACCCTAAAATGAGTAGTGCTTCTAAATTCAAGCAATAAACAATTGGAAGAAAAAATCAAGAATAAGATTCTATTCCCAATAACAACTAACAATCACATATATTGGACTAACTCTCACCAAGGATATAAATGACTTGTACACCAAAAATTACAAAACAGTGCTAAAAGAAATCACAGAAGACCTAAATAGATGGAAGGACACTTGTGCTCATGGACTGGGAAACTAGTCAATGGTCAATGTTTGGGTAAATCCTACCCAATCCTGGTCAATTCTACACAAAGCAATTTCTAGATTCAAGGCAATCCCAACAAAAATTCCAGCAACCTTATTTGCAAAAACTGAAAAACCAATCACATAATTTATAGGGAAGGCAAACGGACCTCGAATAGCTAAAGCCACCTTGAATACGAAGTTGGAGAACTCATACTTCCTGATCTTAAAACTTATTACAAAGCCACAGTAATCAAACCAGCATGGTACTGGCACAAGGACAGACATATAGACCAATAGAATTGTATTGAACGCTCATCAATCAATGCTCACATTTATGGCCAACCAATTTTTGTCAAGGTGCTAAAGACCACTCAATTGGAAAAAAAAATTCTCTCTTTAACAAATGGGGCTGGGAGAACTGAATCTCCATGTGCAAAAATTGAATGAGGTCTCCTACCTCACATCCTATATGAAAACCAACTCAAAATGGATCATAAACCTAAATATAAAAGCCAGAATTATCAACGTACTAACAGAAAACGTAGGCAAGCATCTTTAGGATCTTATGCTATGCAATGGTTTCTTAGATTTTACACCCAAAGCATAAGCAACAAAAGAAAAATATATAAATGAGGCCTCATCAAAATCATAAACTTTTGGTCCTCAATGGACTTTATCATGAAAGTAACAAAGCAACCAACAAAAAGGGAGAAAAGTTTTGGAAACTACATATTGATAAAGGCTTAATATCCAGAATATATAAAGAAATCCTTCAACTTAAAAACCAAAAGACAAACAACTGAATTTTTAAAAAATGAGCAAAAGACTTGATTAGACATCTCTCCAAAGAAGATATACAAATGACCACAAAGGACATGAAAAAATGCTTGAAATCATTAGTCATCAGGGAACTGCAAATCAAAACCACAATGGGATAACTTTACATAACCATTAGAATGACTGTTATTAAGAAGCAGAAAATAACAAATGTTGGAGATGATGCAGAGAAATAGGGAAGCTCATTAACTGCTGGTGGCAATGTAAAATGATGCAACCACTGTGGACGATAATTTGGCTGCTTCCTCAGAAAGGTAAGTATAGAACTACCATATGACCTGGCAATCCCATTACTAGGTATATACCCAAAAGAACTGAAAACAAGGACTCGAACAAATATTTGCACTCTGATGTTCATAGCAATATTATCCACAATTGCCACAAGATGGAAGCAACCCAAGGGTCCATTAATCGATGAATTGATAAATAAAATTGGGTATAGGAATACAATAGAATATTACTGAGCCATGAAAAGAACTGAAGTCCTAATACATGCAACAACATGGATGAACCTTGGTGATACCATGAAGACATGAAGAACTTTTCATGAAATAAGCCAGACCCAAAAGGACAAATATTGTATAATCTTACTGACTTGAAACAATTAGATTTAGCAAACTCATGGAGTCAGTATGTGGAAAATTGGTTATGAAGGGACAGGGTGGGGATGGGGAATGGGAAGTTAAGGCTTGGAGTGTGCAGGGTTCCTATTTAGCATGATAGTGGTATTTTGATGGTGGATGCTGGTGATGGTGGCACTTTGTTGTGAATGTAACTGGAGGCACTGAAGTCTATATCTCTGGAAATGTTAGATTGTGTATATGGTAACAGAATAAAAGTTTTTTAAAAATCCATGGAACCACAGTATAATGTACTGTAGGGTTCAGCAAACAAACTGTGAACCACAGTTCATTGTTTACCTGCGGTAAGCCATGGACTATAGTTAATAGTACAATTATAAATATGTATTACCATCAATTATAACAAATGTTCCACAGCAGTGTATGGAGTTGTTAGTAGGGTGGTATGTGGGAATCCTGAATTTTATGCATGATTCTTCTGTAAATGCACAACTTCTCTAACAAAGAAAAAAGACACCATAAATTACTAAATTCCCTTTGTTTAAGCCATGACTTCGCATGGTATTTGCTTGAGCAGCCAAGGAAACAAAAAGAGACATATATCAGCTTTACACACATATGCATACACACCACAGTAAAAATAAAAAGGGAGGACTTTTATATTGCTTACTTTCTATTCTTATTAGTCAAGTTGCATTTTCCTACCATGGACTTGGACCAATTTATTGTGATTTCTTTCTCATAATGGTAAGGAGTAGTCTTTCCTGTCTATAAACTACAACAATCAATACTGGATTCAAAATTTCTTTAAAGAGAATATATGTTACTCTAAAACAAACTAGAATGTAATAGAATTATGGAAGAGCAGGAATTCAGTGTGTTTTCTATTGGAAGTTCCTATTAATTAGTATATCAAGCTGTAGAATATTTAATTAAATCTAAATCACCCAATAGAGCTAAACATCAACATTTGAAGAGTATGAATAAAAGGATAAACAGTTTTCTATTCTTCTAAGTAACTAGGAAAATAGACCATGTCTCTGTTATATTGAGAACAGCTAACTAGTAAAAGGGATAAATTTGGAAGATGGGGAAAAAGTAATTATATTAAGTGGGGAGTTCATGAATAAATTTTGAATCTTTACATTTGTAGTAATACCTGTGGTTCTGGTTGGTATATCATAGATATTTATGCAGTATATATTTATTATAAGATATATATTTATATGCCTTAAATATGTAAAATGAAAATGTTGCATGTTTTTAATAAATTCCAAAGATCGCTGTGGTATGATTTTTAAGTAACTGGATGATATAAAGCAGTGCATTACATACTCTTTCTTCCTCCACCATTTTGAGGACTAAATGATAATATTTCATTGCTATTTTACATAAACAATATTTTCTTTTTATTAAAAAATAATATATATTCATTATGAAAGTTTGGGGAAAATATAAAAACAGAAATTCCTTTTAAAAAGCATATAAACATCAGAGAAGCCTTAACAATGATTTTGGTATTACATAAGATAATAAATACTACATCCATTCAAAATGATGTTTATAAGTATTTTTTAAATGTGGGAAATATTTAGGGCATATTGTTAGGTTAAAATAATCAGGGTACAAATTTTCAAATAGAGTGTCGAAGGTGGTTAAATATATATATTTTTTATATATATATTCATTCACAGAGTATTCATTCAGTGATACCACTGGTGTTTATTTTCTTTTTTATATATTTCTCAATTTTTTCTACAATGCTCACACAAAAATTTATATAGGAAAAATGTGGCCCCGTGGAAGCAGTAGGCTCATATCCGTGTTAGTCAGACCTTGAATTCTAAAGATTAAAACCAGAAAAAATCAATTTAAAAAGAAATAATGGAGTCCAGACTTGACTTGCCTAGCTTCATGTACATTTAATATCTTGGGCCCCATTCCTTAGCTGTAACATAGTAAGAGCCTTCCCTTTTAACACTAAGAGTCTGTAATTCATGAGGATCAAAACAGGACTTGATAGGAAGGAATTGTTTCTGTTTGGAACCCCGACCAATAAACCAAACTTAGAGTTAATGATAAAGAAACTCTAGAAAAGGTCCACACCCAACTCAGTGATATTCATATCTTTAACATAAGAGTTAAAGAATTTTTCTGGAATATTCCACTGAATCCTAATATTGCCTGCCGAAACAAAATAATCATACTTACACATGTTGAGCTGTCGTACAAAGCTCGAAGTATTGTTATGTTTGAAGTATTTGGGAAGTAGTTCTTTAGCAAAGGTTTGTTCATCCACAATGTAAAAGCTCTGACCATTCTAGAAACAAGGGAAAACCAAAGCAGACATTCAAAGAAAAACGAAACAAAGCATCAATTCAACAACAAAACATCAGGAAGAAGACTTTGAAAGACTTATGAAAAGGTAAAACCAAAATTTATTATCAAAACACCCTACAGAAGGGCAGAATATGCCACCGAGAGAAACCATGAAGGAAAAAGTAATGGATTTGACCCCCAAAATGAAAATATATGTACATAAAACACCATTAATTAAAAATTTAAAACACTATAAACAAAATTAAAAGGCAAACTACACAATGGGAGAAGTATTTTCAATATAATAACAGAGAACCATTACTATCAAAATGCAATGAGCTCTTACAAATTAATAAGGAAAAGACAAAAACTTAGAAAAAAATGGACAAAGACATAAAGAAACAATTTAAAAAATTAACTGAACATGATTTGGAAAAAAGTGTTCAAAATGCAAATAAAAATGATAATGAGATATAAATAACCTTTTGCCTATCAAATTGGCAAATTTTTAACAATGTTAATCCCAAGTGCTGGGAAGTTGACCAAAATTCAGATTAAAAAAAAGGCAATCACACATTGAGGTTGAGAATGTAAATTGTCTTAACACCTCTGATAATATTCATTTAAGCTTTAAAAATATTTATAGGCTTGAACTAAAAATTCCACTTCTAAGAATGTATAGTAAACAATTTTGGATATGCAAAAGAATTTAACCACAATGATGTTGCTTTAATAGCTGTATATATTATCTAAAAATTAGAAATTACATAAATACTGAGAGAATGACTAAATAAATATTGATATGTTCATATAAATTAATATTTACATCACTATAAAATGAAGTTATGGAAGAGTACTGAATTAAATGGAAAAATAATTATGATATATTTTAAGTGAATAAAGCATATTTCAAAAGATTATAAAATTTAACATTTATAAATAGTAAATACATACCTACAAAAGATGATATACTGTAAAATATTAGCAGTGGTTATCAATGGGTAGTAAGATAATTAATTTTTTGCTATTTGTATTTTCTACAACAAATGTATATCACTCTGATAAAAATATTCTTAAAAACAGGCAAAGGTGGTAATATGCATATATATACACATACATACATACATTGCTCACTCTCTTAAATTATAAATTTAATATTTTTAATAAACATTATAACAAAGTAAACTAACTTCAATATCACATTGCTCAACTTCTCTTGTTCACTCAGATTAAGACTCAGGGAAAAAACTGCTTATATATCATTTCCCGAGATTACCTAACAGCTGGATAGTTCAATTCTCTTGAGATGGATGGCTCATTCCTCAAAAGAGATCAAAAGACACACCCAGGAATTTTAATTCATTCTAGTCTAGTGTGTTCTCAGATTACTGCTACCCTTTTATGGAAGGGATATGTGTATGTGTGAAGGTGGGGGTGTGGATGGATGGGTAGGGGTTGTCTTTAATTGTTTTTGTCTCTCAAACCCTTGGAATTATTTATAATCCAAATTAAATTAGAATTCTGAGAATACATCTGTTTGGATAAATTCCCAGAATCTACCTCAGTTCAGATGTTTTCTGGAATTCTCTGGTTTTCAGGGATGAGACAGAAATATCAGGGAAAAACTGCACAAGTTTATATTAGTTTCTCCCTTTCCTTGATCAAGCTTTGGTCAAGAGACAAACAAATGATAACTTAATTAAAATTAGTCAGGAAGGGATTAGAGAAAATTATCTGTAAACAGGTTAAAATAGTGATTGAACAATTAATGGATTGATATTAATATATAATCAAAGTGAAAACAAAATATGACAATATACTCTAATTTAACTGCACTGTCTCTTCTGGTCATGTCTCACATTATAAAAAGTTAAACAGTATATACTGAGAAAAGAAACTTATGAAAAAGTTGAGTTACCTTCTATTTCTATTTTTTTTGAGTGTTTCTATCATGAAAGGGTATTGGATTCTGTCAAAATACTTTTCTGCATCAATTGATACAACTATTTTTTCTTGCACTTAGGCAAGAAAAAAATAAAAAGCATCCAAATTGGAAAGGAAGATGTAAAGCTATCTCTATTTGCAGATGGCATGATTTTCTAATTAGGAAATCCCAAAGAATCCACTAGGAAATTACTAGAGCTAATAAAAGAATTCAGCGAAGTTTCAGGCCAACAAGATAAACAGAAAAAAAATCATTTGTGCTTCTGTACATCAGCAAAGAATATTATGAAATGGAAATGCTTAAAAATCAGTTCACAATATCTCCTAAAAGAATAAATTACCACTCAGAGCCTTACAATATAGAATAAAGGGACCTAGAGATACATAGAAGCTAGAGATCGGTGAACAGTTAGCTAATGAGGTTTAACTTAAATGTAAGGGAATGGATAGACATGAAGGCAGTTTATTTAGTAGGTCTATAAGTAATATTGTGATATTGAAGGTGAACAAGATTGAAAGGGGTTGTACAGAGCCATGTATTCCACCGATTAACACTACAAAATATAAGTTTTTGCATGAACTACTTCAAAGGTATGAATCTTGTACAAAGAGTAAGTAATAAAGAGGTGGAGGGGTAAAACTACTATTAAATGCTAAGGTCTATGTTTAACAGTAAGACATCAACAGTACCATAACAACACCAGGATTAAACAATTGGGGGAGTGGACAAGAGTTAAGGAGAGGTTTGGATTTTCTATTTGGCGAAGGTACGTATGTTTATCATTTATTTTTCTCTTGGGAGCAATGAAAATTGTCTAAAACTGAGAGTGCTGATGATTTTACAACCAAGTGAGGATTATATAAAACATGGATTATTGACTTTGGACATTATACATGATGCCCAATGGATAGAGGGGGCTGAAGGATACATTGAGAAGTAGAAAGGTGAATTATGGTGGATACATACGATCGAATATTGTGTAGCTACAGAAAGGAACGAAGTCGTGAGGCATGTAATTAGGTGAATGAACTTAGGGGATATTATGTGGTACAAAATAAGCCAGAAACTAAATACCTAATATTGTATGGTCTCTTTAGAAAATACTTATAAAAAAATTGGGACCTAGATTGTAAGCTATTATAGCAGTTATATTTAGTCCAGAGATGTAATAGTTACTGCTAGATTCTGAGATGCTGTGCTATATATGTACAACCTAGTATTAACTTGGAACTTTAGGTATCTGTGTAACACCTAAGAATAGGAGTTCTGCAGCTCTGAAAGCCAGCGTTGCTACGTGCAACAACTGTTAAAAAAAACAAAAGAGTTCAGGCTTCAATTATAGGTAAAAACGAAACCAATCGGGTCAAGACTAAAGTAAATCAGAATACAGGGGTAAGAAGGACATTAATTTTTAGAACTTCACCTACTGTATGAGTTCAATGGAAGAGAGGTTTATTTTGCCAAAAACCTAATATTCTGTAGCACATAATCTAACCCAACTTGTCTGGATAGCTCATTAAACGACCCGAACACATGGAGCCCACAATGGGAATGAGGACTTTTAATTCCGTATAGCTCAATCTAATACCCAGACACATCCCAGAGTATGTTGGACAGTGTTCTAGTTTGCTAGCTGCTGGAATGCAATACACCAGAGATGAATTGGCTTTTAATAAAACAGGATTTATTTTGTTAGTTCTTCAGAGGAAAGGAAGCTAACTTTCAACTGAGGTTCTTTCTTATATGAGAAGGCACAGGGTGATCTCTGCTGGCCTTCTCTCCAGGCTTCTGGGTTCCAACAACTTTCCCTGGGGTGATTTTTTTCTGCATCTCCAAAGGCCTGGGCTGAGCTGCAAGTGCTGAGATAAGGTATGCTGAGCTGCTTGGGCTGTGCTACATTGAGTTATCTCATTTAAGCACCAGCCAATTAAATTAAACATTATTCCTTACAGTAGGCATGCCTCTTAGCTGACTGCAGATAAAATGAGCAACAGATGAGGTTCACGTACCATTGGCTCATGTCCACAGCAACAGAACTAGGTACCTTCACCTGGCCAAGTTGACAACTCAATCTAACCAGCACAGGCAGATAATTGGCAAAGTCTCTTGAGGGTTGGGAGAAAAAATATGGAACTATTAAGCTTTACCCTGCGGAAAACCCCTGATACTGCCTCAAACATTA
The DNA here is from genome assembly GCF_023851605.1 of Tamandua tetradactyla. Taxonomy (NCBI): domain Eukaryota; kingdom Metazoa; phylum Chordata; class Mammalia; order Pilosa; family Myrmecophagidae; genus Tamandua; species Tamandua tetradactyla. The sequence continues at coordinate 106,999,235 of NC_135353.1, read as the reverse complement.
GGGACTCTTAAGTCAATAGGCCAAGTCCTTGATTTTAAGGTTTGCTCTTGTGATGCTTATTTATGTGGCAGAGAAGCTAAGCGTACCTATAGTTATGCCTAACTTTTGGAGGACCTCTTCTGTTGCTCAGATGTGGCTTCTCTCTTTCTAAGAGGTCTCTCTCTTTCTAAGTCCAACTCTGATAGTAAAATTATTACACTCCTCCCTATGTGGGACATGACATCCAGGATTGAAAGTCTCCCTGGAAATGCAAGGTGTGAATCCCGGGGATGAAGCTGGCCCTTGTATTTCAAAACTTGGGATCAACAATGTCTTCCTGACCAAAAGGGGGAAAAGAAATGTAACAAAATAAGGTATCAGTGGTTGAGAGCGTTCAAATAGAGTTGAGAGACTATTCTGGAGGCTACTCTTATGCAAGCAGCAGCTATATACATTGCTATTTACCATGGTTTGCCACCCCTCAACCCCAACCAAAAGCATTCTTGTCAACCTCAAAGAACACCTAGGGCTCTATTTGAGATTTGACAAAAGTTTCATGCACTATGATTACTTTCCAGAAACCTACAACCTCCAGATGGGTTCCCAGGACAGATAAGTCCTGAAACTCAGAGTGGCCAGCCTCTCCAAGAAATCAACTAGTTCTGTGCCCCTTTCCCATATTATCAACACCCCTTTAAAAGTTAAAATGGGCAAAGCCCACATACCCCTAAAGGTTAGGAGAAGGAGCAAAGAAGAAGGAGTTATAACAGAGAAAATAGGATTTAACAAATGAGTACAACTGCTGAATTAATTGATATTTCTTTTAGTCGCCAGTGTCTTGGAGCAGCTAGAAGGATAAATAGAAAATTGTGGAACGGTAATCCATAGCAAACTCTGAAAATCTGTTCTATAACTATTTGTCACAATGCACTTTGAGATTTATTGCTTTTTAGTATATGTTGTATTTTAAAATAAGAATTGTTAAAAAAAAAGAATATAACATCTTGGAGTAAATTTAACCAAGGACAGGAATTGCTTGTACACTGAAAATTACAAAACATTGCCTAATGAAATTAAAGAAAACCTAATAAATGGCAAGGCATCTCATGTTAATGGATAAGAAGACTTAGTACTATTAAGATGGCAATACTATTCAAATCTATCTGCTAACTCAATGCAATTCTATCAAAATCCCAGAAGCCTTTTATGCAGAAATGGAAAAGTTGATCCTCAAATTCATATGGAATTACACGGGACTAAAAATAGCCTAATCAAAATGCAAAAGAAGAAAGCTGGAGGTCTCACACTTGCTGATTTCAAAACTTACTAACAGGCCACAATAATCAAAGCAGTTTGATACTGGCATAAAGATAGACATATAGATGAATGGAACAGAATTGAGATTTCAGAAGTAAAATCCATACATCTATGGCCAACTGATTTTTTATTTGGCCAACTGATTTTTGACAAGGGTACCAAGTACATTAATTAGGGAAAGAATGGTCTCTTCAAAAAATGACGTTGGGAAAATTGAGTATCCACTTGGAAAGAAATTATATGAGGTATAATTAAATTATACCTCTATCTCACATCATATACAAAAATGAACTCAAAATGGATTGAGGACCTAAACATAAGAATTAAAACCATAAAACTCTTACCAGAAAACATAGGGGGAACCTTCATAACCTTGGATTTGGTAGTGATTTCTTAGATATGTACTAAAAAAAGAACAACGAAAGAAATAGAAGATAAAATGGACTTTATCAAAATATAAAACTTGCATGTCCAAAGACATACCATCTACAGAATGGGAGAAAATAACTGCTAACCATATGACTGATAAGGGTTTATTCAGAGTATATAAAGAACTGCTACAAATCAACAAGAAAAAGGCAAAAATCAAACTCAATTAAAAAATTGGGAAAAGTAATTGAATGGATATTTCTCTAAAGAAGATATACAAATGACCCAATAAGCACGAGAAAAGATATTCAACATCATCTGCCATTAGGGGAATGCAAATCAAAACCCTAATGAGATACCACTTCATACCCACTAGAATGACTATTTAAAAAACCCCACAAAATAACATGTGTTAGTGAGGTTATGGAGATATTGGAACCCTCATATATTGCTGATGGGAATGAAAACTGGTGCAGACACTGTCAATTCTTGTCATTTCTTCAAAAAGCTGAACACAGAATTAGCATATGACCCAGCAATCCAACTTCTTGGTATATACCCCCAAAAACTGAAAGTAGGAACTTGAACATTATTTTATAACGACATCATTCACAATTGCCAAAAGGTGGAAATAATCTGTCTCCTTCAACAGATGAACAAATAAACAACATGTGGTATATACACACAATGGAATATTATTCAGTCATCAAAAGGAATCAAGTTCTGATACACGTGACAACATAGATGAACCTTAAAGACATTATGCTGAATGAAATCAACCAGATACAAAAAACAAACACATTATCTTTCTTATATGAAATACTTATAATACGCAGATTTCATAGAGACAGATAGTAGATTACAGGTTACCAGGGGCCATGGTGGGGGGAGGAAAGGGAGATTTATTGTTTACTGTATGCATAATTTTATGAGGTGAAAAAGTTGGGGTAATGGATGTTGTTGATGGTAGCACAACACTGTGACACTAATAAATACCTCTGAATTTTACGATTTAAAGTGTTTAAAATAGGATGTTTTGAGTTGTACATCTGGTATTATGATTAAAATTTTTTAAAAGATGAATTAGCAGGTGATTATTCATATCAAAAAAGGAATGATAATTTACGTTTCTTTTAAAGGGTGCATTTTCCTTCATGTATTTAAAATATTATTAGTATGAAAAAACCTTAGATGTCCAACAGATAGGGGGAAGATTATATCATTATGGCATATTCATATGATGGAATATTATGTAACCATTAAAGATGTTTTAGAAAATAATAATGTCATGGGAAATGCTCACAATACGATACTCTTAAAATATACAAAATTATATGTTTCATATATTCTTTTAAATGTTTTCTTTCTCAAAATGAAATTTGTTTTTATTTTGATTATAAAAATGACACATTCTCATTGTAGAAAAATAAACAGTACAGAAAATTTAAAAAATTAAAATTACCCCCAAATCCTACTATTCAGTGATAGCCATTAGGTATTTTTAAGAACTCCATTCCAAGATATGTCTACATACACATTAAAATATTTTTCTATAGATGCTACATATAAAAATAAGATTTTTGAAATATGAAATGTATAAAGGAAATCAAAGAATCAAAGTATTCCACCTCCCAGAGATGACCACTTTTTCACATTTTTGGATATTTCCCTAATATCTACCTATATTACTTTATAATAATAAGCATGTATTATATTTAGAATTTTAAAATGTTACTTGACAGCTAACTCTCTTCCTCTCACACAAACACACACACACACAAACAAACACACTTTCTAGGAAATCAACCTGTATGAGTATAGCTCTGTACCAACAAATTATTTAAAAATGCCTTATTACTTTACATTGCGGTTTTTTTTTGGGGGGGGGGGTGCATTGTCCAGAAATCAAACCCAGGTCTCCTGCATGAAAGGCGGGCATTCTAACCACTGAACTACCCGTGCATCCTTTACCTTACGTTACATTTTGTAAACCACATCTTCCCTAGTCAGGTCCAGTCAGAGAGACAAACTACTGCTGACAAAGTTGCAAAGGAAAGGCTGGCTTTGAATTTGTCTTGAGTTAGCTTGAGAAGAAAATCTGTCTGTAGGATAAGTATGCATATATCCCTAATGGCAATTCATTTTTTATAAACAGGAATGTTACTTCTAAATCACAGCTGGTCATTATGCAAATCAGCACAACTTTTCTAGAAAGTCATTTGGTGATAAGGATTATCTTGAAAATGGTTTTATCTTTTGATCTACTAATTCTCATTACAGGAATCTATTCCAAAGAAGCAGAAGCTATGACAAATATTTACGTACAAATTAATTCATCATGTCGGGGAATTATTTTTAATAGCAGATAATTAAAAACCACCTAAATACCTAAAGTAAAATGGTTAAATAAATTTTGGTACATCCAGATGGATTATTATGCAGCCATTAAAATAATATTTAAAAATATTTAATACTATGAGGAAATGCTCACAATATAAAACTATTGAAGAAAGTAAGGTACAAAATCCCATATAGAGTATGATCCCAATTTGGTAAATAAATATGTATCTATAAATATACAATAATACACACTCCAACACACATAAAAGCACACAATAACACAAGCATAAATACATGCATAAATATATACACAGATAAATGTGTGTCTATAAATACATATATCAATACGGAAAAGAATGTGTGAAATTGAGGTTGTCTTTGAGTGGTGTAATTATAAATGTTATTTATTTTCTCTTTCTATACTTTCCTGTAATTTTCAAACTTGTTCATTTTTTTATATATATCATTTGTATATAAGAACATAGTTGTGCAAGCTTCAGTATTCTCATATGGTATCTCAAGGAGCAACGATATGTAAGGTGATGTGAGTTTTGGTGAACGTACCTAAAGGTTGACAGGTTTTTTTTTGTATTCTGTATGGTGAGGGTTACATTTCATTCTTTTTCCATGTGAGTATCCCGTTACTGAAGCACCATTTGTGGCATTTTGTTTGTTTGCTTGTTTTGTTGTTTGTTTTGGGGAAGTGCATGGGCTGGAAATAGAACTCAGGTCTCCTGCATGGCAGGGAGAATTCTACCACTGAACTGTCCTTGCACCCTACCCCCACCCCCCAAGGTTGGCAATTTTTAACTACCATAATAAATTGTTTACTAGAAAAGCCCAAGGTCAGAAGTAATATTGTCTAACTAATAACTAATAGCTATCTAACTAATAGCTTCTAACTAACAGCTCCTAACTCAGAAAGGTGCAAGGTGGCACACTTTCCCACCCCACTCCACAAGACTTCTAAAAAAAAAAACTTCTAAAAATGCTCTAGGTTTTTGAGGACATAATGCTGAATGAAATAAACCAGACACAAAAGGACAAGTATTGTATGATTTCACTAATATGAAATAACTAGAACACGTAAACTCAGAGTCTTAAAATATAGTATACAGGGTACCTAGAGACAGAAGCTAGAGAAGGGGGAGCGGTTACCTAGTATGTACAGAATTGTTACTGAGGTTGAACTTAAATGTTTAGGGATGGATAGAGGTGATGGTAGCTTGTTATTGGGATTATAAGTAATAGTGCTGTATTTTAGGTGAATTTGATTGAAAATAGTTGTTTAATTTCATGTATGTCATCAGTTTACACTACAAATATAATAAGTTCTTGCTTGAGCTACTATAAAAGTAGGCCACTTGTACAACAAGTGAATAATAGAGTGATATATGGGAGAATATCATCTATTCCAAGCTATGGACTATATTTAACAGTAATATCTTGATATTCTTTCATCAACAGCAACAGGTGTACCACACCAATACTAGGAGTCAATAATAGAGGGGGATAAGGGATACGGGGCGTTTTGGGTTTTCCTTTTTGTGTTTATTTTTCTCTTTGAGCAATGAAAATAGTCTAAAATTGACTGTGATGATGATAGCCCAACTAAGTGATGATACTCTGAGACACTGATTGTATACATTGGATGGAATATATGGTATGTGAATATAGCTCAATACTATCTGCAGATTAAAAATATGCTCTAGGCTCTCTTTCATTTCGACTGTAGCAATAGACCTATACAAATTCAAATCAATTACTCAGATGCAGAACCTGCTTAAAACACATCAAAATGAAAACAACTTTTGTTTTCTCCTGGGGCTAGGATAAAATGATAATAAATAAATAAAGAGGATTATGCTTAGCACTATGTCAGAGATCAATAATCCCTCCTCACCCGTGGGATACCCAAGTCCTATTTGAAAAGAGAAAAAAATAGAAATAAAAGCACTAAGTAATGTGTAAAGAAAACTCTTCTTAAATTCACCTTTAGTTTGATTTAAGGTAACAATAGTTGCCTTCTGGGTTTATCCTATAGATAAACTCAAAAAAATTCCAACTAATTTCATTAATACTTTATTATATCTTTCAACCACTTAGTTTGAAGTGTAAAGCTAGGGGTATGTGTGTGATGGAGAAAAGAGGGTCCAAAAGTTAGTTTCTGTCCCCAAAGAGCTTTTAGTATTACAGGAGGCATAAAAAACAATTCATAAATAATGATAATGGGCAGGTGAATAAAATCAGTGAGATACAGAGTAAGTAATCGGAATTACTAAAGGAAAAAGAAATCTATCTAAATTTGGCAATCAGATATTTTTACCCCGAGGAAATGGGCTTTGAGGAAATTTAAATATTGGTTAGGACTTCAACATTGAAAGTATTTTTAAAGAGCAACAAGTAATCTAACTTGATTGGAACATAATCAAGATAATATGACAATAATGCAGAGGGCTCTGTATGTCAGGGTGAGAAAATTTCAAGTAGATAAACAACTGAACCGAAATTACACAATGTTAGAACTACAAGTCAAAGAGATCATTCAGTAAATGAGCTTATTTTACATTTGGAAAAACTGAGGATCAGACAAGGACAGAGACCTGCCCAGGATTACATGGCTCAGTGTGAAAACTAGGTCTTCTGACTCCTGATCTAATGCTCTTTCCATACCAACTTGACAATGAAAAGAAGACAGAAGCAAACACGTTCACTAATACAGGTGGATCACAATAAACAAACAAACAAACAAAAACTAAGTAAAGTCTTCAAAGATGATAAGGGAAATTGCAAACCAGCTCACATTGAATTTTTTTTTAAATCTTTATAAACATGTGAATAAGATTCAAGTGTTTGTTCCTCAAGTAGCTTACAAGTCTTATAAAGGAAAGCGAGCAACAATCAAAGAATGAAATAAGATAATGCTAAGAAGCGCTAATCTGGTCATAATCTGTTTTCATTCTTGCATCCTTTATTTCCACAAAGCAGAACCACTGCTCCTTTGCTCAAAACGCTCTAATTGTCTCCCATCTCAGTCAGAATAAGACTCTCCTTACTATTATCTATAAGATCATACATGATCTAGCCCCTGCTTATTTCTACCATTTTATAAAAAAATTTATTGACAAAACATAACATAGAAACACGAACATTCTTAACATATGAACATTCCATTCTTGGAACATAATCTATGACTCACAATATCATCACATAGTTATATATCACCACCATGATCATTTCTTAGAACATTTGCATCACTCCAGAAAAATAAATAAAACAAAAAAAGGAAAAACTCATATATACCATACTCCTTACCCCTTCCTCTCATTGACCACTAGTATTTACATCTACTCCAAATATTTTAACTTTTGTTCCCCCCTTTTTTTTCTGTACCCCTTACCACTTTCTTTCATTGATCACTAGTATTTCGATCTACTCATACAAATTCATTGGGTTTTTGATAGAAATAGAGTGTCAGTGGCTGAGAGATTTCTCTCAGCCACTGACACTTTATTTTGTCTCATTTCTCTCTTCCTTCTTTCAGTTGAGGTTTTCTCAATCCCTTAATTACTTGCCTTGTAATCCTGGGCAAGTCTCTGCCCTTGTCTGATCCTCAGTTTCTCCAAATGTAAAATAAGCTCATTTACTGGATGATGTCTTTGACTTCTAGTTCTAGCATTGTGTAATTTCTGTTCAATTGTTTATGGATATATATGGTAAGAGTGTTTGTATGTTGGTATGTTTAATAAATAAAATAAAAAATTGAATTAAATTAAAATAAAGATAATAAAATTAAAATTTTATTTTAACATTTGTTCCCCCCATTATTTATTTATTTTTAATCCATATATTTTACTCATCTGGCCATACCGTAGATAAAAGAAGCATCAGGGGTGGGCCATGGTGGCTCAACAGGCAGAGTTCTTGCCTATAATGCTGGAGACCCGGGTTCGAGTCCCGGTGCCTGCCCATGCAAAAAAAAAAAAGAAAAATTCCAATTCTCACATGCAGTGGGGACAACCAAAGCAATAGGCTGAACCCGCAATCCTGGAGTTTGTTCATATGAAACTTAACCCCGCAAAGGACAGGATAAGCTACTTAAAATTAGGCCTAAGAGTCACCCCCAATAGAACCTCTTTTGTTGCTCAGATGCGGCCTCTCTCTCTCTCAGTCAACACAAATAAACTCACTTCTCTCCCCCTCTCTACATGGGACATGACTTCCTGGCAACGTGGGACAGAAATCCTAGAATGAGCTGGGACTAAGCATCAACGAGTTGAGAAAACCTTGACCGAAAGGGGGAAGAGCGACATGAGACAAAATAAAGTGTCAATGGCTGAGAGATTCCAAACAGAGTCAAGAGGTTATCCTAGAGATTATTCTTATGCATAATATAGATATCACCTTTTTAGTTAAGGTGCAATGGAGAGGCTGGAGGGAACTGCCTGAAAATGTAGAGCTGTGTTCCAGAAGTCATGTTTCTTGAAGATGATTGTACAGTAATATAGCTTTCACAATGTGACTGTGAAAACCCTGTGTCTGATGCTCCTTTTATTTACTTTATCGACAGACGAGTAAAACATATGGATTAAAAATAAATAAATAATGGGGGAAAATGTTAAAATAAATTCAGTAGATTGAAATGCTAGTGATCAATGAAAGGGAAGGGTAAGGGGTATGGTATGTATGAAATTTTTTTCTGTTTTCTTTTTATTCACTTTTCTGAATTGATGCAAATATTCTAAGAGATGATCATGATGAATATACAACTATGTGATGATATTGTGAGTTATTAATTATATATCAAGAATAGATACATATGGTAAGAATGTTTGTGTTTGTATGTTAGTATATTTAATAAAATAAAAAATTGAATTAAATTAAAAAAGGAGCATCAGACACAAGGTTTTCACAATCACACAGTCACTTTGTGAAAGCTATGTCATTATACAATCATCTTCAAGAAAAATGGCTGCTGGAACACAGCTCTACAGTTTCAGACACTTGCCTCTAGCCACTCAAATACACCATAAACTAAAAGGGGATATCTATATAATGCATACGAATAACCTCCAGGATAACTTCTCGACTCTGTTTGAAATGTCTCAGCCACTGACACTTTATTTTGTCTGATTTCTCTCTTCCTTCTTTCAGTTGAGGTTTTCTCAATCCCTTCATGCTAAGTCCCAGCTCATTCCAGGATTTCTGTCCCACACTACCAGGGAGGTTTACACCCCTGGGAATCATGTCCCATGTAGAGAGGGGGAGGGCTGTGAGTTTGTTTGCTGTGCTGGTTGAGAGAGATAGGCCACACCTGAGCAATAAAAGAAGTTCTCTGGGGGTGACTCTTAGGCCTAATTTTAAATAGGCTTAGCCTATCCTTCGTGGGGATAAGTTCCATAGGAACAAACCCCAAGATTGACGGCTCATTCTATTGATATGGTTGTTCCCACTGTTTGCGAGAATATCAGGAATTCTCCAAATGGGGAAGTTGAATTTTCCCCCTTTCTCGCCATTCCTCCGAGGGAACTTTGCAAATACTTCTTTATTCACTCTTCAAATCACTCTGGGATTTATCAGGTCATCACACTGGAAAAACCTACAAAATATCATACCGTATTCAAGGTTCCATGTACTTATGGTATTCAATTAACCTGTCCATATAAGTTATATTTGGAAATGTGCTAGTCAAAATACAAATTTTGTACCAATTAAAACTTTTCCTTTAGTCTCACACAGAAATTGAAGTTTTAAAATATGAATGACCATCTATTTTCAACACCCTGCAATACTGACATTCTTTTTTTCTTCCTCACACAAAAACATTTTTTAATTTGTACATTTAGTCACTAATATTGTACACTCTAGGCATTCCTAGATTATGCAATCTCAGTCTTTATTGCCTATCTTTCCTTCTGGTTTCATAGTGCCCCAGCCCTCTTCCCTCTATCCTTCTCACATTCAGCTTCATTCAGTGTACTTACATTATTGTGCTACAATCAGGTAGTATTGTGCTATCCATTTGTGAATTTTTACAATCAGTCCTGTTGCACAACCTGTATCCCTTCAGCTCCACTTACCCAATATCTACCCCATTTCTATCTTTTGATGACCTCTATTCTTAACTGAAATTCTCCAAGTTCACTCATTATTGTTAGTTCATATCAGTGAGACCATACAGTATTTGTCCTTTTGTTTCTGGCTAATCTCACTCAGCATAATGTCCTCAAGGTCCATCCATGTTCTTACACGCTTCATGACTTTATTCTGTCTTACAGCTGCTTAATATTGCATCATATGTATATACCACAGCTTGTTTACCGCTCATCTGTTGATGGACATTTGGGCTGTTTCCATCTCTTGGCAATTGTAAATAATGCTTATTTCTGCAAATTTAAACCACAGGAAAATATTATCTATCAAGCATAAATGAAATAAAAATAAAAATAAAATTAAAATATCCTCCTTTGACTCATGTCCTTAACCAGTTTCTTTCCCCTCAAAATTATTTCCAATATGTTAACTCTATTCCTCGCACATTCTTTCCTTAATCTACCCCCTTCAGGATTTTGACTCACTGAAATTGCTGCCACCTTAATCTAAGTCACTCTCATGTCTTATTTGGATTGTGGCAATATTTGATTAATTAACGCTATTTGCTTCCATTTTTTGTCCATTCCTCACCTTTCTCTATACATCAGTTCAGAGTGAATTTTTAGAAAGATAAAACAGATCCTACCACATTCTTGCTTGAAACTTCTTAATGGCATTCTGTTGCATATATAATAATTGATAAAGGATGTGTTATTGTAGAAGTTGATGGCCAAATTAAAACTTTTCTTTTCATTTATACTCTTACCACTCACAATGCTTTCAGGTTCATTATCTTATTTGATCCTAGGAATAGGTAGCTAGTGTTAGTCACATCATTTACTGAGGATCTATTTGTGCCAAGAACTCTGCTAAATACTTTACAAACCTTGTGACATTTAATCCTCACAAGAACTCTACGCATTTTAATTTTACAGATCAGTGTAACTGAGGCTTAGAGGAAAAAGCAATTTAGCCAAGGCTAAGCACAGCTAGCCAATGTCAGAGCTGGGGCATTAATTCATTTGCTTTGTTCTCATAAAAGTTTGTATACATCTCAATTAAAGCACTAATTACATAACAGGAGTTTCTCTTTTACATACTACATTTGCATTCCTGAAAAGCCTCACATTCTGCGTTAATGCACACTAAAGTAATAAACTTATGGGAAATTTAAGGGTAGGCAAAGACCACTCAAAAATCTGTGGAAAAAACAATGTATGGAACAGCGTACTCAGAACACCAAGAAAAAACAATTAACAAACCCAATAAAATTACTAACCAGTTAAATCTCTATCAGCATTTTCCTCTAGCATCTCAGTCAAACACTTGTAACCTTAGGCTGGGGAGAACTCTTACTACTTTGAGATTTAGGTCTTGGAAAGCATCCCGTCTATGGAAAACACTTCCATTAAAATTAAAAATCTGATGCAGAGAAGTTTTTATATCTTGACTGGGGTAGTGGTTACATTGGTATATTCATTTGTCAAAGCAACTGAACTGCACACTTATAATAGGTATATTTTACTGTAAAAATTATACCCTTAATAAGGTTGATTTTTTTAAAGTTAAAAAAGAAAAGATCCAGACAGAATTCTCCTAATATGAGGAGGGAGAGAGACCAAACCCATTTCAACATTATGGAAGTGCTGTCAGAGAAAAAAAGGAAAATGGAGGAGGGCAAGGAGATATATATAAAATTAGAATGAAAGAGTTTCTACCAACTTTTCCAGCCTCATCTTCTTTCATTCTCTTCTCATTTACCAACCTTTTCTTTCCTTGAACATACCAAGCAAACTTTCTCCTATTCCATACGTTACACAATTTTTTTCTTCAGCCTGGAATGCGCACCTGTCCAATATTCATCTGAATAACTCATCTAATCAGGTCTATCTGACACAATTTCTCATTGTACCTTTCACTTTTCCTTCTTAGCACTTATCAGAGTTTATAATCATATATTTATTTGTGTGATTATTTCATTTATGATTGTTTTTCTCAAAAGATTGTCATTCAATGAAACCAGGAACTATGTTTCTTTTGTTATCTACTGTTTCTACCACACTTGGCATTTTCCTCAACACATATAGAAGAAATTAAATAAATATATGTTTAATGAAAGAATACAGACCAGATTTTGAACGCTGAACCTATTTTTAACTTCTTTTTAAGCCTCAATTTCATATAAAATGAGTATAAAAATATCATCAATCCAAGTGTTGAATCTGGGTGATGGTATATGGATGTTCATTACAAAGTTCTATTTTTGTGTGTCTGAAATTTTTCATTAAAATATGCTAGCAACCTCACAAAATATGATCTAATGTGAGCCATCTTCATTAAGCAATTGTTTTAATATGAGGGAAATGTTTTTGCATTTAGACTATACAGATAGTTTAACATTGTAGAAAAAATATGTGACTATTTTCACCCTGGTTTCCCATATTTGGCTGAGAGCTTCTAGAGGGTAATCTCTTGCTTATGTGTCCATGTCCTAGGTTAGTTCTTTATACATAACTGGCACTCAACAAACATCTGTTGAAAGAAGCGCTTTGTTACAGATACCAGGGCTAGTAATTGGAAGAATGAGACCCATATTTTCTGACTCCTGATTCAGTGATCTTTTATTATATCAGTGTCTTTTGGGATTGGTAGAGTGAATGGTGCAATGAAAAACAATAGCTTGATTTTGTACTGGCCATACAGAACCATACTATTTCTTTTCTTCAAAAATGCCTTTTAATCTACAGATTATGCAAAGAAGCCACCCTAATTTTGTTGCAAAATAATGGCCTAGACATCTCACCCACTCATGGTGCTGAAAACCTGCAGGTTTACTTGCTCTAGAGCTTGTGACCACAGGGTGACTGAAATTAACATGTGGTTTTTCCTTTGCAGACAATTCTTTTCATTTTTCAGATTATAATTTAGAAGGTAGAGTAGAGTTCATAATATATCATCATTTAGGAACCTACAATATTTTATCCTTAGAGAACAAATTCTGTTTTCATGTTCACTGTCAGCACATAAAAGTTTTGAGTATCGACTCTCTTATAGAATTATTCAATTTTACTTCATTGGCACTACAGAAACTTCTCTCTTTGGGAATTCATCCACACTTTGTTTCACATGTAGAACTCCAAAATTTTTCTGTAAACTTTAATATGTTGCTTTTTCACACTGAAAAAATTTATAATTTTATAAATTATATAATTTATATATAATTATATAAGGTTATAAATTATAAAATTACATAAATTATAAAATTTATAACCTTAAAGAGTGAATGAATAAATTTTGTCTTACACATTTATTAGCTGTCACTATTCAATATAATATATTATATCTGTTTGGATGACTTAATATCACCAACAAAGAACGTACTTAGCTTGACCTCTCACATATTGTGATCCTAACTAAGTTTGAATTGAAATTTTAGCAGGGCAATAGTTCATTGATTGATTTGAATTGTAGCTTTCACAAGGATAACTCATACAATTAAATTTAATAAACTTTTAAAATTTGCCTTCAAAAAATGGCCTATAAACAGTTGTGTGCTAGTAAATGTTTAACAATAGATTGGGGGAGGGACGGGGGTGATTTGTGGCATTTGCTGATTTCCATTTATAAATTATGCCTACTATGGCCAATTTCACCCTGTGAAAGTGATGGTACTGAATGTGGAGCTAGGAGATGAGAACAACTGGCTCTCATGAGCCCTTCTGAGTGAAGACGCTCTTGCTGGCAAACCCCTGCCTATAGATCTTGACTGTTTCAACATGCCTATAGATTACACGTCATATTGGGTAAAAATCATGAAAAGCTTAAGAGCAACTTTTGTCTATTCTGTAAATGTGGTATAAGATTTCAGAAGATATTGTAAAACTGATTGTTTAAAGGCTTACTTAAACTTCAGTGGTTTAGGTCAACAATATAATTTCCTCAATTTTTTTTGTTTTTGTTTTGTTTTTCATATTTTATTGGTTAATAATATTAATCATAGTCCCTTTCAAAGAGCCTATGGGTGGCAGGGAGTGTTTGCAAAGTGAAAAAATGACATTAAGATGGAAATGGTTTAAACAGATAATGAAATCTGAAAGGAAATAATTAAAAAAAAAGTCACAGTAGCTCAGATTTTGCTAATGCTATTATTTAAAAATATAGGATTGTTTTGGGGACTTTACATTAGGCAGTAGAACTGATATATTGTACATAGCCCCCAGACATGAAAACATGTTGGGGCTAATATTCCAGTAACCACAGCAAGCACTTCTGTTTCTACAACCACTCATATACAACCCTGTTCACAAAACCACACAACTTCAGACTCCTCTTTTTGACTGTCCCAAAATAAGGTTAAAAAACGTACCCACTAATATGTCTCAATTCTTCACTTAGTTACGGATCTCATTTATTTCCATTTGGATTGATTCTTTAAGAATCCAGGATTATGTCTCATAGAAAGGCAATCGTTTATATCTAAAACTTGTTTTCACTTTTCAGTAACTATAAATGCTGGTCAACCAGCCTTTACTTAAGAGTATGCACATTTTTTAAACTTTTTTTATCATATAGTATAACATACATATAAAACAAAGAAATAAAAAAGCAATAATTTCCAAAGCACTCTTCAACAAGTGGTTACAGGACAGATCCCAGAGTTTGTCATGGGCTACCACACGGTCCTCTCATATTTTTCCTTCTAGCTGCTCCCGAATATAGGAGGCTAGAGGGCTTAAATATTCTCTTTATCATCACAATTGATTTTTTCCCTTCTTTTTTTGTGAAAAATAACATATATACAAAAAAGCTATAAATTTCAAAGCATTGCAGCACAATTTGTTGTAGAACACATTTCAGACTTTGACATGGGTTACAATTTCACGATTTCAGGTTTTTATTTCTACTGCTCTAAAATACTGGAGACTAAAGGAAATATCAGTTTAATGATTCAGCATTCATTCTCATTTGTTAAATCCTATCTTCTTTGTATAACTCCACTATCACCTTTGATCTTTCCATACCTCTCTTTAGGGTTGTTTAGGCTATGGAAATTCTAAATTTTTGATACTGGAAGGGTCTGTCACTACTATGGGGTAAGGAGATGGAACTATCTGATGTTCTTGAGAGGCTGGACTAGGTTTCAGGACTTATCTGGACCAGGGACCCATCTGGAGATTGTAGGTTTCTGGAAAGTTACTCTAGTGCCTGGAACCCTTGTGGAATCTTATATATTGCCCTGGCTGTTCTTTAGGATTGGCTGGAATGGTCCTGGTTGGGGGCTGGAAGGTTATGATACGTAGCAAGGTCTAACTGAATTGCAAATTGCATAAGCAAAACCTCCAGAGGAGCCTCTCGACTCTATTTGAAGTCTCTCTGCTAGTGATATTTTATTAATTACACTTCTTTTCTCCCTTTTGGCCAGGATGGAATTGCTGATCCCACAGTGTCAGGTGTGGGTTCATACTTGGGAGTTATTTTCCACGTCGCCAGGGAGACTTTCACCCCTGGATGTCATGTCCCACGTAGGGGGGAGGGCAATGATTTCACTTACAAAGTTGGGCTTAGAGAGACTGTGGCCACATTGGAGCAACAATAGAGGTCCTCCAGAAGTAACTCTAAGGCATGCCTATAGGTAGTCTAAGCTTCTTCACTACCTACATAAGCTTCACAATAGTAAGCCTCATGATTGAGGGCATGGCCTATTGATTTGGGTATCCCTAAAGTTTCACACAGTATCAGGGGATTCCTTGATGGTAAGGTCTAATAGTTCTTTCTCCCCTCTCTCAGGGGACTTTGCCAATATTTTTTGATTATCTAGTTAATGTACTCTAGGATGTATCCAGGCATTACAATAATTTATACAGTATTAAAGGACCTCTTTCTTATTCTGTACTCCCTGTATTTCAATTGTTCAAATGAGCTATATAAATAGGTTGAATTAGATTATGCACTACAGAAAATTCCAGTTCCACGTCAAATAAAACTTTCTTCCATTGGTCTCAAAGAGTATGTGTGGTTCTAAAATATAGACACTGCTTTCCTCGTCCCTATGTTCTGAATTACTTTAACCCCAACCTGTCTGGCTTCATTCTTATCTCTAAATATCAGGTTATATATATATGTAAAACAGCCTCTCAAAACCCAGAAATAATAATCACCACTCGGGACTTAATGTGTCTGCTCTAAAAGCTTACAATCTAGGCTCCTATTTTCTTATAAGCATTTTATAAAGGTGACCATACCATTCTTGTTCTTTTGTTTCTGGCTTATTTTGTCTCAACAAATGTCCCACATGTTCATTCACTTGGCTGCATGCCTCACGACTTTGTTCCTTTTTGTAGCAGCACAACCTTCATTCATAAGTATACACCATTGTTTGCCAATCTCCTCTCCGTCAGTGCATCCTTCAGCCACCTGCATTCATCAGGCATCATGAAGAAGACCCAAGGTCCACAGTCTATCAATATTCTCAATTTTAGATAATTTAATTGTTTCAAAGAGAAAGAATACCAATAAACACACCTTCACTGAATAGGAAATCTTAAACTCTTCTTAACTCTTGTCCCCCCCCCCCCATTATTTACCTCTGCTGTTGCTGTGGTAGCACTGATGGTTTCCTTCTGAATGTAGTTCAAAGCATGCAATAGCAGTTTTCCCCCTGTACCCTGGATTTAAACACTCTTTGTACAAGAATCATATCTTTGAAGTTATTCTTGTGAGAACTAATTCATATTTCTAGTGTGAATCAGTGGGACACACAGGTCTATACAACCCCTTTCAATCTTGTTTATCTCCAATATGGTAATATTAGTTCTAGACCCACTAGAGAATCACCTTCGCTCTTATCTATTCCCTTACACTGGACTTCAAGCTCAGTAGGTAATGGTTCACCCATCTCTAGCTTCTATGTATTCCTAAGTCCTCTATATTCTCTATTATAAGTCTCTGGTTATACTTATATGCTGGTTATAAAAGTGGACTCACACAGTATCTATCCTTTCGTGTCTGGCTAATTTCACTCAGTATTATGTCCTCAAGGCTCATCCATCTTGTTATGTGCTTCAGGACGTCATTTTGTCTTACTGCTGCATAATATTCCATCGCATGTATATACCACATTTTGTTGATCCACTTGTCTGTTGATGGGCATTTATTTGGTTTGTTTCCACCTTTTGGTGATTCTGAATAATGCTGCTGTAAACATAGGTGTGCAAATGTCTGTTGGTGGCATTGCTTTCAGCTCTTCGGTGTATACATACCAAGTAGTGCTATTGTTGGGTCATAGAAAGACTTATCTAGCTTCTCAGAGCCAAATGTAGGCAAATCCCTTTTTCTTTCAGGTTTCTTTTTAGGCCTGTTTTCTATCTTCAGTTACCAGAGGAGAACAGGCTCAGCATGATCTCCGCAATATCTGCCATTACATGGTGTAATTATATTTTCACTTTTCTTATTAAGAACTGTGTCCAAATTACAAAGGGCTTCTGGGTTTTTGGTGAAGCCAAGTCCTCCTCATTTAGTTCACATACTTCTATTTTCATCTGTGAATGTCTGGGTCATCTGCTTGTCAGGCACACCGACCAAGGGGCCTTGGTGGTCAAGGAGCTGCTGCGACCCACACAACTTGTAGCGGCGCCACGCGCGGTGCCAGGCCACGCCGGGTGTATGCAGCCGAGGAGGGCCAGCACCCTGCCCCCCCGTCCCCCAGCCACCCCAGCCGTGGGGGAGAGACGCCAAGCTGTAAAGTTTCAGGTGGGTAATGGCGGCTGGAGGGCGCTGCGGCGGCGGGTGGGAGCGCTCCTCAACATTTTATTATAAAAAATTTCAAATATACAGAAAAGACGCCTAGATTCTGCCACCTAGATACTACAATTAATTTTCACTTTTTCTTTATATCATATCTACCTACCCATTGATACACCTTATTTTTATTTTATTTTTTCATAGGCAGGCACTGGAAATGGAACCCGGGTCTCCAGCATGGCAGGCGAGAAGTATGCCACTAAGCCACTGTCGCAGGACAGTTTTTTTTCTCTTATTTTTGATGCGTTTTAAAGATGCATCCATGAGCACACTCCACCCTTAAACACTTCAGGATGCATGTCAATATTTTTGTTTAGTCTTTTTTTTTTTTTTTGGAGGGTTAAAATTTATATTCAGAAAAAAAGCATTCATTTTAAATATACCATTCAATCAGTTTTCATAAATGTATATACCTGTGCCCAAACAGGTATATAATATATATATAATATTAGCACTTTCCCAGAAAGTTTCCTTATTTCCCTTACTTGTCAAACCTGCTCTGTCCCCCCAAGAGGTATCCACTATCTCAGAAAGACTTATTTTCTCCCAATCCCGTGAACCCACTAATTTCTTTGTGTTAAATGTTACTCCAGGATTCTTTTATTTATAACAATACATATAAAATAGTTGTGGATTAAATGATAAAACATTCAGACTTTGCTTCAAAATAATCAGAGGTGGAGTGGGAAAGGTCTGATATAAGAGGAGCCATAAATCAACCATTGCCGTGGCTGCCTATCTGGGAGGTTCACTTTACCACAACAGATATATTTGCGTATATCTGAACTTTTTTCATAATAAATCCAAGAAAAAAAATTTACCTCAGTTTACATGGATATTTCACCAAGGCAGTGTTTACCAAGCTAGACAGTCGACTACGACCTGCTTTTTACATATCCTATGGGATTCCTCACCTCCATGGGGGTGATTAGAGACTCCTTACATTTCAGAATACAAGCATGCTATTTGAGCAAGGTGAGACTGTCTTAACTGGGTACTGTGCAAACCTTTGTAACTGCAGCCCACCCAGCTGGAAGTAGCTACTGTTTTCCATGAAGTATTAGGTCCACCACAAGAAGATTCTCCCAGGACCATGTGATAGGTTAGCCTTGGTATAAAATTGTGTTAAGAGCTACGAAGCCACCCAATTTAAGTACACGGCAGGAAATTTGAACTATTAAATTAAAAAATGAGTGTTTTATGCTCTAGTGAAGAGACAGGCGGGATATGTTTGAGGCACTTTCATGGTGAGGACTTCGTATCTTGGATGAGGTTGTCCTTTACCCACTAACCTGGTGCTTTGGGGTTCTGAGGAGAATATAAGGAGAAAAGGAGGCTAGATTTTGGAGTCCCAACGGTGAGACTTCCTGAACAGAACTTTGAGCTTGTGGGTCAAAGGGGGATGGGGACAAGCAAAGTTCCTCGTGCTCACTCGCTGACCCCTCCCAGAATCTCCCCACCTTAGTGGAAGGACTTTGTCCAAGACGGTATAGCCACCAACATTTACCTCGCTCCAGCCGATCACATCGTCTGTCATGGGGTCATTCACTAGCGTCCAAAGCTTGGTGAGAAATCTGGGAACAGCTGCATTCCAGGCTCCCTCCATGGCTCTGAGTGCTGGGACAAACGAAAGACAAAGGGAGTAACAACGCGGTTAAGGCCTAGACTGCCGCGATATCTGAAAGAACTAGATAGTCCAAAGCAAAGAGCAGCGTTCTCTGACTAAAAGCCAGTCACGCCCTTCACCACTTGGGGGTGGAGTCTGATTGCCCAAAGGGTGAGTCCCATTGGCTAGTGAAGCTGTCATGATTGTGACGCCCTACTGGCACGTGGCTGTTAGGGAATTTTGGGTAGAGTTAAAAAAAACAACTTTTAAAGTGACCGGGAAATTAACAATGAGGAAACGAGTACTGGGTGCGAGTTTTGTCCTTGTTTCTGTGTTGCTACCTGCTCCTGGATGCAGAAGTGAGTAGTTGCAACTACGGAGGCTTTTTGAAACCCTTCCATCTTCCCCAGTGGGGATCAGCAAATTGTGGGCATGGTGATGCATGGTTGGAGTCATAACCTTACACCCATTGCAGAAGGCTTAGCATTGTTTATGGCATGGTCATGATCTTGCATGCGTGGGACGTAGCATTGCACTAACTTGGCATTGTGTTAGCTTGACATTGCATTTAACTTGATATTGCACTTCATGGCATTGCAAGACATTACATCGCCGGACACGACTTAGGCCCTTTCTTTGGATAGATGGTGAGCATTTTTGCTGTGCATTTTTGGCGGGAAGGGAGAATCCTGGGTGTGGGGCATTATAAGGCCACCTCTTCCTTGAAGTCCTCCTGGATCCCCCTGAATTCAATTGAGTTCTGAAATTTCACTTTCTCTCTCTTATATGCTAACATTAATACTAATAGCAGTAATAAAGCTAGCAGTAAGGGTTATCTCACTTATAGTCTGCTTGGATTTTAGTAACTGGGCACACATTCATAGAATGTTAGAGGTGAAAGAGACCTTAAAGTCTTAATTTCTTGAGTTTTAAAGGGAAAATCACTGAGGCCCAGTGCTTATTTTTCCTAAACAAATTATGAATTTCATAAGGACAGGCAGCATACCTCATTTTTAAAAAAGTGTTTCTTCTTAAATGGAAAATGAGTTACTAATTACTGAGGGTTAATTAAAATTTTGAAATAGGTCTCTATTGAGTTTGAGATATATTTTTTTCATTTTTGTAGCTTCTTTTTAGGGCATTCTTTATTATTTAACATTTATCCTTTATTGTTCCTTGAACGATATTACTTGTTCAGCTGAATTCTCTTATATTATTTCTCAAAATCTTCAAATTAAAGTTTATGCACAAATTAGCACCTGTTCTTTTTGGGGTCAATGGTTTAGAAATGTCTATTTATAGGGCTAGCTGAAGTTAGCTGAACTTAAAAGTCTCATTACCTCTCATGATTCGTTGCCTGAGAGGCCATACTCTCTTAAACTTTTTGCATTCTCTTCTACTTTTCTTCTTCCATACTCCACTTATTATTTAAGACTATGCCAAGAAAGACTTTGTAGGTCTCTTTTGATTCCAAACTTCACCAGTCTCAGCTTTCTCTAAGGAAGGCTCTATAATAGCATTTTCATTATGTAACATTTGATTATTTACTTTTGCCAATAATTTAGATTTTTCTTATATTAGTAAATGATTTTATTATATATACTACTGCTTCATTTGTTAATCATTTGTCATGCTTATGTCTTTACTCTCCAATTGGAATACAAACTTGTTAAAGCCAGAGACGATTTCATGTACTATACTTTTAGGTACACTAGACAGCTCCTGCAGCATAGGGCTAAGTACGCTGACGGTGCTTACTAAATAACTGCTGCTTGACCAGTGATCCTGAAATCATCCTTCCCTTTCCAATCATACTTCTTTAATTTCAGTGTCATTGGTATTGACTCCCAGCTGCTCTTCCGTCTCTATGCTTTCTTCTCCAGACCGTCCTGTATAGTTCTGCTAGATATTATCCCTCTTTTCAGAAAATTACAGTGGATCTCTCATTGTCAACCATATCCCTTAGCTTTACAGTGGTCCAAATTTGCTTTTCCTGTCTAAACTCCAACTACATCCCTTCAGATAATCTGTGATCCAGCCAATATTTTATACTGTTCCTTGTGCCTATAGATATTCCATCCATTGTTATAGGGAGGTAAAATAACACAGTGGGGAGTTATGGCATATGGTCAGATCTTGTTGTTATGGAACCTATTAGATGTGTGACCTCGTAAATGTATTCATTTTTTATGCACCTCAGTGTCTTCATTTGTAAAGTGGCCTCAACATCACCAGCTTTACAGAGAGGTTGTGAGAATTAAAGGACAATATATGTGTGTGTGTGTGCGCGTAAATATTTAGAGTTATTTTACGTAGTGGTTTCTGTATCACAGGTGGGTTCTTCTTGGTTTTATTTTCTGGTTCTTCCTCATCTCAGCCTTTAGACACCTTCTCTTTTTTATTAGCATACATTACTTTGGTGATCCAGTCTCATAGCCTTAAATATCACTTAAAGTCAC
Organism: Tamandua tetradactyla; assembly: GCF_023851605.1. Lineage (NCBI taxonomy): Eukaryota > Metazoa > Chordata > Mammalia > Pilosa > Myrmecophagidae > Tamandua > Tamandua tetradactyla. Next base: position 106,977,272 of record NC_135353.1, on the reverse strand, counting down.
TGTGGTGACTCTCGAATTTCTATCTTTAGTCTAGATTTCTCTTCTGAATTCTAGCTACATCCACTTGGTTGTCTAAAAACCATTTCAAACTTTACACACCTAAAGCAGAGCTCCTGATCTTTTCCCCAAGCCTGCTCCTCTTAATAATCTTCTGCGATCTAAGAAATGACTTTTCCATTCTTCCAGTTACTCGGACTATTCTTTATCCTTCTTTCTCAAACCCTATATTTGCCACACTTCAATCCTCTAGGAAAGCCTAAAGGATTCAGCTCACCACCATCACAGCTACAAACCTGGTACAAGTTGCAATCATCATTTACAGTAGTTCTCTAATTATTATTCCTGCCTCTGTTGTTGTACCCCTACAGTCACTTCTTCACACATTCTCCACAAGGCAGCCATAGTGAACTAGTTTAAATGCGTGGCAGATTAGGACAGTTTTCTGCTGAAAAACCTTCCAGTGGCTTCCATAGTCTGTGCCTCATCCCATCTCTTTCCATTTTCTAACTTCATGCCCTCTTTTTTGCCCTTGCTCACTCTGCTCTAGCCACATTGGATTCCTTATTATTTTTTGAACACCATAAACATGCTTAACAAGAATTTTCACTTGTTTCCTCTGTCTGGAATGACTATATTCCAGATATCTACATGTACCTCTCCATCATATCTTAAGGTTTTGCCTCAAATGACATATTTTCAGTGAGACTTTCCTTGGCGACCTTATTTAAATTACAACTCAAAACCTACTGTTTTACCTACATTTTTTATTTATAGCATTTATAACTGTTATATCTTTATTAATTTCACTTATTGCTCTCTTCTCTAACTAGAATGAGAATGAAATCTCCATGATAGCAAAGACTTTTGTCTTTTTTACTTTTGTATTCCTTCTAGTGCCAGGAACACCTTTCAGTACTTGGTCTAAGATTGTTAGATGAATGAATAAACAAATGAACATATATATATGTGTGTGTGTGTGCGTGTGTGTGTGTGTATGTGCTTCCTGATATTTGATACTTGTTGATTGAACAAAAAATTATTGAGTGCCTACTACATGCCAGACATCAGGCTTGGTGCTAGAATTTAAATGGTGAACAAGGTAAATTTGATTCCTGCCTCATAAAGCTGAAACAACGTAGAGAGAGTTATAAATAAGCAAAGGAGCAATTGCAATGCAATCTAGGTGCTGTGATATTATCTTTAAGATAATAAAATATTCTTTAATCAATTTCCCCAATTGCTTCAATTTTTTAAATTCGAAAATTCAAAAATTTTTTTTTATTTTTATGGATATTTTCAAAATGTGCAAAACTTGAAGGAATAGAATGATGAACCTCCTTGTACCTTTCACCCAGTTTCGCCAGTTATAAACCCATGGCCACTCCAGTACATCACTTGCCCCCACCACCCCTTTGGATTGTTTTAAAACAACTACCAGACATCTGTAAGTACTTCTGTATGGGAGAGTAAAACACTTTTGAGAAATGAAACTATTTAGGTTTTGATGAAGCTAGGGAGGTAACAAGGGACCTGATTCTGTGGGGCCTGGTAAAGTCATGTTAAGGAATTAGGATTTTGGGGGAAAATCATTAGATTTACATTTATGAAAAATTATTCTGTCTACAGGGCAGAAAAGTGTATTAGAGGACAGGACTGAAGACTGGAGGCAGGGAACCCAGTTAGGATATTTTGACAGTGGACTAGTGGTAGCAGACAAGATAGGGAAAAGTAAACCAAGTCTGGAAATATTTAGGAGAAGAAATTGATAGCAATTGGTGATTGAGAGGATGTGAATAGTTAGGGAAAGGGAAGTGTCAAGTCAAGAATGACTCCCAGGTGTCTGCCTTGGGCATCAGGTAGGTGAGTTGTGGTGAAATTCACTGAGATAGGGTAATGCGAGATGAGAATGAGGTTTGTGGAAAGGGCATGGGGAGATGATAGAGGCAGAGTGTAACCTGTTACAAAGGTAATTTAAAATATATGGTAAATGATGATATTATCTGTATCTTAAAACTTCAATTTTTGTGTTCTGTGTAAGACCAAAGGAACAGATGGTTTCGGTTCAAAATTTAATTTTCCGTAGCACAGTGTGCTGGTTTGAAATCATTATGTATCCCAGAGAAGCCATGTTCTTCTAATCCTAATTCTATTTTGTAGGGGCAGACCCGTTGTTTGGGTGGGACCTTTTGGCAAGATTATTTCCATGGAGATGTGACCCTGTCCATTCAAGGTAGGTCTTCATTAGTTTACTGGAGTCCTTAAAAGAGCTAGACACAGAGCACAAACACAGATGTTTGGAGACGCAGACAGAAGTACCCCAGATGCTAAGCAAGGACTCAAAGAAATAGCCAGAACCTGGAGAGAACAAAGGGAAGCCAGGAGATTAAATGCAGAATTTGTCCCGGAGAAGTTAAGTGAAGGCACTCAGATGCTGGGAGAGAAAGCCATTGGAATCAGAAGGTGAAAGCAACAAACCAGGAACAAGGAGTTCAAATTCCAACCATGTGCCTTGCCAGTTGACAGAGGTGTTCCAGTTGCCGGCTGCTTTTCCTCCAAGAAGGCATCCTCTTGTTGGTGCCTTAATTTGGACATTTTCAAAGCCTTAATTTAACTTGTTGTGGCATGGAAGGCAACATGATATTTATGGCCACTTAATTTATAGGTTGGGATTTGTGGACAACACAGATTTCAGTGATATAAAAACAGATTTTATTAGGAAAGTAATTTAAAAAGCTTTCAAAAATAAGGCATAGTTACATCACCAGATTAGATGGCACCAGCACCTGAAGAGAAGTGCTGTGAAGTTTCGGAAGCAGCATTCCAAACTTTCATTAGTGAAAATCGACAGCAATCTTGGAGAGAGCATTCAGTCTCCTTAGTAAAAATCAACAGCAAAGCCTTCGTTTCCTGGATAAGATTCTAATGAGATGCTCTCTCTTTCTCATAAGATTCTCCTTTCTCTCTCTAACTGCTTTCATGTAGTTTTTATGATATCTTCACACAATAGTGGCCAAATTCCAATTAGCTTATGTGACCAGGCCCACTTGGGTCCTCTGGGAACTGGCTAGGGATGGAGAGAAGCTTCCTGGAACTTAGATATCTTTATCAAAGTACATCTTCTTCCGGGAGGATAGCCAGTCTTTTCAACTAGAGTGCACATTTCAACTGTTTCTTACCAAGGTCACATAATGGCAACATCATTTGAACAGAACAGACTCTACAAATTTATCTTTCCTGTATACCTGTCTGGTCAGTTTATTTAAACAGCCTAACTACATGGAACCTAGAATAGGGAATGAGTTCTTAATATTCTGTATAGGTTGATGTAGTAACTGGATATATTCCAGAGTATTTTGGGCAAAAATTAAAAGGTTTTTTGCAGAGTCACCTTGAAGGACTGGGGGAAAATGTTGAACTATTAAACTTCCCCATCTGGGAAATTCTTGATATTCTGTCTGGCATTAAGGACTCCCAATTTAATAAGCCAATCCTTCTCTGTGCTGGTTTGAAAACATATATGTCCCCTAGAAAAGCCATGTTTTAATCAAAATCCTATTTCATAAAGGCAGAATAATCCCTATTCAATACTGTGTGTTTGAAACTGTAATCAGATCATCTCCCTGGAGATGTGATTTAATCAAGTGGTTGTTAAACTAGTTTAGGCGACGACATGTCTCCACCCATTTGGGTGGGTGTTGATAAGTTTCTGGAGTCCTATAAAAGAGGAAACATTTTGGAGAATGAAGGAGATTCGGAGAGAGTAGAGAATGCTACAGCACCACGAAGCAGAGAGTTCAAGAGCCAGCAACCTTTGGAGATGAAGAAGGAAAACGCCTCCCAGGGAGCTTCATGAAACCGGAAGACAGGAGAGAAAGCTAGCAGATGACACCGTGTTTGCCATGTGCCCTTCCAGCTGAGAGAGAAGCCCTGACTGTGTTCACCATGTGCCCTTCTCACTAGAGAGAGAAACCCTGAACTCCATCGTCCTTCTTGAACCAAGGTATCATTCCCTGGATGGATACCTTTGATTGGACATTTCTATAGACTTGTTTTAATTGGGACATTTTCTTGGCTTTAGAACTGTAAACTAGCAACTTATTAAATTCCCCTTTTTAAAAGCCATTCCATTTCTGGTATATTGCATTCCGGCAGCTTAGCAAACTAGAACACTCTCTCTTGGGGCTTGTACTTATGAAACTTATTTCTGCAATGGTGAAGCTAGGCATGTATATAATCATACCTGAGTCACCCCCAGGGAGCCTCTTTTGTTGTTCGGATGTGACCTCTCTCTTTAAGCCAATTCTGCAAGTAAGTTCACTACTCTCCACCCACCCTTTGTGGGACATGACTCCCCAGGATGTAAGCCTCCCTGGCAACATGGGACAGGACTCCCAGGGATGAGCTTCACCCTGGCATCATGGGATTGAGAATGCCTTCTTGACTAAAAGGGAGAAAACGAAAGAACAAAATAATGTTTTGGTGACTAAGAGATTTCTAATAGAGCCAAGAGGTCATTCTAGATGTTACTCTTATGTAAAGCTTTAGCCAGCTATTTCAAACTACCACAGTGTGCCATGCTCCAACCAACAGTATTCCTGAAAATTTTAGGGAATGCCCTGGGCTCTATCTAAGTCTCCATAAAGGTTTTCCTAAGTAGGTTTATTTTCTCAGAAACTTAAGGCCTCAGATTGATCCTGGATCAGGTAAGTCCTGAAACCCAGAGATACCAGTTTCTCCAAGTACAGCAACCAGGTTTATTCCTCTACACCATGAGTCAACACCCCTTTCCAGCACAAAGAAGTTAAAATTGGCATTGCGGATATCCCTGAAGATTGAGAGAAAGATCAAACGAGAGGAAGAAGGTGTAACTGAAAAATTAGGATTTAACAAATGACCGTGACTACTGACTCATTATATAGATATTTCTTTTTAAGAGTCTAGTGTTTTTAGAATAGCCAGATGGAAATAACTGAAGTTGTTGACCTGTAATCTAGTAGCCATGATGTTTGAGAATGGTTATTTAATTATATTGCAAAAAGAAAAATGTCAGTTGCCCATGTTTGTATGGATCTACTTCTGGATGTTTTTCTTGTTCCACTGACATATATATGTATTTGTCAATACTACACTGTCTTGTTAATCCACCCTTATTGTAAGTTTTAAAATTTGGTAGATTGCAATACAAGTGGTCATTAAGAGGGGGGGTAAGGGATTTGTGATGTGTGGGGCTTTTCTTTTCTCCTTTAATTTCTTTTTCTGGAGTAATTCAAATGTTCTAAAATAATCATGATGACCAATACACAACTATGTGATGATATTGTGAAAAAAAGCAACCTGTTGCTAAGGTAAATCAGAATAGAGGGTAAAGGATGATATTGTCTATATTTTAAAACCTCAACTTTTGTGTGAGACCATAACTCAACTTTTGTGTGAGACCAAAGGAACAGACATTGATTTGGCCCAAAATTTAAATTTTCGGTGGCACACTATCTAATTTAGCTGTCTGGTCAGTTTGACAACCGACTTAACATGGAACCTAGAATAGGGAATGAGATCTTATTATTCTGTACAGGTCAATATAATACCTGGATCTCTCATAAAAGAAGAAAGATGAAAGGTGAGAGGTAATAGGCAATGTGGGGATATTTGCTTTTCTTTCTTTCCTTTTTTTTTTTTTTTTTTTTTGCATGGGCCGGCACCAGGACTCGAACCTGGCAATCTGCTTTTATAGATTAGCTTTGCTTACTCCCTTGTTAAGGTGGGGGCCATTTAGCTCCAGTTTTCTCTATAGATGACTCACTCACTTGGAGGCCATTTGGCTCCAGATGGGTTGGCTGCTGCCCACTGTTTCCCATAAGTGGGTAGCCCCCAGCAGGTTGTCTGTCCAGGACATGGACCCTCCTGGCCTTGATTAACCATCTTTGCTCAAGGGATCCTTCACAGTTTTCTTTCTCTCCCTGTTTATCTCTAGCCCACCTCAAATTCCCCCTTGATCTTAAGGGTTGCTGAGGAATGAGAGTCTGTCTTCTGTATCTGCTTCTGGCTTGTCAGGGGGTGTAGGTTCTGCATGATGGAACACAGATCTTTCTGGCTATTTCTTTTAAGTTTAGATGAGGGGGAGGATTCCAGAGGGGCACCTGGAAGGCTGAAAATTCTCACATCAGCATTAGTTTGGTGTGAACAGCTTCTAGACTGGAAGAAACAAATTTGGTGAGAAGTTTGAAAATGAAAGGGCTGGTTAAAAGCAAGAGAAAGATGGAGGTAAGTGTGGGGTTAGGAGAGGCATTAACCAAGTGAGACTGGGGAAGAGGGAAGGAAATGCCATCTTTCAGACTTAAGAGTGAATCTTAGCTGGGCAGCTTGTTTTTGCTCAACTGGGTAATAAGAGGGCACATGTGCCAAGTTAAGGGGTTTAGAAATGAGGTTTAGAAGGCATTCAATTGACTAGGTTTGTTTCTTTTTGTTGGTAAGACCATGATGACATTTAAGAGATTGAGTATTTTTAGACAGTGCTTAGTTGGGGCTCCGCCTTTTGTGAAAAAGATTCGCTCTTTCCATACTGCTGTGTGAACATGCAGGACCAAGGAAGCATATTTGGTATTGGTGTAGAGATTTAGCCTTTTTTCCTTTTTTTAGTTTTAGAGTGCAGATGAGGGCAATTAGTTCCGCTTTTTGAGCTAAAGTCACTAGAAACACAGCTTTGGCTTTACTTTAGTTTGGCTAATTATTGCATACTTTGCTTTCTTCGTTTTTGTTTTTTGTTTTTTGTTTTTTTTTGGTTAATGAAGTTACTTTTGGAAATAAAAATATCTGATAAACTACAGCAGATGTTTTGTCCTGTTTTACCTTTACACACTTACTAGGGTTAGGTTAATTAACAGATAGAACATAGGTTGTACACTTGCCTTGTTTCTCCTTTAAAGTTCTTTTTATTGAAAACAAAATTCTGACTTATAGTTGACCACCTGTACTTTTAGAGAAGCCCTAGAGTAAAGTATGTAACTGAGAAGTAAATTTGGTTGTTCCCATGATTTATAACTTTTAACATTATACAGATTAGTATTAGGATAGAACATTGTTAAGTTTTTAGGAATTTTAAATAATTTTTAAATATATGAATAACATTTCACCTATGCAAATTTAGTTAACAGAAGGATAATAATTTTTAATTATTGTAATAGTTCTTAAACACTTTATGTAATATGCAAAACTATTTTAGCATCTCACTTTTATGGGATGAGATCTTTTGTAACAGTTTTCTTTTGAGTGAGAAGATTTGTGTTTTGAAATAAAGGATGATAAAGTTAACATAAATATTAACAAGGATATTATTCTGACAGTCTATAAAATTTTAAACTTTTAGACAGAATATGCAGATGGTTAAGATAACTTTTTAAAACCTTTCATTAAGAGTAGTCCAACAATTTAGATTATTTTAAAGAGAAAATTAAATTCCAGTTTTGTATGCATACATGGTTTTGCAGAAAAGTTCTTTTTTAAAAATATTATAAGGGTGCATGGGTGCTTCAGTGATAGAATGCTTGCCTGCCATGGGGGAGAGCGGGTCCAGTTCCTGGACCATGCATACGCACACACCCAAAATTATAAACAGGATTATTAAATTTTGGTTTGCTTGAATTCGATAGACAGAATTTACTTTCACAAACTTTTTATAACTTTTTGTAGTTAGCAGTGACTAAAAACTCACCTCTTAAATAATTTTTCACAACTTTCAACATCCATCCAAGGCTTGTAGTCAGTAATGATTATAATAAACAAAATTTACTTTTATATTAGAAGTATGTTAGTTTATAAAGTTAACACTTTTCAAGACAGTGCATGAGGCAGTGGGAGATCAGTAAGGTCTTCTGCTGAGGTATTTTTAAAAATATCAGGATTATTTTGAAACCTCACCTTGTCTAAGTGAGCAGGGTGGAAAACCTGCTGTTAAGTCTTTGTCATCTAAAAGAAAATAGGTATTGAGAGTTAGGGCGAAGAGGGATAGAAAAATGAGTTTTTAAGATTTAGGACTAAAGACTTGCATGCAGTCAGGGGTTACTTGTGGGCTGGCCTTGGGATGCCTTCATCCCATACAGATGGGTTCATTTGCTTAAAGATTTCCTTTGGGATGCCAAGAGGCATTAGATCTAGTAGGGGCCTTTGGGCAAACAAGGGGTAGATACTAGCTGGGTTTACTAGTAAGGTGGCTTCCCAGGGAATGAAGAAGATCCCTCCCTAGAGGGGTTTTGGGGCATTTAGAGATATTGATGGGACACTACAATGTCCTTAAGCCTATAAAGGAGAGGGATAGTGAAGGTTTTTTAGTTTTGACTTTACTATCAACTGTCATAACTAAGCATGTCCAAGTGAAGGTAGGCCCAGAGTGGCAGTTCAGGAGAGAGTGGCTCTAATGTTAATTAAGAAATTAATAATTTTACCTGCATGTTGAATTTCATCTGGGGCTCCTCTAAGTTGGGTGGATGTGAAGTCAGCAGAGCTGTACGTGGCCTCAGACACCCTCAGTCTTCTTTATTTGCTGCAAGTAGGGCTTGAGAGGCTGTCCTGTCCTCCTTTTAGGACACAGTGCAGTCCCTGGGCCAGAAGTACCTGGGGCAAGGTCCTGGTGAGTTCTGAGGTTGAGGGTTGTTTTGAATTTTCTGGCACCCATTTTGTCAGTGGCCCTTTGACTCACAGTTGAATTAAGGCTTTTGAGGTTTGGAACCAAGATTTGGGTAATCTCGAGAAGACAGTGCTCTTTTAACAAAGACTGCAATTGAGTCTGTTTTCTGATCTTTTTGCTTACCTCTCTTTGACCTTTTCTCTTCCTTTGTCTTGTCTCAATTGTTAAAGACAGAAAAGACAATTTCTAATAAGCCATTAATGGGAGTTTGCAGGCCCATGGATGCTTTTGCAGCTTTCTCCGAATGTCAGGGGCAGACTAGCTGATGAAATGTATGCCCAGCAAAATTTGACTTTTCCAGGAGTCTGGGCTTACATTAGTAACTTTTTGGGCTTCTGTTAGCCTCCCTTGGAACAGAGCAGGTTTTCTTTTTTGTCTTGAGGGATCTTCCTTAGTTTATTAAAATCAACTGGCTTAACGGTACATTTTTCATGCTTTTTAACAAAGAAATTTTAAAAGGGAAATATCAAGAAGATTTTTCCTGTAATGGAAATTGAGACATGGGCATAATACAAGCAACAAGTCTTTCTCAGTTCCTTTTGATAGGGCTATAGATATTTTGACATAGAGAATTTCTGGCTACTTTCCCTGGATTTTACAGACTGGAAGATGGTATTATAATTGAAAGTCCCACTGAAGGGCTATGCTTCTCCATCCATTAGCTTATATTGACTGTTGGCATTTCCTATTTTTTTCTGGAAAAGGACAAAAAAGGGTGCCTTACTAGCATTACTATGACTGCGTGGCATCCCAATGCATGCCAGAGCTAGGTGTTTTCTTTTCCACTGGCCCATTCACTTGGGCACATGGTGAATAAAGTCACCAGGCATCCCTGGGACATCCCTCTCCAGGAGATGTTTAGACTTTTGCTCCCAATGTGGGGGTGCTCACCTCACCTGAGAGAAGTCTAGGACAATGCTCCTAGAAATATTTTTTCCCCTAAGTTTCCTGTTTCCTGAGGGCTACAAAAGAAAGCATAACTTAGAAAAGAAGCTTTATATTCAGCTGCAATAGGTTTTAATAGAGACTAAACAAGGATTCAGGAGGGGGTGCTGTTTAAAAGAGGATTATTTAAAATATTTGCCTCCTTCCATGAAGAAGAGTCATGAGGAAGAAGTTTCTGACAGTTTTTTTGGGGGGGCATAATATAATTTGCAAGAGCCCTTCATGGGTTTGTCATGATATAAGGCCATAAAAGCTGTACATAAGGAATTTCTTGTCACTTTCCCTTTCTTTTACAAAAGAGATGTAATTGTAAGTGTTTTAGTTTGCTAGCTGCCAGAATGCAACACACCAGAGACAGATTGGCTTTTAATAAAAAGGGATTTGTTTTGTTAGTTCTTCAGAGGAAAGGCAGCTAACTTTCCACTGAGGTTCTTTCTTACATGGGAAGGTACAGGATGATCTCTGCTGGCCTTCACTCCAGGCCTCTGGGTTCCAACAGCTTTCCCCAGGGTGATTTCTTTCTGCATCTTCAAAGGCCTGGGCTGAGCTGCGAGTGCTGAGATGAGGTGTGCTGAGCTGCTTGGGCTGTGCTACGTTGTGCTCTCTCATTTAAGCACGAGCCAATTAAGTCAAACGCCATTCATTGCATCAGGCACGCCTCCTAGCTGACTGCAGACATAATCAGCAATAGATGAGGTTCACGTACATTGGCTCATGTCCACAGCAACAAAACTAGGTGCCTTCACCTGGCCAAGTTGACAACTGAATCTAACTACCACAGTAAGATAGGGTAATATTTGACTGTTCTATTGGTGGGCCAACATTGGCCATCCTCCAGGCAATATTGTAGCTAGGTAGTTTTTCAGTAGATTGGGAGCACTACCCATTTTAAAGAAGAGAGAGAAAAATGTAGATTTCCCTACTGGTGCCTGGTGTCCCATGTTGCCAACCTGCCATTCTGAGCATATCTTTTGACATCCCTAGGGTCCTTCAAGACTCAGGAGATGGGTGACCGGGTACCATCCCGAAGCTGGTGACCTGACCCACTTGTCTTCCTGGATGTTTGCATTCTTAACTTATTGCCTAGATTACTGCCTAAGAGGCTAGAAAGGATTTGCTACAAAGAAATTTTAAGGAGGGGAATCTTCCATGTGCCAGCTTCAGGTGTTAATATGATTGGGCTAGAGGGAAAGAACAGGCAGCAAGGAAATCAGACTTCTTTTAATAATATGGCTTAGTGAGCTTTCTAGGCAATCAGAGGAGTTTAAGTATGGACATATTCTAGGATAGGGCCAGGAGCGAGGCTCCCTCTGTCTCTTACAACACAGAACCTTAAAGAAAGTGAATGCACTCTCAACAGCTTTTTCTCCCCAGCCAGTGGTTTCTTTCTGCACCTGGTGACACCTTTCAGAAGGCTAATAGCAGATCATGCTGGGACTCAGGACTTAGTAGAGGACAAAGGGATGGAAAGACCCAGAGAGAAAAAGTGAAAAGTCAGTCTTCACAGTGATACCAAGAGTGAACAGAGAGCAAGAAGGTCTGCATGCTCAGGGGCTGTCACAGGCTCAGCTAACTCCAATCAGGATAGCCAGAGCTTTTGCTTACCCTGCAAACCTCATTTCTGGCTTTTAAGGGGAGACATTTGGTACCCAGTTCCCGTGGGCCTAAACCAGAGGTGACACCCTAGAATGTGAAAGAAAACACTTTGTTTGGTACAAGAATCCTTAGCCCAGAATTCTGTGTTATAAAAAGTGGAGTGTCTCCCTATAAGCATGCCTAAGAGTTACTTCTAGAGGACCTCTTTTGTTGCTTAGATGTGGCCTCACTCTCTCCATACCCAACACTGTAAGTAAAATCATTGCTCTCCCCCTTATGTGGAACATGACATCCAGGGGTGAAAGACTCCCTGATGGCATGGAAGATGATTCCCAGGAATGAGTCTAGCCTTGGCACTGTGGAATCAAGAATTCCAACCTGTCCAAAGGAGGGAAAAAAAGTGTAAGTAATAAAGTATCAGTGTAAGTAATAAAATATCGACTCTCCAAATAGAGTCAAGAGGCTACTCTGGAGGTCACTCTTATGTAAGCTTCAGTTAGACATTGCTACCTATCATAATTTGCCAACCACCCACCAAAACCATTCCAGCCAATCCTAAAGAACACCCAGGGCAATATATAAGATTCTACAAAGGTTCCATGCACTAGGGTAACTTTCCAGAAACCTACAACCTCCAGATGGGTCCCTGGACCAGGTAAGTCCTGAAACCTAGAAGACCCAGCCTCTCCAAAACATCAGATAGTTCCATCTCCCTACCCCATATTATTGACAGCCCCTTCCAACATGAAAAATTTAGACTGGCCATAGCCCAAATACCCCTAAAGAGTGGGATAGAAAGATCAAAAGTGATGTTGGAGTTATACAAAGAGGGTAGAGTTTAACAAATGAATATGATTGCTGAATCATTAAATTGATATTTCTTTTAGTCTCCAGTATCTTAGAGCAGCTAAAAGTAAAAACCTAAAATTGTGGAATTGTAACCCATGCCAAACTCTGAAATATATTCCACAACTAATTGTGGTGTTGTGCTTTGAAATTCGTTGCTTTTTTGTATATATGTTATTTTTCACAAAAAAGAAAAAAAGTCGAATGTGATGGTAAAAAAATATTTATTCCTTCTAGCCGCCTATGTTCTGGAGCAGCTAGAATGAAAAGTCTGAAATGATGGTATGATAGCACCATGACAAACTCTGGGATCTGTCCTGTAACTACTTGTTGAAGAGTACTTTGAAAACTATTGCTTTTTTCTTTCTTTGCTTTGTACGTGTGTTATATTATACAATTAAAAAAGATTTTATAAAAAGATAGAGTATCTCAAAGGGCATAGAAAGCCAGACAGAGGAGAAAGGAGATTTTCTGGAGGCATAGAAGAGGATCTTTGTGGAGGAGGTGAAAAGGGACAGATTCAGCAAGAGGAAGGGTCCAGGTCCTCAGAGGGGAGGAAAAGAGAGTGTGGGGAAGTTTTAGAGAGCTGAAGAGAAAGCGGGACGGAGAAGGGGAGAGAGGGGAAGAGACAAGGGACTCTATTTAGTTCCCATTGTACTCCTGCTTGACATAGACCCAAAAGGGTGGTATCACCCACTGCCCTGCCCCTCCTTTGATCTACGCAGCATGAAGCCGGGGCAGCTGCCACCTCTGAGGAGGGAGCGGGTGGCTCAGGGTGAAAGGAGTTTATGTCCTTGGGGAGCCAGGTTCTTTGAGCCCCTACATTCCTACTGAGAGAGCGAGAGAGAAACAGGGAGAGAGAGCCAATCAAGAAGCAAAAAGCGAAGGACGCAACTAAGCTTTCCAGTCAATAGCCTTGTCTTACCAGTCCAGACGGATGGAGAGAAGCATCTCCAGGCTGGCTTGCCAAAATATGTTGCCAGATTTCAGCTTCCAGGTTCTCAACCACGCTGTGATAAATAATTCAAGGGTACAGCACAGCACAGAGTAAGGAGGCAGAAAATGTATTGAATACACATGTAAAAAAGACATAGGACACTCTCGCAAGAAAAGAAAGATGAAAGATGAGAGACCCTCAATCTTTAGTCTTGCCTTTATGAGATTTATTTCTGCAATGGTGAAGCCAAGCCACCATGTATTTATCCCTAAGGGTCACCCCTCAGAGTGCGTCTTTTGTTGCTCCCATGTGACCTCTTTTTTAAAGCCAACTCAGGGGGTGAACGCAATATCCTTCCCCCTACATGGGACTTGATTCCCAGGGGTTTAAGTCTCTCTGGCAATGTGAGACATGACTCTTAAGGATGAGCGTGGCCCTGACATCACAGGATTGAGATTGCTTTCTTGACCAAAAAGGGGGAAAAGAAAAGAGCAGAATAAAATTTCAGTGGCTAAGAGATTTCAAATAAAGCTCAGAAGTCATTCTGGAAATTTCTCTTATGCAAACTTTAGCCAGATATGTCAAACTACCACAGAATGCCATGCCCCAACTAAAAGTATACCTGAAAAGCTTAGTGAGTGCTTGGGCTATATCTAAGTCCCTATAAAAGTTTTTTCTTAGTAAGTTTTTTTTTTCATAAACTTTAGGCTTCCAAATTGGTCTTAGGCCAGATAACTCTTGAAACCCAGAGGTACCAGTTTTTCCAAGAACATCAACCAGTTTCATTCCTCTACCCCATAATGTCAACACCCCTTTCCAGCACAAATAAGTTAAAATGGTCATTGTCCAGATATCCCTGAAGATTGAGAGAAAGATCAAATGAGAGGAAGGGGGGTGTAACTGAGGAATTAGGATTTAACCAATGACTATGACTACTGATTCATTATATAGATATTTCTTTTTAGTGTCTTAGTGTTTTAGAATAGCCAGAAGGAAAAACCTGAAGTTGTTGAACTGTAATCCAGTAGTCCTGACATTTTATAATGATTGTATAACTATATTACAAAAAAAGTTAGTTGCCCGTGTTTGTGTGGATCTACTTCTTGATGCTTTGTTTTGTTCCACTGATATATGTATATATCTGTATATCCCTATCTATATGTATATCTGTATATCTATATATCTGTCAATGCTACACTGTCTTAGTTAACCTACCTCTATTGTAAGTCTTAAAATTGCATAAACTATAATACTAGTGATTATCAGAGGGAGAAGTAAGCAGTCTGGGATGTATGGGACGTCTGGGGTTTTCTTTTTTCTTTTCCTGGAGTAACACAAATGTTCAAAAAACGATCATGGTGATAAATGCACAACTATGTGATGATACTGTGAACCATTGTTCATGTACTTTGGATGGATTGTATGGTGTGTGAATATATCTGCATAAAATTACATTTAAAAATGTAACCTGTTACATTTGAGTGCCTGTGAGATATTCAAACAGGAATACCTGATATTTAGATCTGAAGCTCTGGAAAGACATCTGAGAGGGGAATATAGATGAAGGGGTCCCCAGCATGGTACAGTATATGGCAGCGGATGAGCATGAATAGTAAGAGAAAGGGATTTAGGACAAAGTCAACATTTGAAAGGAACCTGGAAGGAGAGGTTAGAAGGAAAACCAAGACAGTGCAGTGCCACAGAAGCCAGTGAAAGAGAGTGTTTCAAGAAATGAGTGACTCATAATACTAAATTTGGATGATGCTGAGAACCATCCATTGAATTTAGCAATGAGAATGTCATCAGCAGTGTGACTGAGAGTGGTTTCAGTGAAGCCATGTTGATGGAAAAGGCAGAAGAAGCTTATCTGTTTTAGGCTGAAGACTGAAAAGGAGGTGAGGAAATATAGACTACGCTTTTGAGAAGTCTGTCTGAATGCTAAGAGAGAATGTGAAAATATGAGCATTCTTTTTTAGTTGACACAAACTTGAGCATGCTTAATGGTGGGAAGTACATGTTAGGGAATGAGAGGTTGAAGATAGAGACTAGGCCAAGGACCAGCAGCCTTTTCTGGAAAAGGACCAGATAGTAAATATGTTTGGCTTTGCATTGTGCTGTCTGTTGCAATTACTTTGCCATTTTAATGTGAGAGCAACTACTGACAACATGTAAATGAAGGACCATGGTGTGTACCAATAAAACTTTATTTATGGACATTAAAATTTTAATTTCATGTTATTTTCACACTTTGCAAAATATTATTCTTCTTTTGGTTTTTTCAATCATAAAAAAGTAAAAGTTATTCTTAGCTTGTGGGCCTTAAAAAAACAGATGGCAACCTAGATTTGGCTCATAGCCATCTGTTTGCAGAACCTTGACTGGGCAATAGAGGGAGAGATTAGAGTTGAGGGAGGCTGCTAAAACCAGGAACAGACATCAGTTTTATATTCATTCTTCTGTAATGGACCGGAAGGAACAAAATGGGTGTGGATGAAGGTGAGCTTACACATTTGATGAAAGTAAGTTTAGGCAGTTCTTATCTGAGGGCTTTTTTTCTGTGAAGTAGGAGGCAAGATCATCTGCTGGGAGGTGAGTTGGGTTGGGGTATATGAGAGGGATGGGAGGGAAAAGATAATGAGTCTGAAATTTGAGTACAGTAGAAAATGTTTGAAATAGCCAGTATGTGGTGACTAGGAAAACTAGAATGCTGAGAATCCAGTTGAGGTTGAGGTAGTATAGACACAGAAGAAGCAGATTGTTTGGTCCATTAAAGGTTGAGTGGAGTGGAAAGTCAGTGAATGGTAAAGAATTGAGGATTTTGACAAGAGTGGATTTGAAGTGATAGACCACTGATCAAAACCTGTTGGGGCTGGAAATGAAGGTTTGAGAAGTCTGCTAAATAGGAAGCAGTGTATCTGGTTAAGGGTGTATGCTCAGAAAGACATGGTTTCAAACTTTACTTCTAATAGTTACTAATTTTGTATTTACCTCATTTTTCTGAGCCTCTTTTTTCTCTCATCTGTAAAAGCATAACAGTGCCAAACTTCTAAGATTAAATGAGATAATACTTATAAAATCCTTAGTATAGCATCTAGCACCTGATAAAGGCTCAAGGAATGATAGCTGCCGTTGATTTTATAAGATGTCGGGGAACCAGGCCTTTGAGTGAGAGAACAAGAAAAATTAGAGGTTGTGGTGAATGAATGAGATTTTTGAATTTACTATTTCAGAGGTAAGACAGTTCTTACTTCCTGCCTGATGTTTGTGTATACTTCTCAGAGGACTAGAGCAAATGTTGGCTAACCATGACCCTCCAGCCTAAATTCAGTATGAGAGCTGTATAACTCCTGAGCTAAAAATGTTTTTGAAAATTTTTAAAGTGTTGTAAAAATTAGCAAAGAAGAATATGTGACAGAGACCTTATGTGCCCTGTAGGGCTTAAAATATTTACTTTCTGGACCTTTATAGAGAAGGTTTTCTGACTCTTAAACTAGAGCTATAATGTCTAATATAGTATCCATTAACCATATGTGGCTATTTCAATTTAAATTAATTAAAATTAAATATTAAAAATCCAGTTCTTCAGTTGCACTAGCCACATTTCAAGTGCACAGTAGCCACCCATCTAATGGTGACTGTAGTTGAGAGTGTTGGATTAGATTTATTGACAATAGCAAGGACATATTTTTAATTTATCCATGCCCAGACTAGTGCTTTAGAAAAAGTAGATCCTCAGTCAATACTTGTTGATTGAATGACCGTACAACAAAAACTTCAGCACTGAGCATTAGTTAGGTGTTAATGCATGTAAGGTGCTTAGAACTATTCCTGTGACATTAAGTACTCAGTAAGTGCTAGATAGTATTGTTATTGTCACTGCTGCTATTGTTATTTGCGAGGCCTCAGTAGGGAATTTTTTTGTAGAATTGAATAACTGCTCTCAAGGTGATAATATTGAAGTGAGGAACGGAAGGTTATTTGTCCAAATGGGTTTCTGGGGAAAGGTAAGACCAGTGGGACCCCTGGAGCAGTAGGGGACCATTGCTAGATGTAAGTGTCCACCCCTATTAGGAAGAATTTTCTGCAAAGTGGTGAGAGTAAAGTAAAAAATGCTAACTAGAAAACAAGCATAGGTCAAAAAGCAGATTTCTGGAGAGGTGAGGTCTGGGAGGAGGCTTCAATTCTTTCCTCTTTTTTCCAAATTTCCTGGCTTCCTCATCCTTGCAAAGAGTCCAATTACAAGTGAAAGCAACTTTTCTGGACTTCTGTTGGATGGATTATGCACGAATTTTGGACAATTGGTATATTGCTAAGGGCAATTCCTGTGTATGTTTAACGTGGTCACCAGCCAGAACTTTTTCTGGTTAAGGTCAGCATCATGGGCAGCTGGGTTATAAAGGGCAAGGAGTCATATGTTTTAGGGCTTGTGTGCTGTAGCCAGTCCAATTAGGAAGTTTGATGCATGGATGCCAGCCCTGTTTTTAGTAGGTGTTAAAATATTGACTCAAAAACATTGGAATTAATTTGTATATTGGATTTGGGTTGAAGAAACTTATAAAATAGTATAACCTGTAACTACTCAGTAGTTGATACTCAAAGCAGGAAAGAAAAATTATCAACAGATTCTTTATAGCATTTTTTACTTATGTCTGTGGTCAAATCGAAATAAATTAATTATATGATGATGATTTTGATGGTGATGTGGTTAGTGTGATGATAGCTAAGATTGGCTGACATTTATGACATACTTATACTCATGTCATTTAATGACTTTGTGAAGAAGATAATAATCTTGGGTAGTTAGATAGTACTATGAGATGAAACAACGGAAACACAGAGAAGTTAAATAATTTGCCCCAGATTGCACAGACAGTTAGTGGAAGGATTGGGCTTCAAATCCAGCTTACTTCAGAGCCAATATTCTCAGCTACTCTATGATAATTTTATACTAGAAATATATGTCTTAGTTGAAATCAGTAGTGTCTCTTTGGATAAATGATAATATGCTTGCATTTTATTCATTCACCTAAAAAACATGTATAGAGGACCTTCTGTGTTTTAAGGTTGGGTTCATTCAAGTGATGCAGACAGGCATAGGTTTGGTCCCTGATTGTAAAGAGTTTATAATCTAAAAAAGAGATGTAGACACATAAACAAGCAATGAAATGTGATAAGTGCTATAAAGGAAGTTTGACAAAGTGCACGAACTCCTGCAGGAATACAGCAGAGAGAATTGCTATTGTTTACATGAGATAGATCAGAGAAAGCTTCTGAGTTATATTTCAGCTAGTTTTTGAAGGATGCTCAGGCTGGGAAAAATATGAAAAGTGCATTCCAGGCAAACAGCACAATCGAAGCGAAGATGTATAAGAATGGCTTGGTGGTAATGCACGGGGCAAGTGGAAAGAAAGGGGCTGGGCATATGGATCCTTCCCAACCAGTGCATTTTGTTTACTATACAAACAATTACTTTTTTAGAAACTGGTTTTGTCCCTTTTACAATAATAAAGGAAGACATGCTCATGGTAAAGAATTTGAATAGTACAGAAAGGTATAATGTGAAAAGAAAATCTTCCCCTCCCCAACCCAGTCCCTTTTTTGCAGTTGATATTTTAAATATATCTTGTGAACGCTTCTAGAATTTTCTCTGCACACTGAATGAAGCATATGCACCTGATGTATGCAGATACGTGTTTATATAGTCCTTTTCTTTAACACAAATGGGATCATACTAAATGGAATGTTCTCTGAATTGCTTTTTTCACACAGTAAGTTCTACAGAGCTTGGCAGATAGTTCTTTCTCATGTTTTAATGATTGCATAGCATTTTATCCTATAAATATGTTATTTGATTTTTATTGCTGATGGCTTTTTGGTTGGCTACAGCTTTTTTCTTGTGAATACTAACGATGCAGTAATTTTGCTTGTGTGTGTGTGTGTATTTGTGGGCATATACGCAGGACAAATGTTTTGAACTGGAATTGGTGGGTTAGTGAGTGCTTGTATTTTGCAATTTTGTAGATAATGCCAGATTTCTTTTCAAAAATTTTTACCTGTTTTCAGTCCTGCCAGTCAATTGTTTCTGAGATTTGTGTATTTTCTAGCACTCTGGTCAACACTGTGTAGTACCAATCTTTTTTATCTTTGTCAATCTGGCAGGTGAAAAATATACTTTGTTTCATGTTGCATTTGATTTTATGTTCACTGCCATTTATATTGCTTTTCTATGGACTACCTGTTTGTGTCCTTTGCACATTTTTCTAATAGATTTGTTTCTCTTTCTCTTATTGTTATAAGAAGACATTGTATATAAACAATGCATTAATTCTTCCTTTGTGGCATCTCAATTTTGTCTTCCATGCTCTAAACGTCTTAAAATTTCCCTTATGTCTTCTTTAAATAACTGAATTTGTGTTCATTTTTTTTTACTGAATCTTTGATCCATGGAGAATTTATTTTGGCATAAAGACAGAGGTAAGGATTCATTTTTTTCAAAAAGGTTTGCCATTTATCTCTGAAACTTTTATCTGTTGAAATCTGTTTTTTCCTACTGATTTGAAGCGCTAACTTTTTTATGTAACTAAATTGTCTTATGTATTGGGTCTATTTCTGGGATATTTTCTATTGATTTTTCACTCTATTCGTTTGTTGGTACTAAGTTCCCTTAATAGCTTTATAATATGTTGTAATATCTGGTATAACCAGTTTGTCTTCATTATTTTTCTTTTTCAGCACGCTCTTGGTTCTTCTTGAAGTTTTCTTTTTCCAGATGAACGTTAGTATCATTTTGTTAAGTTCTTTTAAAAAAAACTCTATTTTTTAAAAATAGTGATACCATTGAATATACAGTTGAAATTATGGAGAAAACTACATTAAAGTGTCTATCTTAGAACAAGTTGTGCCTTTCCAATTTTTCAAGTTTTCATATATGCTCCCTTGGTTGATTTTTGAAGTTTTATTCATATAGGTACAAATGCATATCTTTATATATCCTGGGATAAAAGACATGTAAAAAGGCTCAGATCCTGAGATCTTTAAATATTATTTTATTATCTCGTCTAGACAGGATCCGTCATAAACTATAACAGTGATATTATGCTTGTGTAACTGAAATGAACTATATTAACTATATGCACAACTCTTCCCTCTGCAGCTGTCATTTTCCAGAATTTCTATATAATTTGAAATTGTACTTCAATGCTTCTTTAAAGCGTTTTCTTCTTTTTGAACTGTTCTCATTCACCACATTCAATCCACACTTGGGTGCTGATTGCTCCACTTCTTGCCTCTAATCTTTCATCACACATTCGATTTTTAGCACCTGAAATTCATCGTTCATTCCCACCTCTCCATGGAAATGGCTCTCTCACAGACCATGAATGACATCTTAAAAACCAAATCCAGTAGCCTTTTCATGTTCCTTAAGGTCTGTGGCATATGACATTACTGTTCACCATTGCTACCATCCCTCAAACCCTCTTCTACCTAGCCTGTGACAGTGAACTTTTGTATCTTTGTTACTTTTCTTAATTCTTGGGCCTATTTCTTTGTCCCTGAGACAAGTGTGTTTTCCATTTCAGTCTTTTCCAATAGTACATGGATACTCCTTCATTACTGAACGGGAACATTCTACCACCTCCACCCTACCCCATCACCTTTCCTATCTCAGCATTGCCCTTTGATCATTTATTCAGTTTTGCAATGTTGAATTTGAAACCTCCTTCTCTATTGCCACCTATAACAGCTAATCATTTAGTCTTATCAATCATTCCTTTACAATCTATTTTTCTTAAAATTTGTATTCTGTGACATATAAGATATACAAAAAGGTATAAGGAATAATCAATGAATTCTACTACGCAGCTTAAGAAATGTAACATTGGAGTGGGCCGCGGTGGCTCAGCGGGCAAAGTGCTTGCCTGCTATGCCGGAGGACCTCGGTTCGATTCCCGGCCCCAGCCCATGTAACAAAAACGGAAAAACAAAATACAATAAAGCAAGAAAATGTTTGGAGATGTTTCCCTTTCTTCCTTCCTTCCTTCCTTCTATCCTTCCTTCCTTCTCTCTGTCTTTCCTTTAAAAAAAAAAAAAAAAAAAAAAAAAAAGAAATGTAACATTACTAAAACAGCTGACATCTCACTGATTTCATCTCCTATTTAAATCACTAGAGCAATCATTCTCCTGAGTTTGATGTATATAATTTCCATGAATTTCTTTATTCTTTTACTACCTATAAACATATACCCAAAATATATAGTATTGTTTCGCTTCTCTGTAAATTTTATGTAAATGGTATAATACAATATGCATTCTTCAGCAACTTTCTTTTTTTAGAGGGGTGCATGGTCCAGGAATCAAACCCAGGTTTCCCGCATGAAAGACAGGCATTCTAACCACTGAACTACCCGTGCACTCAGCAACTTTCTTTTTATAAACACATTATGTTTGTGAGAATAATCTAGTTGATATGTATATGTATAGTTCATTCCTTTTATATGGCTATATGATATTCCATTATATTGTCTTCCATAGTTTATATTGTTTGTGATCATTTGGGTTGCTTAGATATTTTTGCTGTTAAAATGCTCCTTCTGTACATGGACAAGAATTTTCTGGGATTTATATCTAGGAATGGAATTTTCAGGTTTTACAGTTTGTGCACTTTCAACCTAACTAAACGTTGCTTAACATTCTACAAAATTGTTATACCAATTTACTATGCCACTAGCAGTGATAAATTTTTCTTTTACTTCCTTCTTTGTACTTTATATTGTTAGGTTTTTGTTTTACCTTTTACTTTCAAACATATACAAAAGTAGTATAAAAGTATAATGAATTTTTATGTTGACATTACACAGTAACAGCGATTATCAGTACATCTATACTTCTACCTACTCTGCAATGAAACATTTAAGAGAAAATTGCAAACATCATGCAATTTCATCTATAATATTTTAATATGTATCTCTAAAGGATAAGGATTTTAGAAAACATAACCATAATACAATTATCACACCAAACTTTTAATTATAATTCCTCGGTATAAAATTCAATAGTATTCTCATATTTTTAAGTAGTTTATATGATCAAATCAGGTTTCAAACAAGGTACATTTGGTTGATTTGTTGCTTGCATTTTAAATCTATAGTTTCTATCTCCGTGTTTTTTTTCTTGCCATTTATTTTTCTATAAAAAACGAAGTCTTTTGTAGAATTTCCCACATTCAGTATTCTGCTGATCATTTTACATGTTTATATTTCTTCTTCCTTTCCTCTATAAGCTGGTGGTTAGTTCTTGAAGCTTTAGCAGATTTTTTTTGAGACAACTTAGGAGGAGGTGGTATTATGTATCTCCATGAAGAGGCAAATAATGTCTATTTATCTTTCTTTTGCTGATATTAATATTGATTAGTGGGTTCAGGTGTTTGACACGTGTTTTAATTTTAGTTCTTTTCTTTTTCTATCCCATTATGTTTTTCACCTTAATTTATGGCCCTAGCATCATAACTGGTTGGGGGCTTCCAATGTACTCAGTTAAAATTATACTTTTATTATCTTTAATGATATTAAAGTTATAATATACAACTATTAAACTAAAATTATACTTTTATTGCATTTCTCCTCTGCCAATAAATCCTAGTGACTCCCAATTATGAACCGAGTAAGTTAAATTGAGTATGCTTGATGGTCAAAGTCCTTCAAATCTAGTTCCAGCCTCTTATATCAAATTCCCTCTGCTTCCTCCCAAATTCTTAGTGCCTTTCAGCCTCTGCACCCTTGTTAATATAATCTTCTCCCTCCAAATGTTTTCCTCCTGTCTTCCCTCCAACCCTTCAAATTCTAGTCACAAAATTAGCCCACCATTTCTTTGAAACTTTCTGTAACATTGAAATCCCACCAGTGTTCTGAGCCACTTATTTGTTCTCCATTCATCAATTTGATGCAGGAAATATTACTTGAGCACCTACTATGAGCTGGGGGTGATAAACCTATGCTGCCCCAGAGAGTCACTTGTTAATTCATTTGTTCATCCTGGTAATTTTTACTAAGCACTCACTATTTTCAAGATACTATGTTTAGGTCTTGATTAAAGTCCAACATGAAGACAGTGTAATAGGTTATTAGGAAAATAGTGGTAAGTGTCTTGACAAAGGTAGCCAAAGTTACCCATTTAAGGAATACCATAAGGGTAAGGCCCTAGGGTGGCTACAAAGGTAAGTTAATTATGGGAATCCTCCTGTTAAAGGCAACATTGTCTAATGTGAGAAGCATGGGGACTGGAGTCATACCAAGGTTTATATCCCAATTGGTTCCTTCTGAATTGTGTGAATTTGAAAAACTCAGTTAACCTCTCTGAGCCTCTGGTTTGTCATCTGCAAAATAGAATAATACTTCCATAACTGGAATATTGTGAGGATTAAATAAGCTGGCAAGTGTATGAACTTGCAACCCTTAGTAAATGTTCTTTTCCTTGCCATCTTCCCCACAGTGATATTTAGTGACAACACTAGTAATCTGAATGAAAATGAAAAACCGTGGGCAGTGCCTAGAGTTCCCTAGTATAGCCAGTGTGTACTGCTTTATTTCAGGCTCCTTTGATGAGCTTGCTCTTAGTAATTCTTTAAAAGAAGGCCTCTGGGAAAAGGTTGAGAGGCAGAGGGAAGCATGCTTGTCTCCCAAAGACTGCACCTCTGAATCTACAACTCTTCCATTTCATTCTCCATCACCACTTTTGTACCGTGGTTTTGTTGACTGCCCTGGGCTCCCTCTTGGAATACTGCCTGGTTCTTGTACTCTGGTTCTTGAATTCCATTTGCTGCTTTCTTTGGTCCTTCAGGACCATGGGTCTCAAACTTGAGCATGTACCAGATTCACTTGGAGGATTTGTTAAGATGCCGAATTTCTTAACAACTCGCATTTAGCGTGAGGCCTAACAATTTGCATTTCTAACAAGCTCCCATGTGATGCTGATGCTGCTGGTCCAAGGATCACACTGAGAACCACTGCTCTAAGCGACGCTTGCTCTGAGGCTTACCCCTTGTCAGCTAACTTGCCTCTGCAGACTGATCCTTGAGCTCCTAACTCCCCCTCTTCAGGAAATCACTTTTTGTCCCCAAGTCAAAAATATATTCCCTAAAGCCAACTGGTACCTCATTCACGTGGAAGCTCCCATAGAATCCTTCCAACATCTATTTGTCCACTCCCTTTACCCAAGACTTTTTCTCCCTGTTTGGGCAAATTTCCATTTCTCCTCCCTGCTTAGTTAACATGTCCTCCTTTCTGGCTTCTTGTGTGTGACATTTCTATTAGTGGCATCAGCTCCTTCTTCCAAATGTCTTCTGTATTTTCATGTGGTTTCCTGTTATGTGCTCTGGGCACAGACAGGCCTGGTTTGAATCTAGGTTCTCCCGTTCCCTAAAATGTGTGATCTTGGAAAAGTGACTTGAGCTTTTGGAGCCTCAGTTTTGTTATCTGTAAAATGAGGATATGAAAATAAAGTGGGAAAATGTCTGTAAAAGGGTTTAACACAGCACTGATCACATAGTAAGTGCTCAGTAAATGTTAGCCTTTTCCTTACTTCCGTTACTCTCTTCACTTCTGCCTACCTCCATCCTTATTATTGAGGAGCCCACAAAAAATAAGAAAGATAAAATAAGTACATGAATAACATGTTGAAACATTTCAAAGGAGAAGACATTATTTTCAATGTGTGGGTTTTAAGATAAGCTTCATAAATGATTGAATGACATCCTTACAACTCCCATTTCTCAAGCCATAAATTTGAGTGCCATCATAGATTCCTGCCTTCTCCCTTACTATCCAATCCAGTTCATCAGTGAATTCTGTCTGTCATATGTATGTTTTAAATACATTTTGAATCCACCTACTTCTTTCTATCTCCATTGCCATAGCCTTGGTCTGAGTTACCATCATCTCTTAATTGAACCACTGTAATAGCTTCCTCATGGTTCTTTCTGCCGTCATGTCTGCACCTCACAAATTGGTCTTCACATAACAGCCAAATCTACTCTTTCCAAATCATAAACATGATTATCTTCCCCCTTGCTTAACACCCTTAGCAGTGCTTAACTTATGGACTGAAAATAGAGTGACACAAAGATCAGCAGTGCCCCTGGGTTATGATGGCTCTCAAACTGTAAACTGTTCCTTTTTTGTGTGAGGGTACATATGGAAAGATCTCCAAGACGTACTATTAAGTAAAACTAAGCAAGGTATAGAAGAGTTAACATATACAATTGTTTCCAGGTGTGTGTGTGTATACAATATATGTAACATATATGTGTATATTACGTATAAAAAATAAACATATTATAACATGTGTATGTATATTATGTATATAATATGTGCATATTATACACATATACATATACATGCATGTATTACTTTAAATATGTATTATATATAATCTATATAAATACATATATGCATAAATGATAAATATATATACATATCATATACATATAGATACATATTAATACACGATTATGTGAGAGGTAAGGGATTTTTCTTCTCAGAGTAATCACAAAATTATTCTTAGTAGTGGTTTTCTTTGGTTGGGAGAAGGAAACTTTCATTTTTCATTTTGGACTGTTTGAATTTTCAAATGTCTTATGTGAAATTATTTTTAGAAAGTGGCCATTATGTGTTATCTGGAAAATGAATAGAGGCCCACTTTTGTTTCCATCTTTGTATTTCTGTGCATTTAAAAAACCCTCATAACTGTAATGTTAAAAAAATAAAACTCTTAATGATGTCTCATTTTCACTAGGATAAAGAGCAAGTACCTTAACAAGGTCCAAAAGTCCCTTTGTTATCTGGCCCTTCTTTCTACCTTACTGCTTGCCCTTCCTCACCTCACACTGTATGCTCCACCATACCAGAGCTCTGTCAGTCTGATTTCCAGACTGATTTGCTCTTTCTTATCTCTAGACCTTCTTATATGCCATTCCACCTGACTCAAAACTCTTACCCATACATTTCTTCCCACTCATCTTTTAACTCTCGCCTTATAAGTCACTTCCTGTAAAAGGTCTTCCCTGAATCCCTGTGCTTCTGAGTTAGATGTTCCTGATATGTGCTCTCAATGTACATTGTACTTCTAACCACACTTTATGAATTTGCTTGTTTAATTGCCTTATTTTAATCTGTGAGGTCTATGATCACACCTTTCTCGTTCCTCATTATAGCCTCAGAGTCTAACACAGTGATTGACACAGAATTGATGCTAAATAAATATTTGCTGAATGAATAAATGCGTAAATGATAAAATTAAAAAATGACCTTTGAGCTTGAGCCTTTTTTACTAGAAAACAGCTGCATTTGTGAACTTCATGTTTGGGAAGATAACTTAAAGTGAGGTTTTACCAATTTTAAGGTTCACTTGATTGTAACCAACAGTTTCACTTTTTTATCAATAAGCCTGTTCTCAATAAACCTTTGTGTAGGTCACTGCCAGTTCCTGAGCTGTTCTTATTGACGCATTGTAACTAGCTCAGCCCCTTCCTTTAGTATCTGACCCCTAAATCCTCTCAAGTTAACCTTGTGTTAGAAGAATAGTGGGCAAAAAGAGGCCTCAGAAGGCATGGAGGGAGTCTGCTTTCTGATCAGGTTGCCTCACAGAGCTCTTAAAGGGACTGCATTTGTCCGTTTTGCATTTTGAATAAAACCACTCTATAGACTTTCGTTCGAAGAAAGAGTTGTTAGGAAAAGAATCTGGAAAACTCCCAAGTCCACCTACAGAATTTTTTCCAAATGGTTATACACACTCTGCTTAAATACCTCCCATAACTCACTGTCTCCCAAGGCAACGTGTTCTACCCCTGGGTGACTTTTCTCTATATTAAAGCTCATTGGTTCCTTTTTCTATTGAATCAAGATCCGTGAGAAAAAAATGCCAGTCAATGCTCCTCCTGGGAACTTACAATGCTGTGTTGACTTTCAAGTCTCATCTTTTCTTTATTCTTTATGAATACTTATTCTTTTTGAGCCTGTTACTTTCTTCATTCCCAGAAAGCTATGGTATAAAATGCAAATATTGTAGCTGGCATAACCACTAGCTAGAGGAAGTGGTCATCTACATGATATGACCTAAGGGACTAAAAATAATCCTCTCTGAGCCCCCCAAAAACAGCTTGGTTTAGTGAAGTTAGACCCGGTAGTGAAGGCTGCATTGCAGGCCTCACTCTGTCACAAACCTGTGTGTAACTTTGGGGAGGTCATTTCCCCTCTTTGCACCTCCATCTTCTTACTTGTAAAATGAGAGATGTGGTCCTTTTCATCTGTCATGTCCAATGGTGAGACATTCCAGTTTTTAAATTAAGAACCTTCCAGCATCCAGAAGGCACACACAGGTGTCTGAAGACAATTTATAGGCCCTTCAAGTTTGCATGAATAATTTTATGGCAACACATTTTCAGAAGATGAGTTGTGTGCAGTTTCAAATCCTCGATCTATATTCATATGCAAAACACCCAGGCATTCTCACAGTATTACTGCTCTTCTGGGAAATGAGAGCACAATCAAAGCTCAGGGTATATTCCACGCTGTAGGAATGGATTCCTTCACAGCCCTACTTTCCAAACCAATTGGTTTTAGCTGTACTACTCCTCTCATTATTTGTTAATCTGCCGAAGTGGAGAAGTTGAGGTAGGCAGAATAATGACCCACCACCACCACAAAGATATTCATGCCCTAATCCCTGAAACCTGTGAATACATTACCTTACATGTCAAAAGGGACTTTGAAGATGTGTTTAAATCAAAGATGGGAGATTATCCTGGGTAATCCAGTTGAGCCTAAAGTAAAAAAAAGGGCCTAAAGTCCTTAAAAGAGTAGAAATGGAGGTGTGATGATGAAAGTACAGTATCAGAATAAGAGAGTTTGAAGATGCTGCGGTGCTGGCTTTAAAGATGGAAGGGAGCTAGGAGGCAAGAAAATGACTGGCGTCTAGAATCTCGAGAAGGTATGACAAGGAAAATAATTCTCTCCTAGTCCTCCAGAAGGAAACGACCTTGCTGACGCCTTGATTTTAGCTGAGACCCATTTTGGACCTCTAGACTATAAGAAAATAAATGTGTCTTTTAAAGACACCAAGTTTTTGGCAGTTTATTAAAGCAACAGAAAGCTAATACGGAGGTCAAAAGACTTAACTCTGAGTCCTGGTATCACCACATACTAGCTGTGTGACATTAGGGAGATTTCTTTACCTCTCTGATAATTATAATCCTCATCTGTAAAATGAGAATAAAACTACATTGTTTGTCAAAATCATGTGTAGTCCTGAAGATTAACTAGTATAAAAGAGCCATAGAAATAGATGGAATAGTTCTGTATAACAAACATCATAAAGTGGAAAATGAGAATAGAGCAGGAATAATATGTCATATACATAACAAACAAGGGAAAAATATATATGTATATAGCACTTATGTTAAAAAATACCCTAACATAAAAACATTATGTATTTTCTTTAAGTAAGGCATATGTCTGGACTTGTATAGTTACAGACCAGTACATACCACTGCAGAATTATATATAGCATCACAGAAGATATGTTATATATGTAAAAGAAATGCATGCATACATACATAGACAAATTAATAAAATTATAAAAATTACCTAAGAGTTGGGAACAGTGTATATTTATCAGGATTAGAGGTGATGGTCAAAACAGACATTAACCTTATTTGTAAAGCTTTAAATTTCTACAAAAATTATGTTATCATAAATTATCCATCTATTTATCAATAGTGGTATTATCACTTTCCCAATTAAGGTCCCAAGGACCCAAGCTATCTGTGGCAAGCATGATCTATAAGTAATTACTGCTCCTTACTATAAAGCCTTACCCTAAAGGATACTTCTCATCGTAAGACCTAACACTTGGTCTCTAGCTCTTAGAAGTTAGAGGTCTCTGCCTTTAACCCTTGGTCAAAACTATGTAGTGATTAAATGTGGAGCCAACCTGGAATTTAATCTTTCAATTCTACTTAGTTCTCTGCCGCTTCTTAGCTGTGGACTTCAGGTAGGTTACTGAAACCTCATTGTGCTTTTATTTCTCTCACTATAAACTGAAGATAATAATGGTACTTATCTTACACAGTTGTTGTGGGAATCACATGAGTAAATTCATGGCAAGCACATTGAATAGGTTCTGGTGCACAAAAAAAATGTTAGCTAACACTATCTGTTAATTTGCATAATTTTAACTAATAGTTCTGACTGCTGTGGTTTAGTCAAAGGAAGCTATCATTCCTTATTCTCTGATGCATTTCAATTTTATAAGAAACTTTTACGAACCTTTCCTTTCTGAGGCAACAGTGGTTGGAAATAAAAACAGTGTAGGGCAGAAAAACATTATAATGATAAAAGGTAATGTCACTTTACACCTAGAGCCAATTTCAGGGGTATAAACATGTCTGCCTACCCCATTCCCCACTACTTGACATGCTTTTCCCCTACTCAGCTAATCAGACTCTTATCGTTCAAGGATACTTTGAAATCCTACCTTGTCCAGAAACCTTCTCTGAAACTCCAGGTTTTATGAATTGCTTCCTCCTCTAAATTCCTAGAGCATTTTTAGTTGGTGCCAAGCAATGTAGCCCTAAGTCTGATAACACCTCATATCGCTTTCTAGCAATTCATTGTGGCAGTTTTGCCTTAAGTGTGAGAATATCTAGGTGAGTTGTCTGTCACCTCCCTGATTACCAGACTGAGTTACATGACCCACATGGCAGGTTGCACTTTCTTCCTCACTAGTATTCCTGCTGTTCGAAATGAGAGTAGTGGGTGCAGAAGAAATATAGAAGCCTGATTTCTAAGCTCAGTGGGAAAAGAATGCATGATTATTGTTTTAAAGCAGGTTTATTAGGTCCATTATTGGGATCTCTTAGAACCCAGTATAATTTTCTGCACCTGAAAACTATTTGTTGGACGGATGGATCAAGGGACAATAATCCTAGCATACACTACGTAAAGTTTAAACTGGATCCATTACAAACAATTTTGGCCTAACGAATGCTTATATTAAAATGACTATCCGGAAAAAAGCATGATTTCACGGAAAGCAAATATTTTGCTTCAAGTTTTTATAGCAAAAATTTTCTACTGGATAAATCTTGACCAAGAGAAAAAGTTTTTTATCAAAAGAGAGACATTTTTCCAGAAAGAAGGTCCACATTATGTGATCTGAAATAAGAAGGGTCATTAGTGTAAAAGGCAAAACACACATTCCCATCAATCAAAGAAATGACCAACTTAGTACTAAGCAAAACACTTCATTCCATTACGAGACTAAAGCGAAAAACTGTGATGCAGTGTTTAAATACATGTAACCATGACTTGCATTTTAATACCAGTATCCTTACAAGGCCCCTGTAAATTCACTTTTTCTTTCAGAGCTTCATAAATTCTGGGCACTCTCAGTATTCTTAAGTTAAATGTGCTTCAGGAGCTTTGTAATCTTAAAAGTGATAACTTAAAGTGATATATAAATGCAAGGAACTTTTATCAGTGTTCCTTCAACTGTTCATCAACCCATTACCAATATGCCATTCTGTAGCCACAGATACCACAATTCAGTGCCTAATTACACAGCACAATTCAGTGCCTGATTACATAGTCTGAAAATGCATTAAAAAAGAAAATAAAAAGACCCAGATGGCCTTTTTTATATCCCTTACTTGTCATATTTAAAGAAAAAAATCCTCCTTCTTCTCCAGCTAGCTCCTTGCTTACTTCTCATTCATTCCTTTCTCCCACTCACTTCATTTCTTTACATCACTTTCTATCTGCTTTTTCTGTTCTATTTTTCCTTTTCTTCTCTCTCATTCTTCTTTCCCCTTTTCTCTCTCCTCTTCGAACTTACTTTGATTTGTTTCCCTTTTCTATAATACCTCATACCTTTCTCCTTTCTTTGTCCTTAGCTCCTGTTTGTATCTCTGATTTTGCTTCTCTGTATCTCTGTTATAAAATCTCTGTCTTTGTCTCTATCTGTTGTTGAATTTCTCTTTCACACAGCACTAACTGGGCTAAGGTTTTTTTTTTTTTTTTGCATGGGCAGGCCTTGAGAATAGAACCCAGGTCTCTGGCATGGCAGGTGAGAACTCTGCCTGCTGAACCACCATGGCCCGCCCTGGGCTAAAATTTTTTGACTTCTAGTCTGCTCACTGTGAACTGTAATTCCTCAACATTTTTGGAATGTAACATTTCATCAGTTCATGGTGTTTTATGATGTTCTCCATGCCTCATAGAGCTACACAGTGTTATTTATTTATAGTAATATTCTTTTTTAAAAAAATATTAACTTTTATTCTTTTTGCAATGTTAATCACACTTTAAAAGAAATTGTTCTGGTGTCACAGTTTAAAAGAACAGGAAATAATTCCCCAGGCTGAACAAAGTCATTTAGAAAAGCTGCTTCAGAAGACTAAGTAAACACTAATAAACTATGATTCTGGGCATTTCAGATTCTTTTACTCTTTTCTGTAATATCATACAATAGAGGAAAATCAGGTGTCCTAGATTTACTCCTGTCTTACGCTAACATTTTTTTCTCTTTATCACCTCAGAACTTTCACTTATGAGCAAGAGCCTTTAGAGTCTTTATCTGCTAAATTGGGAATAAAAGCAAGTGGCCACAGACCTACATTCTAGGGTCTCTAAAGGTCTAATGAGATAATGGATATGAGAGTTCTATGAGAAAATGTAGATGTTTATAAAAAGTTCAAGAGTCTTCTGAGCTCTGACAGCTCACACAACTGAAAAAGGATGTAAGAACCTACCAAAAAACTTAATCACTATCATAAAGACTGAATTAATGATTCTGAATTGAAGCCAGTGGCAAATGCTGAGCTGAACATATATCTAGAATCCATACCTAATTCTGGAATGCTGAAATTCTCCCTGCTGACTTTGATGAATTAGTTGATGGCTTCATTCAATTGATATTGGAAAGGAAGTAAGCCTTTGTTCTTTTCCCTTGATTTTCTCTGAATGTTAGTGCATTACTGTCATCATCAACATTATAAAGACAATGATTGCTTCTCATCAGCCCCGCATCCCATCAGCCTGTGGCCCATGTCCTGGGATCCTCACAGGATCTGAGTTCTCCCACCCAGGTGTGACTGAGAGGAGAGCTGTTGATGGGTGCCCATGGAACAGGAACATTGTGGTGAGAGGTACATGATTTGGACAGAACCACAGCATCTTGGAAACTGCACCCTGACCTAGTTGGAAATGGGCCACTGAGACCGTAGGAGACCCAAGAAATGAAGTCCTGCAATACTGGAGGCCTGTTTGAGTTGGAGCAGAGTACGCAGAAGGTATCTCCAACAAGGAGCTGAAAGAGGGAAGTGTGAATAGAGAGGTCTATAAAAGCTTCCAAAAAGCCAAAAGAAGGACCCAGGTACTGTCATCATCGCTTCAGTCCTCAGTGAGGTCTGAACAGACAGGTCCCTGCCAGCATGCCGGGAACTGGTACGTCAGACTTCCAGGAAGATGGTGGAATAGGATGGACTGAGTTCACTCCTGTTCCAAGGAACAGCTAGAAAAGTTACAGAGAAATGACTGGGAGAGCAGTTATAGGATGCAAATGACCTGAGAGGGTCTTCTACAAATAAGAGGCCTTAGTTGAAAGACCTGGGGAATTGAGATGCATTGAACCAGGTGGGTGGGCTCCATCAGGACTCCACCAGAGACAAGATGCTGTCCAGGAAACTGGTTGCCACCTCAGCAAGCTTGGAATATAAGGCTCCCCAGCTCTGTAGCCCGGGGCTCACTTGGGAAACCTAGAAGCCAGTAAATGAGCTTTCCCTGCTCATAGAGATATTCAACTAGTGCATTAAGCCTACTGTGCATCTTTGCAAATGAAGGCCTGGAGCCCTCAGAATTACATGGATAGGGAGACAGGATGAGCAGGATGAGGACGCAAGATAAGCCATGATCCCTTGACCAATGGGTTGGCTAATGACATAAAGGTTATTAAAAGGACATTAGCCATTTGAAAGAAGTAGTAGAAAAATATCAAATATCACAGAAATGAAAGATACTGTAGACCAAATAAAATATACTAGATACACACAATTGCAAATTTGAAGGGGCAGAAGAAAGGATAAATGAAGTAGAGAACAGTGCAATTGAATTCGAATGCACAAAAAAACAAATAGCTAAAAAGATGGGAAATTTGAATTGAATCTCAGGAAAATGGTAGACAACATGAAGCACATAAATGTAAGAATCATTGGTGTCCGAAGAGGGGAAGAGAAGAATGAAGGGCTAGGAAGATTAGTTGAAGAGATATGGGGGAAAACTTCCCAATCCTTATAAAAGACATAAATATGCAAATCAAAGAAGTACAATGGGCCCCAAATAGAATAAATCCAAATAGGTCTATTCCAAGACACATACTTATCAGTCTGTTAAATGTTGAAGAAAAGTAGAAAATCCTGAAAGCAGCAAGAGAAAAAAAAATTACCACATACCAAGGAAACCACATAAGACTGAGTTTGGACTACTCAACAGGCACCATAGAGACAAGATGGCAGTGTTATGATGTATTTAAGATCCTGAAAGAGAAGGAATTCCAGCCAAGATTTCTGAATCCAGCCAAATTGTCCTTCAAGATTGAGGGACAGATTAAAATTTTCAGAGACAGGCAAAGACAGAGAAATTGTCAACAAGAGACTGGCCTTACAAGAAATACTAACAAGAGTCCTGTCAGCTGAAAACAAAAAAAAAAAAAAGAAAGAAAGGAGAGGGAGGTTTGGAGGAAGGCACAGAATCGAAGAGTACCAGTAAGGGTAACTTAAAAGATAAAAGAAGAAAGATGGAAAAGAATATATAGACCTGACAAATAAAATCCAAAAGATAAGATGGTAGATTCAAGAACCGCTTTTACAGTAATAACTTTGAGTATTAATGGACTAAAACTCACAAATTAAAAGATTGAAGATGGCAGAATGGATTAAGAAATATGATCCATCTATATGTTGCTCACAAGAGACTCATCTTAGACCCAAGGATACAAATAGATTGAAAGAAAAAGATGGAAAAAGAGGTTCCATGCAAGTTTTAATTAAAAAAATGCAGTAGTACCTATAGTAATATCAGACAAAATAGACTTTAAATGTAAAGATATTGTATGAGCCAGGGTTCTCTAGAGAAACATAATCAGCAGGATATATCCATGGATATAAAATTTATAAGAGTGTCTCATGTAACCATGAGAATGTAAGAGTCCAAAATCTGTAGGGCAGGTTGCGAAGCTAGCAACTCCAATGAAGGTCCTCAGTGAACTCTCAGGAGAAGTTGGCTGGACAACCGTGGGAATGGACGAATCCAAAATCCGTAGGGCAGGTTGTGAAGCTGGTGACTTTGATGAAGGGTCTGAATGAACTTCACAGGGAAGGCTCACCGGCTGAAGCAGGAAGAAGGACTGTCTCTTCTGAATCCTCCTTAAAAGCCTTCTGATGATTAGATTAAGCATCACTCATTGTGGAAGGCACTCCCCTTAGTGGATTACAAATGTAATCAACTGTGGATACAGCCAACATAATCGTGATTTAAGTCCATGATATGTCTTCATAACAACAGACAGGCCAGTGCTTGCCTGACCAGAAGACCGGGCACCACCACTTGGACATATTGACACATGAACCTAATCATAACAGATGTCATAAGAAACAAAGAAGGACACCACATATCAATAAAAGAGTCACTTGGCCAAAAGGAAATAGCAATCATAAATGTTTAGGCTCCAAATCAAGGAGTGCCAAAACACATGAAGCAAACACTGACAAAACTGAAGGGAGCAATAGACATTTCAACAATAATGATGGGAGATTTCAACACACCACTCTCTCCTATAGATAGAACAACCAGACAGAAGATCAACAAGGAAATAGAGAGTTAAACAACGTGTTAAGTGAATTAGACCTAACAGACATATATAGGTAGTTATACCTCAAAACACCAAGATATACATCCTTCTCTAGTGCTCATGGAACATTCTCCAGGATAGATCATATGCTGGGGCACAAAACAGGTCTTTATAAATTTTAAAAGGTTGCGATTATTCAAAGCAGTTTCTCTGATCACAGTGGAATGAAGCTGGAAACCAATAACCATCAAAGAACCAGAACTTTCACAAATGCATGGAGATTAAATAACACACTTGTAGACAACCAGTGGGTCAAAGAAGAAACTGTTAAAGAAATCAGTGAATAACTGGAGATGAATTAAAAAGAAAATACAGAACATGTGGGATGTGGTAAAGGCAGTGCTGAGAGGGAAATTAATTGCCCTAAATGCCTATATTAAAAAAGGGAAAAGAACTAAAATCGAGGACTTAACTGCTTATCTGGAGGGACTAAAGTAAGGATGGCATACTAACTCCAAAGCAAACAGAAGAAGAGAAATAACAAAGATCAAAGCAGAATTAAATGAATTGGAAAATAATAGAACAATAGAAAGAATCAGTAAAACAAAAAGTTGGTTCTTTGAGACAACCAATGAAATTGATGGACCCCTAACTAGGCTAACAAAGAAAAGAAAGAGGATGCAAATAAACAAAATCAGATATGAGAGGGGATTTGTTACCATGGACCATAAAGAAATAAAAATGATTGTAAGAGGATACTATGAGCAACTATATACCAACAAGCTAGACAACTTAGAGGAAATGGACAAATTTCTAGAAACACAGGAACAAACTACAGTGATTCAAGAAGAAATAGATCTTAACAAACTAATCACAAGAGACTCAATCAGTCATCAAAAATCTTCCTACAAAACACATGGCCCAGGGCCAGAAGGTTTCACTGGGGAATTTTATCAATATTCCACAAGAAACTAATACAAATCCTGCTCAAACTCTTCCAAAAAACTGAGGAAAGAAGAACCCTACTTAACTTATTTTAAGATGCTAACATCACTTTAATACCAAAACCTGGTAAAGATGCTATAAGAAAGGAAAACTGTAGACCAATCTCCCTAATAAACCTGATGCAAAAAGTCCCAACAATATACTAGCAAATCAAATCAAATGACACATTACAAGAATTATATGTTTGATTCCTGGACCATGCACCACCTTCCCCCCAAAAAAGAAAGAATTATATACCACGACCAAGTGGAGGTTATAGCAGAAATGCAAGGGTGGTTCAACACAAGAAAATCAGTCAATGTAACACAGCACATTAAAAATTTCAAAGGGAAAAATGACATGACCATCTCAATTTATGTTGAAAAAGCACTCGACAAAATTCAGCATCCTTTCTGATAAAAACACTTAAAAAGGTAGGAAACAAAGAAAGCTTCCTGAATATGATGAAGAGCATATATAAAACACTATAACCAGCACTGTTCTCAATGGTGAGATACTTAAAGCCTCCCCCCTGAGACTGGGAACAAGAAAAAGATGCCCTCTGTCACCACTGTTATTCAACATTGTACTAAAAGTACTAGCTAGACCAGTCAGGCAGGAAAAAGAAATAAGAGGTATCCAAATTGGAAAGGAAGAAGTAAAATTTTCATAACTTGTAGATGAGGTGATACTATACTTGGAAAATCTTGAGAAATCTACAACAAAGCTTCCTGAGCTAATAAATTCAGCAAAGTGGCAGGATATAAGATTAATGTGCAAAAACCAGTAATATTTTTATACACAGATAATGATCTAACTGAGGAGACAATTAAGGAAAAATATTCCATTCAAAATTGCAGAATCAAGTGTCTAGGAATAAACTTAACTAGGGATGTAAAGGATTTGTACACAGAAAACCACATAACATTGCTAAAAGAAACCAAAGAAGAGCTAAATAGGTGTAAAGACATTCCTTGCACATGGTTAGAAATGTTAAATGTAGTTAAGATTTCAATTCTAACCAAATTGATCTATGAATTCACATAATACCAATCAAAATTCTAATAACCTACTTTGAACACTTGGAAAAGCTAGTTATCAAATTCATTTGGAAGGGAAAGAGCCCTCAAAAAGCTAAAAATATCCTAGAAAAGAAGAACACAGTGGGAGAATTAACAATTCCTGATTTTGTGGCTTATTATAAAGTCATAGTGGTCAAAACAGCACGGTAATGGCAGAAAGATAGAAGGATTGACCAATGTAATAGAATTAAGAGGGCAGAAATAGACCACCAAATCTATGATGAATTGATCTTTGACAATGCTCCCAAATCCATGAACTGGGACAAATTGGTCTTTTCAATGAATAGGCATGGGAGAACAGGATATCAGTAACCAAAAGAATGAAAGAGGACCCTTACCTTACACCATATGCAAAAATTATTTTGAATGTAAGTGGATTAAACTCTCCAGCCAGAAGACATGGGCAGAATAGAGTAATAAATAAATAAATAAATAAATGATTCAGCTATATATTATTTACAAGAGACTCATCTTAGACCCAAAGACAAAAGTAAGTTAAAAGTGAAGGAGTGGAAAACAGTATTTCCTGCAAATAGCAACCAAAAGAGTTTGGGTGGCTATGCTAATATTGGACAAAGTAGACTTTAAGTTAAAAGCTGTGACAAGAGATAAAAAAGGACACTATATATTAATAAAAGGGTCAATGCACCAAGAAGGTGTAACAATTATCACCAAAATGCACTAATCACAGAGCTCCAAAATACACGAAGGAAACTGACAAAACAGAAAGGAGAATTAACAATAATAGTTGGAGATCTCAACGCATCACTTTCAATAAAGGATAGAAGATTTAGACAGAAGATCAGTAAGGAAACAGAGGACTTGAACTAGACCTAAGAGACATATACATACCACTCCACCCAATAACATCATAATACACGTTCTTCTCAATACACATAGATCATTCTCCAGTATAAACCACATATAGGCCACAAGATAAGTCTCTGTAAATATAAAAATATTTAAATTATATAAAGCACCTTCTCCAACCACAATAGAAAGAATCTAGAAATCAATAACAGAAAGAAAATTGGAAAATTCACAAATAAATGGAAATTCAACAGCATATTCTTAAAGAATTAATGGGTCAAAGAAGAAATTGTTGGGGAAGTATATACCTTGAGATGAATGAAAACAAAAACACATCATATTAAAACATATGCGATACAGCCAGGGCAGTACTCAGAGGGAAATTTATAGCTATGAATGGCTGTATTATAAAGATCTCAAATCAATAACCTACCCTAACATCTTGAGTAAATAGAAAAAGAAGAGAAAACTAAGTGTAAACTTAGTTGAAGGAAAGAAATGAAGATTAGAGCAGAGATAAATGAAATATAGAATAGAAAAGCAATTGAGAGAATCAATGAAACCAAACATTGGTTCTTTCAAAAGATCAATAAAATTGATAAACTTTTAGATATACTGATAACAGAAAAAATGAGAGAAGGCACAAATAACTAAAACCCAAAACAAATGGGCATTACTACAGATCTGAGCAATGAAACAAGTTCTCTAGACACAAGCTTTAGGCATAATTATAGGTAGGCTTAGCTTCTCTGCTACAGAATTAATTAGTGTCATAAGAACAAGCCTCAAGATCAAGGGCTTGGCCTATTAACTTGGGAGTCCCTAGTGTTTGAGAGAGTATCACATTTTTCCTATGTGGTAAAGTTTAGTAGTTCCATATTTTTTTTCTCCAGTTCCTCCAGGACTTTGTCAATACTTTTTAATCATCTACTTAACATACACAGGGATGTATCCAGGCATTACATTAAAATATAGATAACGACAAGCCCTCATTCCTATTCTGGAGTCCATGTGTTTGGGTTATTTAAATGAGCTAACCAGACAGTCTGTGTTAGATTGTGTGATACAGAAAATTTAGGGTTTTGAAAAAGTAAAGCTCTCTTCCTTTGGTCTCACACAGAAGACGAAGTTCTAAAATAAAGATCTTGTCATCCTTTACCTTGTATTCTGATTTACTTAGTCCTAGTCAGATCAGCTTTATTCTTATCACAATTGAAGCCTGATCTGCTTTTAAGTTTCTTTAACAGTTGTTAAATGTAGCAATGTTGACTTAAAGAGCTGCAAAACTCCTTCTCTAAGTCTTAGGTGTCATAAAGGTACCCAATTCCAGGGAAGTAACAGGTTATACACATACAGCACAGCATTTCAGAATCTAGAAAAACACTTAAATCTCAGGAATAATGTGACTGTCTTTCTGCTTTTTAAACAGTTGTTCTATGGGTTAATGCTGACTTTCATAGACGCAGAACTCTAGCTCTGAGTCTCACATGTCAAAGAGATACCTGAAGTTACAGGGGATGACCATGTTATAAACAGAGAACTTAGCATCTTAGAAGTTAGAAATAACTGTTACAACTCAGGAATAGATGTGACTAGTGTAAGAGCTTAAAATCTAGGAAGCTTTACAATAAGCCTTCCTCTGATAACCTATGCTCTCAAATTCAATCAGAGTTTGCATGTTATAGTTAGTATCAAATTAGTGAGGTGTTATAATATTTGTTTTTATTTCACTCAACATACTGTCCTCAGGGTTCATTCACCTAGCTGCATGCCTCACAACCTCATTCCTTCTTGCAGCCACTCAATATTCCATTGTACATAAACACCTGCTTATGTCTTCATTCATTCATCAGTCGATGTAGCCTTAGGCCACCTTCATCCATTTCAAATCGTGAATACTGGTGCCATAAACACCAGTGTGAAAATGCCCATTAGTGTCTCTTTTTTCAGTTCTTCTGAGTATATGCCTAATAACGGGGTTGCAGGATCATGTAGGAACCTTATACTTAGCCTCATGTGGAACCACCACACAGGCCTCAAGAGCAGCTGCACTATTTTACTAACCTACAGTATTAGTCAGGGTTCTCTAGAGAAACAAAACTAACAGGAGAGAACTGTAAATATGATATTTATAAAAAGGTGTCATGCAACTGTAGGGATGCAAGAGTCCTAAATCCTTAGGGCAGGCAGCAAGGCCGACAACTTGATGAAAGCTCTTAGTGAACTCCAGATTTACTGAAGCAGAATCTCTGTATCTTAACAAACCCTCTGTTCTAGTTTGCTAGCTGCTGGAGTGCTATATAACAGAACTGGAATGGCTTTTTTTAAAAGGCGAATTTAATAAGTTACAAGTTTATAGTTCCAACGCCATGAAAATGTCCTAATTAAAGCAAGATTACAAAAATGTCCAAATTAAGGCACCAACGACAGGTTGCTTTCACTCAAGAAAGGCCAATGAAGTTCAGGGTTTCTCTCTCAACTGGAAAGGCACATGGCAAACATGGCGATGTCTGCTAGCTTTCTCTCCAGGCTTCTTGTTTCATGAAGCTTCCCCAGGGGCATTCATCCCCAAAGTCTCTGGCTGCATGGGCTCTCTCATCTCTTATGGATTTCGTGCTCTCCCATGGCTCTCTAGCTTTTTCCAAAATGTTTCCTCTTTTAAAGGATTCCAGTATACTAATCACGACCCACCTGGAATGGATGGAGTCACATCTCCCTCTAATCAAAGTTAATACCCACAATTGGGCAAGTCACATCTCCCTGGAGATAATATAATCAAGCCTCCAACCTAAAGTGCTGAAAAGGGATTAAAAGAAATGGACTGCCTCCACATGATGGGATCTGGATTAAAACATGGCTTTTCTAGAGTATATCATCTTTTTGAGCCAGTTCATCCTCCAAATAATTTTGATGCATCCTCATGTTTGAAACCCACTGTCATGGAGGTCCAAAGAAAGAAGCAAATGGAATTCAAGAACCAGGCAGTATCCCAAGAGGGAGCCCAGGGCAGTCAATATAACCATGGTGCAGGAGGGGTGATGGAGAATAAAATGGAAGAGCTGTAGATTCAGAGGTGCAGTCTTTGGGAGACAACCCATTCTTCCCTTCACCCCTCAATGTTTGCCCAGAGGCCTTCTTTTTAAGAACTAAGTGCAAGCTCATCATAGGAGACTGAGATAAAGAACTGTATATTGGCTACACCAAGGAATTCTAGGCACTGTCCACGGGTCATCGTTTTCATCGCATACCTAATGCTGTCACTAAATTTCACTGCAGGGGAGATGTGAAGGAAAAGAACATGTACTAAGGGTCGCAAGTCTGCACACATACCAGCTTATTTAATCCTCACAATATCCATTTATGGAAGCATTGTTGTCCTATTTTGAAAATCAGAAAGCAGAGACTGAAAATTTGATTGATTTTCTCAAGTTCACATAGTTCAGAAAGAGTCAATCAGGATATATACCTTAGTCTTTCTGATTCCAATGCCCATGCTTCTCATAGTAGACAATGTTGCCTCTAATATGATGGTATTTTAGTCAGGGTTCTCTGTGGAAACAGAACCAACAGGAGATATCTGCAAATAAAAGATTTTATAAAACCGTTACACACAACTGTGTAGATGCACAAGTCCAAATTTCATAGGGCAGGCCACAAGCTGACAACTCCAGTGAAGATCTTCAATGAATTCCTTAGGAGAGGCTGGCTGGCTGAAGTAAAGGGAGAAATTCTCTCTTCTGACTTCTCCTTTAAAGCCTTCAACTGATCATATTAAACATCACTCATTGTGGAAGACACTCCCCTTAGCTGACTGCAGATTTAATCAGCCATAAATGCAGTCAACATACTGATGATTTAATAAACCAGCCTCCTGGTTTATTAACTGGCCACAAAGTGTCCTTGCAGGAATGGATAGGCCAGTGCTTGCTTGACCAGAAAGACAACTGTGCACCATCACTTAGCTAAGTTCACACATGAACCTAACCATAACAGGGTTTCCAGTATTCAATCATCTTTGTAGCCACCCCCAGGGCCATGCTCTTGTGATGTTGATAGAAAGATAACT
Organism: Tamandua tetradactyla; assembly: GCF_023851605.1. Lineage (NCBI taxonomy): Eukaryota > Metazoa > Chordata > Mammalia > Pilosa > Myrmecophagidae > Tamandua > Tamandua tetradactyla. The sequence goes on along the minus strand of NC_135353.1, from coordinate 106,935,429 downwards.
TGGAAGTATTGGTTGAGTAAATTAAAAACTGAAGGGTTGATTTAGTGACTTCTTTTTACAAATATTTACACACATACAGTCCATACATGGTGTGCAATCAATGGCTCACAATATCATCGTTTAGTTGTGTATTCATCACCACGATAATTTTTAGAACATTTGCATCACTCCAGAAATAGAAATAAAAAGAAAAAAATCATACATCCTTACCCCTCTCCTCTCCCTCTCATTGACCACTAACATTTCAGTCTACTCAATTCACTTTACCTCTTATCCCTGATGCGTGTTCACCATGTGCCCTCCCAGATGAGAGAGGAACCGTGAACTTCATCGGACTTCTTGGACCAAGGTATTTTTCCCTGGATGAATGCCTTTGGTTAGACATTTCTATAGACTTGCTATAATTGGGACATTTTCTCAGCCTTAGAACTGTAAGCTAGCAACTTATTAAATTCCCCTTTTTAAAAGCCATTCTGTTTCTGGTATATTGCATTCTGGCAGCTAGCAAATTAGAACAGATTTTGGTGCCAGAGAGCGGGGTGTTGCTGCAGTTTGTAAATACCAAATATGTTGAAATGGCTTTTTAAATGGATAAGGGGAAGATTGTGGAACAGTTGTAAGAAGCTTGATAGAGAAGGCCTAGAATGCTTTGAAGAGACTGTTGGTAGAAACATGGACTCTAAAGACACTTCTGATAAAGATTTAGACAGAAATGAACCATTTGTTATTATAGACTGGAAGGAATACGAGCCTTGTTTTAAAATGGCAGATAAACTGAAAAAATTGACTAGTGGCTTTGACCGGAAGGCAGATTTTAAAAACTGTGAACTTGGATATTTAGCAGAAGAAATCTTCAAATTAAATGTGGAAAGTGCAGCCTGGTTTCTCCTTGCAGCTTATAGTGAAATGTGACAGGAAAGAGATAAACTGAGAACTGAACTCTTGAGTACAAAGGAACCAGAAATTGATGTCCTGGAAAATTCTGAACCTTCAGAAAAGGAGAACGCAGAGAATAGTGCTCCATGTGAGGATTTTCCCAGATGTGGAACCAGTCAGCCATTTCAGAGAAAGTCAGGATCGGGCTTGGAGTTATCCAGGAAGGATTTGTGGAAACTCCTTATGTCTGATGGTCATGATCCAATGCTACTGCACAGAAAGCCAATGAGAGTGCTGTGGGGCCTGTATAAACAGAGCCTCTGCCAATCTGGACTGGGGGCTTCAGAGAAGGGACACATTGGAGGAAAAATAACTTCAGAGGCAAAACCATGGAGGCTGAGGTCTGAAGTCAAGAAGCCTTGGGCCAGGAGAGTGGACCCACCTAAGCCCGTGAAGAGGGTGAGTTTGCCCCAAAGGTGGAGGATGGGCCTTCCACCTCATTGGAGTGGAAGAGTCATGCTGCCTCAGGTCTTGGAGAGGGTGAAGCACATTCCTTGGGTTTTGGGGAGAGCCTGGCTGCCACCACATGGAGGGGTTGAGCATGTACCCCTGAGATGGCAGACAGCCCGGGTGCAGCCCCGATGCTTGGAGAGGGTGGAGCCAAGTAAAAGGTGGTCTCCCCAAAGTCCCCCAAGTTTGTATTTGGAGAGAGGCTGGCCTCTGCGTAGGCCTTTGGAAAGGATGGGACTGCTGCTTTCAGAAACCCTGAAGATAAAATGATTCTCAGACTTTGAAATCTAATGGACTTTGCCCTGTGGGTTTTCGAAACTGTATGGTTCCAGTGACCCCTGCGTTCTTTCCTCCCTGTGGAAACGTGTGTATGTATCCTATGACTGTTCCTCCTTCGTATGTTGGCAGCAGATAATGTGTTATGAGTTTTCAAAGGCCCAAAGTCAGAGGATAATTTTGGCTTAGAACAGACCATACCTGTAACTAACTTGGATAGGAGTTTATACGTTTCTGACTTTGTATGTATACTGCTACTGAAATAGTTTAAGGTTCTCTGATATTGTTATGGAATGAATGTATTTTGTATATGGGGAAAATATGTCTTTTTTATGGTCCAAAGGGTGGAATGTGCTAGTTTGAAAGGATGTATGTCCCCTAGAAAAGCCATGTTTTAATCGTAATCCCATTTTGTAAAGGCAGCCATATCTTCTAATCCCTATTCAACATTGTATGTTTGAAACTGTAATTAGATTTTGTATATGGGGAAAACATGTCTTTTTTATGGTCCAGAGGGTGGAATGTGCTAGTTTGAAAGGATGTATGTCCCCTAGAAAAGCCATGTTTTAATCCTAATCCCATTTTGTAAAGGCAGCCATATCTTCTAATCCCTATTCAACATTGTATGTTTGAAACTGTAATTAGATCATCTCCCTGGAGATGTGATATAATCGAGAGTGGTTTGTGGCATATTTCTCAGGGACTGGTAGCTTCGGGGTCCCTTTTAGCTCTTGAGCCCCCGAGCACCTAAGCTCTTGCAATGTAATAATAAAGAAGCTTTGTGCCATCAATTGGTCTTTGGCTCAAGTCTTTGGGTCCCTCAGCAGTCGGCTGCTGGGTCAACTCAGCTTACCCAGGTTAATTCCCTGCGAGCTCGCCCCCAATCCCACCCAGTGTACCGGTCGCACGGCCCGGCTGAAGCTATCTGCAGCAGTGGTTGTTAAGCTGGATTCAGTGATCACAAGTCTCCACCCATTCAGGTGGGTCTTGATTAGTTTCTGAAGTCCTATAAAGGAGGGAATATTTTGGAGAATGAGAGATTCAGAAAGAGCAGAGCAAAATGACATAACCACGAGAAGCAGAGTCCACCAGCCAGCGACCTTTGGAGATGAAGAAGGAAAATGCCTCCCGGGGAGCTTCATGAAACAGGAAGCCAGGAGAAGAAGCTAGCAGATGATGCCGTGTTCACCATGTGCCTTTCAGATGAGAGAGGGACCATGACCGTATTCATCACGTGCCTTTCCAGATGAGAGAGAAACTCTGACTGTGTTCACCATGTGCCCTTCCATTTGAGAGAGAAACCCTGAACATCATTAGCCTTCTTGAACCAAGATATCTTTCCCTGGATGGATGCCTTTGACTGGACATTTCTATAGACTTTCTGTAGTTGGGACATTTTCTTGGCCTTAGAACTGTAAACTAGCAACTTATTAAATTCCCCCTTTTTAAAAACGATTCTGTTTCTGGTATATTGCATTCTGGCAGCTAACAAACTAGAACATCCTCCTGTTATTATTTGTTATCCATACCCCAAATAAAAGGAGCACCAGACACAAGGCTTTCACAATCACACAGTCACATTGTAAAATTTATATCATTATACACTCATCTTCAAGAGTCAAGGCTACTGGAATACAACTCAACAGTTTCAGGTACTTCCCACCAGCTACTACAAAACAGCATAAACTAAAAGTGGTATCTATTTAATGCATAAGAATAGTATCCAGGACAACCTCTCAACTCTGTTTGAAATCTCTCAGCCACTGAAAGTTTATTTTGTCTTATTTCTCTCTTCCCTATTTTGTTCAAGAAGGCTTTCTCAATCCCATGATGCCAGGTTGTGGTGAATCCCAGGAGTTCTGTCCCACATTTCCAGGAAGATTTACACCCCTGGGGGTCATGTCCCATGTAGGGGCAGGGAGGGCAGTGAGTTCACCTGCCAAGTTGTTTTAGAGAGAAAGGCCACATCTGAGCAACAAAATAAATTCTCTGGGGATGACTCTTAGGCATGATTATAGGTAGGCTTAGCCTATACTTTGCAGGAATAAGTTTCATAGGGGCAAAACCCAAGATCGGGGGCTCAGCCTATTGATTTGGTTGTCCCCACTGCTTGTGAGACTATCAAGAATTCTCCAAATGGGGAAGTTGAATATTTCCTGTTTTCCCCTCAGTCCCCCAAGGGGACTTTGCAAATATTCCTTTATTCATTGTCCAAATTACTGTGGGGCATCATATTAACCTCGACAAACCAACAAAATCTCATGTCCTATTCAAGATTCTATGCACTTATGGTAGTCGTCTAAACCGACCAAGCAAGTTACATTAGGTAATGCACTACCCAAAATATAAATTTTGCACTAAATAATACTCATTAGGTATCACACAGAAATTGAAGTTTTAAAATATGGATGATATCATCTTTACCCTGTGTTCTGATCTATCCCAATCCTATCCATTTCAGCTTCATTCATCTCTAGTCAAAGTCTGATCCCTTTTTCAACTTTTTAACCAGTTCTGGTATGGGGTATTGTTGACTTTCATAGTTTCAGTTCTCTAACTCTGAGTCTCAGGTGCCACATAAACACCCGAAGTTTCTGGGAATGGTCAGGTTATATACAAATAGCTCAGTATTTCAGCATTTAGAAATAACAGTTACAACTCCTAAATATATGTGACTGCTCTAAAAGCTTACACTCTAGGTCCCTTTACAATAGACACTCACCTGATAACTGTGCTCTTGACTTCAGTTAACTGAGTTTTTGTATTAGAATTAGTCCACATGAGTGAGGCATGATCATATTTGTCTTTTTGTTTCTAACTTTTCATTCAATATACAGTCCTTAAGGTTCATTCACCTAGTTGAATGCCTCACAACTTCATTTCTTCTTGTGGTCACTCAGTAGTCCAATTTATGTATACACCACAGTTCCCCCTTCCATTCCTTAGTCATTGTTGGGACTCAGCCCACGTCCATCCAGTGTGAACCATGAACACAGCTGCCATAAACACCAGTGTGAAAATGTCCATACATATCCCTACACTCAGTTCCTCCAGGTACATACTGAGCAATAGAATTGCAGGATCACATGGCAACCCCACCCCTAACTTCCTGTGGAACCACCACGATGAAAGGGCTGCACCTCTCAGTTTCCCGGTGAATGAGTAGGTGCATCTTGTTCTCCACACTTTCTCCAGCACTTGTTTCTCTCTGTTCATTTTAAAACAGTTTTATTTGCACATCGTACAATCCAACCTCAGTAAATGGACATGCCTTTACCACCATAAACTATAGGAAGAAATTTCCTTTTCTTCCACAAAGTATCTGTATCCCTCCCACATGCCCCTTTCCTATTGACACTTACTTTGGACATAATGCTTTTGTTACATTCAGTGGAAGCATATTATAATGTCATTGTTGACTATAGACCCTAGATTGCATTGATTGTACTTTTTCCTGTATACCATCCATTTTCAACATCTTGCAATGTTGACATTCATTTGTTCTCCTTTATACAAAAACTTCTTTATTTGTACATTTAATTTCCATCATTGTCCAATCTAGGCATTCCTAAGTTATACTGTCTCAGTATTTATCCTCTATCTTTCCTTCTTGTTTCATCCATGCCCCCATCCCTTCTCCTTCAGTCATACTCACATTCAGCTTCATTCAGTGAACTTTTATTATTGTACTACAATCAGGTATATTACGCTATCCATTTCTGAATTTTTACAGTAGGTCCTGTTGCACAATCTGCATTCTTTCAGCATCAAATGCCCAATCTCTACCCTATTTCTATCTCCTGATAACCTTTATTCTTAACTTCAGCTCTCAAAGTTCACTCATTAATGTTAGTTCATATTAGTGAGACCATACGGAATTTGCCCTTTTGTTTCTGGTTAATTTCACTCAGCATAATGTCCTCAAGGTTCATCTACATTGTTACATGTTTCATGACTTTATTCTGTCTTAAACCTGGGTAATAATCTATCATATGTATATGCTACAGCTTGTTTAGCCTCTCATCCATAGATGGTCATTTGAGCTGTTTCCAACTCTTGGCAATCATAAATTATGCTGTTATAAATGTCCATTGGTGTGCAAATGTCCTTTTGTGTCCTTGCCTTCAGTTCCTCTGAATATATATCTAGTAATGACATTGCTGGATCAGATGGCAATTCTATATTTAGCTTCCTAAAGAACCACCAAATTGCCTTTCAGAGCAATTGTACCATTTTACATTCCCACCAACAGTGGATAAATGTGCCTCTTTCTCCACATCCTCTACAACACTTGCTGTTTTCTGTTTTTGTTTTGGGGGGAGGCATGGCCCGGGACTCAAACCCAGGTCTCCTGCATGGAAGGCGAGCATTCTACCATATTTTCTTTCTTTCTTTTTTTTTTTTTTTGATAATGGCTATTCTAGTGGGTGTCAGATGATGGCTCATTGTGGTTTGATCTGCATTTCCCTAATAGCCAGTGAAGTTGACCATCTTTTCATGTGCCTACTAGATATTTGTATTTCCTCTTCTGAGCGGTGTCTGTTCATGTTTTTTGCCCAATTTTTAAATTGGGTTCTTTGTCTTTTTGTTGTTGAATCAAGGACTCTGTATATGTTCTGCATACTAAACCCTTATCTGTTGTATTTCCAAATATTGTCTCCCATTGTACAGGCTGCCTTTTCATTTTCTTGACAAAGTTCTTTGATGCAAAAAGTGTTTAATTTTGAGGAGATCCTATTGATTTACTTCTTTTTTCAATGCTTGTGCTTTGGGTGTAAGCTCTAGGAAATCCCTTCTTATTACAAGAGTGATAAGAAATCTCCCTACATTTTCTTCCAAAGGTTTTATGGCCTTAGCTCTAATATCTAGGTTTTTGATCCATTTTGAAAAAAAAAATTGAGTTAATTTTGTATATGGATATCCAGTTCTCCAAACACCATATATTAAGAGGTTGCTCTTTCCCATGTGTCTTAGCTTGAATGCTTTATCAGAAATCAATAGTCCAGCACATCCATCAGAATCATCGGCTTCATAGCCTGCCCTGCAGATTTTGGACTCTGTGTTCCCACAGTCACAGGAGGCACTTTTATAAATTTTATATTTGCGAGTGTTGCCTGTTGATTCTGTTTTTCTAGAGAACCCTAACTAATACATCTGGTACCAAGAATGGTTCTTAAGAAGCAGAATTTTAAAAATGGGCTTTTATGAATGGTTTTCTATGCTGAATGGACTCAAAAGCACTAAGGACTCTGATTCCCATAATCAGAATGACATTCCCAGTCCATGGAGTGAGTTGACAAAAGAGATAGTCAAAGTATCACCATTCGATTCTCCTAATGCTTTGCTTGTATGAAGTCAAGCTCTGGGGGATAATGTTTTTTACACCTTTACAGAGTTTTGTGGAAATAAGAGGGATAGAAATGGCTGCTTGTTGTTAGATACACTGCATACATTAAGGAATGAAAGGAATGGGCTTAAGGCTTCAAACGAGAAGCTTAGCAACCATCTGATAGATGTAGATGTTTCTATGGGTATCCTGAAGGAAAATCTTATTTCCTGTAGCCATAGACTTGAGATATCTGAAAATCAGACTCAGAATTTTATTGTTAGAGTAGCAACTTTACAACATAAACTGAAATCTCAATGTTGCATGGTGTCTGCCATTAAAGTGAAGGCATTGATTGGAAAGGAGTGGGACCCAGAAAAGTGGGATGGTGACATGGATTGATGATGATGTCGGGGATGAGGTTGAAATGCTAGGCCATGCTAAATCTTCACTAGATAACCCTGTAATAGTTTGCCTTGAGGACATAACCACCCCACCTTCAGCCTGCCTTGAGTTGACCACCCAAAGTCATCCTGAAGTGATTAGCTCTAGAGTGATTAATACTATTTCACCAGATGAAACTGCAAATGAATGCCCTGAAGCAAATGGCTTGGAAGATATTTCTAGCTTTTTTCATGACCCACCTCCACCACCCCTCATTTCTTCCAGACCTATAACTAGACTAAAGTCCCAATAGGCCCCTAAAGGTGAGATACAGAGTATCATACATGAGGAGGTACATTATACTCCAAAAGAGCTGTGTGAGTTTTCCAATTTATATAGACAGAAATCAGGGGAATATGTGTGGTGATGGATTTTAAGGTGGGGGAAAATGGTTGGAGGAATATAAGGCTGGATAAGGCTTAATTTATTGATATGGGCCCACTAAGCAGAGATTGTGCATTCAATGTTATAGCTCGAGGGGTTAGAAAAGGTATTAACAGTTTGTTTGGATGGTTGGTTGAAACATGGATCACAAGGTGGCCGACATTACCTGAGGCTGGAATGGCAGAACTGCCCTGGTACAATGTAGATGAGGTGATCCAGAGGCTTATAGAGATTGGAATGTTAGAGTGGATTTATCATGCCAAGCCTGCTCTTACACCCCAGGAATGTCTGGAGGATGCACCTTTTACCAGAACAGTGACAAATAAATTTGTGAGACTAGCATCATCATCCCTGAAGACTTCTGCAGTTGCACTTCTCTGTAGGTCAGATATTACTGTAGGAACTGCTGTCACTGAGCTGGAATCCTTAAATACAATGGGGATGATGGGACCCGGAGTAGGCAGAAGCCAGGTGGCAGCACTTAATCACCAAAGAGCAGGTAGACGTGGCTATTATAATAGACAGCAAACTCAAAGCAGGAGTCAAAATTACATAACTCGCAGAGGTTTGTGGCATTAGCTAGTAAATCACGGGGTACCTAAAATACAATAGAAGGGCAGTCTACTAAATTCTTGTTTGAGCTGTATAAACAAAACAGTTTCTAGGTCAAGTGAACAGAAGTCTAACCTGAATTACAAAAACACGGAGTCATGGCCCCTTAGTCAATTTCCAGACTTGAGACAGTTTACAGACCCAGAGCCCCTTGAATGAAGGGGAGGCCAGGTCCCTTTAGGAGAGAATCCTGTTACACTGCCACAAATTTATACTGTTAATCTTCCTCCAAGCCTTCCCCAAGGAAACCAACGTTCTTTTACCAGGGTAACTTTGCATTGGGGAAAAAAGGAAATGATCAGATATCTCGGGGATTACTAGACACTGGTTCAGAAGTGACATTAATTCCAGGGGACAGAAAACATCACTCTGATCCACCAGTCAGAGTGGGGGCTTAAGGAGGCCAGGTGATCAATGGTGTTTTAGCCCAGGTCCATCTTATAGTGGGTCCAGTGGGCCCCCAGACCCATTCTGCAGTTATTACCCCAGTTCCAGAATGTATAATTGGTATAGACATACTGAGCAACTGGCAGAATCCCCACATTGGCTCTCTAACTCATGCAGTGAGGGTTATTATGGTGGGAAAGGCCAAGTGGAAGCTACTAGAACTGCCCCTATTGAGCAAAATAGTAAATCAGAAGCAATACCGGATTCCTGGAGGGATTGCAGAGATTACTGCCACTCTTAAGGACTTGAAGGATGCAGGGGTGGTGATTCCCAACACATCCCTGTTCAACTCTCCTATTTGGCCTGTGCAGAAAACAGATGGGTCTTGGAGGATGACAGTGGATTATCGTAAGCTCAGCCAGGTGGTAACTCCAATTGCAGCTGCTGTTCCAGATATGGTATCATTGCTTGAGCAAATCAGTACATCCTCTGGTACCTGGTATACAGTTATTGATCTGGAAAGTTCTTTTTTCTCATTTTATATCAACTCTCCTGCCCTATGTCATAATGTTGTCCACAGGGACCTTGTGTTGTGCAGCATACCGAAAGAGAGACCACATAATTCAAAACTGCAAGCCAATTTGGAGTCTTTATTAGCTGGCCGGCGACTGCCTCAGAAACTTCCAAATAGGAAGATTCAGAGAGCAGCATCTAGAGGTTTTCAAGGTGTGCTTATAAAGGCTAAAATTAGGTTGTGGTTTTGTAGTTGCTAACAAGCAAGTGTATCATAGAAGCAGAAAAATGCCGTTAACTGTTGCCAAAACACACCCCCGTTCTCAGTTCCCTAACACTGGTTATTGTTTAGCTTTTGGGGACATTCCACCCCAATGTTGTGGGGACTTTCCCTGCTTGGGCTTAATTGATTGCTCCTGGCCCTCCACACTTGATCATTTCACCCTCCCATAAGGCATCACATTGGTCCATTATATTGATGATATCATGTTTATGGGATCTAGTGAGCAAGAAGCAGCAAGTACTCTAGACTTACTGGTAAGGCATTTGTGTGTCAAAAGATGGGAGAGAAATCCAACAAAAATACAGGGGCCTTCCACCTCAGTGTAATTTCTGGGTGTCCAGTGGTGTGGGGCATGTCAAGATATCCCTTCTAAGGTAAACGATGAGTTGCTACATCTGGCCCCTTCTACAACCAAAAAAGAGACACCACACCTTGTTGGTCTCTTTGGATTTTGGTAAGAACATGTTCCTCATTTGGGTGTGCTACTCCATCCCATTTATCAAGTGACTAGAAAAGCTGCTAATTGTGAGTTGGGACCTGAACAAGAAGAGGCTCTGCGACAGGTCCAGGCTGCTGTACAAGCTCCTCTGCCTCTCAGGCCATATGATCCAGCCGATCCAATGATGCTGAAAGTGTCAGTGGCAAATAGAGATGCTGTCTGGAGTCTTTGGCAGGCCCCTGTAGGAGAATCACAATGCAGACACTTAGGATTTTGGAGCAAAGCCTTACCATCTGCTGCAGATAACTACTCTCCTTTTGCGAAACAGCTTTTGGCCTGCTACTGGGCCTTAGTAGAGACTGAACACTTAACCATGGGCCACCTAGTTACCATGAGACCTGAGTTGCCTATCATGAGCTGGGTGTTGTCTAACCCACCAAGCCATAAAGTTGGGCATGCACAACAGCACTCTGTTGTAAAATGGAAATATTATACACGAGATAGGGCTAGAGCAGGTCCTGAAGGAATAAGTAAGTTACATGAAGAAGTGGCCCAAATGCCCATGGTTTCCACTCCTGCCACATTACCTTCTCTTTCCCAGACCACAGCTATGGCCTCTTGGGGAGTTCCTTACAGTGAATTGACTGAGGAAGAGAACACTCGGGCCTGGTTTACAGATGGTTCATCAAAATAAGCAGGTACCACCCGAAAGTGGACAGCTGTAGCCCTATAGCCCTTTTCTGGGGTGTTCTTGAAGGACAGTGGTGAGGGGAAATCCTCCCAGTGGGCAGAACTTTTGGCAGTGCACCTGGTTGTTCATTTTGCTTGGAAGGAAAACTGGCCAGAAGTGCGTTTGTATACTGATTCACGGGCTGTTTCTAATGGTTTGGCTGGATGGCCAGGGACTTAGAAAGACCATAATTGGAAAATTGGTGACAAAGAGGTCTGGGGAAGAAGTATGTGGACAGATCTTTCTGAGTGGGCTAAAAACATGAACATATTTGTGTCCCATGTGAATGTGCACCAGAGGGTGACTTCAGCAGAGGAAGGTTTGAATAATGAAGTGGATAAGATTACCTGTTCTGTGGATATCAGTCAGCCTCTTTCCCCAGCAACTCCTTCAGTTGCCCAATGGACTCATGAACAAAGTGGTCATGGTGGTAGGGATGGAGGTTATGCATGAGCTCAGCAACATGGACTTCCACTCACCAAGGCTGACTTAGTTATAGCCACTGCTGAATGTCCAATCTGCCAGCAGCAGAGACCCACACTCAGACCCTGATATGGCGCCATTCCCTGAAGTGACCAGCCAGCTATGTGGTGGCAGGTTGATTACATTGAACCATTCCCTTCATGGAAGGGGCAGCGATTTGTTCTAACCAGAATAGATACATACTCTGGATATGTGTTTTCTTTCCCTACATGCAATGCTTCTACCAAAACTCCTATCCATGGGCTTACAGAATGCTTTATCCATCGTCATGGTATTCCACACAGCATTGCTTCTGATCAAGGAACACACTTCACAGCAAATGAAGTGTGGGAATGGGCACATGCTCATGGAATTCTATGGTCTTACCATGTTCCCCTTCGTCCAGAAGCAGCTGGATTGATATAATGGTGCAATGACCTTTTGAAATCTCAATTATGGTGCCAACTAGGTGGCAGTACCTTGAAGGGCTGGGGTAATGTTCTCCAGGAAGCTGTATATGCTCTGAATCAGCATCTGCTGTATGGGGCTGTTTCTCCCATAGCCAGGATCCATGGGTCAGGGAACCAAGGGGTGGAAATGGGAGCAGTCCCACTCACTATTAACCCTAGTGATCCACTAGGAAAATTTTTGCTTCCTGTCCCTGCTACCCTGAACTCTGCTGGTCTACAGGTTTTAGTTCCAAAAGGGGGAGTGCTTCCACCAGGAGAAACAACAATGATTCCACTGAACTGGAGTCTAAGACTGCCACCTTGTCACTTTGGGCTACTCATGCCCCTGGATCAACAAACCAAGAAGGGGATTGAATTATTGTCTGGTGTGATTGACCCTGACTATCAGGGGGAAATAGGGCTGCAACTACACAATGGAGGTAAAGGAGAGTTTTCATGGAATATGGGAGATCCCCCAAGGTGTCTTTTAGGACTATGATGCCCTGTGATTAAAATCAATGGAAAACAGCCCAATCCAGGCAGGACTACCAATGGGTCTGAAACTTCAGGAATGAAGGTTTGGGCCACCCCACCAGTCAAAGAACCATGGCCAGCTGAAGTACTTGCTGAGGGTAAAGGGAACATGGAATGGGTAGTGGAAGAAGGTAGTGATAAATATGAACTACGACCACGTGATCAGTTACAGAAATGAGGACTGTGATGCCATTTTGTTGCTGTTATACTATTTAAGTTGGAAGATATCAAGTTTAAGAATGAATATTACCGTGTTCCCTGTTGATTCTGTTTCTCTAGAGAAAAAAAAAAGAATGAATATTACCCAAAACTTGCACCCTATTCTTGAGAGAGTTAGTGTGTTCCCAATTATAGGCAAGATAGTTGAATATTGTTAGGCAAAAGAAAAAAAATGTGTGTTTTAATGTTTTTTATTTAGAAATTAGGCATAGTTTAAGGTGATATATATAGCTGCCAAGTTGACAAGGGGGTGGACTGTCATGGTCAGGTTCATGTGTCAACTTGGCCAAGTGGTGATACTTGTGTGCCTGGTTGGGCAAGTTCTGTCCTGTCTTTTGCTATGTGGACATTTCATAGAATTAGATCATGATCATGTCAGCTGCATCTACAGCTGTTTCATTTGTAATCAGCCAAAAGGAATGTCTTCTGCAATGAGTGAAGCTCAATCTAATCACTGGAAGCCTTTGAAGGAGAATTCAGAAGAGACAGGCTCTCTTCCTGCTTTGGCTGGCGAGCCTTTTGTGGAGTTCATCCAGACCCTCCATCAGAATCATCAGCTTCACAGCCTGCCCTGCGGATTTTGGAGTCTGCATTCCCATGGTCACGTGAGACACTTTTACAAATTTTATATTTGCAAGTATTCCCTGTTGATTATCTTTCTCTAGAGAACCCTAACTATTACACTTCTTTTTTTAATATAGGCATTTATGGCATTAAATTTCCCTCTCAACACTGCCTTTGCTGCATCCAATATATTTTGTTATGTCATGTTTTCATTTTCATTTGTCTTGAGATATTTATTGATTTCTTCCTTGACCCACTGTTTGTTTAAGAGTGTGTTGTTTAACCTTTGAATATTTATGAATTTTCTGGCATTCTGCCGTTATCGATTTCCAACTTCATTCCAGTATAATACCAGAAAGTGTTTTGCATGAGTTCAATCATTTTAAATTTATTGAGACTTGCTTTGTGACCCAGCATATGGTCTCTCCTTGAGAATGATCCATGAGCACTTGAGAAAAATGTGTATCCTGCTGTTGTGGGGTGTAATGTTCTGTAAATGTCTAAGTCTAGTCCACTTGTTGTATTATTCAAAATCTCTGCTTACACATTGGTCCTGTGCCTAGATGTTCTATCCATTGATGATGGTAGATAATTGAAGTCTCTAAATATTATGGTAGAGTTGTCTACTTCTCACTTCATTGCTGTCAGTGTTTGCCTCATGTATTTTGGTGCATACTGGTTCAGTACATAAATATTTGTGATTGTTATATCTTCTCATTTAGTTGTTCTTTTATTAATATAAAATCCTTCTTTGTTGCTTCTAATTGTTTTACATTTGAAGTCTAATTTGTCAGATATTAGTATAGCTACTTCTTCTCTTTTTCTGATTGTTATTTGCATGAAATATCTTTTCCCAACCCTTCATTTTCAACCTATTTTTCTCCTTGGGTCTAAAATGAGTCTTCTGTAGACAGCATGTAGATGAGTCCTATTTTTTAATCCATTCTGCCAGTCTATGTCTTTTGATTGGGGAGTTTAAGCCATTAACATTTAATGTTATTACTGTAAAGGCAGTATTTTCTTCTGCCATTTTGTCTTTTGGATTTATATGTCATAATTAATTTTTTTCTCTTTTTACATTTACTGTTAGTCTTCATTTCTACACTCTTCTCTGACCTATTGCTCCTTTAGTATTTCTTGCAGAGCTGGTCTCTTAGTCACAAATTCTCTCTGAGATTGTTTGTCTGAAAATATTTTAATCTCCACCTCATTTTTAAAGGACAATTTTGCTGGATATAGAATTCTTGGTTGGCAGTTTTTCTCTTTCAGAATATTAAATATATCATACCACTGCCTTCTTGCCTCCATGGTTTGTGTTGAGAAATCCACAGATAGTCTTATTGAGCTTCCCTTGTATGTGTTCAATTGCTTTTCTCTTGCTATTTTCAAAATTCTCTTTCTTTTTGACATTTGACAATCTGATTAGTAATTGTCTTAGAGTATGTGCAAAGAATCTATTCTTTTTGTAGTATGCCACACTTCTTGGATCTGTATATAGAGGTCTTTCATAAGAGATGGGAAATTTTCAGTGATTATTTCCTCCATTAGTCTTTCTGCTCTTTTTCCCTCTTCTTCTCCTTCTGGGACACCTACCACACATATATTTGCATGCGTCATGTTATCATTCAATTCCATGAACCCCTGATCATATTTTTTCTATTCTTTTCCCTACATTTTCTTTTGTGTATAGGATTTCAGGTACCCTCTCTAGTTCAATAATCCTGTCTTCTGCCTCTTCAGATCTATTGTTGCAGTTTTCCATTGTTTTTTTTTCCATCTTTTCTATTGTGATTTTCATTCCCATAAGTTCTGCAATTTGTTTTTTTAAACTTTCAAGTTCTTCTTTTTGTTCACAAAATGTCATCCCCATATCCTCCATCCACCCATGATTTGATATTTGATGAAATTTTCCATTTCTGTTCAAATATCCTGTATTAGATGTTTGAACTCCTGTATCTCATTTGAAGTGTTGGTTTGTTCCTTTGACTGGGCCTTATCTTTGATTTTCCTAGCATGACTCATTATTTTTTGCTGACATCTAGGCATTTGATTTCCTTAATTAGTTTATTCTGGAAGTTGTTTTTACTCTTTTACCTAGGGTTTTCTTGCTGGATGACTTTGTTTTCTATCTTTATTTTGATGTTTTGTTCAACTTATTCTAGACTTCTAGCATAACTTCTGTTCAACTGGTCAGAATTTTTCAGTTCTTGTTTGTGTCTTTCTTGCCCTGCCTATATGGAGTTTTTTTTTTTTTTTTTTTTTTTGAGGATGGTCTCCTCAAATATTTCAGACCTCAGTCAGATTTTTCCAGAGTAGGCAGGCTCACATATCAGGAGGAAAGAGTAGGCAACGTCAGTTTTTCCCTGAAGGTGTGTGACCCAGCTGGTTGTCAGGCTTTCCTATGAAGTCTCTAGGCTCTGTGTTTTTCCCATCCTGACAAGCATGTGATGCTTTTCTGCCCACAGCTTCCCACCAGCTTAAAACAATGAGGTGCCTTTAATTTCAGCAGACTCTTTCTGCCAGGGTCATGTTTGAGAGAGAGGTGAGGTACTAGGATGGCTTTAGTTGCCTCAGTTTTCCAGTCCCTGGGAAGAATTCGTTGAAGGAGGGATTCCAATTGAGCTGGGCTCCACCCCCTTTTTTGGGAGAAATACACCCTTGAGGGAATTAACTGCTTTCATCTCACTAGTTACTTTGTCTCTCAAATAGACTTAATTCTGTCTTTGCCTGGGACAGTGCTGGAGCTTGACAGTACTTCCAGTTCTATCTAATGACCTATTCAAGGAGTTAAAAAAAAAAAAAACGAAAAAAGCCTTTTCAAAGCTGGACCCCATGCTCCTCACATTTAGTCAATCAAGAGTTTAAGTTGGTATGTGGCTCTATGTATCTCCAGGCTCTATAAGCCCTCTTTTCTTGGGGTCCAGCTCTTTTCCAGTATTTTGTGTCCAACTCAAAAAGCCTCTTTTTTTCCCATTAGCCCTGCCCTCTCTCTGCTTGAGCAAAAACTCCTACTTTCTTTAGTACTTATTTCAAGTTTATCTGTGTTGGGGCAGTTTTCAGTAGTCAGTATTTGTTAATTAATTCCACAGTTGGAGCTTGGTTGAGCTAAGCCCTTGCTGCTAGTAATTGTGTTTCCCTTCCCCTTGGGGAACCAGCCTGCTATGCCCCTGGGAAGGGCCACTGGCTACCTTTGCTTGGGGGACTTACAGTTTTGTGTGGGATCTCTGCTGTTCTACCTGGTCCAGACTGGTGTATGCTAGTGTCTGTTCACTAATACCCTCCCAATAGTTGCTCCAAACAGTTCCTGGCTATTTACTAAGTGCTCTGGAAGACAAACTACATTCCACACCTCATTATGCCACCATCTTGCTCCACCTCTTAATGACATAATTTAAGGCTTGAAAGACCCTTAGCAACATTCTGGTTTTGTGCTTATCAAACTTGCTTTCCATGCCCTGGGGTTCTTTGATGGTGCCCCAGGATTAACCACATTCTCTGGGAGGGCAAGCAAGCCTAGTGGGGTTGAGGTTCCTGGCTCCCCTCAACCCTGCGCTTTTCCTTTCTCCCTCCCAAGCTTACATAGAAGAGTTCAATTTTCATATTTCATTTGTTATTGGGTATTTGTTGTATGATTCTGTTTGGGGAATGCATTCTATTGATAATATTAATTTGAAATTTTCCATTTAATAGATGAGAGAACTGAGTCCCAGAGAGGTAAAGTGACTTGTCCAGTGTCAAACAGTTCTTCAATGGCATGGCTAGAACTTAAAGCCAGGATGCTTAAGACTCTCTTCCTTTTCACAATGATTTAATGCAATTTGCTTTCTAATAATTAAGAAGAATTCAGATTTGTATTTTAATTAATAATTAAAATAACTGTCATTATTGAGCCTTTACTTTGTGCCAAGCACTATGTAAATATCTCATAGATGTAACATTATTTCAGTCCTCATAAAAGCTGTGTGAAACAGGTACTATTATCCTCATTTTACAGCAGTGAAAACTGAGGTTTAGAAAGGGTAAATGACTTTTCCAAGATCAGACCATCAGAAAGCAGCAACATTGAGAGTGCAATTCAGAAGGTCTGATTCCAGTTTCCATGCTCTTAATGATGCCGTATTGCAAATAACACCAAGTATGTAGCAGTCTTTTGTAAACTACAACCTGTTGGCCAAGTCTGGCCTGCTATCTGTTTTTGTAAGTAAAAAGTTTTGCTGGAGCATAGATATGACCAACATGCTACTGTTGCAAAGTTGAGTAGTTATGCAAAGACTGAATGTTCTGCAAAGCCTAACATATTTACTAATTGACCCTTTAACACAAAAAGTTTGCCAACTCCTGTTCTATTGGTATCAACCTAAAAAAAATGTTTGCTGGGGGGAACCAGAAATGTGCCCACAGTTACCAGGAGAGGTGGACACTCAGGTGCCTTGTGTTCAAACTCAGTGGAATCACTGAATTAATATAAACATGAAACCTGTGGCAGCTGACGTCCTGCAGCTTTTACTGTGTTGACACAAGTGGGACTATACGACCTGCTTTTTGTTGGCTTTAATGAGTCAGAGCAGAGTCCTTTATTCCATCCCCTCCCTGTCATAAATGCCGTGGAGCCTGGACTTGGATCCCTAGCTTAGCAGGTTCCGGCCTCACCTTCCTCTTCGAGTTCCAGTGTTCTCATCTGTACAGGGCAGAGGAAAGATAACACCAGAAGCTGCTGTGGCCCGATCCAACTTTTCTGACAGCTGCGCATTTCCTCCTCCCTTCTCTCTATTGGTGTTTTCATTTGTGTTGGCTTGGCCAGTAGTCTCTGGGGCAACTCCTAATCGTCTGTGCACTCTTAGCACTTCCATTGGTTTATAACCCAGACTTTGCTCTGCCAGCTCAGCCTTCAGCAAGTCTTTCTCCCTGGACCCTGCTCCAGGTGTTTTAAAGCCAGAAGGAAAAATTTGTTGAGCCTGCCTGGATACCACCATCTGCTCCTAGTTAAGATCTCCTCATCACAAAGTAAGGCTACCAGGCAGTTCTGCCATCATACCTGACCCCTTCCTATCTCTGGGCATGGTGAGTTAATGTGATCTGTTTAAAAAAAACATGGAGTTCTCAGCCTTTTCTCCATGGATTATTCCCTACCCCTTCTCTCCTTATACTTGATGTCTTTGAAACCCTTTTTCTCTTTCACTATTAACATCTAGAATGTGCCTTCCTCATCGAATTCTAGATATGTAAATTGATAGAGCTGAGAGTTCATACCTAGATCACAGCCCTCATTGTGCAGATAAAATGACAAGCCCAGAGAAGAGAAGGACCTGATCCAAGACCACATACCAAATTATTACCAGAGCAAATGGGGCTGGAACCTAGGTAACTTGACTCAGGCCAGGCTTATACACTATTCTGTCTTTCCAGCAGGGACAAGGATATACTTTGGCTTTAAACAAATCCAGACTCCAGTTCAGTTTTACCCTGAGCTTTCAGGGCCCATTTTGCTTTTCTTTATAAAAAATATATATTTTCAACTCTTCTGAGTTTTCTTAATTTTCAGGTTATTGGCCTGTGTTGAATCCAGCCTATCTTCTAGTTGCATCTGGGTTCCTCAGATAGAAAATGTGGAGAGCACAGCTGTGAGGTTTTATTATAGAATCTCCTAAAAATGGCAGAAGGAGAGTAATACATATATAAAAATCTAGCAGTGACTGGTGGACAATACACACTTAGTTATTGTGAATTCCCTTTCCCCACCCCCAAGGGGCTCTCTGCATTTCTCCCCTAAACAGGACAGTGTGGCAGTTGAGAGTCTAGACAGACCCAGTACAATCCTCCCACCCCCTTCTACTTCCTCACTTCATAACCTTGAAAAAGTGATTTCTGCTCTCAGAGCTTGCCTTTCCTCTGTTGTAAAATAAGATGAATTGGAGACTCTATCTCACAGAATAAAATAGAAAGCTCTTTATTTTATTTCTATACCGCAGCTATGGCCTCATAACAACATGCAGGGCTGAAGACTGTGCTTCAGAGCAAAAAGAGAAATACTTAGTGGTGATGGGGACTCTTCTGCATCTAGTGACCCTTGCAAAGGGCCCCATTGCCTTAAATGGGGTTGCTGGCAGTAAGCTGTAAGCTTTGGCTTGCCACAAGGGTGAGCTCTCCTCCTCCTCTCAGCAGAGAACAGTTACAAGCTTTGATAACAGAAGGGCAGCCCACCCCCTTGGAATTCCTCCTGAGATCCTAACCAGGATTTGGAAAACACCCGGATATGTTCAAAGAACCGTCCCAGGTTTTATACCAAACCAGACCCGGGAACAGGACATTCCAATAGTTTAGTTTATGGAAAAGAGAGCATCTAACACTGCCTTTTTCCCTATTCACCCCACCCCAGTGTCCTCAGCCAAGTTGGAGCCCCGGACTGGACTTAATTTCTGAGAGAGGCCCTGTAACCCAGGATACTGACTGAACAGAGTTGGCAGGCTCAGGCTGGTGTCTACAACTCAGCTTCACTGGGCCGCTTACATGAATATGGATGGGTTTTCCCTAACAAAGGTAAGCTTTCTTTCCTCTATTTCCAAACCAACTTCACCTGCCTTCCTCTGTCAAAACATTTATTCAGCTGAATTTAGGGGAGTCCTAGGCCACAGTAGGAAAGAAAGTCGGAAGCTGGGAAGTTGGAGGAAATTTGGCTGGTTTGCAGGGAAGTTAAAGGGGCAATAGGTTCTTTTTGTTCTCTCACCATACTGGCTTGACTACTTCAAGTACTATCCTGTTCAAGGACTCTACAAGGAGTTGTAGAGAATAATTTTCCTGCAAAACAGCTTGCTCATCTTCTGTCTCACAAGTTGAGGGGTTTATTGAGATGATGGATCAGAGGACTACATAAATGGGAGGCTCAAATACTTTAAAACAACCATGTTGGTTTCATATTTCAAAATCTATTTGTCATAGAGTAGGCAATAAATTATAGCTGAACTAAGTTATCAGATTAAAACCTGAATTACTTTTTTTTTTTTTTTTACCTTTAGTGTCTAAATAGCAAAAATCTCTTAGAAAATGTGGCTATAAATTCTGGCTTCGTTAGTAACTAAATGGATGGCTTTAAGCAAACCCCTTTACCTTTCTGGCCTCAATTTCCTATATATCACATGATAAAAGGTGATTTCTTTAGGTACTTATGGATCTATGAGTATATAATTCATTCAGTTTTTCATTGCTGAACATCTATATTTTGCTAACCTCTTTCCTAGGGGCTCAAATATCCATTTTTTTGTGTTTGACCCTCAAAACAATCTTGTGAGACTCTTACCTGGGACAGTTTCTCCCTGGGGAAATGAGATCAAAGTATAACTGCCTTTCTGACATCTCTCTATGAAGGTATTTTGACCTTTATATGGTATTTATTTTGTAGTTCTGTATTTGTCATTGCATTAGATTCTCAAACAGATTTGTGACCCCCCCAAAAGTTTAAGAACTATATATCTCAGCTCTCTTGTTTTATGGATGGGAAAACTGAGGCCCACTAAGGTAAAATGACTTGCCTAAAGTTACTCATTGAACTATTGGCAGAACTTCAACTAGAATGAACTGGTGGGAAAATGTATGTTTGTACCTTTATGTCACTTTAGCATTAGCTGTTTATGAAACACCTACTGGGCCCCTATCACCCTGTCTGGCAGTAGATAAACAGAGACCTCTAAGACATGACATCTAACCTCAGATAATTTATAGTCCAATATGAAAAAATAAAGACAATTCATGAAGCGCCACATGAGAAAGAAAGGTAACAATAACACGAAGTCTGACTTAATCTATTTGAGTGGTGTAGAGAGTGAATAGTTCTTTAAAAGACAGTGTAATGAAGAGACCAGAGGGGCCTTCTGGAGCAGTTGGGATTTAAGTTAAGCCTTAAAGTACAAATATAGAAGGTATGGTGTGTGGGAGATAGGATAAATGAATGAACTGTTGCCAGGAGAGAAAAGGAAGAGGAAGGAAGCCAGCAGTTACTCTCAGTTTATACTAGGACCTTTCATGTAAATTTTCTAATTCATTTCTCCAAGACTAATATTATCCCCTTTTTATATATGAGAAACAGGTTTAGAGTGGTTAGGTATTACCAAAGTCTATATAACTGGTTATTGGGAGAGCCAGGATTTGGAAAGAGGAACCCCAAAACAGATCCTCCCCTACATCAAGGACTTTCTGCCAAATGTGATTTGGAGACTGAGAATTAAAACTTGGGCCACTTTTGGGTATGGAGCGAGGAGCATGAGTGATTGTAGGAGAGTCCACAGGTCTGTCTCTTAAGGTAAATATCTGGACTAAGCTAGGGTAAATAACTGGGGGTTTCTTATGAATATGTCTGTGTATATCTTTGAATTTCTGGTTTAGATTAATAGTCTCTACCTCATGTGCTTGAGATGAGAATTTTGTGAAACAATTTATATAAAACACTGAATATGCTGTTTAGTATGTAGTAATCTCTCAATAAATCATCATAATTTTCACAATCATCATCATCATGAATGCTAGTAAGTAGGTATATATCTGCTTATAATCACTGTAATCACTCCAGGTGGTTATAACCACATGTGATTGGATATGTCATAGTAAATATATTTTTCCTAGATGTGGCTGTAGCTATGGACATAAACATACTTTCTGCATGTATATTTACATGTGTTTATATATATATGTGAGTGTGCAACTATGTTTTTGAGCAGATTCCCTTACTTTGTTCTGCTGTTTCTTCTTCCATAATATGGCATTTACTTCATAGGCTGGTTGTGAGAATTGATCAATTTAATTTATGTAAAACACTTAGAACAGTGCCTGGCATATGATGAGCATGCAGTAAATATTGATCTATTATTATTATCATTACTATTATTATTATTATTTTGAAGGTGGTTAAGGTTCTTTGTGACAGTGTAGTTGTATTTTTGGATGCATCCCTGTTTTAATGTAAGACTGCATGTGCCTGTGCATATGAAAACGTGTATATGTGTGTGTGTAATATTGTCTGTGTCTGGGTTTGTCTGTAGTTGTGTAAAGTATGACTGAGCATTTCACCCCAGCCCCAAGAAGTCTAATCTCCTGGCTGATGCACAAGAATGAGAGTCTGGAGGCTTGGGTCTGCCTCTGACTCAGGTTTGGACCAGTGAAATGGGTTTCTGTATAGCTTTGCGGACGGGCAGAGGAAATTTCTTCTGAGAAATTCAAAATATTTCCCTCACATACCTTCATTTGTTTTTGTTTCATTTTTAACTTTTATTGAAGTATAGCATACATACAGAAAAATGCAGAAATCCTAAGTTTATAGCTCAGTGTACTTTCATGTAATCAGCGTATAGATCAAGAAACAATTACCTAGAAAGCTTCCCCCTCTCCCATTTTCAGTCACTGATTCCCTACCTCAAGGACAAACACTATCCTGACTTCTTTAGTAGAGATTAGTTTTACATGATTGTGTACTTTACATAAATGAAAATATACATTATGTACTCTTTTATGCCTGTTTTCCTTCTACAACATTATGTTGTGAGTCATCCATATTGTCATGTATTGTTGTAGTTTGTTCAATATTATTGCTCTATCAAATTCAATTGTGTGAATAAAACAATTGATTCATCCACTCTAGTGTTCATGGACATTTGGATGTTTCCATTTCGTGTCTATGAATATACTTGTAAATGTCTTTTGGTGAATTCCTATTTGTTTTGAACAACAATGTTTAGAGGATGAAAACTGGCAATGATGAGTCTTCCTCATTTGCCTATGAGAAAAGACATAGAGAAAATTAGTGGCCTGATTCAGGCACTTGGTCAGTGGTCAGTGTGTTTTCGTTATCTGTTTTCTGATTCCTGGGCCAGAATACATTCTTCCTTTTACATTGCTGAAGTAACTGGATCCAGATTTTGCCTCTGAGAAAATGTTACAGGATTATTAGTAAAAGTCGCTTTTTAATTTACCCCCCCCCCCCCCCAAATTCAGTGTGTAGAGAGATCAGTGAGTGCTTGTTGAATTGAAAGGAATCAGGTAAAGTAGAGAATCTGGGCTAACTGGTTTTCTGCTTTCTCCGTCACTTGGTCTGGCTCTTGCCTTTCTCTTTCTTCCCTCTTTAGTTTTCCAGACACACACAAACCCCCTTTGTTCTTTTTCTTCTATACCAGCAGCTATTCATTTGCCTGTTTCCCAGAGTAATGTGGGCCATGAATCCAGGTAATTTCTTCTGGACTCTGTTCTTCATGCAATCTTTGTGGCCCCAAGTGACTGATGGGGCCACTCGAGTCTACTACGTGGGCATTCGGGAAGTGCAGTGGAACTATGCTCCCAAAGGAAGAAACATCATCACGAATCAATCGCTGGACAATGACATGTAGGTTTCATCTCTTGTGGTATTAGAGCTGAAGGTGGGGGGCTGCTCCCTTGGAGGTGAGAGATAGTATCTTGAGGGCCCTTTCCCAGGTTGTGATGGCATCCAGCTCCTAAGCATTCTGGGCCCTCTACCCAGTAGCATATTACTTAGGAAGAGGGCTGGATGATTAAGGAGCCAACATCCCATCTGGAATTCCACACCAAGGTGCCTCTGCATATTTAAAGTCCTAAAGGTAGTATTTCCATAGTCTCTTGATTCTAAGATCCTCATTGCTGATTTAATAACAGCTGTTTTGTTTTTAAAAAGAAAGAAACATGACATATTTACAGTGTTTTTATGTTGATTACTGGTTTCAAATATGTAAAAATGTGAAAAAATAGATAAGCCTTAGAATCAAAGAAATAACAGTAATAGTTACCACTTATGTAACACTCACTCTGAGTCAGGCATCAAACTAGAAATGTATGTACTTTGCCTTATCTAATCTTACAAAAGCTTTTGAAAGTGAGCATCAGACTCACCATTTTACAGGTGAGAAAACTGAAGCTCAAGGAGATCAAGTGACTTGCTTAAGTCTTATAGCTAGTAAATGGAAGACCTAGGATTTGAATCTGGATAATGTGAAGCGAGACTGGTATTCTTCTCACCATTCTGCCTCTCATAGATTCTACAGAATTTACCATTTTTGGTCTCAGGGTTTTATAGGTGTTCCAAAATATCTGTTGAAAAAAATGAATGACTGTATTTGATCATGACTCACTTTTGTCTATCCAGAGCTTCAGAGTTTTCCCAAGTTGACTAACTTATGGTAAGAATTATAATAGGAATAACAACTCTGTCTTTTTGACACAAACCATCTTCCTATCCATTTTATTTTGCAGTCAAATAGTCCTTGGATTAGAGGTGTTCTTGAGAAATGACTTCATTATTTCCTATTCCTAATAATTTGAAGTAATAGTTAACATATATTGAGCTTTTACTATGTGCCAGGCATTGTTCTAAACTCTTTATTAATTTTAATTCATTTAGATGCCATTAACAATTGTCTGAACTTGGTGTGGCTATTATCTCCGTTCTACAAGTGGGGAAACTGTTCACAGAGACATTAAGTAATTTGCTAAAAGTGCCACAAATTCAGAAGTGGCAGTCTTGGCATTTAAATCCAAGCAGCCTGACTCCAGAATTTGTGATAATAACCATGCTGTAAGGCCTCTCATAAATAGTATGATGGTACTAAGTCAGGCCTCATCAACAGGGAGTCAAAAAAGGAAAAAGAATCAGTCCACAGCTGGTCATCTCCCGATTATTAGATATTGGGTTGAATCATATAAAATTGCTTTTTTACAGGTCAAAAATGATGAAATATTAACAATTTCATAAACTTTAGCTTAATACTTCCTGTTGTCTAAAAGACCCAAACTTAAGGCTTTCATGTTTTCATGAATTCAATCCCAGTTCTTCTTGTTCTGCCTTAAACAAAGATGGACCCATTTCCTCTGGAAAACAGCCCTCCAGAGATTTGATGATTTAGGCAAAATTATGACTTGCTCTCTTTTCTTTCTCAGAGTGGCTTCCAACTTCCTAAAGTCTGACAAGAACCGGATAGGGAGTAGCTATCAGAAGACCGTCTACAAGGAATATAGAGACAGCTCATACATGGATGAAGTGGCCCAGCCAGCCTGGTTGGGCTTCCTGGGGCCAGTGCTGCAAGCTGAGGTGGGAGATGTCATCCTTATCTATCTGAAGAATTTTGCCACTCGTCCCTACTCCATCCATCCCCATGGCATTTTCTATGAGAAGGACTCAGAAGGTAAAACAGCCTACCATTTCTTCCTTCCACTCCTAACAAATATCATTTTTTATTTACTGCCACCTGGAATAGAGGGTCTGGAAGAGAGGGCAGTCTTTTCTTCCTTATTGATTTGAGGTGGCAAAGAGTCTGAGTAAGGCTGGTCAGGGGCTGATATCCATTCTGTTATTCATATACTGTGTGAATTGGGGGAAGTTGCTGCCCCTCTGGGAGTCTCAGATTCCTCATCAGGAATGTAGAAATGCAATCTGCTTTTTATCATAAGAAATGCCTTAAGGTGATACTTTCAGAAATATTTGAATATGCTTTGAAAAGAGAAAAGTTGTGCTGTGAATGTAAGAGAACATTATAATGTCACAGTCTTTTGAAAGGAACATTTTTTTCTTAAGAGGGGGTCAGTTGATTCATCTATTTCTCCCACCATCTCAGGTCCAATGATGTATAATATTGACAACACTGAGTAAGGGGAATAAAGGAGAAGTTAGAAGATACTGGCTAGGCCACTAACTCTCTGACTTTGAACAAGTTACTTTTCCTTAGTTTTCTCTTCCATGAAATAGGAAAGTGGACTAGCTTTTCATTGTCACCTTCAGACAGAAATTCTAAGATTCTCTACTTTCCAAAGTGTGTGCTTCAAGCAAGGAATTCTTTTCTCCTTTGTCTCCATGCCATGAGCTTTGCACTAAGTACCTCTAGATCAGCCTGTCCAGCACTTTGCCTGGTCATAGCTCCTCCCCAGTGGCTGCTACCTCTCTATTCATTGCTAATCTGAAGTCTTGGCTTCTTTAGCTAGGTGTGACTTGAATCCATGCTCTCCTCAGGTTGTCAGCAAAACCATGATGGACCTTACAACCCCCCCTTTCACAAGACTAGACTTGGGTGTCCCATATGTTACCATTCCCTTGTCTTCTATATCTACTAGACTACCTCTCACTAACCCTGGGCTGGACAAGTGATAATTTCATTTTCTAGGCTCCCTATACCCAGATGGCTCCACTGGGCGGCTGAAAGCTGATGACTCTATTCCACCCGGGGGTAGCCACATCTACAACTGGACTATTCCAGAAGGTCATGCACCCACAAATGCTGACCCAGCATGCCTCACCTGGATCTACCATTCTCATGTGGATGCTCCACGAGACATTGCAACTGGCCTCATTGGACCCCTCATCACTTGTAAAAGAGGTAGAGGTTCCAAGGCTCCAAGAGTGAGCTACAAGATATGGTTTGTGACATCTACAGGAAGAAGTGATATGGTTGAACCATTTACATATTGGGCAGCAACCCCAGGAGTGTTCATTCAACTCTCTTGTTTATTAATAGGAACAAACCCTTCCAAACTCCCTTTCCACTATTGTTTTCTATTTCGTTACCTTTTTATCTAAAAAATTCTACTTTCTTATTATGTTCTTATTTCATTGTTAAAACTTCTAATGATGGGGATCAATTCATATTGAAGGAGTTTAAGTGTGTATAAGATTAAAAGTGAGGTCATCAAGCTTTGGGGGGATTGAAGACTTGGTTGGGAATAGGTAGAGTCAGGCTTGAAGACCTGGGTGTTGCATAGTATCATCAAGTTAAGACCCTGTTTTGGGTTGAAGACAAAGTCAAGGTTAGCAGGGGAGGGGAAAATTGCTCTAGATCCTGCATACCTCAACATCAAGCCCTACGGTTAACTGAAATGATGGTTTTATCTAGGGAGTTTGGAAATAGAAATTAGCAGCAGATGACTCTATCTGTTTTTCTATTGCTCTTAGACTCTTGAGGCCCCCTGTCTTCCTATTTCTTTCATAAGGATACCCTTGCAGCTTACTACTGCCATGGAAAAGAGGATTTCATAGGCACCAACATATCTTACTTACCCTAGGAACACTGGATGGGAACTCCCCTCCTCAACGACAGGATGTAGACTATAGTGTCTTCCTGCTCTTCAGTGTGGTAGATGAGAACCTTAGCTGGCACCTCGATGAGAACATTGCCACTTACTGTTCAGACCCTGCCTCAGTGGACAAAGAAGATGAGGCCTTTCAGGAGAGCAACAGGATGCATGGTGAGCTGGGAGGAGGTGGGCACACCATGACATTGAGTATTGATTGAGGGCTTCCTGTGGGCATAGTATATGATGCGTGCTTTTCCATATTTGTTTTTCTTTTTAATCCTTATAAAACTGGTAATATTAGGCAGATTTTTCTTGTTTTACCTATGAAGATATTGAGGCTCCTAGGCTTATACAGTACATAAGTGGCACAGCTGAAATTCCAACCCCAATCTGTCTGACTGTATAGGATATGCTCCTGCCATTAGGGTACTCTACCTCATAATGTGAAATAGCCCAGACTTTTGAATATTCCCAGTCAGTTTGGTGAGAGTTGTCTACTGATTTAATTAAGAAATATTGCTTTGTTTTAAAAAGGATACAAGCTGGAAGGAATACCCACTTTGTGAATAAAAATGGCTACTTTTAAACTAACTTGCCTGTGTTCTACTCTAAGCTTATATCTGTAAGAGAATTGATCATCCTAATTAAATTAAAAACAAACTACAGCCACAAAAGCTCTGAGGCATGAGTAGAGAATTGCTTTTTAGGAATAGAAACAGCTGTTATTGTTTTTGTTTATTTAAGGAAGTGATTTAGTTACCTTTAGTGACGGGGTAGACTCAAAGCCAGACAGTCTCAAAGGGACATGAAAACTCAGAAGAAAAGTGTAAAAGATGGCTTCACAAGCTCAGATTTCTCTTGGGTTTCATATCAATTGCTTATAATAGTAATGGTAATTAATCAGCTAACTTGGAAATCATCCTGTGGAAATTGGCCTGAAAGTAAGGAATAGCCTTCAAATAAGCCCCACTCCTTAGAAAGATTCCCCATTTGCTGGGTCTGAATCATGGCTCTATCACTTTTGAACTCTGTGGCTTTGGGAAAGAAGTAGCTGCACCTCTCTGAGCCTCAGTTTTCTCATTTTTGAATGAGACAATAGATATCTGCCTATTTCCCACTGATGTTTGTGAGATTTAAATGAGATAATGCATATGGTCAACACAGGGTGCTCTTTTAAACCTATTACTATTGTCGGATAGTGTGAGTTCTCTCACTGAGAGAAGTAAGGTATCTGTTAGGAAAGCTGTCCTTTCCTAAATAGGGAGGCTGTCCTTTCCTAACACTGAAAATTAATTTGGGGTTTCTTTTGCAGCAATCAATGGCTTTGTTTTTGGGAATTTACCAGAACTGAGCATGTGTGCACAGAAGCGTGTGGCTTGGCACTTATTTGGCATGGGCAACGAAGTGGATGTCCACACAGCTTTCTTCCATGGACAGATGCTGACGATCCGGGGCCACCGCACTGATGTGGCTCACATCTTTCCAGCCACCTTTGTGACTGCTGAGATGGTACCTCAGGAGCCTGGCACCTGGTTAATAACTTGTCAAGTGAACAGTCACTTACAAGGTGAGACACAACATCTTTGACCCTTGCAGTATAAGAGGGAAATGTCAATAATGGTCATCAGAAGTGCTGGATTTCTGGCCTAGATCTAAAAATTCTTCCTGGTGAGGCATTTTTGTATAAAGGATGAGACATTAAATGAAAAGCCAGGGGGCCTCAGTTCTTTCCTAGCTTTGCCATTAACTTGTTGAATGACATCAGGTACACCTCTCTGGAGTTCATCATCCCCATTTCTAACATAGGATGGTCTAGAGATGGAAAGGTAGACTTTCATGTTGCATTTTGCTTATAATTCTAAGGAATTAAGACCTGTAGGTTTTTTAGCTGATTAAAATGGTTACTTTTAAACAAACTTATCTATAATATCCATCCAACTCTGGGCTTATATCTATAAGAATATTGATTATCTTAATTAAATTAAAATAAACTAAAGCCACAAAAGCCCTGAGGCATGAGCAGAGAATTGCTTTTAGGAATAGAAACCAGCTGATATTGTTTTTTGTTTATTTAAGAAAATGAGGAGTGAATGAGAGGCTAGTTAAAGAAGAGTAGGGCTTCTGTGAGAGTCCATGAAGTATTGTGGTTGAGTAGTGACGTGCTGGCTGTGACCCAACAGGTATAGAGGTGGAATGGTTGGTTTTCAGAGGGAGAACAGTTGAGGTCATAGCAAAGTGCTTTGAAGAGCATCAGAGGAGAGTAGGAGAATATTGGGGCAGTGGAAAGAAAATCTGACAAGTAATCAGAAGGTCTGAGTTGTCATCTTAGCTCTTGTGTAGACTTTGGGCAAGTCTTTTCCCTTTCTGTCTTATTGGCCACATCTATAAAAGGAAGGGTTTGATCTAAATAGTCTCTAAGATCTATCTTTAAATATCACTTTCTAAATTCATTTGATGTATGCTAAATTATGATAGTGTCAGGGAAGTGGCATGTGAGTATGTGAGCATGGATTTGTGTAAGTGAGGATTTATAGGCCAGTAGGATAATGAGGCTCAGGCAGTAGTTTGAACCAATGTGGCCAGTTATCCATGCTTCATCATCCAGGGTCTGTTCTCTCTTCCCAAAATGCCTGGTAAGAGAGTTTGGATGGAAAAGGGGTTTAAGGGATGCAGCATGATAGTGGAACAAATGGACTTTAGTACCAGAAATTCTTGGGTTCAAATCCTGGTTCCACAACTCGCTTAACTACCTTATGTCACTTCTTTGAGCCCTTTTTCTCATCTGAATATGAGGATAGTTATGCTTGTATCATAGAACTATTATGAGCTTTCAGAAAGATAATGTATTTTGAACCTGAGAAGCTAGGGGATTAATGAGACTAAGAGAGTAGATATAGGAGAAGAAATTGAGCAGTCAAGATTTTCAGTTAAAAGACAGGGTCAAGTTTCAACAATACCACAAACTAGCTGTGTGGTCTTGGGCTAGTTACTTAAATCTGCTGATCCTTAATTTTCCTCATCTGCAAAAAGATAAGCCTGTTTCACAGGGTGGTTATGATTGAAGGAGATAACATAAGTAAAGCACCTGATACAAGGCCTGGCATATAATATATACACAACAAAAATTAATATCCTTTCCTCCTCCTTCTTTGTTCCTCAGATATATAATTTACAGAATGAGTATGATGATTTCTATAAATCTCCTGGCTTATTGTAAGACTCAAATGAATTAATGTAGCTGAATGTCCTTTATAAGCTAAGCAAATGTGAAATAGTATTATCTATTACCATTTTGCCTTAATGTAGCATCTTCCACGTTTGGAGACATTACTTAGAATCTGCATTTTCCTGACAATACGTAGTGTGAAGCTTCATTTGCACGCATACAAAGTGCTCCTTTTTTGGAGCTTCCCAATTTATAGTGCATTTAATTCAGTGCTCCCACTAGCTCTGTAAGGTGTATTTCACTGTTGTCCTCATTTTCAAAAGAGGTAACTTAGCTCAGATTGAGTAAGTGACTTGCCTCATTGGTAAAATTTGGATTTGAAATCAAGTTTCCTGACTTCAAGCTCTGTGATTTTGCTACATTGTGAGCCTGCTGCCGAGGCAGAAATGAGGATCTGGTGAATGAGTCAGTGGTGGTAGGAGCAGATTGGAGTGCTTGAATTCCCACCTGGGCTTTCTCCCAGCCAAGCTGTTGAAGAATGAGAGAAGGTGGTCTTTGGTTGTGCAGGGGTGAAAAATCTAGTGGAGGGTAAGAGGGGGAAATGCTAAGAGAAGAAAGAAGGTTAGTCCTCGGGCAGAAATACTAGTGGATGAAATGGGACCAGTTATGGTGTTCTTCCTCCAGATGGCATGCAGGCACTCTACAAGGTCAAGTCTTGTTCCATGGCTCCTCCTGTGGACCTACTAACAGGAAAAGTCCGGCAGTACTTCATTGAGGCCCATGAGATTCAATGGGACTATGGCCCGATGGGGCATGATGGGAGTACTGGGAAGAGTTTGAGGGAGCCAGGCAGGTAAGAAACTCTGGACTCCCTCTCCCTATTCCTGGCCTCACCCCCAAACACTTATTCTCTTCTTCGCAGATAGTTATCACTCTACTTGGGGACCTCAATCAAGGCCTAATTGGAAATTACATGACACATCTGTTAGCTAAGTTCTTGTGACTTCCTGGAGAGCTTACTCTTGGGAACTATGGACAGCAAATCTTTTTGTAGCATAACCCCAGAAAAGGGTCCTAGCAGAGTTTCAGATGGGTTCTTCTGGAATCTCAAGCCATGTTTAGAAAGGAAGACCCAGATGGGGTCAGATCCTTCATCAGGGAAAGTGGCTTTTCTCCAAATTTTCTATCTCACCCATTATTTACTGCCTTGATCCTTCCTTTCTTTCCATAGTTTGAAGGAGGCATTTTAGCAGGGGGTAAAGAACACTCTGAAAAAGGCAGGGAGAGGAGAAGCAACTTGCCCTGTGGCCATTCCATGCCCAGCTTTTCCGGATAATTTTTCCAAGTTTTCCTGGCTCATCCATAATCCAGATGTGGGCAGGATGGAGCAGGAGATTAGTGCCTTTTTCAGTTGCTGGGCCTCAAATTTTACAAACTCATTGGGAAATCAGGAATGCTTGGGCTTTCACAGAAGAAACACTTTGAGGATGACTAGGAGAGGGTATGGGGGCAGATCCTAGGAAACTCATCATGTTTTTTCTTCTGGCAGGAAATAATAGAGTGAATTTGCATAAAACTTAAGAAAGTAGGTACCTGGGTCTCAGTGTGGCTCCCAGAATCTCCAACTGGGCTTGCCACCTTAGTGGAATTTTATTTTGGAGTGAAAGTTATTTTTTAAGTGCTTTTATTGTTAAATATAACATATATACAAAGAAAAGAAATAAAAAACGATTTTCAAACTACATCTCAACAAGTGGGTACAGAAGAGATTTCAGAGTTTGTTATGGGCTCCCATTCCACTATTTCAGATTTTTACTTCTAGCTGCTCCAAAATACTGGAGGCTAGAAGAAATATTTTCTTTTTCTTTTTGGTGAAAAATAACACACATATAAAAAAGCAATAAATGTCAAAGCACAAATATCTCTAAAAAGTGGGAGAAAGGTCAAAGGTGATAATGGAGTTATACAGAGAAGGTAGGGCTTAACAAATAAGTATGACTGCTGAATCATTATATTGATATTTTAGTCTCCAGTATCTTAGAGTAACTAGCAGAAAGTTATTTTAGATTAATGGGAGAAGGATCATGAAGACCTGAGGTTGATTAAGGACAATATAGGCTATGTAACTCTAAAGGGTAGAGCTGGTCTTACTGTCTGTAACTTATAAGCAAGCAGATTTCAGCCTTCTATAAAGAATTTCAATAATTAAGTAGGAGGGATTGCCTCATCTTATAATGTGTTTCCTGCCCCTGGAAAGGCTCAGGTAGAAACTATATGTCACCTATTGTGGTATGGATAGATGTGGTACCATCACAGAGTAGGAATTAACCTGGATGATCTCTGAAGTCCTTTCTAATCATAAAGATCCATAATATGTAGAGACCAATGATAATATGATAGTTAACTTTGAAACCCAATGGAATCATGTGACATTTGCCTCCTTATGTGACAGTGGCTCTGATAAGTTCTTTCGGAAGAGCTCTAGCCGAATTGGGGGCACTTACTTCAAAGTCCGATATGAAGCCTTCCAAGATGAGACATTCCAAGAGAAGGTGAAGCTGGAAGAAGACAAGCATCTGGGAATCCTGGGTGAGGAATACTTAACTTATGAAATTCATTGACTGAGCCATAGAAGTAGGAAAGACTTCGAAAGTGGAGCCTGAGGGTAAAAGTAAGGGGCTTAGGTTCACATTTTAGACCAGTATCACCCAAAGTGAACCCCACAAGAAGAATGTTATGTGAAAAAAGGGCTATAGGGCTGAGTAAATTTACAAAAACATTGGGTTAAGCAGAGTCAAGTAGAGTTCTTTGCTACAGGACTTTTCAGAACCTTTGATTCATTATTGTACATCATTAATTTCCAAGATGGGAATAAAGCATGTGACATTTCTCACACTTAATTTACTACTGGACTTTTCAATAACCATCTTTTGATGCCACTATTGTAAAGTACATGCTTTTAGAATTGCTTCTTTAGTATTCCTGAAGGTGTGGGCTAGATAAGGTAGTAGGGCTGTCCAAATCCTGGGAAATATGGGGCCAGGAGTAAGTCAGCATGACGTAGAGACATGTTTGCTATGGGAAAGGGTGCAGAACCAAGCTTAGAGCTTGACCCTGAAGAATGTATCCAGAAGGTCTAGTATTGAAAGATTATAGTAAATTTAAGTGTAGTTTGGCCATATGGTGAAACTAGAAAATAAAATAAATCATGTGGGGTAAAACATTGGAAATGGAAATAATGTAATGGATTATTCTGGGGACAGATGTGTGGCAGCTGATTATAAACAATGTAAACATGCTCAGTAGGTCTTCCATCAGCTGGGTAGGGGATATAAGGAGCAATAGTACACCCTAGGAAAGAGCTGGCTGTGAGCATTGAGGAAGTATCATTAGCTGGGGTTCAATATTGGTCCCCAAGTCTTTGAGCAGAGGTGTAGAAATTGAGTAAAACCTAAACTAGGAACCCAGAGTTAGAGCCAGAATAAGTACTCAGGGTATTGTCTTGGTACTCTAGTTGGCATCAAAGGTGACCCAAAGTTAGGTTACAGGTAGCAAGTAGTGCAGCCCATAGAAATCCAGGAGGATTAGCTAGAGTACCTAAATTCAGAGCCTGGATAGAGGATATGATATTTCCCTCTCCTCAGAATTGGCATAGCACTGAGGCAAGCTAAGACCTCTAGATGGGTCCCTACCAAGAGATGCAGCTATTGGATCTGGGACAATAAAGTTAATGGAAATGGGATAGGACCTGACAGTGGGGTAGGGGAAAGCCCTAGCTTGAAGTCCTGGCTCTGCTCCTAGTCAGCCATTTGAACTTAGGCAGGTCATTTCTACCTCTCTGCATTTCAGTTTCCTCATCTGTAAAATGGAGACAATAACTCCTGTTCTGCCTACCTTAGAATTATATTTAGGATAAAAATAAGATAATGGTTTTTTTTTTTTTTTTTTTAAAGAGAGAGGGAGGAAGGGAAGGAAAGACAGAGAGAAGGAAGGAAGGGAGGAAGAAAGGGAAACATCTTTAAACATTTTCTTGTTTTATTGTATTTTGTTTGTTTGTTTTTTACATGGGCTGGGGCCGGGAATCGAACCGAGGTCCTCCGGCATGGCAGGCAAGCACTTTGCCCGCTGAGCCACCGCGGCCCGCCCCAAGATAATGGTTTTAAAAGTCCTTTATATAACTGTAAATTGCAATGTATTTTTTAGGTATTGTTCTTGTTATTGTAAAGAGATGGGTCCTCTATCTTTTTTATCTTTTGCTTCCCTTTTTCTTCCCCCCCCCTTCTCTGTTCATTCCTGTTTTCATTTTTATTGTCTCTAATTCTAATTTCTCAGGGCCAGTGATTCGGGCCGAGGTGGGTGATACCATCCAGGTGGTCTTCTATAACCGTGCTTCCCAGCCATTCAGCATGCAGCCCCATGGAGTCTTTTATACAAAAGATTATGAGGGTACTTTGCACAATGATGGTGAGCAGAAAGTGTTAAAATAAAAGTGGATTGTGGGTGGCATCAAATGTCTCTAGAAGTCAAATAAATGGGGAAGGGAGGGAAGGAGAAGGAGGCAGAATTAGTTGCAATGAGTGGGCGTTGTTGAATAAATGAATGATAAATATAGTGAGGCAGAGCTGGGCTCAATATAAGGGACAACCTCATTTAAATATATTTAAATATATCCTGATTATAAAAATAACATTATACTATAGAGTTTTGGAAAACACAGAAAACTATAAAACATCATTCATGGATAAATCATTGTGTATATTTTTATTTATCTTTTCATATTTTTCTGTGAACATAAAAGTGCATATATTTATAGATTTGAGATCTTATGGTTTGTACAGTTTGGTATCTTGCAGTCTCATTTACCATTATATTGTGACTGTTTTTCCATGGCATTATATTACAAACATCATAACATATATAACAAATAATAACATAATACTCTACCACATGGATTTACAATGATTTATTTACATTATCCCCTATTGTTTGGATATATAGGATTTTTCAGCATTTTTGAATATCATAAATCATATTGCAATGGATGGATGTATGCATACATATTGGTTTGCTTGCATTTTGAGTTATTATCTCGGGAGAGAATTATAGAAGTGGAATTATTGGGTAATTTCTTTTTTTTCTTAGAGTAATATGCACCAATAACTAATAGCAAAAAAAAACAAAAACAAAAACAAACAATACTGAAAGTATAAAGGAAAAAGTTACAGACAAATCTAGAATAAAAGGAAATTCTACAAGGCAACTTGTCTAGTTTCTTTAGGAAGTCAATGCCACGTGAAACCAAAGGACCCACCAAAATGCACTGTCTACCACCAGGTACCACCCTGGGGAGAGGGGAGGATAGAAGAAAGAGCCCTGAACAAGGAAGAGGGAGAGGAAACAAGTAAAGCTAATCTATAAAAGAAAATGACCCCTGTGTTAGTCTGCTAGTTGCCAGAATGTGATATACCAGAATTGGAATGGCTTTCACAAAAGGGGAATTTAATAAATTACAAGTTTGCAGTTCTAAGGAAGTGAAAGTGTCCAGATCAAGGCACCAATGAGGGGTTACCTTCACTCGAAAAAGGCTAATACTGCTCAGTCAGCTGGGAAGTCATGTGGCTGGCATCTGCTGATCCCTTGCTCCTGGGCTCCATTGCTTTCAGCCTCTGTTCCTGTGAAGGTTCCTCGCTTGGCTTCTCCAGGGCTGGCTTTCCTCCCTTGGCTTCCCGTGGCTCTCTGCAGGTTCTAGTTTGCTTGACATCTCATGGTGATGTCTGAGGAACTCCAAGCATATCCAAACATCCATGTCTCTGTTCTCTGCCTATCAGCTCTACTCTGAAGTTTCTGTCTGCTCTGTCATTTCTGACTCTCTCTAAAATGTTTCCTCTTTTAAAGGATTCCAGAAAGCTAATCACTTGGAGTGGGTGTGGTCACATCTCCATCTTATCGAAAGATCACACGCACAATTGGGTGTTTCACATCTCCATGGAGATACTCTAATCAAAAGTTTCCAACCTATAGTATTGAATCAGGATGAAAAGAAATGGCTGCTTCCACAAGAATGGATCAGGATTAAAACACGGCTTTTCTGGGATACATAATACTTTCAATTAGCATAGCCTCACATTACCTATTGCCTCTCACCCTCTGTTTTGGTTTGATAAAGTGATCAGAATGCAATATAACAGAAATGGAATGGTTTTTAAAAAAGAAATTTAGTAAGTTACGAGTTCGCAGTTCTAAGGCCATGAAAATGTCCAAATTAAGGCAGTAATAAGAGGTTACCTTCACTCAAGAAAGGCTGATACTGTTTGGAACACCTCTATCGGCTAGGAAGGCATTTGCTGGCATCTGCTCATCCCTTGCTCCTGGGCTCCGTTGCTTTCAGCTTCTGTTTCCTATGGGGGTTCCTCACTTGGCTACTGTGGGCCTTCATTTAATTCCTCCAGGGCCTTCATTTAATTCCTCCAGGTCACAACTTTGGGGTCTGGCATGCTTAGGATCTCATAGGAAGGTATATGGCGACATCTGCTGGGCTCTGCCCATGTCTAGACATCTCCAAACATCCATGTCTCTGTCGGCTCTGGAGCAGCTGTTCTTCAAGCATCTGCGTCTGAGGTTTCTTCAAAATGTTTCCCTTTTTAAAGAACTCCAGTAAACTAATCAAGACCACCTTGAATGGGCGGAGTCACATCTCCATCTAACCAAAAGGTCACACCCACAACTGGGAGTGTCGCATCAATGTGGAATAATCTAATCAAAGGTTTTTCACTCTACAATATTGAATCAGGTTGAAGGATATGGCTTTTCTGGGGTACACAACACTTTCAAACTAGCATACCCTCCATCTTTTGTTACTTGCAAAAGTGCCTGCATGCATTTTCTCTCTGCATGTGTACTTAATAAATTTCTTGCCTACTTGCTCAAAAAAAAAGGAAAAAGAAGTCAATGCCATGGGAAAAAGACACAACAACCAAATGCAATGTGTGAACTTTGACTGGATCATGGTTATTAAAAATATCAGCTTTAGGATATGTTTTAGGGATAATTGGGAAAAATGATATGACTGGATATTAAATAATATTAGGAAATTGTCTTAAATGTGATGGTGCTGTGGTAACATAGGAGGTTTGCTTGATGTATTTAGGAGTAAAATGTTGTGATTTCTGCATTTTACTTCCAATTGGTTCAGCAAAAGAAAACAGACAAAAACTAAATATATATATATATATATACACACACACACATACATATGTAATGTGTGTATATACATATGCATGTGTGTGTGTGTATGCATGTGTATGTATAGATATACTTACATACAGAGATGGATGTAGATAAAGAATACTTAGAAAATGTTAACAGTTGATTGCAGCTGGTAGATTGTAGGGTGATCAGATTATTGTACTATTCTTTAAAGTTTTTATGTGTATTTGAATATTTAAAGAGTTAGAAATAATGAGTGAATAAGAAAAGATAAGTTAAAAACATCCCAAATTATACAACTCTGATATAAGCTATACTAAAATATATTTTCATGTGCATCATTACATACTTTTGTGATTATTTCTTTTGAATATATTTTTAAGATGTGGAATGCTGTGTCAGTAGGTGTACATTACCAATTCGTGGGTACCTATGAAACAAGTTATGATTATGGATAGTGAGTCTCCTATCACTGGAGATTTTTAAGCAGAGGTAGATAGAAGAGCAGGTGAATATCTGTTTTCAAGTGAGGGTTAGTCTATATAAGTTTTAAGAGTTCAAACCAGAGCTCCTATAATTTTATATAACAAACCCAGCGAAGTTCAAATAACCCCACTTGATATAGCAACTGTGTAGAATCAGAAACCAAATTCTGGTTTCTTTACCTGAGTCTTTTCCAATATTCCATGTTGCTGATGCCACTGCTGCTGCTCAAAAATGCTGCTGTAATTTCTTATCATTACCCCACTGTTTGGAGCTGATGAATATCACTCTGGTAATTGTGAGTAATCATTCCCATGTTTTCCCTGCAGGCTCAACCCACCCTGGCTTGATTGCCAAACCCTTTGAAAAAGTAACATATCGCTGGACAGTCCCTCCCCATGTTGGCCCCGCTCCTCAGGATCCTGCCTGTCTCACCTGGATGTACTTCTCTGCTGCTGATCCCATCAGAGACACAAATTCCGGCCTGGTGGGCCCCCTTCTAGTGTGCAAGCCTGGTGCCTTGGGTGCAGATGGAAAGCAGGTATGGCCATGGTTTCTGTCTGGGAAGACTTCTGGGAGGAGGATGAATCTGCATAAGAATTAAGCATGGAGCTGGATTCTAGAAGTAAGAGAATATAAAAAAATCAACCACGCTTTTCATTCACCAATCTGGAAAAGGAAGTGGAAAAAAACAGGGACCCTTGAGTTTGCAGATATATAGTCCACAACTGCTGAAACCATTGTCATTACTCTCTCTGTTCTCCACTGGACCTGCAGAAAGGGGTGGATAAGGAATTTTTTCTCCTCTTCACTGTCTTGGATGAGAACAAGAGTTGGTACAACAATATTAACAAAGCGGCTGCTATGCTGGATTCCCGACTGATCTCAGAGGATGTCAAGGACTTCCAAGACTCCAATCAGATGCATGGTATGGGGAATGCCTTTTCTCTGAGCTACTAATGAAGTTTCCTAAGTAAAATTTAACCCTAACCTTAGTGATTATCCACCCACCCCGGAAAACATGATCTCATTGTCAGTTCTGCCAAGAGAGGAACAGATTCAGGGATTCAACCTAAAACAACAGATTTTTACTTATCAAATTCTTATGTTACACATCTTGTGTTACACGGTACACAGTACGGAGGGCACCAAAAGAAGATATTGTGAGATGGGGATTGGACCACAGGAATCCACTGGCGAGGGAGAAAAATAAGCTGGGCTGATACCTTTCTAGTCCTTTCTCCCTCTCCCTATTTTCCATTACTTCTGCTTTCCCATCCCATGTTCCAGCCAAATGGGCTACTTTTTTCTTTCCATGAACACATCTCATACTTTCTTGAGTCTATGCTTTTGAAATACTATTTCCTCCACTTGAAATTCCCCTCCTTTCATCTTTGTCCTCTGCCTGTGGAAATTCTGCCTATTTTCTAAGGTCCTATTCAAAAGCAACCTTCCACATGTAACTATCTCTTAACACTCAAGCCCAGTGTGAAGGCACCCTCTTCTGAACTACTATTGCATTTTGATCAGATCATTTTTTAGTGTCCACATGTTTTATTATGAGATTCAACATAAATACTGTTTTAGTTTGCTAAAGCCACCACAATGCCATATACTAGAAATAGAATGGCTTTTATAAAGTGAATTTATTAAGTTACAAGTTTACAGTTCTAAGACCATGAAAATGTCCAAATTAAGGCAGCAACAATAGGTTACCTTCACTCAAGAAAGGCTGATACTGTCTAGAACACCCCTGTCAGCTGGGGAGGTACCTGGCTGGCATCTGCTGGTCCCTTGTTCCTGGGCTCCATTGTTTTCAGCCTCTATTTCCTGTGGGGGTTTCTCACTTGGCTTCTCTGGGGCTGGGTTTTATCTCTTGGCTTCCCTTGGCACTCTTAAGATTCTGGCTTGCTTAACATCTCATGGAAAGGCACATGGTGATGCCTTCTGGCTCTGCACTTCTGAATGTCTGGATCTCATGTTCGTTCTGTCAGCTCTCTCAGCATGTCCAACCATCTTTGTCTCTGTCAGCTCTGAAGCAACTGTTCTCCAAGTGTCTGCATTTGCACTTTCTCCAAAATGTCTGCCCTTTTAAAGGACTCCAGTAAACTAATCAAGACCCACCATGAATGGGTGGAGTCACATCTCCATCTAACCAAAAGGTCACACCCAAAACTGGGTGTGTCACATTGCCATGGAAGCAATCCAATCCAAATTTCCCACCCTAAACAATGTATCTGGCCCCACAAAATTGGATTATGATTAAAGCATGGCTTTTCTGGGGTGCATAATAGTTTCAAACCCAGCGCACATAAAATTATATTTCAAAATAATCAAAACAAACATAACACTAGATCAAAAGTTATTATAAATGTTGATCACATGTCATTAAAAGCATGCACATAAGAGAGTGGTTATTATACTTGTTTTGCAGTTATAACTGCCAAAATTTATGAGTGAAATAATAATTCCCCATTCTAACCACACTAGGCACACTTTGAAAGAACTCCATGTATGTCAAAACTTCATCTTTAACATGCCAAAAGCGCCTGTTTCTTGCTTGTTAACTTTCTTGACCAGATCATTTTAATAGCTAGCTACATATATGCCTCAGTGCTATAGTTATTTATTACTGTAGTCTCTTTAATGGTGTGTATGGTGCATTGCTTATCTCTGTATCCTCTACACTATCTAGCACACAGAAAATATTTATTGAATTAGTGAACTGCCAAATGAATGGATAGGGTGGGGATAATTAATGAATGGAAGTACATAGTCCCATCTTACAAGAAGATCCCAGCATTTTGGACAGAAATGGGAATAATAATACCCATGAAGCAGTTAGAGAAAAATCCAAGACAGCCCATACTTAAGTGCCACATTGTGTGGAATAGCTTTTAAATGGCATAGAAATTCAGAGGAGAAGAGATGAATGAAGAAAAATCTATAAGAAGGATTCTTGGAGGAAGAGAATACCTAATCTGAGGTTTAAAGGCTGAATAAGTTGCAATCGGAATATTCTGAGCAGGGAAAGCAGAATCAGGGGGTTGCTTATATTCCCAACAGCAGCCCAGGGGATTTTCAAACAGAGTGGCCCATTAAATCTTGTTCCAGTGGATGTAGGGGTATCAATAAAACGGTCTGCTTCAAACTGGCCTCCCTGCATTTGTCTAGGGAGTGTAAGAGGGTAGTAAGAATGAGTACATTGCTTTTGGCTCCATCTCTTGGTTTCCATCACCAGACAGTTCCATCAGTTGTAATAGGTAATACTCTTGTGGGCCAAGCTCATTTCAGCTTGAATTTACTGAGTACTTTATCAGGCAATATGCTGGGTGCGTGGGAAGTCACACAGAAAAAAATGATGTGACTGCTAGGTCAGTCTACTGCCAGAGATAAATTTGTAAGTACATCATTGAAGTCCTGTGTGGTATGTGTTACTGAAGAATCTTGTGGGGCAATAGTGTCATGGGAAGCATAGAGTAAGTGCTTCATATAATGTTGCTTGACATTTGAGTTGGGACATGATAGATGAGTAGCAGGTTGCACAAATAGAACTCATAGGATAAAAGCATATGTGTGAGGAATGGAGACAGATTGTAGATGGTACCAGGGAGGAGGCTATTACAGAGGTTCAAGCCAGAGAGGGTGAGGGCCAGAATCAGCGTAGTGGCAGTTGAAGATTAAGAGGAAAAAGATTGAGAGCTAAGGGTAGAATCCCAGGGATCTTTAACACTTATGGAGGGGAGGGAGAAAGAAAAGCCCACAAAGAAGATGGGAAGAAACAACTAAAGAGATTGGGAGAGAAGCAGAAAAGTGTGGGGCGACAAAAGCCAAGGAAGGAGAGTCTCAAGAGAGAGGCAATAGGAGAGGGTGGTACTTTAATGAGGGAGAGGCTGTGATAGTAGACAGTAAGTAGTTCAATGTTGCCAGCATGTAGGGTATGGTGGAGGAGTGGCAGGAGATCAAGCCAGAAAAGGCCAATTGGGTCCTCATTCCAAAGACCCTTGAATAGCAAGCTAAGGATTCAAGTCCTCATTCTGTAAGTGATGGGGAGTCCTGGAAGGGCTTCACAAATGAATGATATGGTTAGATCAGGGTGTTTTAAAGAGGTTAGCCCTGGGCTGTGTGGAGAATGTTGTACGGGAATGGGACTGGAGTCAGGAGTTCATTGGAGCAGAGTGGAGTGGCAGTTGGGCTGTGGAGAGGTGAAGCTGGATTGGATGTCTGGAGTGGCGGCAAGGATGTGGAGGATGGGATGGACAGAGTTGCTAATTCTTGAATAGAACGAAAGTGGCTTAGAGAAGAAGGGAGAGGGTTTGAGGATGACTCTGTAGTTTTAAGTTGTGGGAAAACAGTATGTATTTGCTATCATGATGCTGGCTGGTGCCCAGATAGTCTGGTTTCATCTCTCCATCCTATCTTGTGTTCTTGTTTTCCAGCCATTAATGGGTTTCTGTTCTCTAACCTGCCCAAGCTGGACATATGCAAGGGTGACACTGTGGCCTGGCACCTACTTGGCCTGGGCACTGAGACTGATGTGCACGGGGTCATGTTCCAGGGCAATACTGTGCAGCTTCGGGGCATGAGAAAGGGTGCGGCCATGCTATTTCCTCATACCTTTGCCATGGCCATCATGCAAGCTGACAATCCTGGTAAGTGCCTTAGCAACTGGCCCTAGGCTCAGTCTTTGTTGAACATGTGGGAGGAAAGGGAGGTTGGTGAAGAGAAAAGAAGCAGCAATTTGAGGGTTCTGGGAGAAGTTTTCAAAACTGTTTTTCTTCTCCCTCTTCAATTTTCTCTCCATATTCTGGTTGTCTGTATCATCTCAGATGCAAGAAGAATAAGTGAATAGAAGGCTGATGATGCTCCTTTCAGGAAAAACAAGAGAGAAGGCAGGATGCTGACCAGCTTCAGGGCAGTTCTTATATAGAAGGAGGGCGAACTTGGCCACATAGAGATTTTATAGAGACAGTCTTTACACTGGGATGGAGGTTGATTGCATGTATCTATAAGTCCTTTCAACTCATAGATTTTGTGAGGATTTCTGCAAACCATCCCACTTCCAGTGGGGTAAGGGCAGTAACACTTTCAACCCAAGAATCAGAACACATGAGCTCTGGTCTAAGTCCTTCTTCTCTGTGGCTCTTTTTATTGCATTCTTTCTTTCATTATTCCTTTCCTTCCCTTATCTTCCTTTCCCTTTCCTTCCATTCTCTTCCCCTTTTACTTTCTGCCTCCCTCCCTCCCTCTCTTTTATTACCCCTCTCCCTCCCTCCCTCCTTTCCTTTCTTCCTTCCTTTCTTCTTTTTGTAAGAAAGATATTTGACTAGAATGTTTTTTCAGACTCCATCCATGTATGTTTTCTCATAATGCAGCAGTATTTTTTCTTCTCAGTCCCTAGCATGTTTTCCTTTACTACCCTGTAGGTTGTGATAGTGTTTATAAGAAAACTGACAGTTCTACACAGATTCTCCAAAACTTCTATTTTAGTTCTCTAAGCTCCATTAATATTTTGGGAGAAAAAAGTCCCTTAGCAAAACAAGTCTCTTTGCTAATCTAATACATTTTGCCTGACATTGGGTTTGACAAACACTTGACATAAAGTTGGTCTTCTCAGACTCCTTGGGTCCTAATTTCTGCCCATCTACCTGGGCTACTTTCTTGGCTAGGAAGAATCACTGGTAGCAAATTGTAAACATCAGTTAATGGAGCAGAATAGAATATGAGGAACAAGTATTTGAGTGTTGTTGAGGGTTAGAGAAATTCTCAATAAGAAATACCCTATTCTCTAGCATGGCACCAAAGACAAACTCCAAGTTTAATTAACCTCTTTGTTGCACAACCAGCCAGGTTCCCTAGCTACGTCCGTATGCTTCCTCAGGGCTAATTCTTACTTTGGATGAATGAAATCATTTTGTGCCATGTTGAGGCCCAAAGAGGGTGGCTGTAAATGGCTTAAAAAGCATTCTGATGAGTGAGATGTGGGAAGTGGAGACTCCTGGTCAGTGTCTGAGTTTTCTTGCTAGGGTTTGCTAAATATCATAAGCCTTTTTTTTTTGCATTTGCATTTTCCAGGACTTT
This sequence comes from Tamandua tetradactyla, assembly GCF_023851605.1. NCBI lineage: Eukaryota > Metazoa > Chordata > Mammalia > Pilosa > Myrmecophagidae > Tamandua > Tamandua tetradactyla. Next base: position 106,891,433 of record NC_135353.1, on the reverse strand, counting down.
CAAACTCTTTCCTCTTCCCAAAGAGATCCTGAGTCATAGAAAGTTGGCACTTGATAAAGCCCCTTTGAGATTATCTCAGTTTCCAATTCTCTTATTTTATGATGGAGCAGAGGAAAGAAGAGAGACCTGGGGTTGAGACAGAATTATTTGCTCAGGTTAGAAATATTGGTACTATTTTTTTCCTTTTTTTCCTCTTGCCTCATCCACACAAACTCCTATTGATTCTTAGTCCTAATTTCTATCTTGAATCTGAAGTCTCCTTCATTTTGTCCCTGTGGGCTTATTCTCTGACTACAGTTGAGAGTGACCACTGTGCCTAGCCCCCTGGAGACAGGGTAAAAAGGCCCTAAGGTAATGGCAAAGTTAGGACCAAAATCTAGCTTTGGCACTCTGGAAAGAAGGGTAGGGATGGAGAATAAGTACATGTATGAACTTAAACAGTTTTGCAAATTGTTTTAAAACACCACTGTGCAAATACAATGTGGTATGTGCTAAATTAAAATTAGTTTTTTAAAAAATTGAAAAACATATACAAATAGGAAAACAGCCCCCCCCCCAAAAAAATGCAAGACAATTTTAAGAGTTTGAATCGTGTGGGACTATAGGTGATTTTTTAATCCCCTTTTCTCTTTGTTCTAAATTTTAATAAGACTATATTACAATTAACAGAAAATAAAGCATTGTATTTTAAAATATTAGCTTATACAATATGCCTCTGCCTTTTACAATTTAACAATTGATACAAAAGTTTTAGTAGTCAAGGAAAATGGCTGGTGAAAAAGATTGGAGCTTGTAATATGTTATTTTCTACAAAATGCATGTTGGACTTCTCAACAGCAAAAAGAAGAATATTCATTATTGGCCTCTTCCCTCACTAGGGCTTCATTCCTCTCTCTTGCCATTGGAACTCCTTTCTTAATTTATTTTCTCCCTCTTTTTTGACTTTCCTAATCTCTTTTCTTTTTTCTCCCCCTTTTTCCCTCTCTTCTCTCATCTTTCCCCTTCTTTCCTTTCTTATTTTTCCTTCTTATATCTTACTTTCTTCTTTTTCCTTTCCTCTCTTCTTTCCCTTTTCCATCTCTTATTTTTCTCCCTTCTTCATTCTGTTCTTTTCACTTTCCCTTTTTTCTACCACCTTGCTCTTTATTTTTCTTCTTTCCTTCTTTTTATTTCCCTCTTCCCTTTTTTCCCTTCTTCTTTGTTCCCCTTCCTTCTTTTCCTTTCCTTTTCTTCTTTCTTCTTTTCTTTCTTCCTTTGTTTTTTCATCCTTCCTTTTTTGCTTCCCTTTTCTCCATTCACCTCCCATCTTTGTTTCTTTCTTTCACTTTCTCCCTTTTCTTTTTGCTTCATTTCACTTCCTTTTCCTTTTCTTCTTTTACCGCTTCTTTAATTCTGTATCTTTTTCTTTCCTCTCTTCTTGTCTTCCTGTTTTTTTCATTAGTTTTTTCTGTTTTTCCTTTTATTAATTCCTTACATTTTAATTATTTTATTCCAAAACATAGTGAACATCCTTTCTTTTACAATTGTTGGGTTAAGAGTTGGTAATGTGAGGATGAATGAGGCAGCTTGAGGTTAATGAGAGGGAAGGATAAGGTATATAAGCAATATTCACAAGCCTGTGATGGTGCTATGTACCAAGATCTATGGTAACAAAGAGGGAGCTGCAACAAATTCTGCCTGGTTGTTAAAATGAAGCTTTCCTAGGCACACAGATATTCAAGCTGAACTTTTAAGGATAAATAAACTGTCATCAGACAAATTAAATGGTCAGTGTCTACCTGAAAAGGGTTCAATAGACTGATTTAATTCAATGGGTCTGAACTCAAGATGGTATGCTAAAGGGTATTTGAAAATTTGTGGATCTATTTTTAATTGCCACAATAACTGGTGACTGCTACTGGCATTTAGAAACTGGGAGTCAGAGATGCTAAAACTTTCCCCAATAAGCAGGACAGTCCTGCACATAAAAGAATAATCCCACCCAAAATGGTAATAACACCTCTGTTGAGAAATGCTAGGTGTATAGGGCTTAAGGGGGGTAGGAAATAAAAGACCCAGTTGAAAAGAGGGACAGAGAGGCAAATTATGAAGGAGTTTACTAAGGAGTTAAGATTTTTTTTCATGGAAAGACATCAAAGGTTTTGTTTTTGTAATTAAGAAGAAGTGGCAGGATTTGATCTGCATTTCTGAGCCAGGAGGATCCAGAACCAGGGAGGCACAGCAAGAGTTGAAGCAGGTCTGACAATAGGGTGGGGGCAGTGAGGATGGAGAAAAGGGATAGAGTTTAGGGATATTTTGGAGAGAAGTGACAGAAGTTTGATGTGGGCCTGAGCAAAAAGAAAGAATGCTTGAGGTTTCCAGTTTGGGGACTAAATATATGGTGGGGTCATTAACCAAATGAGCAAATACAGAAGACGAGACAGGGTGGTGAGACTGGAGTAGAAAGTATTCATATACCGCAGGTTGAGTTTTAAGTTCCTGGTGAAACCCAGGTAGAGATTTTACAGTAGGTAATTGTAGTTAGAAATCTAAAGCTTGAAGGAGACGCTTGGACTAAAGAGAGAGGGAAAGAGGGGTTTGGTGTTCCCATAGTTGAAGTCCATAAGCATGTATATTGAGAGGAAAGAAAGCCTAAGACAGAAATCAACATTCAAGAGGAAGGAGCGAGAAGAGAAGACAAAATAAGGAGACAACTAAAGATTGGTCAAAGAGGAAGGATGAAATTCAGAAGAGAGGATGATGCCATTGAAGCCAAGGACAGAGATTATTGAAAATCAAGTGGCCTGGACAGCAGCATTCATGTGAGAAAATTGAGATGATATGGCTAATCAAGTTCACATAATTCTCTCAGAATATCTTCTATCTCTTCCTATCCTCTCAAGGAATTATCAGACTTTCTTCTCCACACCAACCCCTGCTCAAGAACAGAATATTACAATCATTCATTTGCATATACATTCATTCACTCAACAAATATTTATTGCACATCTTCTATGTACTAGGACTAAAGTAGAGAGGTAACCAATACAGACATGATACTTGTTCTCATGGGAGGCCCAAAATAAACACATAAAAACAAACAAAACAATAAGAATTTCAGAGCATGATACAGGCCATGAAGTAAATACAACACAGTGATGTGATAAAATTATGGGGAAGTTATTTTGGAGGGTGTGTTCAAGAATAATGTGACATTTGATCTGAGGCCTCAATAGTCAGAAGGGGAAGCTATATGAAAATATATGAACAGAGCATTGCAGACAGAGGGGCCAGAAAGTGCAAATGCCCTAAGGCAGGAATGATCATGCCTTCTTCAAGAATCAAAGAATCAAAATGAAGGCAAGTTTAGTTGGAGCATAGTGAGCTAGGAGAAGACTGATACGACATATATCGTATTATGCAGGGCCTTGTAGGTAATAGCTAGGTGCTTGCATTTTTTTCTCAGTGCAAACAGCATTTAAAGCAAGGGAATAATATACTCTGGATTATATTTGTTGTAAAGTACCCTGGCTACTGTGCAGAGAATGGTTGAAAAGGGCAGAAGAAGAAGCAAAGAGTATAGTTGAACTTTTCAAAGTGAGATGTAGTAGTGGCTTAGACTAGGGAAGTGGCAGTGCAGATGGAAATTAATAGATAGACTAATGATAATTTTGAAGGGAGAGGTGATAGGGTTCATTGATGGATTGGAATTGGGGATAAGGGAAAGATTAGAGTTGAGTATGCAGGTATGGAAAAAGAGTGGATCTTTTCTTTCAAAGTGTCTATAAACTAGTAGTAAGGACTATTTTTAAAGAAAGAGGAGCACTTAGTCCATGATCTTGTAGTTTATATGTAAAGTGCTTTAGGAGAGGAGAGGCCTAGAATGGAAAGGTTAATGTGGGTTAGAATAGTCAGGGAGGACTTTCTGGAGGAGACGAGAGATGAATCATGGAGAGTTAATGGGCTCTCATAGACATTTGTGGTGTGTAGGCAGATATATTCTAGAAAGAGGTAGCAACATGAGAGGAGATTCCCAGGTAGGGCCCAGATATGTTAGAGGTACAGTCAGGGGCAGATTTAGTTCGTTGAGTTTGGGAAAATGAGTGGCAAGTGAGATTAGGTTGATAGTTTGGAGCCAGCTCACAGAGGGGTTTGAAAGCCAAGCAGAAGAGTTTATAGTGATGGGCTAGGTAGCAGGCAGTAAAGGAAGGGGATGATGAAAGTAAAGTTCTAAGAAAGTTAGCTTCTACTGATTAACATGCTCTGATCCTGAGTGTCATTGATCAATAACAGGCAACTGCACAACTTAAACCCTCATGACCGATATTTGAAAATTCTCTTGTGAAAACCATCTTGAGAGGGCCATCTCAATGCTCTCTTATATAAGCTTATTTGAGATCAAGTTCTTTTTTATGTATAACTAAGCACACTTTATTTCTTTGGTACTTGGTAGAAAGAGGACCCAACTGGCAGTGCCTTCTCTGGAATAATTATTATAGCTTTATTTACTTACTTATAGCTTTATTTATTGAACATTTACTAAATACTGTGTGAAGCACTATAAACACATCATTGGGTGAAATCCTAGAAAAACCAAATAAAGTAACTAAAATTATCCCCATTTTACTGATGAGAGAAGTGAAATATATACAGAGCTTTAGAAATTGCCCCAGTGTTTTGTAGCTTGTTAATGACAAATAGTGTAACCAACAGTCCCAGTTTTCCCAGGACAGAGGGTTTTCCAGGGTTATGGGACTTTCAGTGCTAAAACCAGGAAAGCCCTGTGCGAACTGCAATGAGTTGGCCATCCTAGAGGTGAGTTTCAAACCCAGCTTTTGAGCTGGATTTCTTAATTTTTGTACTCATTACTCTCAATAAACTTGTAATAATCTTTTATCTAATGCATAGAAGAGCCTTACCTGAGACTACCCACTCCCAGCAGTATGCCTAGGGAGAAGCAGAAAATCCTTCAGGCACTTCACTGGGGTGTCCTAAATTGGGTTTTGTTCTCTATACCTTCCTCCCCCTCCACTGCCCAGGGACATTTGAGATTTACTGCCAGGCAGGCAGGCATCGTGAAGCAGGGATGAGAGCAATCTACAATGTCTCCCAGTGTCCTGAACACCAAGCAACCCTTCGCCAACACTATCAGGCTGCAAGAGTCTATTATATCATGGCAGAAGAGGTGGAGTGGGACTATTGCCCTAACAGAAGCTGGGAAATGGAATGGCACAACCAGTCTGAGGAAAAGAGGTGAGGATTCAAAAAAGAAAATGTCATCCTTTTGGAGACTCTAGAGCATTTTACAGATGAGGAAACCGGAACTATGAGATGAGGTGGAACTCATCTAATGTGACCTAATAAGATTCCAACAGATCTGGGAGCAGGGTCTAGAATGCAGATCTTCTGAGTTCTAGCTCAATGCTTTTTCTAACTTGCTATACTATAGGGCTAAAGTAAAAACATTGCCCTCTCTCTCATCCTCTTAAGCCTTGCCTCCCTTCCTCTGGTTAGCCAGAAATACCTACTCTGTGATCGAAATTTTAGAGGACTTACTTGAGGGATTGAATGCCCCAAGCTCAACTATCCCTTGCTAAAATGACATTGCATTCATTACAGTGAAGACTCAGCTGTGTAGCATTAAAGTCTAAACTAGAGTGGTTTAAGTAAGATTAAATTTAATTTCTTGCTCATATTTCAGTACCGATATGAATACTCCTGAGCTAGTAGGTGAACACTACCTTTCACCTCTGCAACCAAGATGACTCCTTATGTTGTAGCCATTCCAGCTATCAAGAAGCAGGGATAGAAGTCCTGGACCAGACCTATTATCTGTAAATGGATGACCTGGAAGTTATATGTTTCACTGTCTTGCATATTTCATTGTCCTGAACCTATACATATGGCAATGCCTAGCTGCAAAGAAGTCTGGGGAATATACTCTCTGCATAGGCAGCCCTATGGCCAGCTAAAACTTATGAGATTCTATTACTAAAAAGGAAAAAGGAGATAATGAAAGCTGATATACAGTTTAGCAGTCTCCACTACAGATGTTATTTTCAATGTTTGTTTTCAGTGTCCTCACTGCTCTTTCCTAATTCTTGCCATTTATATTGGTTGTTGAAGGTTGAATTCTTCTTGTTAATTTGCTCTGGGACTTGGGAAAAGTAATTGCCTTTCCCTAGACCTTGGTTGACTTATCTATAAAATGGTGTGGTATAGTCAAAAGAACTTTACTAGTGGGGGAGGTAGGGAAGGAGCTGCAGGCTTGAATCTAAGTCTTCACTCTTTTGATGGTTGAAGTTATTTTAGATAAATACTGTTACCACTAGGCCTCTGATTCCACCCCTGGGGCCTCCCTACCTGTTGGGAATGTCAAATGATAAAATGAATAATAAAGTTCTTTGTAAACTGGAAAGCATCCTGTAGGTAGAAATATGTAAGATTTAATTTCCTCTCTACTCTCCTTATCCTTTACTCTCTGGTTACAGCAGCACTTAGTATTCTCCTGCTGCCTTGTACCTTGTCCTTTTGCCAAATTAATTCCATCTAAGACATCGTTAAAGTTGGAGCTAAATCCCAGGGCTCTTGACTCTTAGTCCAGTGCTGTTTGTTAGGCACGGGGTCATTAAAGGATTCCACATGAGACAGTGAGTTAAAGCTTAAGGGGTTTATTGCTAGAAACAGACAGAGAGCAAAGGTAGAGCAAGCAGGTGGGAGCCAGCAAAATCTGCTAGCGAAAGGAAAAGGAAAAATGGCTCCAGCTTTCTTTCTGACAGCTTGTGATTTTAAAGGAAAAACCATGCCAAGAGGCGTGGGGGTGACGTGTGGCTGCAGGCATCACTGGGAGATATCAGGCTGGTGCAGATCATGACTTCATACTCATGGTTATCTGGTCTGGCCTCTGGTGGGTGGGGTGTCAGCACGTTTGTGCTTACTATCTTGCTGTCACATCAGGTCTTGTTGGAAGAGCTGCTGAGGAAGAGAAACTGAAGGGGCCCTCATGCCACAGAATCCATTTTGTATGTTAAGTTTTATTTTCTGATGCCTGACAACTGTTGTCAAATTGATTGCATTGCAAATTCCTATCTGGATGATAGTCCAACAAGGAAATGTCAGTAATTGCTGAAACCTGCCATCTTTAATAGTTGCTATGCAGCCAATGTTGTAGGCAACCCAACATTAGCAGAAATAAGTCCACTACCTCTTCTTCTTTGACAGAGTTGACTCTAAATTGGCGTTCCCATTTCTGAAAATGTAAGGCTGAGGGCCAGGTGCTGATACCAATTTTTGGATTCTTCTAGTTATGGACATATATTCCTGAGCAACGAGGATGGGCTTCTGGGTTCCAGATACAAGAAAGCTGTATTCAGAGAATACACTGATGGTACATTCAGGATCCCTCGGCCAAGGACTGGACCAGAGGAGCACTTGGGAATCTTGGGTAAGGGAATTCCACTTCCCTCTAAGTGCATAGTAGTCTGAGCTGCTCCTAGAAATGTGATGTCATATTAGGAAGGCCTTCCCATCTCCATTCTCAGTTTTCCATATGATACGCCGAAGGCAAAGTAATGTTGTAAAGCAGCCATGAAAATAAGCACTAACTCATGTGCTCTAGACTAAAAGTTAATCAGACTAGATAACTCAAAAGAGGCAATTTCTTTATTCTGTTGCAACCTGAATCAAATTTTCCTAGGCTTCTATACTTAGGGTCTCTGAGGATGGTAGATTTAAACAGATGCTAGAAGCATGGGGATTTAAGAATATCAAAGAGTTGAATGAATAATACAGGGAATCAGCTCTACTTCTGTACCCATGTTTAATTATTGCTACAGTTTCTTTACTTTTGAAGAGACCAATGTGATTACTCATTCATGGCTTGGCCCAGATGTGATATACTGGCCCCTGAAGAGATCCCAAACACTCTATGTACTCTGAGTTGAACTCTCATTCTTTACCATCAGCAATTCCGCAGAGCCCTGATTCCCTAGAGCCTTGGGCAATTACGGAGAAAGAGTTAGCATGAGAAAGGAGTGGGAATTGGAGTTTCAATCCTATTATTAAAGTACCCTCATCCTGTGGGTAGCAGTATAATTTTAAGGTCTTCTGAATTTTAAAATGGAGACAGCCATGGCTTTGAGCCTCAGAAGGAACTTTTCTCAGGGCAAACCCCTAATTCTAGGGAGCCTTCATATATATATTATTTTATTTAAAGCCCCTTGTTATACCTTCTATTAATGGAAATTTTAATTCTCTTGCAAATATTAGGTCCACTACTCAGAGGAGAAGTTGGTGATATACTGACTGTGGTGTTCAAGAATAATGCCAGCCGCCCTTATTCTGTGCATGCTCATGGAGTGCTAGAATCTGAAACTACTAGGCCATTGGCTGCTGAGCCTGGTAAGTGTGGATACTCGGTGAAGAGATAAATGATGTACAACACCTCTGCTTCAGCTTTCTGTTTTTTTCCTTTCAAAAAGTATGCTCTTAGAGGCCTACATAGGATTTTTGGCCAGTTCTCAACCAGTATGAGTTTGTCTATGTGAAATACTCACTCTTAACCCCAGAAGAGGCTACCAATCTTAGCTTTTTTGTTTCATCAAAGACTGATCTTTAAAACTGAACCTTATGGTCACACATTGAGCCTTATACTGCCTTTAACTCTGAACACAGATTACACTTCTGACACTCTTTAGAATCTGAAGTGAACCTTGATTCCAGGCGAGCTCCTAATCTTGGTGAGAGAGTGAATCTGACCCAGGTCATAAACTGATGCCTAACCTATCGTATAGAAAGTTCTTGGCTTCTTAAAACAAGCTAAATTCTAACCCTAGTCAATACTAAGCCCTTAATACTAAATGTAGAATGACCATAATCTTAACCACATTCTTTTCTTTTCATTCATTCATTGAATAAATACCTATTAGAGAACAACTGGGTAACAAGAATGATTTTAGAAGCTGTAAATGGAGCTGAAAAATACTTGTTCTTGCCCTTAAAGTAGTTGCTGTTAGTATAAAAAGACAAGTTAATTGGTGATCATAATGCAGGATGATGGGTATTAAGTAGGGGTTTTTACAGTGTGCTATGGAGGTGTAGAAGAGGGTACATAAGGTAATTCTTGGATGATCAAGCATGTTTTCCCAGAGAAGGTGATATTTAAGCTGAAATTTAAAACAGTCGTTCTCAAACTTTAGCAAGTATCAGAATCTCCTGGAAGACTTGTTAAAATGGAAATTGCTGCACTCCATCCCCAGAGTTTCAGGTTCAGTACATCTGGTATGGGGCTCAAAAATTTGTAATTCTAACAAGTTCCCAAGACATGCTGATGCTGCTGGCTCAGGAACTATACTTTGAGAACCACTGATCTGAAGGATGACAAAAGTGCAAAAAAGTGCAAAAAGGTCATATGGAAGAGAAGAATGAAAAATTAAGTACCAGATGTAGGGAATATACTGTGTAAAGGCCCAATATTAAAAAGATTGAAGATAAATTAAAGAAAACTAGCAAAACACAGTATTATAATATGTTACAAAGATACAACAATTGAATCGGCAAGATTTGGTGATTAATGGGATATGGAGGTGAGAAAATTGATTATTCAATGACACCCACATTTTTGGAGGAAGATTCTTAAATGGTACCCAGATTTTTTGGCTTGGGCAATCAGGTAAATAGTGATGTCATTTACTAACATAGGGAACATGGAAAGAAGCAGACTTGAGATGAGGGAATAGTATGATGATGCATTCATTTTTTAATTTATTGAATTTGAGATGTCTCTAAGATAACCAATAAAGACATCTAATAGGCAAAAACATATGAAGCTCAAGATAAAGGTATGATCTGAATAATAGATTTTTGAGGGATTAACATTTAGGTAGTAATTGGAGGCATAAGAATGAATGTGGTCCCTCCAGGAGAGTGCAGTTAAATGAGGTAGAGTCCTAGGATGAGACCTTGAGAAGAACCAATATTTGAGTGATATACTGATTGAAAAGTGAGGCCAAGGAGTAACAAGACATATAAGAAGAAAAAAGAAGATGGTATCAAAAAAGAGCATTTTAAACATGAAGTGATCACCAGTATCAGCTGCTTCAGGGATGTTTAATAAATTGAGGAAGAAAATTTCCTATTGTATATAGCGACAATGATTGGTTGGTGATCTTGATAAATTGGTGGTGAAAGAAACAAGATTGGAATAGGCTAGACAGTAATTGGGAGATGTGGCAGAGGAAACAGTGAGTGTGGTTTAATTTTAAGGTTTAAGCAGAAAAAATTCAGGTGATGGGTAGTTATGGGTATGACCAAGGCCTAAATAAAAGTGGAAGTGAAAGACCTTGGAATTGAGTAGGTGAAGGGACTAATAGCTCAGAGTGTTGATTAAATCACCACATGGAACTTGAAATCACTCAGAAGGCTGGTAGGGTTGGGGTGGAAAGGCAAATGGAGATTCAGGTACTAAAATCATCGATAAATGATCAAAAGGAGAGAAGGGATACACTGGAAAAAGGGAAACCATTAGAAGGCTGATGTATTAATCTAGACAAGTGATGATAACAGTTGCAACTAAGGTGGTAGGAAATGAGAATGGAAAGTATTAGATGGATTTTAGAAATGTTATTGTGTATCAATAGGATATAATTATTGAACAGATGTTGAGGAAATAAGACAGATGGTAGAGTCAAGGATAATTCCTATGTTTTTGATTAAGCACCTAGAAAGTTCAAGGTTTTTGGATTAAGTATATGGATGGTAGTGCCATTCACAGAAACAATAGGAAATGCAGAAAGCAGGGAAGGTTGTTTGTTTCTTGGAGGGGAAGATATTGAGTTTATTTTGAATGCTTTAAGTGTATGATACCTATAAGAAATCCAGGTGGAAATGAGGGAGTTGTAAGGATAGGAAATTATATTCCATTAAAGATATGGTTCTGTGACTTGGAAGAGATACCTTGGATAGATAGAAAGATTTAACTGTCATCACTAACAACTATAAATGATAATTGAAATAGTGACTTATGAATATCACCCAGTGAGGTAGTATGTACAGTAGCAATAACTTTGGGCTGAGAATAAAACTTTGGAAAACACCATTGATATTCAAGAGGAGGTGAGCTACCCTACGTAATTTATAGATTTCATGGAGTTCTAACCAAAATCACAAAATGTATTTTGAACTGTAACAAAATGATTGCATATAAGTTCATTTGGAAAGAATACTTGGGCAAAAAGAGACAAGAAATTTTTAAAAATATTAATGAAAGGAGACAAGCACAATCCAATATTATAACATGAGTAAAGCTAAAGCACACAATGATTATTTGTAATATAATACTGAGTTGTAAAATTCATTTCTTTGTATAAGCTTTGCTTGAAGACTTTCGGAGGTGTTACAAAGGAACAATAATTAAAGCAGCATGGCATCATAACAATAATAAATAGATCAATGGAATAGAAAAAAAATCCCTGAAATAGAACCCAGTTTCTCCATTTTGTCATCAGCAATGGGAATACTGCTAGCTCCACATTTTGCCTTCATACCTCCTTCTTTACAAGCCCTTCACAAGGGAGAAGCTACTAATCTTGTTAGTTAAAACCCAGGATTTTGTTAGGCAATTTACTAGTGGGCAGAGTTACTGTTTCTTTCTACTCAGCACTCCCTTTTGCACTGCCTGCTTCCATATGATAAGTTGATCTGTTTCTACAAGGGGTGAGCTGAATGATTGAGTTAGGACAGGGTCTACACTGCAGATCTAGCCATTTTTTTCAAGGGCCTGGGAAGAGGAAGTCTTGTTTAGGCCTTTAAGGCAAAGCTTTGTTCTTTAATTCATTTGTTATCAGAGCTCTGCAATAGGGTTAGGGGACACTGACTTAGCTTATTAAGCAAGTAGTTCTTTGATTCTCATTTGTTTTCTATCCTTTGTACATAATTCCCTTAGTTAAGAATCCCAAGGGAAGAAAAGGGTAATAAGAGCCAGGTATTTCCTATGTTCCTAGATTAATACCATCATAATAGCATTGAAATTTTGCCTCTAACACAGAAAATATATAAAAGTTTAGTATTGGAAAAAGTTAGCATTTCAGTGGAAGAAAGGAAAAATTATCAATATATGGTTTTAGGAATTTTTATTTTTTAGGAAAAAATTAAATTAGATCATTGTCTATCATACTATGCTAAAATAAATTCCAAATAATTAGAGGCAAAATAGCTTTAAAAAAAAGAACTAGAAGAAAATGTAAGTGAAGACTTATCCCTACTCAAGTTGGAGATAGGTTTTTCTAAGTTTAAAAGCAAAAGATGAGACTTTAAAAAGATATATAACATATATAATATTGTTACTATAGAGTGCATGTAAAAAAAGAAGATGATCATTGCAAAAAAAGATGAGTGAGATATATAGATAGGCAGGTTATAAAAGAGTAAATGAAAATATATAATAAAACACTTGCGCTCATAATAAATATGTAGAGCAAAAGGGTGAATAAACCAATGTGGTCATAGCACTCCAGAATTTAACAGTCCAGGGAAGACCAATGATAAGCAAGAAATCAAATGAATACAATTTATTTACACAGTTAGATAAGTAGTACAAAATAACCAGAAGGAGACAAGATAGAGGAAGAGGTGAATAGACATTTAATTTTAGGCAGTGACATTTAATTTGCAATCAAAAGAATGGGAAGGGTAGCAACTGTGTGAAGAATATGGAAATAAGGGAGGAGAATTGGAAGGACAAGGAAGATAAGGGTAAGGCCCTGAAGCTAGAGTGTATTTGGCCTGATAGAGACAAAGCAGCTAGTCTGGCTGGAGATGAGTGGACTAGAGGGAGATGGGTAGAAGGAAAGTTCAGAAAGTTAAAGGTGGGAGGAGTGTGGAGAGCAGATCATGTTGGGCCGTAAAGACCACTAGAGAGACTTCAAGTATATTGGGAAACCATTGGAGGATTTTTGACAGAGGAGTGACATGATCTGACTTAAAATTGAGCATGGTCAGTCTGATTGCAGTGTTGAGAAGAGGCTGTAAAAAGGCAAGGGACCAAGCAACGCAGTGATACTGGCAAGAGATGCTGAGATGATGATATCTTGAACGAGGTGGTTTGGGTGATGTGATGAGCAGTGTTCAGATTCTGGATATATTTTTAATGTAGATTCAGTAGGGTATTTTTATGATCTAGATATGAGGTGGGAGAAGTAGAAAGAGAACTAAAGGGTGGTTCCAACGATTTTGGTCTGGCCGTATGGAAAAATAGAGTTGGCATTTAAAGAAATGGGGAAGACTGGGAGGAGCAGGGTTTTTGGGGGTAAAGGTGGAGTTTTGGGACATGTTAACTTTAAGATGTCTATTAGTCATCAATTGGATATCATTAGAGATACCAAGTAAATGGTTGGCTATACAATTATGGAACTTGGAGAAGAGGTGTAGACCAGAGATAAAATTTAAGTCATCAGTGTGTAGATGATATTAAAAGTTTTAAGTATGGATGAGACCACCCAGGGAGTTAGACAGTAAAGAGTGACCAAGATGACTGGAGAAATCCAGGCAAGAGATAATGGTAGCTTGGACCAATCTGAGAGCTGTGGAAGAACTGAGAAGTGGTCCATTTCTGGGTATATTTTTAAAATAGAGGCAAATAGCTGAAGAACTGGTGTTCCTGGATAGATTTTTCTTTTTTATTTCCAATAGTTCCTATATTTTAGTTATTAATCCCTTCTACATCACAATTATCTTTTCCCAGTTTGTCATCCATCTAACTTTGTCCATGGTGTCATTTGTTGAACAAATTTCTTAATTTGAGGTGATCAAGTCCATCAATTTTAGTTTGTGCCTTTGAAGTTTGTTTATGAAATTTTCTCTTATCTTTGGTCACAAAGATATCCTGTTACTTTAACTTCTGTTAACACTGTAAATTTATTTTCACATTCAAATCAAGCCAGAATCTACCTTTCTAAGTAGTATTAGCTAGGAATCCAATTTAGTTTTTCTCCATAAAGGAAGTGAGTTTTCTTAGTCCTATATCAAACAATTTAACTTTTCCCCCTTTGAGTTGTTTTTCCACCTTTATTGTATATTTAGTTCCTGTCTATATATAAATCAGACTTCTGGTTGTTTATTCTGTTATTTGTCTAGTCTTCTGTTTTTGCACTATACCAATATCATACCATTTTTACTATTGTGGCTTTGCAGAATGTCTTATTGTCTTCTTATAATTGTCTTGTTTGGAAAGTAGGCCTCCTTTTTTCAGGGTTGATTTAGGTATTTGCTGTTTTTTAATGTAAATTTGAGAGCATGCTTATCAAGTTCTCCCCAAAATCCAAAAAATTTTACTAGTATTGTGTGGAATTTATAGATTAATTTGGAGAGAATTGGCATCTTTCTATTATTCATTTGTAGGAATGTGGCTCTTTATTTATTCTGATATTAATATATGCCCTTTATAGTGCTATAAAGATGTCTCCATAAAGGTTTTAATATGCTTGGATAAGTTAATACATTGATGCTTTATAGTTTTTATTGATATTTTTTATTTTTAACTTTTCTGTCGTATGGCATAGCATATATACAAAGCAAAGAAATACAAAAGCAACAGTTTTCAAAGCACTCTTCAACAAGTAGCTACAGGAGAGATCCCAGAGTTTGTCATGGGCTACCATTTGATCCTCTCATATTTTTCCTTCTAGCTGCTCCAGAATATAGGAAGCTAGAGAGCTTAAATATTTTTTTATCATCACAATCAACTTTGTTCTTTTTTTTGTGAAAAATAGCATATATACAAAAAGGCAGTAAATTTTAAAGCACAGCACCACAATTAGTTGTAGAACATATTTCAGAGTTTGACATGGGTTGCAATTTCACAATTTTAGGCTTTTACTTCTAGATGCTCTAAAATACTGAAGACAAAAAGAGATATCAATTTAATGATTCAGCATTCATATTCATTTGTTAAATCCTATCTTCTCTGTATAATTCCACCATCACCTTTGATCTTTCCATCACTCTCTTTAGGGGTGTTTGGGCTATGGGAATTCCATATTTTTGATATTGGAAGGGTCTGTCACTAATATGGGTTAGGGAGATGGAACTATCATCATGTTCTGGAGAGGCTGACCTAGATTTCAGGACTTATCTGGACCAGGGACCCATCTGGAGGTTGTAGGTTGCTGGAAAGTTACTCTAGTGAATGGAAGCCTTGTGGAATCTTATACTGTGCTAGGTGTTCTTTAGGATTGGATAGAATGGTCCTGATTGGGGGTTGGCAGGTTATGATAGGTAGCAAGACCTAACTGAAGTTTGCAAAAGAGCATACTCCAGAGTAACCTCTCAACTCTATTTGAACTCTCACTGCAACTGATACTTTATTAGCTACACTTCCTTTTTGGTCAGGATAGAATTGTTGATCCCATAGTGCCAGGTCTGGATTCATCCCTGGGAGTCATTGCCCACGTTGCCAGGGAGGCTTTCACCCCTGGATGTCATGTCCCACGTAGGGGGCTGGGCAATGATTTCACTTACAGAGTTGGGCTTAGAGAGAGTGAGGTCAAATCTAAGCAGCAAAAGCGGTCCTCCAGAAGTAACTCTTGGGCATGCATATAGGTAGTCTAAGCTTCTCTGCTACCTACATAAGCTTCACAAGAGTAAGTGTCATGATTGACGGCATGGCCTATTGATTTGGGTGTCCCTAAGGTTTGGCACAGTATCAGGGGATTCCCTGATGGTAAGGTTTAATGGTTCCATATTCTTTCTCTTCTCGCTCAGGGGACTTTGCCAGTACTTTTTGATTATCTGCTTAATATACTCTAGGATATATCCAGGCATTATAATAATCTATGCAGGATTAAAGGACCTCATTCTTATTCTGTGCTCCTTGTGTTTCCGTTGTTCATATGAGCTATACAGATAGGTTGAATTAGATTATGCACTATAGAAAATTTCAGTTCCAGAGCAAGTAAACCTTTTTTCCATTGGTCTCAAAGAGTATGTGTGGTTCTAAAAGACACTGTCTTCCTTACCCCTATTTTCCAAATTATTTTAATGCAACCTGTTTGGCTTCATTCTTATCTCTAAATATCAGGTTATATATATATATGTAAAACAGCCTCTCAAAACCCAGAAATAATAATCACCACTCAGAACTTAATGTGTCTGCTCTAAAAGCTTACGATCTAGGCCCCTGTTTTCTTATAAGCATTTTCTAAAGGTAACCATACCATTCTTGTTCGTTTGTTTCTGGTTTATTTTGTCTCACCAGATGTCCCACATGTTCATTCACATCGTTGCATGCTTCATGACTTTGTTCTTTTTTGTAGCAGTACAGACATTGTTTATAAGTATACACAATTGTTCACCAATCTACTTCTCTGTCAGTGCATCCTTCAGCCACCTGCATTTAGCAGGTATCATGTAGAAGGCCCAAAGTCCACAGCCATCAACATTCTTAATTTTAGATAATTTCATTGTTCCCTAGAGAAAGAAAACCAATAAACACACCCTCGCCAAGTAAGAAACCTAGACCTCCTCTTAACTCTTGTTCCTCCCCACATTATTTACCTTTGCTGTTGCTGTGGTAGTGCTGATGGTTTCCTTTTGAACATAGCTCATAGCATGCAATAGCAGTTTTCCCCCTGTACCTTGAACTTAAACACTCTTTGTATAGGAATCATATCTTTGAAGTTATTCTTCCAAGAACTCATTCATATTTCTAGTGTGAGTCAGTGGGACATGTAGGTCTATACAACCCCTTTCAATCTTGTTCATCTTCAATATGGTAATATTACTTCTAGACCCACTAGAGAAATACCTTCACTCCTATCTATTCCCCTACATTTGTGTTCAACCTCATTAGCTAATGGTTCACCCATCTCTAGCTTCTATGTATCTCTAAGTCCCCTATATTCTGTATTATAAGCCTCTGATTATACCTTTATGCTGGTCATAAAAGTGGAATCATACAGTATTTATCCTTTTGTGTCTGGCTACTTTCACTCAGCATTATGTCCTCAAGGCTCATCCATCTTGTCATGTACTTCAGGACATCTGTCTTACTGCTACATAATATTCCATTGCATGTATATACTGCATTTTGTTGATCCACTCATTTGTTGATGGGCATTTGGTTTGTTTCCATCTTTGGTGATTGTTAATAATGCTGCTATGAACATCATAATTGATATTTTAAAATTATATTTTCTAGTTGATCATTGCTGTTAGCTTTTGTAAGTTGAACTGTTGTGAGTTAAAGTTGCATCTGGTGGTTTTCCTGACTTTATTAGTTCTAATAGTTTGTTGCTGTAAATACTAAGAGCTTTATTCATGTATCCCTTTTTGCTTTTTCTTTCTATATGTGTTTTCCAGGATCTCCAGTACTAGTTATGATGGTGAGGATCCTTTTCTTTTTTCATAATATCAAGGGGGATACATATAACGTTTCTCTCTGCTATGAAACTGCTTTGGGTGAGGGTGATAAGATTTATGTGTAAATTTTTAGTGAACATAACGGACATAAAAATTTCGACAGAAATTTATTTTAAAAACCAGTTTGAAGACTACTTCTATAAGGTGATTTTTCTGGGAAGGGTATACTAGACCTACTTTACACCAAAAACATCTTAAAAGACATAGGTTTCAGTAAGCTTGGAGCATACGTTCCAATAAACTTGGAATTTGAACTCCTCCACCCATACATAAATGAATATACTCTATGTTTATTATTACATGTTCTTCACTGGACATATAATGTTTCCTGCATTTGGTCAGTTTTCTCCTAGTGGAGGCCGACCATACCACAATGAAGAGCTGCCCTAACTACTTCAGAATGCCGGTGTGAACAACTTGTATTTTAATCTAAAGCACTTATTAAATACTAGTTTAGATACTATATTATCAATTATAGGGTTGATTAACATATGGTGGAATGAGGACATATGCAAGTATAATATGGCATAATGTTTTACTACCATAAAAACAAGAGCTATATAGGAGAAAATCAACTGGACACCCATATAATGACAAAGTTCCGCGCACATAAATATAAAATATTTAATTTAAAAATCATGACACCACAATATTATCAAGTAGCTATTATAAATGTACATGGAAAATTATATAGAATACAGGTTAACAATTTTAGTAACCTATAAGTTACACCAAGGAAAAATTATACCCTTGGAAAAGTCCACATTTTTTCATAAAGATGTGTGATCAGACTTAATGGCCCTAATTCTTAAACATCTGGGTTATGTCATAACCAGTTGTATTTCAGAAGGAACTTCTGTACATCAATGTCAATACCAGCACTTTAATAGCTAACAAAACATCACTACAAACAAAACATACAGAAACAAGCATCATGATAAGCAAGAGCTAATCATCCAACTCTTCTGCATATTAACAACTGGTCAGTCAAGATCAAAAGGGTTAACTTCATTAAGTCAGTAAACAACCATACTAGGGGAAACATGGACTGACTTAAGTAAAAGTGCAACATAGTAAAAATAATTTCTTGTGAAAAATTCACAAGTTAAGACTAAAATATGCTACACAATTGACTACAGAACACCATGAAAACTGGATTCGCTAAATCACTCTGTAACTGATGGCCAACTGGATATATTTATGGGTATGATAGAGTCTCTCTTTGAGGATGGCATAGAGGTTGGACACTTGAGACAATACTGCCAGCTATGCTTCACCAGCTTTCTAAAAGGCAAACACTGCTGCAACACAGAACCCCCCAATAAATTACTTTCTCCATACATTAGTAATTACCCCCAACACCCACTCTTATACCAGATGGCTCTGGATACATCACTGGTGACAGAAAGGACATAAAATCCTTTTTCCCAAGACCAAGGGTGGACACAGCTGATCACTGATCATGGCTTTGGATTAGCAACTTCAGATCACTAGAGGTCTGGCTGAGGACAGCAATTGTCTTAGCTTGAAAAACGGTGGTGTCAGAGGAGACTTGGGGACACTATACTTGCCACAGAGCTGTGAGAGAAAGTTAGTTGAAAGGCTTCATTTGCTTGGCATGTCAAGAAAGCTCAGCTTTGGGGAACAATGGAGAAGGATCCTGATTCCATACCTGATCCCCTCCCCAGGATGTTTTGGAGCTGGTCTGTACTCCCTTCATGGGTTTCTGGCCCAGTTTAGGCTGGGAAAGACTGACTTGGGAAACTCCTCTGTGGTAAGCCCTCCACCTTCCCAGAATTTGCCCACTAGGTGAAAGTCACTTGAGAAAATGAAAGGTGTATAAGAAACTATAGAGGTGGGGAGTCTGGTGCAAAGCCTTGCCTGCTTTAAACACCCAGGGGAAAGAGGTCTGTCTCCTGGGAAATAGAGGGGATATTAAAAATTCTGTAAACAGTGTAACACCAAAGCCACTAACAAACACAAAGCCAAGACAAGATGCAAGCCAAGAAAAGATAGGGAGGGCCTGCAGTCTACATTTGCCTTGGCAGACCTTCCTCTTAGGACAGATGAAGCTCAAGAAATCTCTGTCTTACAAACAGCTGGTCACAAAATGAAAAAAACAGACACCACAAAGACTAAATCCAAGAATTAACATTTTAAACTATTAAAAGGTACAGTGTGCAATAAAAGAGTACAAGACAAATGAAGAAACAGGAAGTGATGGCCCTTCCAAAGGCAGAGGTTAAAAATCCAGAAAACACCAATGAAGAAGACCATAATGTGGCCATATCAAATGAAGCCTTTGTAAAATGATCGTAAAATGTTCAAGGAGATGAAAGAAAATAGAAAGGAAAAAAAGGATATTTAAAAATGAATATGATATGAAAATCTGAGTAAAGAAACAGGTATTTTAAAAAAGAACTGAACAGAACAACAGGAGTTGAAGACTACAATAACTGAAAAGAAAACTGCACAGTAGGGTTTCATAAGCAAATTGGAGCTGGAAGAAGAAAGAATAAGTAAACTCAAAGACAAAACAATTGAAATGAGAAATGAAGAATTATAAAAACTAAAAAATAGCCTAAGACACCTCTGGGACACTATAAAGAGTACCAAATATATATTATGGAAGTCCCAGAATGAGAAGAAAGAGAAAGTGGTAGAAGGAATATTCAAGGAAATAATAACAGATAACTGCATAAACTTAACAATGACATGAATATGCACATTGGAGAAACCTAGAGAACACCAAACAGAACATAATGAAAAATATATCCCATCATCTATGAAGCGCATTATTGGATGCAAAGGACAAAGAGAGAGTTCTGGATGCTGCAAGAGAAAATCAATGTGCTGTATACAAGGGAGTCCCAATTAGGTTGAGTATTGATTTCTTATCAGTAACTATAGACGCAAAAAGGTATAGGGTTGAAATTCTTAGAATGCTAGAAGAAAACAACTGCCAACCAAGATTTTTTTTTATCCAGTGAAACTTCTTTCAAAGAGGTTAAGTCTTTCCCAGATAAACAAAAGCTAAAGGATTTCATCATCACTAGATATGCCCTACAAGCAAAGCTAAAGAGAGTTCTTCAGAAAAAAGGAAAGGACACTATACAATGGTTCAATGCAGCATAAAAAATAAATACATCTGGCAATGGTAACCATTTGGGTAACTATGAATGCCAGTATTATTGTATTATATTTTTATGTAGTCCCACATCTTACTTTCTACAGGTGCAGAAATGCAAATTCAAGGAACTTATGATAAACCTATGTTTATGTATGTTTTTGTACATGCAACATACAAAGATATAAGTTGTCACAAGTAGAAGAAAAGATGAGGGGATGGAGGGATATAGGAAAATATGTATGTGTGCTACTGAAGTCAAACTTACATCAAACTAAATATGATTGTTATATATTTAGGATGTTAAATTTTAACCCATGGTAAGCACAAGGAAACTAGATGAAAAATACATCCATAAAATAAAGAGAAGGCATTCAATATGAGACAACTCAAAATATCAAATAAATTTAATAGAAAGAATTAATGAAAGAATTGAAAGTAAAAAAGATATGAGGCGTATAAAGGCTATATAGCAAAATGGCAGAAGAAGGTCCTTCAATATCAGCTGTGACTTTAAATGTAAATGGATTAAACTCTTCGGTCAAAAGACAGGGATTGACAAAATAGATAAGAAAAGTATGAACCAACTATATGCTGTCTATAAGAGACTCACCTTAAATTCAAAGATAAAGTTAAGTTGAAAGTGAAAGGATGGAAGAATATACCATGCAAGTAGTAACCAAAAGAGAATTAGAGTGACTATACTAACAATCAGATAAAATAGGCTTTAAGTAAAAAACAGATATATGGGATAAAGACGGTCATTATGTGCTGATTAAGGTGTCAATTCAAATTATAAACATATATACACCTAACAGCAGGGTCCCGAAATATATTAAGTAAATATTGACAGGTTTGCTGGGAGAAATTGCCAGTTCTACATCAATGGCAGGAAACGTTAATAGACCACATCAATAATGGATGTCAAAAGATCAGTGAGTAAATACAAGTGTTGAATGATACTCTAAACTAATTAGACCTGACTGACATATATAGGGACTTCACTCAGCACCAGCAAAATACACATTCTTCTCAAATACATAGGGATCATTCTCTAGTATAGACCATATGTTTGATTACAAAATCAGTTTCTACAAGTTCAAACATGTTGAAATCATACAATATAACTTCTTACCCCCAAAAGGAATGAAGCTAGAAATCAATAACAGAGATAGAAATGGAGAATTCACAAATGTTTAGAAATTAAAATATTATTTAAAAACCAATGGGTTATGTAGGAAATCAAAAAGGAAATTGGGAAATATCATGAGGTGAATGAAAATGAAAATACAACATACCAAAACTTATGGAATGCATCAAAGGGAGTGCTGAGATGCAAATTTATAGCTCTAAATCATTACATTAAAAAAGCAGAAAGACTTCAATTAAGAGATCTAACCTCAAAACTGGAAGAACTAGGAAAAGAAGAGCAAACCAAACCAAACGCAAGCAGAAGGAAGGAAATGACAAATATTAGAGCAGAGATAATTGAAACAGAGAACAGCAACAAAGCAATACAGAGAACCAACCAAATTTCTTTGAAATGCTCAATAAAATCAACAAACCTTTAGCTAGACTGACAAAGAAAAAAGAAAGAGGATACAAATAATGAAAATCAGAAATTAAAATGGGTAATTGCTATGAACCCTGATGAAATATAAAGGATGAAAAGAGGATACTATGAACAGTTGTACACCAATAAATTGGACAAATTCTTAGAAACACAGAAACTACCTATACTGACTCAAGAAGAAACAGAATATCTCAACAAGTCAAATATTGGTAAAGAGCTTCTACAAATAGAGGAAAGCCCAGGACTGGATGACTATATAGGGGAATGTTACCAAACATCCCAAGAAGATTTAACTCCAGTTCTGCTCAAAGACCTCCAAAAATTGAAGAGAAGGGAGCCGTCCCTAATTCATTTTACGAGGCCAACATCACCCTCATACCAAAGCCAAATAAAGATACCACAAGAAAAGAAAATTACAGAGCATTAACTCTTATAAATACAGATGCAAAAATCCTCAAAAATACTAGCAAACTGAATCCAACAGCACATTAAAAAATTATAAACTAGGATCAAGGGTGATTTATCTCTGGTATGCAGGAATGGTTAAAAGTAAGAAAATGCATTAAAATAATATACAACATTAACAGAATGAAGGAAATAAATCACATGATCAAACTCAATTCACAAAGAAAAGGCATTTGACATAGTTAAAAATCCCTTCTTGATAAAAACATTAGAACAATAGGAATGGAAGTAAATTTCCTCAACATGAAGAAGGACATATATGAAAACCTAATGGGTAAAATCCTGCTTAATAGTGAAAGTTGAAACCATTTCTTCTAAGATCAGGAACAAGACAGGATTTCCACTGCCATCGCTTTTATTCAACACTGTACTGGAATTTCATACCAGGGCAATTAGGCATGAAAAATAAAAGACAACCAAATTGGATATGAAGAAGTAAAAATTTCCTTATTTGCCAATGACATGATCCTGAAAAATCTACAACAAAGCTCCTAGAGGTAATAAATGAATTCCATAAAGTGGCAGGGTACAGGATCAACACCCAAAAAGCAGTAGTGTTTCTATACAAAAGCAGTGAATAATCAGAAGAAGAAATATAAAAAAAATGATTTAGCATAGCAACTGAAAGAATCAAATATCTAAAGATAATCTAACCAAGGATCTAGAGGACTGGTACACAGAAAACTGCAAAACATTTTTAAAAGAAATTAAAAAAGAAAATGGAAGGATAGTCTGTATTCATGGCTGGGAAGAAAAAAATATCACTAAGATTTCAATCCTCCCAAAGCAATTTATAGATTCAATGCTATACTAATCAAAATTCCAACAACCTTCTTTGCAGAAATGGAAAACCCAATCTTCAAATTTACAGGGAGGTGTAAGTGGTCCCAAATAACTAAAACCATCTTGAAAAAGAAGAAAAAGCTGGAGGATTTATTTCCCCAACTTAAAGCTTGTTACAAAGCCACAACAATCAAAATAGCATGGTACTGGAACAAGGAGGGACATATAGAACAATGGAATCAAATTGAGAACTCAGAAATCAGCTCTCACATTTATGAACAACTAATTTTTGTCAAGGGGGAAAGACAGCTCAATTAAGAAAGAGTAGTCTCTTCAACACATGGTGCTGGAAAAAACTGGATCTCCATTTGTAAAAAAAAAAAAAGGAAAAAAAGAAAGAAAGAAAAGAACTAACAAAACATCTTCTAAATCAACTCAAAATGCAACAAAGACCCAAAGAGAAGAGGCAGCCCTATCAAATTCAAATCCAAAACACAATGAGATACCATTTCACACCCAGTAGAATAGCTGCTATTAAAAATGGAAAATTATAAAAAATAGAAAATTATAAAAAATGGAAAATTATTTTAAAATGGTGTTACAGAAGATGCAGACAAATAATTCTCATCCACTGCTGGTGGCAATGTGAAATGATGCAGCCATTGTGAAAGACAGTTTGGCAGTTCTTCAGAAAGTTAGGTATGGAAATACTATCTGACGTGGCAATCTTACAATGAGGTATATGCCCAAAAAACTGAAAGCAGAATAAAATCGAGAATGCAGAGATTGACCACTAAATTTACGGACATTTGATCTTCAATAAGGCCCCCAAATCCACTGAACTGGGACAGAATAGTCTTTTCAATAAATGGGCATGGGAGAACTAGATTTCAATAGCTTAAAGAATGAAAAAGGACCCTTACCTTACACCCTATACAAAAATTAATTCAAAATGGATCAAATACCTAAATGTAAGAACCAGTACCATAAAACTTCTAGAGAAAAATGTAGTAAAACATCTTCAAGATCTAGTAATAGGAGGTAGCTTCTTAAACTACATCTAAAGCATAACTTTGAAATAGAAAACAGACAATTGGGAACTCCTTAAGATCAACAACTTCTGTGCCTCAAAGGATTGTGTTAAAAAGATGAAGAGGCAGCCAACTCAATGGGAGAAAATATTTGGAAACCACATATTGGATAAAGGCTTGATATCCTGTGTACATAAAATTATATAGCTTACGAACAAAAGAACAAACAACCCGATTATAAAATGGTCATAGGAAATGAGTAGGCACTTTTCTGAAGAGCAAATACAGATGGCTGTAAAGTACATGAAGAGCTGCTCGTCTTCATTGGCTATAAGGGAAATGCAAATTAAGATGACAGTGAGATATCACCTCACACCTATAAGAATGGCTGCTATTAAACGAGAAACTATAAATGTTGGAGAGGATGCAGAGAAATTAGAACACTTATTCACTGTTGGTGGGAATGTAAAATGGTTCAGCTGCTGTGAATCCACTTTTGGCAATTCCTCAGAAAACAAAATGTTGAGCTGCCCTTTGATCTGGCAATATGAATATTCAGTATATACACACCAGGAGAGTTGAGGGCAGTGACATGAACAGATATTTGCACACCAATGTTCATAGCAGCACTATTCACAATTGCCAAGAGATGGAAACAATCCAGGTGTTCATCAACAGATGAGGGAATAAATAAAATGTGGTATATATACAATGGAATATTATGCAACATTTAGGCAAAATGATGTCCCGAAACATATGACAACATGGATGAACCTTGGTGACACAATGCTGAGTGAAATAAGTAAGACACAAAAGGACAGACACTGTATGATTCTATTATTATGACTTGGGTAAAACCTCCAGTGTTTGGAGAAGCTAGAAGAAAAAATCTGAGATGAGGGAATGGTAGCCCATGATAATCTCTGGGACTTGTTCTATAGCTGCTTGTTGAAGTTTGTTTTGAAGATTACTGCCTTTTTCTTTCTTTTCTTTGTATATATACGTTATATTTTACAACAAAAAAATAGTAAAAAAGCAAAAAACTATTGGCAGTTATAGTAATATTAGATAAAATAAATTCCTGAAATAAAAAATTTGATAAAAAGAACTGAAAGCAGACACTCAAGCAGATATTTGCACAACAATGTTCATAGCAGCATTATTCATAATTGTCAAAAGATAGAAGTTACCCAAGTGTCCATCAGCCAATGAATGGATAAATAAAATGTGGTATATGCAATTGAGTATCATTCAGCCATAAAAATGAATGAATCATGATACATGAGATAACATAGATGAACCATGAAGACATCATGTTGAGTGAGAAAAGCTAGACAGAAGAGGGAAAATATTGTATGATCTCTCTGATTTGAAACAATTAGAATTAGCAAACTCATAGAGTTATCGTTCAGAATATAATTTACCAGGAGACTGTGTGGGCCTAGGGAATAGGAAGTTATGTCTCAAAATGTACGAGATTCCTCCTTGGCATGATAGAAATGTTTAGGTAATGGATAGTGGCATTGGTAGCACATCATTGTGAACACAGCAGTACTGAAATATGTATCTGAATGTGATTAAAGGAGGAATTGTCAGATTGTATATATAGTAACAAAACAAAAATCTAAAAAAATCCGTGGAACTACACTATACAAACAGTGAAACCTTAGTTTAACAATGGACTTTATTAATAGTGAAATTATTAAAATGTGCTATCATCATTTGTAATAAACTTCTACACAAAAACAAGGTGATAGTAGTAAGATGGTATATAGGAATACTTCACTTTATGAATGAATATTCAGTAAACCCACAACTTCTCTAATAAAGAAAAGAAAACAAAAAAAGAATATGTAGTTATCTATAAAGGACAGAATATACTGTAAGTCACAAAAGTAGTCTCCACAAATTCAAAATGATTGAAATCATACAAAGTACTTTCTCTGTCAATAATAGAATGAAGCTAGAAATCAATAACAAAGGAAAATTAGAAAATTCACAAATATATATGAAAATTAAAAGAATTAGAATTAATTGAGACAATGAATAGGAAAACATAACATACCTAAACTTGTGGGAAGCAATAAAGGCAAATCTCCAAGGGCAATTTATAGATGTAAATATTTATATTGTTAAAGAAGTTATCTAATCAGTAACCTAACCTCACACCTGGAGAAACTAGAAAAAAGAATAGCAAACTGCACCCAATGTGAGGAGAAGGCAGGAAATAAAATTTAGAGCAGAGAAAAATGAAATAGAGAGAAGGTAAATAGGATCAATGAAACCAAAAGTTGTTTCTTTGAAATGATCAATAAAATTGACAGACCTTTAAAATTTTAGCTAATTTTTGTATAGAGTGTGAAGGAGGGGTCCTCTTCCATTATTTTGGATTGGGATCCAGTTCTCCCAGCACCATTTATTGAAGAGACTATTAAGTCCCAGTTGAATGGATTTGGGATCATTATCAAAAATCAATTGACTGGCGGGCCGCGGTGGCTCAGCGGGCAAAGTGCTTGCCTGCTATGCCGGAGGACCTCGGTTCGATTCCCGGCCCCAGCCCATGTAACAAAAACGGAGAAACAAAAATACAATAAAACAAGAAAATGTTTAAAAGCTGTTTCCCTTTCTTCCTCCCTTCCTTCCTTCTATCCTTCCTTCCTTCTCTCTGTCTTTCCTTTAAAAAAAAAAAAAAAAAAAAAAAAAAATCAATTGACTGTTGATCTGAGATTCTATTTATGAACTCTCAGTTCAATTCCATTAATCAATATATCTGTGTATATGCAAAAATACCATGCTGTTTTGATCACTATGGTTTTATAATATGCATCAAAGTCAGGAAACATGAGTCCTCTCATGTCATTCTTCTTTTTCAAGGAGTTTTTGGATCTTTGAGGCCCCTTTCACTTCCAAATATATTTAATAGTTTTTCCAATTCTGCAAAGTAGGTTGTTGAAATTTTTATTGGTATTGCACTGAATCTGTAAGTCAATTTGCGTAGAATTGACATCTTAATGACATTTAGCCTTCCTATTCATGAACATGGCATGTCTTTCCATTAATGTAGGTTTCTTTGATTTCTTTTAGCAATGTTTTGTAGTTTTCTATGTACAGGTTCTGTATAAACTTGGTTATGTTTGCTCCTAGATATTTGTTTCATTTAGTTTCTATTGTAAATTTAATTCATTTCTTAATTACCTCCTTTGATAGCTCAATATTAGTGTATAGTGATACTACCGATTGTTGCCTGTTGATCTTTTATCCCACCGCTTTACTGAACTCATTTATTATTTTAGTTTTTTTTAGGACTTTTTAAATATAGGATCATGTCCACTGAAAATGATAAATTTTACTTCTCTCTTTCCAGTTTGGGTATCTTTTATTTCTTTCTCTTCTATAATTGCTTTAGCTAGAACTTCTAGCACAATGTTGGATAACATTGTGTCCAGTGGTGACAGTGGATATCCTTGTCTTGTTTGTTATATTTTAGGGAAAGCTTTCAATCCCTCTCCATTGTGCATGCTTAGCTGTGGGTTTTACATATATGCCTTTTATCATGTTGAAGACATTTCCTTTGATTCCTACCTTTTGAAGTGTTTTCTTCATCAAAGGATGTTGAATTTTGTCAAGTGCCTTTTCTGAATCAATCGATAAGATCATGTGATTTTTCCTTTCTCATTTTTAATCTGGTGAACTGCGTTAATTAAATTTCTTGTGTTGAACCATCCTTGCATATCTGGAATAAAACCCACTTGATCATGGTGTATAATTATTTTCATATGCTGTTGGATTCATTTGCAGGTATATAGTTGAAGATTTTTGCATCTATTTTCATTAGAGAGATTTGTCTGAAGTTTTCTATTCTTGTAGTACAATTTGTGCTCAAACTCTTCCAAAAAATTGAAGAAGAGGGAACACTGCCTAACTCATTCTATGAAGCCCAAATCACCCTAATACCTAAACCAGAAAAAGATAGTACAAGAATAGAAAACTTCAGACAAATCTCTCTAATGAAAATAGATGCAAGTTTGAGCAGGAATTATATTTATTCTTGGAATGTTTGCTAAAATTCATGTGTGAAACCATTGATCTTGAGCTTTTCTTTGTTGTTAGGTTTCTGATGACTGATTTATTTTCTTTAGTTGTGATTAGTTTGTTGTGGTCTTCTATTTCTTCTTGAGTCATATATGTCGTTCATGTGTTTCTAGGAATTTGTCCATTTCATCTGAGTTTTCTAGTTTGTTAGCATACAATTGTATGTAGTATCCTCTTATGATCTTTTCTATTTCTTCAGGTCTGTGGTAACGCCTCCATTCTCATTTCTGATTTTATTTCTTTATAGCATCACTCTTTTTGTCTTTGTTTTCTGGCTAAAGATTTGTCAATTTTATTGAGTAACTCCACAAAACCAACTTTTGGTTCCATTGATTCTTTCTATTGTTTTTTATTCTCCATTTCATTAATTTCTGCTCTAATATTTGTTACTTGTTTCCTTCTACTTGCTTTATGATTAGCTTGCTGTTCTTTCTCCAGTTCTTCCAGTTGCTCAGCTAAGGTTTTTATTTTACCTCTTTCTTCCTTTTTAATGTAGGCACTTAGGGCTATATTTGTCCCTGTCAGCACTGCTTTCACTGCATCCTGAAAGTTTTGATACATTGATCTCATTTTCTTTCATCTCAAGATATTTACTAATTCCTCTTGTTGCAATTTCTTCTCTGACCCACCAATTGTTTAAGAGTGTGTTGTTTAACCTCCATATAGTTGTATGTTTTCCTAATCTCCATTTGTTGTTGATTTCCTGCTTTATTCCATTATGATCGGAGAAAATGTTTTGTGTAATTTTAGTCGTTTTAGATTTGTTAAAACCTATTTTTTGCCTCAACATAGGGTCTATCTTGGAGAATGTTCCATGAGCCCTTGGGGAGAATATATATCCTGCTTTTTTGTGGTGCAATGTTCTATAAATCTCTGTTAGGTCTAGTTCATGTATAACTTAATCTCTTTGTTTCTTTATTGATCTTTTGTTTAGATGTTCTATCTATTTGAGAGAGTTGTGTATTGAAGGCTCCCATTATTATGGTAGAGTTGTTTATTACTCCCTTCAGTTTTGCCAGTGTTTGCCTCATGTACTTTGAGGCATCCTGATTAGGAGCATAAATATTTATGATTGTTATTTCTTCTTGGTGAATTGCCCTTTTTACGAATATATAGTTTCTTTCTTTACCTCATAACATTTTTGCAATTGAAGTCTAGTTTTTCTGATCTATAGGCTACCCCAGATTTGTTGTTGTTGTTACTACTTATGTGGTATATCTTTTACCTTTCATTTTCAACTTGTTTGTATCTTTGGGTTACACAATAGTGTAAAGCATATAGATGGATCATGTTTTTTAATTCATTCTACCAATCTCTGTCTTTTGATTTGGGAATTTAATCCATTAATCCACAGTTATTCCGGTAAAGGTGGTTCTTACTTCAACATCTATTTTTTCTGTCTTTTTATCCTTTTAGTTACCTTTACTAATACTCTTCAATTCTGTACCCTCCTACAGACCTCTTTCTCCTGTCTTTTCTTTTCAGCCAGCAGCATTATCTTTCTTTGTTCTTTTAGGGCTGGTCTCTTATTAATGAACTCTTTCAACTTCTGTTTATCTGTGAATATTTTAAACTCTCCCTTATTTTTGAAAGACAGCTTTGCTAGATAAAGAATTCTTGGCTAGAAATTGTTTCTGTCAGTATCTTAAATATATTGTACTTCTCTCTCCACAGTGTCTGATGAGACATCAACACTTAGGCTTCTTTGGCTTCCCTTATATGTGGTGAAACACTTTTCTCTTGCTTCTTTCAGAATTTTCTCCTTATCTTTGGCATTTGACGGTCTGATTAGTATGTGTGCTGGACTGGGTCTATTTAGATTTATTCTGTTTGGAGTACAATGGGCTTCTTGGATTTGCATATTTATGTCATTTATGAGTGTCATGAAATTTTCAGTCATTATTTCTTTGAATATTCCTCCTGGACATTTTTCCTTCTCTTCTCCTTCTGGGACACCCATGATGTATATGTTTGCACTCTGTTCTCGTTTACTAGCTACTGGAATGCAATATACCAGAAATGGAATGACTTTTAAAAAGGGGAATTTAATAAGTTGCTAGTTTACAGTTCTAAGGCTGAGAAAATGTCTCAATTAAAGCAAGTCTATAGAAATGTCCAATCCAAGTCACCCAGGGGAAGATACTTTGGTTCAAGAAGGCCAATGAAGTTCAGGGTTGAGAAAAAGGTGGTCTCTCCAATGTCCCCCAAGGTTGCATTCAGAGAAAGACAAGCCTCTGCATAGGCCCTCAGAAAGGGTGAGACTGCTGCTTTCAGAAGCCCTGAAGATAAATGATTCTCAGATTTTGAAATCTAATGGACTTCACCCTGTGGGTTTTTGAAACTGTATGGGTCCAGTGACCCCTGTGCTCTTTCCTCCCTATGGAAATGTGTATATGTATCCCATGACTGTTCCTCCTTTGTCTGTTGGAAGCAAATAACTTGTTATGAGTTTTCAAAGATCCAGAGACAGAAGAAAATTTTGCCTTAGGACAGACCATGCTTCTAACTAACTTTGAGATTTTGTAGTGGTTTTAACCTTGTATTTCATTTGTATTGCTACTGAAATGGTTTAAGGATTCTGATATTGTTATGGAATGAATGTATTTTGTATATGGGAAAACCATGTGCCACTTTGAAAGTGTGTGGGATCTCTACCCATTTTGAATGGGTAGAGACACATCACCTTGGAAACCACCTAATCAAAAGGTCCCACCCACAATTGAGTAGGTCACATTTCCATGGAAGCAATTTACTCAAAAAATCCCACCCAACACTATTGAATCAGGATTAAGGAACATGACTTTTATGGAGTATATACTTTCAAACTGGCACAGGGAGCCATTAAAAGTTTTTGAATAGAGGAATGACCTAAATAAAGAGAAGTTGTAGAAAGATTATACAGCATAGCCAAACTATTTTTAAAAAAAAGAGCAATGTTGGAGGACTAATAATTCTTGGTTTCAAAACTTACTAAAAATTACAATAACCAAGACTCTGTGGGACTGGCATAAAGATAGACATATAGATCATTGGTATAGAATTGTGAGTCCAGAAACCAACTGTAATATTTCCTATCAATCAATTTTACACAAAGTTTGCCAG
Source organism: Tamandua tetradactyla (assembly GCF_023851605.1). Lineage (NCBI taxonomy): Eukaryota > Metazoa > Chordata > Mammalia > Pilosa > Myrmecophagidae > Tamandua > Tamandua tetradactyla. Next base: position 106,859,869 of record NC_135353.1, on the reverse strand, counting down.
GATCATTTAATGTGGTGTAAGAATACTCTTTTTAATAAATGGTGCTGAGACAACTGCATATCAACATGTAAAAGAATGAAGTTGGTCCCCCATCTCATACCACATAGAGAAATTAACTCAAAATGTATCAAAGACCTAAATCTATAAACCCTTAGGAAAAACATATTAGTAAATCTTCTTGAACATGGACTAGGCAATTATTTCTTAGATAATACACCAAAAGCAGAAGTGACAAAAGTAAAAAAAAAAATACATAAATTGGATTTCATTATAATTGAAAGCATTTGTACTTCAAAGGACACTATCAAGAAAGTGAAAAGATAGCCCACAAAACAGGAGAAAAGTTTCCAAATCACATATCTGGTAAAGTACTTCTACCTAGAATTTATGATGAAATTCTACAACTCAATAAAAAAGAAACAAATAACTGTATTAAACCTAGGAAAAGTATCTGATAGACTTTTCTTTTAAGAAGACATATGAAAAGATGCTGAACATCATTAGCCATCAGGGGCATGCACATGAAAACCAAAATTAGAAACCACCCCTCATTCAGTATGGATATCTAACATAAAAGAAAACAGATAACATCTAGTTTCCAGAGGATGCTGAGAAATTGAAACCTTTATGCATTGCTGGTGGGAACACAAAATTGTACTGCTGCTTTGGAAAGTAGTTTGGCAATTTCTCAAAAGGTAGAGTTACTATATATTCCAACAATTCTACTCTTAGGTATATACTTAAAATGACTGAAAACATATGCCCACAAAAAAAGTGTACATAAACATTAATAGTATCATTCATTATTGATAATAACCAAAGAGTGGAAACAACTCAAATGTTCATCAACTTATGAATGTATAAATAAAATAGAATATTTTTCATCTGTGGATAGCAAGGAAATCACAATGCTACAATAAGGATAGATCTTGAAAACATGATAATTGACAGTCATAAATTCCATTTCTATGAACTGTTCAGAAATGGCAAATATACAGGATATAAGTAGATTAGAGTTTGCCCAGGGCTTGGGAGGATGGAGGGACAAGGGGGTGATGGTTAAGGAGTGCCATCAGTTTCTTTGGGCTAATTAAGGTGTTCTGAAATTGATTTGTGGTGATGGTTGTACAATTCTGTTAATATTCAAAAATGTTTTGAGTTGTACAATTTTGCTAATTGTAGAGAATGAGAATTATACCTCAATAAATCTGTTATTAAAAAAGACCAATTTGGCAGCAGTTGAAAGATTGATTGGAGAGGGCGAGCCTGGAGCAGAGAGACATGTTAGGAGGTTTTGTAATTGTCAAGATGAAAAGAAACAAAAATCTGAATTAGGTCAGGAGCAGTGTGAATAGGAAGGAAGAGAGGCTGACTATAAAATATATTGTCAGTAGAATTTGACATTTGGTTGGATGTTGAAGGCATGAAAGTGGGGAAGCAAAGAGGACTAAAGTTTTGAATCTGGGTAACTGAGAGGATGCTGATGTCATTAGTAGACACTGGGTGTGCAAATTGACAGACAGGGAGATTTCTGGTGGGTCTATAACAATTTTAGTTTATGATGGGCTGACAGAACAATCTGTAAGAAATGCCTAATTGAAAATATGGTATTGGAGATTTAGTGACAAAGGAAGTCTTGTTGCTACTAAGGAATAAATAGTTACCAAAAATTGACCTCAAAAATGTGCCTGAAATCTTCCAAGGAGAGGGTATGGAAAGAAGATAATAAAGCTGGGTGCAGGGATTTTGGGAAACAGCTGCATGTATGGGGCAGTAGGAGCGAAAGGAGACCAAACAGAGCCAAAAAGGGGAGTACATTACAAGCAGAGAGGGGAGTAAAGAGTATGATTTCCCAGGGGATTGGAGCTGGGCTTTTAAGGGGGTTGGGGTCAGTAGAAGAGAAGGCTTTCTCAGAAGGGAGAAGTCAAATCACAAAAATAAAAAGTAAATATAGAAATGAAGGAGAAATTTCTTAAGTGTCCTGGAAGTCATGCATCACAGCCTCTTGGGGAGACCCAGATATTGGGAGAATTCCTGGCTTGGTCCAACTGGAGATCCCTTGTTCCTTTTCTTAGGTGAGGTGATTACTTATCAGTGGAACATCCCAGAGAGATCTGGTCCTGGACCCAATGACTCTGCTTGTGTCTCCTGGATCTATTATTCTGCAGTGGATCCCATCAAGGTAAAGACAAGTTCGGCTGCCTGGAGGCACATCTCAGAGATGGGAAAACTGCCTTGTAAGATGCTATTAAATAGCCCTGAGATACAAGAGTCCAGGATTTGGGAAAACTCTTAAAGTGCTAGGCTTATTTGAATACTCAAGAGTAGTAGTGCAGATAATAAGTAGCACTAACTAATTCTGTCCTGAGGCCTTTCTTCCTTATTTCTTCTTTTTGGAGCCTATAAAACAGTATATTATCATTAAAAAGACTAAGGTTGACTTTCAGGAGTAAGTTCAAATTTCCTTGCAGCTCCCCTTTGGAGTGGCTTCAGATAAGTCACTCTGCCTCTTTCCTCATCTAGAAATGGGTTTATCCATCCATCCATCCATCCATCCATAGCCAACCAGTCAATGATCATTTATTGACTTCCAACTACATTTTAGGCATTTTGCTTGGTGCTTTGAAGGATTCAAATATAACATTCGATTTACACCTTCAAAAAGTGTTGTATAGTTTAGGAGAAAGATGAATATATATTAAAAAAATACAGCATAATGGTAAAAACATATAGCATAATGGTAATAGTGCTATAAAAACATATAGGTCTTTTGGGGTCCATGGGAGAATGATGATTTTTGCTTGAATGGAGAATTTGGAAGAGGAGGATCCAGGGAATGCATCATAATGGAAAATACATATACTCTGAGCCTTGAAATCCAAATAACAGTATGCTGGGAAGATAAGGGATATCGTAAAGGGTAATGCATTACAGGCAGAGTAAATAGCATGAGAAAAGGCACCGAGTCATGAAAGTTCTTGGTGAGTATGGAAATAAATGCATAGTCCAGCTTCCCTAAAGTATAGTTTAGATAACCCATCTTACATGTGTCCCAAGATGGTCATGAGAATGAATTTAGATAATATAATGGAGATGCTTACATATGTTATGATGAAATGCAGAGTGATTCAGTGGGCTCAGGTGGGAATCTGGTTTCCTGAAGTGCACTACTACCTACAGAAAAGCCTTATCTCTTTTTCTCCCCCTTTCTCCCTACCTCAGGACATGTATAGTGGCCTGGTCGGGCCCTTAGCCATCTGCCGAAGGGGCACTCTGGGGCCTCATGGAGGACGCAGTGACATGGACCGGGAATTTTCCTTGTTGTTTTTGATCTTTGATGAGAATCAGTCATGGTATCTGGAGGAAAATGTGGCAACCCACGGACCTCAGGAGCCAGGCCAAGTCAACCTACAGGATGAAACTTTCTTGGAGAGCAATAAAATGCATGGTCTGTAGACAAAAATCTACCCCTTTTCAAAGAAGACCCTGATAGTTAAGATTGATAGGTCCATCAGTACTTAAGGAAGCACAGTTCCTGAGGGGGTGGGAAGGTGTAATAGGAGTGAACTAACACTACAATATATTCATCCTCTTTGCAGCTACTAAAATGAACTCCTCAGGGAGCTGAGTCTCTCCTGAAACATGCATATCTTTACTTGGCTGAGGCAAGCAGCACATTTACTAGGGCATGGTTTCTGTGAAAAGTTCTATTCATAACAGCTTGCATGAAGTCCTATCATTTGGATGAGTGTTTCCTATTATTGCACATTTATATACATAGAGTAGATATGCGGATCACATTAAATAAGGTATCCAGAAAACAGGAAGTTGATTCTGTAAAGTTGCTGTGGTGGCACCAGCAAATTTTAACATAATAGAGAAAGCAAGATGGGCATGTATGCACTTCAATCTACCTGGCTTGTGTACTCAACCCATCTGGCCAATCTGGTTTTAGTCTCTCATTATCATCTTATTTCTTCACTGCTCTAGATTCAGGATCTCTTTCTCAATGAATTCTGATATAAACAAATAAAGGGCAGCTTGTCTTTAAGTCTGTTTTTAAAACCAAGTTTCAATTTACAGATGTAATAATTGGAGGAAAGAGTTCAGGTTACAGCATACTGGGTTTATTCCAGATACAAAGAATAACTTTTTGATGCTTGAGTGGATTTTGGAGGGAAATTGTGATACAAGATTTCCTTTGTTCTGGAGATCTGTAACATTTAATAAACAAGACAAAGTCTCAAATATGAGGGAGAGTTTAAGTGCAATAGAACATCCAAATTGACCACTTACCATCCCTCCATCCCAAGATTTCTTTGAATTTAGCATAAAGTTCACCTTTGGTAGTGACTCTAACAGAATCCATTGTCCCACAGATTTTAGCTAATTCCCCTTGATGGAAACATGGATGATTGACTATCAAACTTCACAAGGTGAATATTTTAGCTTCTGTAAAATCAGAGAAATCAATGGCTCAGGACAAAAAGTAAATGAATAAATAAGTCCTCTGCTGATGGAGGGGCTTGGTTAATGCCTATTTTGTTCTGTTTGTTCATGTATTCATCCATCCAATTTCTTCAGGTATCAACCCACATACCTATCCTTCTGGAAGATACATTATGAATATTTTCTGAGTGATAACACTGGAAATAAAACATAAATAAGTTAGGGTCTGAGGGGAGAAAATAAATACTATCCCTACCATCTTTCTGGAGTCCTGAGCCAACCAAGAAAGAAAAAGAGAAAGAGATGCTTGAGATTAAATGCCAGCTTTATTACTGAGAATGCTAGTTGGAAAACTGGATTTAGTTCTGCAGCTAAATGGGCTAGCTGCTACTCAACCTGAAATAGATAGTTTCATCCTGTTATTGACATAGATGGACAACAATAGACCTCCCCCTTTGCATGGATGGAATCTTTCCCACAATGGAAGAATAAATTGATTTACATCCCATTCTGTGATCAGACTTATCCTGGAGTGAAAAAAATTCATAAGGGGCCGATTTGAGCATGTTTAGTTACTTTTTGCAAGGTGAGAACATTCCTTCCATTATTTCCCCTCCTGGGAAGTTAGTGGAAATTATCACCCCTTTATGAGAACATGAGGAGTAGGGGGAACATATCCTGGACAAAGTCCTCACAGTCTGAAGAACATGATGATAAGTAGTTTGGTGGTTTGGAGCATAGGATGTGGCCTGGGAAGGGGAAGGTAACAAGACTCAGCAATAATATCATTATGAGTTCCAGATTATAACACATCTTTTGTTAAGAAGTTGTGTTGAGATATATTCACATCACATCCAGTCCATCCCAAATGTACAATCAATGGCTTTTAGTATAATCACAGAGTGATTCATCACCACAATAAATTTTAGAATACTTTCATTACTTCAAAAAAAGAAAAATCCCAACTCCATTAGAAGTCACCTCTCAATCTCTCTTTTCGCAGCCCTACATAAGCATCAATCTATTTCCATCTCTACAAATTTATTTATATTTACATTTTATATAAATAGAATCATGCAATATGTAGTACTTTGTATCTGGTTTCTTTCACTTAGCGTAATGTTTTTAAAATTACTAAATATAATTTTTTTAATTAGAGAAGTTGTAGGTTTACAGAAAAGTGATATAAAAACTACTATTGACATTTTGCTTTACAGTGGTAACTTTATTACAATTGATGCAAGAATAAATAACTATAGTCCACAGTTTACCCTAGGTATATTTTTTCCATATAGTGCTCTATTATTAACACCTTGTAATACTGTCATACATTTCTTCTAAGTCATGAAAGAACATTCTTATATTTGTACTATTAACCACAGTTCATTGTCCACATGTTCACGGATTTATACAGTCCCATGCTTTGTTTTCTAATTTTCCTTCTAGTAATATACATGACCAAAAACTTCGTCTTCAATGACATTTACAAACATAGTTCAGCACTGTTAATTATGCTCATAGTAATGTGCTACCATCATCACCCTCTATTTCCAGACATTGAAAATCAACCTAAATAGAAATTCTGCACAAATTAAGCATCAGCTCCCCATTCTCTTCTCCCACTTTATCCCTTGGTAACCTAAATACTAGATTCTAACTCTATGAGTTTGCCTATTATAATAAATTTGTATCAGCAAGTTCATAAAATGTCCTTTAGTGCCTGACTTATTTCACTCAATGTCCTCACCATTCATCCATGTTGTTGTATACACCAGGACTTCATTCCTTCTTGCAACTAAATAATATTCAATCATATGGATGTACCACATTTTGTTTATCCATTCATCACAGTTGATGAACATTTGGGTTGCTTACCTCTTTTGGCAATTGTGAATAATAGCACTATGAGCATTGGTGTGCAAATGTCTGTTTGAGTCTCTGGTTTTAGTTCTTCTGGGTATATATCTAGTGCCAGGATTTCTGATAATATGACAATTCTGTGCTTAGCTTCCTGAGGAAACACCAATCTATCTTCCACAATGGCTGCAACATTTGAAATTCCTCTCCACATCCTCTCCAACACTTGTAGTTTTCTATTTTCTCTCATTGAATAGGTTGTCTTTTCACTTTTGTGAGTCTTTTGATGCAGAAAATTTTTAATTTTAAAGAGGTCTCATTTATCTATTATTTCTTTTTTCTTGTGCTTTGTGTGTAAAATCTAAGAAATCCTTGCCTACCACAAAATCTTGACGATGTTTTCCTACATTTTATTCTAAGAGTTTTATAGTCCTACTTCTTATATTTAGGTATTTGATCCATTTTGAATTAATTTTTGTGTAAGGTGTAAGACAGGGGCCCTTTTTCATTCTTTTGTATGTGGATAGCCAGCACTCCAAGCACCGTTTGTTGAAGAGACTGTTCTTTCACAGTTGAGTGGACTGGCAAATTAGCTCTTTTGTCTTTCTTTTAATGTAAGCATAAATTTCTCTCAGCACTGCCTTCGTTGCATCCCTTATATTTTGATATGCTATGTTCTCATTTTCATTTGTCTCAAGATATTTACTGATTTCCCTGGCAGCAATTTCTTATTTGACCCACTGATTGTTTAAAAGTATTGTTTAACTTCCATTAATTTGTGGATTTTCCACTTATCTGTCTGTTATTGATTTCCTGCTTCATTCCACTATACTCATACAAAGTTCTTTGCATATTGTTAATCTTTTAAAAGTTATTGACACTTGTTTTGTTACCCAACATATGACTTATCCTGGAGATTGATCCAGGAGCACTTGAGAAGAGTGTATATCTTGTTGCTTTTGGGTACAAAGTTTTGTATTTGTCTGTTAGGGCTAATTAATTCATCATATTATTCAAGTTCTCTGTTTCTTTATTGAGCAGCCATATAGATGTGCTATCTGTTGAGGAGAGTGATGTATTGAAGTCTTCAACCATTATTATAGAGACATCTACTTCTCCATCATTTTTGCAAGTATTTGCCCTCTGTATTTTGGGACACCATGGTTGTTAGGTACATAAACATACCATGTTTATTTCTTCTTGGTGTATTGCCCCTTTTATTAATATACACTGTCCTTCTTTTATAAGTTTTGCATTTAAAGTCTATTTTGTCCAATATTAGTATATCTACCCCAGCTTTTTTTGACTAAATTTTGTGTTGAATATCTTTTTTCAATCTTTCATTTCCAAACTATTTGTGTCCTTGAATTTAAAGTGCATCTCTTGTATACAGCACATAGATGGGTCATATTTTTTTATCCATTCTGCCAATCTGTGTGTTTTGATTGGGGAGTTTAATCCATTAGTAATCACTGTTATTACAAAAGGCAGTGCTTACTTCACCCATTTTGTCCTTTGGTTTTTATATGTCATGTCTTTTTGTCTCCTTTTTTACACTTTTATTTACCCTTAGTTTTAATCTTCATTTCTTCACACTACTCAAAGCCACTCCCCTGTCTTTTCCTTTCAAACTGTAGAACTCCGTTTTTTTGTTTTTGTTTATTTTTAGGTGCATGGTCTGGGAATCGAACCCTGGTCTTCCACATAGAAGACAAGCATTCTACCACTGAATCACACATGCACCCCTGAACTCTTGTTTACATACTTCATAAGTTTATTCTGTTTTACAGCTGCATAATATTCCATTGTATGTATATACCACAGCTTGTTTAGCCAGCACTCTGTTTAATATTTCTTGTAGGGCAGATCTTTTGTTGATGAACTCTCAGTTTCTGTTTATCTGTGAATATTTTGAACTTTTCTGCATTTTTGAAGAATGTTTATGGTGGATAAATAATTTTTGGCTGGAAGTTTTTCTCTTTCAGCACCTTAAGTACATCATACCACTGCCTTCTCATCTTCAGATTTCTGATGAGAAATTGGCACTTAGTCTTAATCCATATCCCTTGCATGTGACAGATCACTTTTCTTTTAACTTCCTCCAGGAGAAAGCTTCCTTTCTTCTGTTCCTTCTCCAGGAATCTTGATTTGTTCTGTTTGTTTTTGTGCAATATTTTCTCCCCAGCTCTTATGATTTTTACAAATTCTATCCCTCACTCAGTGGCCATTTTTCTGGCCCTTTTCAGTTCTGTGTACCTCCTGTCATATAGCCCTTCAATTTAAATCCCTCCCCTTTTTATGGCTCCCTGACTGTTTTCTGCCTTTCCCTGTTCAGGTAGCCAGCATGGGGAATACAATTTGGATCAATCAGAAAGGTGGTCCACTCCGGAAAAGTGTTTTGCATTTAGGGGGTCCAGCCAATAGAAACTGGATTGAATGAGTGGACCACTTTTCAGCCACTGCTTTTCTCCCCCACCCCGGGGGGCCCTTGTGCACACAGCACTTCCAAGTGGCTAGTGTTCCACCCTGGGACACTGCAGATGTGGGATCTGGTGATTTGATATACATGAGGTCCTAGCACACTCCTGCCAGTGACTCTAAAGTCTGTGAATGGTGGGAAGGAGGGATCCAAGCTTCTCTATTTCTGAGGGACCCCCAAGCAGCACAGGATTGCATGAGTGGGGCCAGTACGATCAGTGTTCCAGGCCAGCTATCTCATACCTGGTATTTTTCTTTTTCTTTGCTTCAGCATTTGTGGAGTCCTTCTCTAGCCTTTACCATATTTCAGAGTTTTCAGCAAGTGGGATTTGTCCTTAAATTCACTGAATCTCCGTGGAGCTTTTTTTCTGGGGATGTATTACATCACCTTGTTGATAATATTATTCAGTACCATGGGGTTCTGACCAGTGTGGGTTTGTAATATGCTTTAAAGTCAGGAAGTGATTCTCCAACTTTGTTCTTCTTCAAGGTATTTTTGGCTATTTGGGGTCCTTTACCTTTCCAAATAAGTTCCATAGCTGAAAAGTAAGTGGTTGGAATTTTGATTGGGATTGTGCTGAATCTTTAAATAAAATTGATATCTTAATGATAGTTAGTCTTCCAGTCCATGAACACAGACTCTCATTCCGTTTACTTAACTGTTCTTTGATTTCTTTTAGTTTTATTTTATTTATTTTAGTCTTATAGTCTTCTGTGTACAACTCCTTTACATTTTTGGTTAAATTAACTCCTGGATATTTATCCTTTTAGTTGCTATTGTAAATGGAATTTTTTTTCTTGATTTCCTCCTCAGAACACTCATTACTAGTGTATAGAAACCACTACTGATTTCTGCATGTTGATCTTGTATCTGCTACTTTGCTGAACTCATTTATTAGTTCTAGTAGCTTCGTTGCAGTTTTGGGGGGACTTTCTATATATAGGATTATGCCATTTGCAAATAGTGAAAGTTTTACTTCTTCCTTTCCAATTTGTATGCCTTTTTTTTTTTTTTGACTAACTGCTTTTTAGAACTTCTTGCACATCGTTGAATAACAGTAGTGACGGTGGGACTCCTTGTCTTGTTCTTGATCTTAGAGAGAAAGCTTTCAGTCTCACCATTGAGTGCAATGTTAGCTATTGTTTTTTTATATATGCCCTTTATCATGTTGAGGAAGTTTCCTTCTGTCCTATCTTTTAAAGTGTTTCTATCAAGAAAGGATGCTGGATTTTGTCAAATGCCTTTTCTCCATCAATTGTGATAATCATGTGGCATTTCCTGCTTGATGTTTTAATGTGGTTTTCTTGTGTTGAACAACCCTTGCATACCTGGGATAAAACCCACTTGATCATGATGCATAACTCTTTTGATGTGCTGTTGGATTTGATTTTATTTTGTTGAGGATTTTAGCATTTACATTAATTAAAGAAATTGTTCTGTAATTTTCCTCTCTTGTAATATCTTTATCTGGCTTGATAGAAAAAGTTAGATAGTATTCTCTCCTGTTCACTCTTTTGGAAGAGCTTGAGCAGCATTGGTATGTTTTTGAAATGATTGGTAGAAGCCACCTGTGAAGCCATCTGGGCCTGGTCTTTTCATTGTTGACATTTTTTTGATGAGCAATTCAATTGCTTTACTTGTAATTGGTCTGATGAGGTCTTTTATTTCTTCTAGTGACAGTGTAGATTGTTCATGTGCTTTTATGAATTGCTCCATTCAATCTAAATTGCCTAATTTGTTGGCATAAAGTTGTTCATTATATCCTCTTATGGTCCTTTTAATTTCTGTGCGTTCAGTAGAAATGTCCCCCCCTCATTTCTAATCTTATTTATTACAACAAGTATTTTTGATCATTTATTGTAATCCCAGGTGTCTGTGTTCTTAAGATTCTAAGGAAACTCTAGTACTATAGTATATATGTTCATTTATTTACTAGGAACCTACTGTACAGCTGGGGGTGTGAGCTTTCGCACATTCAAAGATAACTAAAAGTTGAATGCAGATTTTGCTGAATTTCAAAGAGTAGCACAGACAATGCTATAGGAGTTCAGAGATGGAAGGGAATACAGGGAATGAGAGGTATGTGGAGACCAGGGAAGTCTTTTAGTAAGACATGAAAATTTGAGTCGGTTTTGAAAAGATGGATAAGGAGAGGGCGGACTTCTGGGAAGAAGCTCAGAAACATTAGTGAGGAAACAATTAACATGCATGGCCCATTTGGAGAATGATGAGGTCACCTTGATTGAAATAAATACGTTGTGTAGTGGGAGATGAGTCTGGGAAGGTCATTTGTAGCTATACATTGAAGGACCTTGTTTGCTGAGCTAAGGAGCCATGGACTTGATCTTTATGGCAGGAAAGAGTTGGTAGCTCTTAAAGTATTTTAAGCAGCAGAGTGACATGGTCAGCTCAGTTATTTAGAAAGATCACTATGAGAACATCACTGTGGAAAATAGATTGAAGATGAGCAGATGGGTTAGGGATGAAACTGCTTAGGAAGCAATTTCTATCATGAGAGATGATAAGGTCTAGACCTAGGGCAGTGGCAATGGGGAGTCAAAAGGAGAGCCATAAGAGATTTTTTCTTCTTTTACAGCCATCAATGGGAAGCTCTATGCAAACCTCAATGGTCTTACCATGTACCAAGGAGAACGAGTGGCCTGGTACATGCTGGCCATGGGCCAGGATATTGACCTACACACTGTCCACTTCCATGCAGAGAGCTTCCTCTATCGGGTGAGCTGGAGGGCTGAGACTCTCAGGGATGGTTAGATGAGAGTGTTAACAGCCACTGAGGAATAAGGGAATAACAAGGAGGCAGGAGATAAGCAGTTCAAACAGCAGAAAAATTTAGTAAAGCACTGAACTTGGAATTCTAGTCTGGTTGAATATCTCCTAGTCAGTAACTTGCCTCTACACCTTTGCTTTCCCCTCTGATATGGAAGAAAAGAATGGCTCTTCCATTTGTGGAAGATTGAAGGAAGCAATGGAATTGGGTCTCAATCAAGGATTTTAGATTCAGTGAGCAGTGACCTTAGAGCAGGAGATATCATAGTGGCATCTCAGAATCTCTGAATGTCTTTATTCCTTTTTATAAAGTTCTTCAGTTTCAAGAAATACATGGACGAAGATATAGGTTTTGATGGAGATTGGAGATTTAATATCAGAAAAAGGGAACAGATTTGGAAATGTTTATACTTAGAGATCTGGAAGTGCTGATAGAGGTGATGGCAAGGAGGAGAAACTAAATTGAGCCCTTTTCTAAAGGAAATATGTGCCTTCTTCTAAGGGTTTAAAGATGAAGCCAAGTTCTCCCTATTTCAGCTTATTGAAAATATGGAAATATGCATTTTTAGTTCCCTGAAGGTAGTCTTTTACTGTGAGAAGATTTAAGAAAATGTAGGACAGTATGTCCTTTGTTGATTCAATTTGTTTGGGAATGTTCATAGGGGAGATGGATAAGATGAAATTTTCAGGCTGCTTTGTGGTCTAGGAATCTTGGAGTCTCATTACTCTGAGGTAGACGTGCCAGACTTTTAGTTCGTAAGAGTTCTGACATGATCACTATCCCCTTAACTTCCTTACCCCAACCCCCAATCTCTCTTGCAGAATGGAGAGAGCTACCGGGCTGATGTGGTGGATCTGTTCCCAGGAACCTTTGAGGTTTTGGAGATGGTGGTTAGCAACCCTGGGACATGGCTGATGCACTGCCATGTGGCTGACCATGTCCATGCTGGTATGGAGACCCTCTTCATTGTCTTGCCCCAAACAGGTAAGGCCTAACTGCCCCAAATGAGCCATTGTTGAGCACTTTATCTATCCTATAAGAACCAGATGGTCCCAACAAGTCTTCACATCTCTCCTTCTTATCCCAGAAGAATGTCTTAAGACTGAACATAACTGCCCTCTTGGTATTCCCCTAAACAATCTATTTCATTCTCCATTTTTCCCCCTTCCCCTTTCCTAATCATTTAAACACTTGTTGAACTCACATGGGTTGACCAGCCTAAAACTGGTTGAGTTCTATGCATCAACAACCAATGCAAGTTTACTTCCTTTGCAATAAATTTAAATTACATATCAATTTATTCTTTTTATATATGCATTAGAAGAACTGAATTTTTCAAAGAATTATACCAATTTGTTCTTTTAAGTTTAAAAAATAAATTTTATTTTTATAAGTTTTAAGTTTACAGAAAAAAAAATCCACAGAAATTCCAGAGATTTCCCATATATTCATGTCACATACACAGTTTACCTTATTATTAATGTTTGGCATTAGTGTGGTACATTTCTAATAATTGAAGAAACAATGTTAAGTCATTATTAGCCCATAGTTTACATTAGGGTTCACTCTCTGTGTATAAAATTCTATGGGTTTTGACATATGTTGTAACATTATTATGGTATCATACAGAAGAATTTCACTGCCCTAAAAGTGCCCTTTTCTTTACCTTTTTATCCTCCTTTTTAATAGAGAAGAAATATTTTATCATTCTAACAGTTGCCCGTTAGTTGATTTTTCTTGTGGGAGTTGTTCAAGGCAGTTCTTTTTTTCCTGGGAACAGCTCTGTCTCAGGCTAGAAAGAGATATTGTCCTTCAATTTACAGCCTATATCAGCTCAGACAGAGTTGTTACCAAGAGTGGAAAAAATTTCTTCTTTGTATTTTTACCTGAAGATGGAATAGCTGGGATGATAATACGTGTGAAAAGTTCCAGAGTTTAATTAAATCACTTTTTGTCATCATTAAGGTGTAAAAAGGTGAGTTTTGTTAGTCTCTGTGTCTTTGGGTCATTAATGGTTAAAGGATTGAGTCATTTCTTAAACCTCTTGACCTGAGTTAAGCTCCCAGCATTGGCAACCTTCTAAAATGACATTTAGAGCTTTTCAGGGCTCACAGGAGTCAAGAGTTATTTTTTTTTTCTCCTGGGTTGTTTGACTTGTGATTTTTAAATTATTTTCTTTATTAAAGAAGTTGAGGGTTTACAGAACAATCATGCATAAAATACAGGACTCCCATACACCACACCACTACCAATGCCTTGTTTTGGTGTGGAACATTTGTTACAATTGGTGAGAGCACATTTTCATAATTGTACTAAAGCCCAAGGTTTAACTTAGGGTACACTGTGTAGTGTAGTTTCATAGATTTTTAAAATATTTTAATTCTGTTATCATATATGCAATGTAAGATTTCCTCTTATTCTGATATATATTCCAATGCTGTTGTGCTCACAATATTGTGCTACCATCACCACCATCCATTACGAAACATTCCCATCATTCCAAATAGAAACGCTATACATTTTAAACCTTAGCTTCCCATTCCCTATCCCACCCTATCCTCTGGTTAACCCATATTCCAGATTCTGACTCTATGTGGTTGCTAATTTTAATGTTTCAAATCAGCGAGATCATACAGTATTTGTCTTTTTGTGTCTGGTTTATTTCACTCAATATGATGTCTTCCTGATACATTCATGTTGTCACATGTATCAAAATTTCATTCCTTTCTGTGGCTGGGTAATATTCCGTTGTATGTGTGTACCATATTTTATTCACCCATTCATTGCTTGATGGACACTTAGGTTGCTTCCAGCTTTTGGAAATGCTGCTGCGGATATTGGTGGGCAAATATCTGTTCAAGTCCTTGTTTTCAATTCTTGTGGATATACACCAGGTAGTGGGATTGCTGGCTTATATAGTATTTCTGTACTTAGCTTTCTGAGGAACCACCAGACTGTCTCCCATAGCAGCTGCACCAATTTAAATTGTACCAGCCATGAATGAGTGTTATTATTTCTCCACATCCTCTCCAACACTTGTTATTTTCCAATTTCTTAATAGCACCCATTCTTATGGATGTGAAATGTATACCATTGTCAATTTTATTTGCAGTCACTTGATGGCTAATGATGGTGAGCATCTTTTTATGTACTTTCTGGATGTTTGTATATCTTCTTTGTAGAGATGTCTATTCAAGTCTTTTGCCCATTTTAAATTGGGTTGTTTATCTTTTTGTTGTTAAGTTGAAGGACTTCTTTATATATTCTGGATATTAAGCCCTTACTGGATATGTGGTTGCCAAGTATTTCCTCCCATTATATAGGTTGTCATTTTGCTTTCATGACAGATTCCTTTGAGGCACAAGTTTTAATTTTCATGAGATCCTATTATCTATTTTTTGTTCCATTATTTGTGCTTTGGGTATAAAGTTTTAAGGACCTATTGCCTAACGCAAGAGCCTGAAGATGCTTCCCTATGTTATCTTTTAGAATTTGATATATCTGGCTCATATATTTAGGTCCTTTATCCATGTTGAGTTGAGTTTGTATTTACCTATGATTTTTTTAATGTCCTTCTGCCTAGGAATTATGGATATCATTGTGCTGTTGAGGTGGGTATGCTGGGGTTACCAGCCACTGAAAGTCTAGCAGCAAGAATAGAAAGCAGGAAAATGCTTTTGACCATTCAAAGAGGCTTAGTATAATAGGGCAGAGAATACAAGGCTGCTCTTTAACTCCAAGGAGGGAGGCAAAGAATTGTAAATCACAAATTCCTGTACCTCTGATAAGCTTTATTCTCTGGTTAACCATATTTCTAGAATGTGATTTCCAGTTGCTACACTATTACTATTTCTTAGCACCAACATAGGCACACAGCATTCTTTGTTGTGTTTTGTCCATTCTTAAAACCAAAATTAAGTGACAAGCTGAGTTGTCATTGAGATGCTATAGATTCAAGACAAAAGGCTGCCTGCATATGTAATATTGGGACATCCCAAATGTGGATCATCTCCATACATAACATCAGGGAACTTCCTTGGGTAAGAATGGCTCATATCACTCTCTTTTTGACAACGGGCCAGCCAATAAATCTTACCTATTTGTATTTTTATTTGTTTATACACCACTATGGTCTAATCTGATATTTTTCCAACCCCATGTGTGCTAACATGCAAACAGAGGGAGGAGTTGAAGATAGATATGGGAAAAAGGGCTAATTGTTGAAACAAGGTCCTGCTGTCTCAAGCAGGAGATGAGAGCCAGAACTAAGATAAAAGATTAGTGTAAGACTGGAGGAAGGTTTTTTTTTTTCCTTGTACTTTAAGAACAGAGAATGCAGAAAAGGTAAGGATCAATGTATATGTTTGTGTGGCATCTTGATATAGAGATAGAAAATTTATACCTTATAATCTTTGTTTTCTTGGTGATGAAGAAGACAGTTGTCTGTTTAGAGTGAAGGCCAGTTATTAAGGTAAGGGGCTTGAGAAGAATGGGCAAAAGCTAAAAATTGCCATTCTGGATGATGGGAAAGAGCATTTTTCTGTTTGGTGAGAAATAAGTAAATAAACAGAATAGTGTCAGGCAGCATGTAGGGCTTAGTGAAGTTGGAAGACTATAAGTAATAGCAATGTATACAATTTTATGATTTTTTCAAGCAATATTCATTATATCAGACAAAATACAAGGAACACACTCTGAGGTTTCAGTAGATAACTCTCACATTTCTGGAAAGGTAGTAGTTGAAATGATAAGCTATGGAGTTTAGCCTCACCATGAATGAAAGAAAAGATATTATGAAATCAGTAAGTTGTGAAAAAATGGATGAATCAAGGGATTAGAGATCTTGGAAAGGTGTAATCGAAGAAAGTGCATTACAACATTGAAAGTAGGAAAGTTATTGCTTGATTTTTAGATTTTTAAGATGGAGTTCTGGTTGAAAAGTCCCATGTGACCATAGGAGTGGTTGATATAAATGTAATCAATGTGAAATCATTAGAATTAAGGGGTCCAGAAACTCTGAGATTGAATGTTGGATGAGTTAACATCATCTATGGTGGGAATTTGAGGAAAAAAGGAATACTGAGCCAGGCTCCAAATATTTCCATGAACAAAAAGAACTGCTAGGGCAGTAACAAGATATGGCTGTGGTTTTCCAGCCAAATAATCTGAGCCTCAAAAATTACAAATTTTGCTTCTTTCACTCAACATGATGTCTTCAAGGTTCATATATATTACTGCAGGTATCAGGACTCAATTTCTTATTGTGGCTGAAAATAATCCATTGTATGTATATACCAAATAAAAGACAAATATTGTATGATCTCACTGTTTTAAAATAATGGGAATAAGCAAGCTCATAGAGTCAGAATCAGGAATATATGGATTTTAGTGTGCTAATGCTTCCGGAATGTAATATATAAGAAATGGGTTGGTTTTTATAAAGCAGACTTACTTGGTTACAAATTTACAGTTCTAAGGCCATAAAAATATCCAAACTAAGACATCCAGAAAAAGATACCATGCCAGTTTAAAGCTATTATGTAACCCAGAAAAGTGATGTCCTTTAATCCTCATTCAATATTGCTGAGCGGAATCATTTTTTGTTTTTCCATGGAGATATGACCCACTGAATTGTGTTTAGTAACTTTTGATTAGATGGTTTCCAAGGAGATATGTCTCTACACACTCAAGGTGGGGTTAATTAATGGAGCCTGTTCTAGTTTGTTAGCTGGGGAATGCAACACACCAGAAATGGATTGGCTTTTAATAAAAGGGAATTTATTTTGTTAGTTCTTCAGAGGAAAGGCAGCTAACTTTCCACTGAGGTTCTTTCTTATGTGGAAGGCACAGGATGGTCTCTGCTGGTCTTCTCTCCAGGCCCCTGGGTTCCAACAACTTTCCCTCAGGTGACTTCTTTCTGCATCTCCAAAGGCCTGGGCTGAGCTGCAAGTGCTGAGATGAGGAATGCTGAGCTGCTAGCTGTGCTATGTTGTGGTCTCTCATTTAAGCACCAGCCAATTAAGTCAAATGTCACTCATTGCAGCAGACACGCCTCCTAGCTGACTGCAGATGTAATTAGCAACAGATGAAGTTCACCGTACCATTGGCTTATGTCCGCAGCAACAAAACTAGGTATGCTCACCTGGCCAAGTTGACAACTGAATCTAACTAACACAGAGCCCTTTAAGAGGGAACCATTTTGGAAAAAGCTTTAGAGTTACCAGAACTAAACAAAGGCCATGCAGCGGGAGACCTTTGGAGATGAAGAAGAAAAATGCCCCTGGGGGTGTTTGATGAACCAAAAAGCTGGGAGAGAAAGCTAGCAGATGTTGCCATGTGTCCTCCCAGCTGAGGGAGAACTTCATCAGCCTTTCTTGAGTGAAGGTAACCCCTTCTTGGTGCCTTAATTTGGACATTTTCGGGGCCTTAGAACTGTATGTAAACTTGCAACTTAATAAATTCCCCTTTATATCTATGTGTGTGTGGTTAACTTTTTTTATTGTATAGTGTAATATATATACAAAGAAAACAAAGAAAAAACCAATAGTTTGCAAAGCACTTTGCAACAAGTAGCTAAGGACAGATCCCAGAGTTTGTCATGGGCTAGCATACCATCATCTCAGATTTTTCCTTCTAGATGCTCCAGAATATAGGAAGCTAGAAGGAATAAATATTTTTTTATCATCACAATCAGCTTTTTTCTTTTTTGTGAAAAATAACATATATTTAAAAAAGCAATAAATTTCAAAGCACAGCACTGCTATTATTACTATGTGACTTTATAGTTAGTTTTAAGATTAGGAAGTGTGAGTCCTCCAACTTCATTGTTCTTTTTCAAGATGGCTTTAACCATTCAGGTCCCCTTACCCTTCTATATAATTTTTTTGTAAATTTTATTGAGATATATTCATTGATCATACATTCCATCAAAACTGTACCATCAATATGTCACAGCATCATCACTTAGTTGTGCAATCATCATCACACTCACTTTTAGACCATTCTCGTTACTCCAAAAAGAAAATTATCAGGTAGATATAATAAAAGAAAACTCAAACACCCCATATCCCATATCTCCCCCTATTGTTGACCCGTAGTATTGGAGTGGTACACTGGTTACTGTTGATGAAACAATTTTAAAGTATTACTGTTAACTGTACTCTGTAGCTTGCAATAGGTATTTTTTGCCCACATACCACTCAATTATTAACTCTTTATACCAATGTACTACATTTGTACCACTTCATGTAAGGAATTATTTAAATTCGTAACATTAATTGGTGACATGCATGACTCTAAACAACCCCTTTCAACCAAGATCACCTACAATACAGCACTACTCCTTATATTCCAACTAATGAGCTACCCTCACCCCATATATACCTCTAAACATTTTATATTCAACACTGTATGCATTCTGAATATATTAGGTTACTGCTCCCCCTTCTCTAACTTCTATCTATTTCTGGGTATATTATATCCTACATTTTAAGGCTCTGAGTTTACATATTCTAGACAGTGCATATTAGTGAAATCATACAATATCTGTCTTTTTGTTTCTAACTTATTTCACTCAGCATTATATCTTCAAGATTCATTCATGTTGTTGTATGCTGCAGGACATCATTTCTTCTTATTGAGGAATGTTATCCCATCCTACTTATATAGAAAATTTTGTTGATTCACTCATCCGTTGATGGTATTTGGATTGTTTCCATCTTGTGGCAATTGTAAATAATGCCGTTGTGGACATTGATTTGCAAATGTCTATTTGTGTCCCTACTCCCAGATCTTCTGGTTATATATCAAGTAGCAGAATTGCGGTATCATATGGCAACTCAAAATTTAATTTTCTGAGGTATGGCCAAACTGTCTTCCACAGCAGCAGTACCAATTTACACTCTCATCAGCAGTTAATAAATGTTCCTATTCTCTGCATACTCTCCAACATTTTTGCCGCGGTCCAGCCGCAGCAGAGGGAACGGGCTTGAAGGTGTGGAGGGTCGTCGGCGCGAGAAGAACACCAAGAGACAGCTTAGAGAATTTTTTTCTGAGAAGAGTTGCTTAGATTTATTTTTGCTTAACTGATTTTATACCCTTATTCTTGGCAAGAAAACAGGTATCACAGGATCATGGTTGTGTCATGGCTTACATTTTAGGTAAAGTTACAGGTTCAGGGAAGCAAAGCGAAAGTACACATTCTGATTTTCTTAGGAACATTTACACAAGATTTCAATAGCAGCAAGATATTGGCTTAAACCGCAGACATTGTGTTTGCAGTTTTCTGAGTTTAGACTTTCTGTTCCTATTATTCTACAGGTGAGGCTATATGTCAAGACCTATTTTAATCTGGTTAAAGGTTAGCTTGTTTTGATTAAAAGGTTACATTGTTTACTTAAATTTTTTATTGTTTCATAGCAATGGACCGGCGCCGTGGTGGGGGAGTAAATTTCTAGGATGGCTCAATGCAGGGTTTTTTAATTGTAAGTGTTTACTCTCTATGGGGTACTTTTCTGTGACTTGTTCTAAAAGCACTTCTGCCTGCTGCATTTGCAGCATGACTTGCTTAATGGGGGTGTTTTGATATAATGCTTGGAGCACAACCAGCAACAAGAAACACACAATTAGTGTCGTTAATCCCAGTATTTTTCTATTACACCATTTTATGCCTCGTCCTCTTTTGGGGCATTGAAGGCCTTGCCACCGCCCTTCCTTCCAGGGAACCTTGTCAAACCGGGGAGGAAAAAGAGGACGTGGCACATTTTAATTTCCTGTTTATTGAATTGTGGCCAATCTAGTGGGTATAAGATAATATCTCATTGTGGTTTTGATTCACATTTCCCTAATAGCAAAAGAGGGTGAATATCTTTCCATGTGCTTTTTAACCATTGGCATTTCCATTTGGAGAAATGTCTATTCATATCTTTTGTCCATTTTATAATTGGACTTTTTGTCCTTTTATTGTTGAGTGGTAGGATTTCTTTGTATGTTCTGGACATGAGACCCTCATCAGATATGTGGTGTTTTAGTTTGCTAAGGCTGCTGGGATGCAATGCACCAGATATGGACTGGCTTTAATAAAGGGGATTTATTTAGTTAGAAATTTACGGTTCCTCAGGGGAAACCAGCTAACATTCACATGGGTTTCTCTCTCACATGTGAAGGCACATGATGCCATCTACTGGCCCGCTCTCCTGGCTTCTGAGTTCAAATGGCTTCCCCTGGGATGTGTCCTTTCTGTGTCCCCAAACATCTGGGTCTGAGCTTCTGAGCTCTCTTCTGACCTCTCCTTTTAAGTCTTGCTAATTGAAGAAGGCATTCCCCTTAGCCAACTGCAGATGTAATCAGCCACAGATGAAATTCACATGCTTATGATTTAAGTCCTCAGCAACAGAACAACTGGGCACCATCACCTGGCCAAGTTGACATCTGAAACTACTCTATATGCTTACCAAATATTATCTCCCATGAGTTGGCTGCCTTTTCACCCTTTTGACAAAGTCCTTTGGAGCACAGAAGTGCTCACTCTTGAGAATTTCCCATTTATTTAGTTTTTCCTTTGCTGTGTGGGCTTTGAGTGTGAGGTCTAAGAAGATACCTCCTATCACTGAGTCTTGAAGATGTGTCCCTATATTTTCTTTAGGAGTTTTATGATACTGGCTCTTATATTTAGGTCTTTGATCCACACTGAGTTAATTTTTCTTTTTCTAAAAAGGTGTGAGGTGGGGGTCTTCTTTCATTCCTTTGAATATGGATATCCAGTTCTCCCAACACCATTTATAGAAGAGATCGTTCTGTGACAGTTCAGTGGATTTGGGGGCCTTGTCAAAATCCAACGACCATAGATCTGAGGATCTATTTCTGAGCTCTCAATTCAATTACATTGATCAATATGTCCATCTTTGTGCCAGTACCATGCTGTTTTGACCACTGTGGCTTTATAATAAGCTTCAAAGTCAGAAAGCATGAGTCTTCTTTCTTCATTCTTCCTTTCCAAGATGGTTTTGGCTGTTCAAGGACCCCTTTCCCTTCCAAATAAATATAGTAACTATTCCAATCCTGCAAAGTAGAATGCTTTGATATTTGATTGATATTGCGGTGAATCTGTAGATCAATTTGTGTAGAATTGACATCTTACTGGCACTTAGCCTTCTTATCCATGAACACATAATGTCTTTCCACCTATTTATGTCTTCTTTGATTGCTTTTAGTGATGTTTTATACTTTTCTGAGTACAAGTCCTTTACATATTTGGTGAATTTTATTCACAGGTACTTGATACTTTTAGTTGCTATTCTTAAATGGAATTTTTATTCTTAATTGTCTCCTCAGTAAGTGCATTCTTAGTGTATAGAAACACTACTGATTTTTGCATGTTGATCTTCTATCCCACCACTTTGCTGACTTTATTAGCTCAGGTAGCTTTTTGGTAGATTTCTCAGGATTTTCCAAATAGAGGATCAAGTCATCTGCAAATGATGAGAGTTTTACTTCTTCCTTCCAATCTGAATGTCTTTTCTTTCTTTTTCTTGCCTCACTTGCTCTCATTAGAACCTCGAGCACAATGTTGAATAATGGTGGTGACAGTGGGCATCCTTGCCTTGTTCCCAATCTTAGAAGGAAAGCTTTCAGTCTCTCCTCATTGAGCATGATGTTGGCTGTGGGGTTTTCATATATGCCCTTTATCCTAGCACAGAAGTTTCCTTTGATTCCTACATTTCGAAATTATTTTTTTTTGAATCAAGAAAGGAGGCTGAATTTTGTCAAATGCCTTTTCAGCATCAATTAAGATGATCACGTGAATTTTCCCTTTGAATTCATTAATGTGGTACATTACATTATTGATTTTCTTGTGTTTAAGCATCTAGGCATGCCTGGAATAAACCCCTCTTGGTCATAGTGTATATTTCCTTTGATGTGCCATTGGGTTCGATTTGCAAGTACTTTGTTAAGAATTTTTGCATCTATATTCATTGTGAAGATTGGCCTGTAGTTTTCCTCTTTTGTAGTAACTTTATTAGTGTTTTTAAATGACAATGGCTAACATTTATTGTTTTTTAAAATATTTTTATTTAAGGAAACAAACAATAAACTTAGAACCACCAAAAATCGATACCTTAGTTAGCTTAACCATGGGCATATTTATGTAAAGTATCCAAATAATCATTGTAAATAAACCAATTTAAAATTGAGGCAATAAGGAAAGAACCTACACATTCAGATAGCAAAGTTCTTACATTCTAAATATTAAACATTAACTTAAATACCATTTGATAAGCTTTTAAAAGTGAATGTTCTGAAAATATCAAGTAGAAACTTATTAAAAATATCTATATTGCTATAACAATGACCTATATTACCAAACGTTTTCTTGATTTCAGGAAAATTGAAGATACAATTATTTTTACAATTAACATATGAAAATCTTATCCACCTAAATGGATAATTTAGTTAGCTTATCCATAGGCATATTTAAATAAAATGTCTAAGTAGTCATTGTAAAGTCTATTTGTACAATGTTTCATAAACCAATTTAAAATTAACAATAGGAAGGAAATAAATCTATCGTTACAGATATTCTTAGATTTTCAAGATTAAACACTTTATCAAACACTATTTGAATAGCTATTAAAACAGTGTACATTCTCAAAATATCAAGTACAAAGTCATTACAAATATCAACTTTGCTACAGCAGTGACCTATGTTTCTAAACATTTTCAAATTTTTTATTTCTGGAATTTAATTTATCTATTATCACTGTAGCTACCTATAATTAAAAAAAAATTTTGTTGTAAAATATAACATATATATATATATATATATATATATATATACACACACACAAAGAATAGAAAGAAAAAAACCCAATAATTTCAAAGCACTCTTCAACAAGCAGCTACAGAACGGGTCCCAAAGTTTGTCATGGACTATTATTCTCTTATCTCAGATTTTTCCTTCTAGCTTCTCCAAAACACTGAATCATTTACCAGAGTCATAATAATGGAAAGGTTGAGGGCAGTGGCATGGATAGACATTTGTACACTGATGTTCATAGTGGCACTATTCACAACTGCCAAGAGATGGAAACAATACAAGTGCCCATCAACAGATGAGTGGATAAACAAAATGTAGTATATACATATGATGAAATATTAATCAGCATTTAGACAAAATAATGTCCCAAAACATATGACAGTATGGACAAACCTTAAAGGCATAATGCTTAGTGAAATAAGTCAGACAAAATGGACAGTTACTGTACGATTCCTTTATTAGGTTTTGATATTAGAGTGATATTAGCTTCATAAAATGAGTTAAGTAGTGTTCCTTCTTTTCAATTTTTTCGAAGAGTTTGAGCCGAAATGGCATTAAGTCTTCTCACAATGTTTGATAAAATTCCCCTGTGAAGCCATCTAGCCCTAGGCTGTTCTTTGTAGGGAGTTTTTTTAATGCTGTTGGAATCTCTTTACTTGTGATTGGTTTGTTGGAGGTCTGTTTCTTCTCAAGTCAATATAGGATGTTTGTGTATTTCTAAGAAATTGTCCACTTTATCTAAGTTGTCTAGTTTGTTGGCATTCAGTAGTACATAGTATTCTCTTATGATCCTTTTTATTTCCTTAGGATCTGTGGTAATGAATCGTGTAAATCCAATAAAATCTTGTTTCTGATTTTATTTTCAACCTCTCTCTCTTTTTGTCTTTGCCAGTCTTGTTAAGGGTTTGTCAATCTTGTTGATCTTTCAAAGAGCCAACTTTTTGTTTATTGATTCTTTCTATTGTTTTTTTGTTGTTGTTTTTGTTGTTCTCCAATTCATTTATTTCCACTTTAATCTTTGTTATTACTTTTCTTCTACTTGCTTTATTGTTAGTTTGCTACTCTTTCTCTTGTTTCTTCAGTCGTTGTTAGGTCTTTTGTTTTAGCTCTTTCTTCCTTTTTAATGTAGGTATTTAGGGCTATAAGTTTCCTTCTCAACACTACCTCCACTGCATCCCATAAGTTTTGATATGTTGTATTCTCATTTTCATTCATCTTCAGATGCTGATTTCTTTTGCAATTTCTTCTATGACCTACTAATTTTTTAAGAGTGTGTTGTTTAACCTCCGTATGTTTGTGAACGTTTTGGTTGTTCGGTGCTTATTGATTTCAAACTTCATTCCATTGTGATCAGAGGGCGTGCTTTGGATAATTTCAGTCTTTTTTAAATTATCAAGACTTGTTTCATGCCCGAGTTTATGCTCTATACAGCAGAATGTTCCATAAGCGCTTGGGAAGAATCTATATTCTGCTGTTTTAGGATGCAATGCAATGATTTATATATGTCTGTTAGGTTTAATTCATTTAACATATTTTGTTTTACTAAGTCCTAATTGATCCTCTGTCTAGTTTTTCTTTCTGATGAGTAAATTGATGTGTTGAAGTCTCTCTATTAATGTAGAAACGTCTATTCCCTTTCCTTCAGTTTTGCCAGTGTTTAGTCCATGTACTTTGGAGCACCTTCATTGGGTGGATAACGTTAATCACTGTTATTTCTTTTTGGTGAATTGTCCCTTTTATTAATATATACCTTCCTTCCTTTTAACACCTTTGCATTTAAAGTCTCTTTTACTTGATATTAGTATAGCTACCCCTGCTTTTATTTATTTATTTATTTATTTAGGTTATGGCTTATGTGGAATATCTTTTTCCATCCATTTTCTTTCAACGTATTCGTATCTTTGGGTCTAAAGTGAATCTCTTGCTAACAGCATATACAGGGATCATATTTTTTTATTCATTCTGCCAATATGTGTCTTTTTATTAGGGAATTACATATAAATTTGATGATTAACACTTCCATTTCTGCAAAGAAGGTTGAGATTGCATTGAATGTATAAATTGTTTTAAGTAGGATTGATATCTTAACTCTATTTAGTCTTTCAGTCTATGAACACAGAATGTACTTCCATTTGTTTAAGTCTGCTTTTATTTATTTTAGCAATGTTTTGTAGTTTGTTACATATAAGTCCTTTATAACCTTAGTTAGATTAATTCCTAGATATTTGATTGTTTTGGTTGCTATTGTGAATGAATTTTTTATTGCATTCTTCTTCCTATTGTTCATTGTCTGTGTATAGTAACACTACTGATTTTTGGGTGTTTATCCTGTACCCTGCCACTTTGGTAAATTCATTCATTAGCTCTAAGAGTTTTGTTGGATATTTTTCTGAATATATCACCTGATTATATCATCTTCAAATAGGGCAAGTTTTACTTTTTTCTTTCTAATTTGGATGCCTTTTATTTATTTGTCTTGCATAATTGCTCGAGAAAGAACAACCACACAGTGTTGAATAGCAGTGGTGCCAGTGGTTATCCTTGTCTTGTCCCTGATCTTAGAAGGAAAGTTTTCAGTCTTTCATCATTAAGTAGTATATTAGCTGTGGGCTTTTTATATATGCCCTATATCATGTTGTGGACATTTCCTTCTATTCCTAGTGTTCTAAGTGTTTTCATCAAGAAGAGGTGCCTGATTTTGTAAAATGCCATTTCTGCATCAGTTGGGATGGTCATGTGGTTTCCCCCCTTCATTTTGTTAATGTGCTGTATTACATTAACTGATTTTCCTATGCTGAACCACCCTACATACCATGGATATATATCCCACTTGATCATGACGTATCATTCTTTTAATGTGCTGTTGGATTCAGTTTGTAGTATTTTGGTGAGGATTTTTTTTTTTCATCATATAGCTGTGCATTTATTATCTCAGTTGACTTGTTTTTTATTTTTTGTGAAAAATAACGTACGAAAAAGCAATAAATTTCAAAGCGCATCACATCAATTAATTGTAGAACAGATTTCAGAGTTTGGTATGGGTTACAATTCCAGAATTTTAGGTCTTTACTTCTAGCTGCTCTAAGACACTGGAGATTAAAAGAAATATCAATTTAATGATTCAGCAATCCCACTCATTTGTTAAACTTGACCTTCTCTGTTTGACACCAGCATCACCTTTGATCTTTATCCCACTCTTTAGGGGTATTTGGACTATACCCCTTCTAACTTTTTCATGTTGAAAGGGGCTGTCAATAATATGGGATAGGTGGATGGAACTAGTTGTTGTTGTGGAGAGGCTGGGCCCTCTAGGTTTCAGGACTTAACTGGTCCAGGAAACCATCTGGAGGTTGTAGGTTTCTGGAAAGTTACCCTAGTGCCTGGAATCTTTGCAGAATCTTATATAATGTCCTAGGTATTCTTTAGGATTGACAGGAATGGTTTGGTTGGGGATTGGCAAGCTATGATAGATAGCAATGTCTAACTGAAGTTTTTGTAATTGTGACTTCTAGAGTAACCTCTCGACCCTATTTGAACCCTCTCAGCCACTGATACCTTATTTGTTATACTTCTTTTCCCCCTTTTTAGTCAGGCTGGCATTGTTGACCCCACAGTGCCAGAGCCGGGCTCATCCTTGGGAGTCATCTCCCATGCTGCCAGGGAGACTTTCATCCCCAAGGTCAGGTCCCATGTAGCAGCGAGGACAATTACTTCACTCACAGAGCTGGGCTTAGAGAGATAGAGGCCACATCTGAGTAACAAAAGAGCTCCTCCCTAGTAAGTCCTAGGCATACCGCTAGGTAAGGTAAGCTTCTCCGCTACATACATAAGCTTCAGAAGAGCAAGCCTCAAGATCAAGGGCTTGGTCTATTGTTCTGGGTGTTTCTAATGTTTGACACAGTATCAAGGGTTTTCCCTTGCGGTAAAATTTAATAGTTCCATATTTTTTCTCCCATCCTTCGAGGGACTTTGCCAATACTTTTTGATTATCTGCTCAATATATTCTGGGATGTATCCAAGCATTACATTAGGCTATACATTACATAAAGGCTCTCATTCTTATTTTGGGCTCCCTCTGGGTTGCTTAGGTGATCCATCCAGACAGGTTCAATTATGCTATGTGCTTCAGAAAATTTCGGATCTGGACAAAATAAAGCTTGGTGAGGATTTTTGTATCTGTATTCATAAGATATATTAGTCTGTAGTTTTCTTTAAATGTGATATCTTTATCTGGCTTTGATAAGAGGGTTGTGTTGGCCTCATAGAATTAATTAGGGATGCTCCCTGCTCTTCAAATATTTGAAAGGGTTTGAGCAGAATTGGAGTTAATTCTTCTTGGAATGTTTGGTAGAATTCCCCTGTGAAGCCATTTGGTCCTGGACATTTCTTTTTTGGAAGGTTTTGATTATTGATTCTATAACTTTATTAGT